>NC_057393.1:4604625-5349287 GCF_019320065.1 Cervus canadensis
GAACTCTGTGGGAGAATGTGAGGGTGGGATATTTCAAAAGAACAGCATGTATATTATCTATAGTGAAACAGATCACCAGCCCAGGTGGGATGCATGAGACAAGTGCTCGGGCCTGGTGCACTGGGAAGACCCAGAGGAATCGGGTGGAGAGGGAGGTGGGAGGGGGGATCGGGATGGGGAATACGTGTAAATCTATGGCTGATTCATATCAATGTATGACAAAACCCACTGAAATGTTGTGAAGTAATTAGCCTCCAACTAATAAAAAAATTTTAAAAAAATAAAAATAAAAAAGAATCCTGGAGTGGGTTGCCATTCCCTTCTCCAGGGATCTTCCCGACCCAGGAATTGGACCCAGGTCTCCTGGACTGCAAGCAGATTCTTTACCATCTGAGCCACCAGGAAAGCCCAGTTACTAACCAAGCATAAACAAGAGAAAGTTACTAATGTACGCAACATCCTGGATGACTCTTAAGGCACTTTGCTGAGTGAAAGAAGCCGATCTCAAAAAGTTACCTACTGCTTGACTCCATCCACTTGCCTTTTAGAGAAGGACACAACTGATGGGATAGAGAACAGGTTCATGATTTCCAGGATTAAGAGAGGAAGAGGTGAGACTTCTGGAATTGCAGGGAGCAGCTTCTGAGGTTAATGGAACTATTCTGAATCCTGAATGTGGTGGCAGTTACAGGAATCTGTACAATGTGTTCAAGTTCATAAATGTATATACACAAAAAATCAATTTTATTGTAAGCTAATTTGGAAAAGTTTTAATCAAAGCATAACAAGGATTTCTTTCTGCAAAATGAATAGTCGACTCAGCTCTTGAAACCATCTCTAGTTCAATTGCCCCTGGCTCAAGCCATTCTTCCTTTCACTCATTTTCTGTGTCCGTTCTAACTTATTAAAATTCTAATATTATATTATGTTAGCCTCCATAACTATCCTTGGCCAACACCACTACCATTTAACAGCCTAGGTACAACAGTAATCTCACTTAATATTTTTGTCAAAATCTGCACTCTGACCAGCCTTCTAAATTAACTTGTTTAATAGTTTGCCCAAATGAAAATGTTTGCATTTACGTATCCCACTATAAACAGGAGGCGCTGAGGATATAAATGCACCTCAGGTATCTGGTTTTTCAGATTCCCAGCTTGCATCATTCTGGATACTCGCTTTCAGTTGTTATGTAACTGAGGTCTTGCTATATGTACTGAGTTTTAAACCCAGGCATAATTCTCAGAACTTTGTAAAATGTGTATAATGAACATCCTTTCTTATGAAACCATTAGTATCAAATGTTACATTTTAAAGATCTTTCTTATATCCATAATTCAAAACAGTCAGTGGACCAACAGATACTCAGGTAATGATACCCAGAGTACCTGTTTACCCATACACTAGATATTAACTAGCCTATAACACAGAGCAAGAGCCCAAATAGGTGCCTGAAATGGAGTGACAGTTGTTAAACCCCTGCTAAAACTTCCATTAACAGCCACATCTTCTTTTATTCTTTCTTTAAAACTTCAGCACAGATGTAACCCAAGAGGGCATTTTTTCTAATTTCACTGTCTGTTGGCAGTCTTCGCCACGAACACTCCGCACAAGTGTACATTGTATATTCAAGGGCAATTAAGTTGCTAATAGTCAGCTATTTCCAAAGTCGCCTGCTGCAGACAATGATATATGATAGCGCACCCGATGCCAGAAATGGAACTGGAAAAAAGAAAGCTATGTTCTTCCTTAACTCTTGTTAATGAAATATCCCAGCGCACCTGAAATGAAAAGCCCGAGTTCTGTATCAAGCGCTCCAGGTTGAACCTCACTGTACAGGAAGGCATTGCCACGTGAACTGGCTTATTACGCACACGGGAAAAGAGAAGAGGCCAACGTGTTTTTTTCCCCCACTTAGTCGTACCAAATATTCTGCCTCTTGCCTTGCAAATTCCTTCTAAAACACTTAAGCCAGATAAGATGCTCTCCTACCCCAGATAGAAATGTTTTAGCTCATTAAGCCCTTTCTTCCAGAATACTAATTCTGGTCTTGACTGGTGCTTTATTACAGATAAGAGAATAATTCAAAATTAAAAGACGTGAAATGGAGCTCTTCTAAGCACTTACACCATTTGAGGGGGAAAAAATAGGCTTATCAAACACAATTTTTAACAATAAAATGGACGCAAACATTTGCTCAAAGTTCCGATAGCCTGATTTCACCTCATTTCTGAACAGAGCTGAATATGTGATGCAAAAGAGCTGTGCAGATTCTTAGCGCTGCTCTCTTGGCAGCGAAGTTTTTCCAGAGTTCCCGGCTCTGGTCCGGGCTGGATGCCCTCCTCCTGACTCTGGGGCGCCCCCTGCTGGCCCTCAAGTGCATCGCCCGGCTGTCTGACCCAACGTCCAGGGTGGCAGAGACGTCCCTGTGGGACTTGGCTCAGATGCTTGAAGTCAGTACTGTTCAAGTGGAACTTTCTATTCTTTTCGGCCCTTAAGACTAATCTGCTGTGAACATGTGTCCTTAGACACGCATACGGCGTTCCAATGAGGACAGTTAGATAGACCAACAGAAGCAAAAACGCCACCCATGGCTGGCAAGGATGTGAAAGGTTACAACTTGTTTCCAGCGCCCCCTCTTCACTGCCCCTCCCCCCCACCTCGCAGCCTCCGCCTGTCTCCATCAAGCTCATTCCCTAAAGCCCTGGACATCGCATTCCATTCATACCGCAGGCAAAAGGGATCCACTTTCAGGAAATCTGGCATTTTACACCAGCAGTGGAAATGTGGGACAAAAGCTTTTTTCCTACCAAGACATTTCCAGAAACTTCTCACTTATGGAGCGGGCCCTCCCGTGAGCCCACCCCCAGCAGCTGAACGGCATTGACTGGTGGGAGCCCTCTGTCTCCCCCAAAGCCAGCCCCTATCAACAGGGCACACCACAAGGGACCAGCACTTGGCCTGCAGCAGAAACGTGGCCTGTGGAGCAGATTTCTTTTGTCCTCCGATATTATGCAAATAAGCAAATCAAATTAAGTACCTGAGATTTTTTTTTTAATTAAGGGTTTTGATTAGACACGATCTGTTGTCGGCAGAAGAAGAAATTTGATTCCAAAACCCCAGATACCTCGGCTCTTCTGCAGTCTTCACTCAGAACAAATCTCCCAGAATTGCAGGGAGCTTGTCTTTTGATTTTCAGGTGGGCGGGCTCCTGGGACAAGAGGGAGAACTGGGCCTGGGGATGGCAGAGGGAGAAAGAGAAGCCGTGTGACTTATTTAAGAGTCCAACTCGGCTGCTCAGCTACTCTCAGATTTTACTGTGCAGCCCGGAAGAAAACAGCAAGCCATAGTCCAGAGTCCTGCAGAAGAGGCTCCTGAACCGGAACTTGAACTTGGAAGCCCCTAAGCTTCAACTTAGACCCGAGGCCGGATCTCCTGGGACTGAAGAATGTGGTAGCTGGACGGTCTTGGAGACCACTGAGTGTGGCCTGTTCATCAGGACCCCCACAGGAAGGCGTTCACTCCTGCAGGGGCAGGCAAGCGGAGGCACCCTGTCCTCAGGGAGGTTGTAGGGAGGTCACTGGGTTCTTCCACGAGGTAGCCAAGAGCATTCTTCCCAAAAACAAAGGCTGGCTTTCATCCTGAATGTGCAAGGCACCTTCCCTCATCACGGCATTTGATTTTCACAAAATTCTTTGAGGCAGGCACGGGACTCTTAAATTCATGCCCACTCTAGAGAGGAAGAAAGTGAGGTCTAAGGGGTAGGTATCAGGGTCAGGAAGTAAGAAGCTTGGATTTAAACCCAGTGCTGGACCTTGGCCTGGCACAGGTAGGTATGCGCTAAGTGTTGTTGAATGAGTGAAGACTCATTCTTCACTCATGGGAAGAGACTGAGGTTAAGAATACAGAGTTTGAGATAACAACTATGAAAGTAGATAATTCCAAGGTGAAATCCTATAACATAGGAGAAAGAGAAGGAAAATCTGGGATCTAGGCATGGGTTTTGTCCAGCCAGACACATGACCTTAGACAAGTCACTGCTACCGAGTCCTCTTTTCTTGCAGTAACTGGAGCTGTGCTTTGGGCAGTCTTAGCTGGAACCTGGCATCCTAGATTTTGGCCAAGTAAGTCCCATGAAACCCTTCTCAGAAGGCCAGAGGGAGCTAGGCAAGTATTACCGTTAATAAAAACGGCATCCCCAGGAAATGCCAAGCCAGAGCCAAGACAATCCAGGGTCAAGTTGTCATTTGGAAGAAGACTTGGCTGATCAGGTGCAGAGCTCAACTAAGTTCCCGATGAGCTAGGAAGTGGTTTCCTCATCCTGTTTCCCCACCTCCACCCCCTGTAGTAGGATCTTGGATATCAAAGTGTCATTCAGAAGGGACATCCATTGACACCGCTTCATTCTTTACTTGATTGAAACATACAAATTCAAATGGCAAAGAATAATCATGGAAAATATGAAAAGATGTTCAAGTTAATAATCAATTAAAGATAAAATAATGAGATACCATTTTTAACCACCAACCTGATAACTACCAAAAAGACCAATAAAGCTCATACTGATCAGACTATAGGGACAACGAGATGTTTTTTATATGGTTAGTGGAAATACAAAATTGCACAGTCTCTTGAGATGGTAATTAGGCATCGGACAGAAGCCACTACTACATCAACATCTTTGACCAAACAACTGGAGAGGAAGTGAAAGTGTTAGTCACTAAGTCATGTCCAACCCTTTGCGACCCCATGGACTGTAGCCCACCAGGCTCCTCTGTCCTTGGAATTCTCCAGGCAAGAATACTGGAGTGGGTTGCATGCCCTTCTTCAGGGGATCTTCCTGACCCAGAGATCAAACCTGGGTCCCCTTCACTGCAAGCAGATTCTTTATCGTCTGAGCCACCAAGGAAGTCATAAAGAAATAATGGAGCCAGGACATCCATTTCAGTATTGTTGATAATATTAATAGTAAAAGGTGGAAACAAACTCAATATTCAACAATAGGAGTACAGATAAATACATACAATAAAATATTATGACTTTTAAGATATATATTATAGTTTATAACTATATATATTATAATGTATATTACATATATTAAATTATATATTATAATTTGTTTACACAAAAATAATACTAAATATTATTATACAAACAAAACACACTACCAAACAGCATGAATGGAAAGTTACCTAGACAGACAGTCTATAAATTCTATCAATTATAGCATTAACTGCTAACAGGTGTCCTCTCCAGGTGATATGATGCCAAGTGATTTTCACTTCTTCTTTACATTTTCAGTTTCTGATAATTTTAATAGTATGTGTCATTTTCATAACCACCAGATTATGCCATTTGCAGCAATGTGGATGGACCTAGAGATAACCATACTAAGCGAAGCTAGACAGAGAAAGACAGAAAGCATATGATCCCACTTGTATGTGGAATCTAACAAATGATACAAAATGAGCTTACTTACAAAGTAGAAACAGACTTCAAACATAAACGTGTGGTTATGAAATGTGGGGGAGAAGGGGTAAATTAGGAGTTTGGAATTAGCCTATGCACAATGCTATATACAAAACAGATGCATCAACACGGACCTACTGCACCGCGTGAGGCGGCCGCTGCATGCTCAGCCGTGTCCTGCTCTTTGCAGCTCCATGGACTAGCCCATCAGGCCCCTCTCCCCATGGGATTTTTCATGCAAGAGTACTGGAGTGGGCTGCCACTTCCTCCTCGGGGATCTTCCTGACCCAGGGATCAAAACTGTGTCTCCTGTGTCTCCTGCATTGGCAGATGGATTCCTTACCAGTGAGCCACCTGGGAAACCCATGGCACAGGGAACTCTACTCAATATTCTATACTAACCAGTATGGGAGAAAAAATCTGAAAAATGCTGGTTATATGTATATGCATCACTGAATCACTTTTACGGTATACCTGAAACTAAACAACATTGCAAATCAGCTATACTCCAATATAAAACAAAAATTAAATTAAAAAGAGAAAAGACAAATGGCCATGTATCATTTTCATAACCACCAAATAATCAAACCAATGATACTATTTTAAATGTTTTAGAAATTTTAATAGTGCAAGCATAGCTGCTATCTAGAAAGTGAATATGTCCTGCTTTTAAATTACCAGAATTCATATTTTTAAACTAACAAAAGAATTTTTATTGTTATGGCAAAAAATAAATACAGGGAAAGAAAGAGTAAGACAAAATATATAAATATTATATATTATATATATTATATGAATGTTATATATTTTAGAATGAAACAACAACACAAAGAGACATAGATGTAAGCTCTTCATAAATTGGAAATTCAAGATAAGATAATAGGAACAGCACATCTGACAGCCCCAAAGCTGACCTGGTCTTTTGTATATAGTGGAGGATCTTATCCAGCGACAGTAGCTCGGGCTGCGTGCCCTCTACAGGAAAGTCAGAGCAATGGATCGCAGTGCAGAGGATATAGACACAGATCCAGGAACGTATGGAAATTCAGAAAAAGGAAAGAAAAAATTAATTTAGACCCTTAACTATTCTGCACCAAAATAAATTCCACAGGTGTCAAAGAGTGAAATATGAAAAGTGTATCCTTCAGTTATCAAAAGAAAACACAAATATTTGTACAGTCTTGGAGTGGAGAATGTCTTTTAAAATTATAATGCCATCTTATAAAAAAGATGGACAGATTTTGCTATAAAAATTAAGAAATTAAGTTTTGATATAAGAAAACACACTTTAAACAAAAATAAACAAGATATTAAAAATATAGTATATTACCAGTATATAAAAATATATATTCATAATTACCTGACAAACAATGGTTTTATGCTGAAAATATGAAAAGCTCCTGCATATCAATAGGAACGGGTATGAGTAAAAAATTACCAAATGGCCAATAAAGATGAAAAGAAAAAGTTGAAAAAATGCAAATGTGAATGATGAGATGACATTTTTAGCCACTCAGACTGGTAGCGGGAAACAAGCTAAAGTCTATTTGATCACTGTTTTCAGAAAAATACACCTGAGTCCCAGTGCAGCTTTGTGAGATGTGCTGCAGATTACAGAGAATCTCACAATGTTCATTTAAGCCCATCACTTACCTGCAGCAAGCATACCCCAGGTTCCTCTATGAAGTGGGGAGCAGAGCAGAGTTCCCACCAGGGCGCCACACATTAAAGTATTAGCTTCCTGCTGCTGCTGTAACAAGTCACCACAAACTTGGTGGCTCCCAGCAACGCAGGTTTGTCATCCTGCAGTTCTGAGGTCCAAGAAGATGGTCATGTATGGATGTGAGAGCTGGACCATAAAGAAGGCTGAGCGCCAAAGAATTGCTGCTTTCCAGCTTTGGGGCTGTGGAAGACTCTTGACAGTCTGTTGGACAGCAAGGAGATCCAACCAGTCCATCCTAAAGGAAATCAGTCCTGAATATTCATTGGAAGGACTGATGCTGAAGCTGAAGCTCCAATACTTTGGCCATCAGATGCAAAGAGCCGACTCATCAGAAAAGACCCTGATGCTGGGAAAGACTGAAGGTAGGAAAAGGGGGCAACAGAAGGTGAGATGGTTGGATGGCATCATCAACTCAATGGACATGAATCTGAGCAAACTTCGGGAGATGATAAAGGAAGGGGAAGCCTGGGGTGCTGCAGTCCATGGGGTCACAAAGACTCAGACATGACTTAGCAACTGCACAACAGCAGTTTCTGAGGTCTGAAGTCCAGAAGCAGCCTCGCTGGGTTCCAATCTAAGGGAGACTCTGCTTCCCTGTCTTTTGCAGCCTCCACGGAGGCTGCATTCCTTGGCCCCTCCTCCATCCTCAAAGCCAGCAGTGGAGCCTTGGGATAATCTTTCTGTCTCAGAATCATGGATGTAATCACCCCTGCAAAGTCCCTTTTACGATGTCAGGTGACATCCTCACGGTTTTTGAGGATTAGGATGTGGACGTTCTGGCCTTAAGGGCATTGTCCTGTCCAACATACTGAACCAAACAGTCCATGCATGAAAAGCATTCAACTCAGAGCTTGGCAAACAACACTCAGGGCACGCAAAAGGCATATTATCGAACTTCCCTGGTGGCCCGGCAATTAAGACTCTGTGCTTCGAAGGCAGTAGGCTCAGGTTTGATCCATGCTGCATGATCTAGGCTCCCACATCCTGTGAAGCACTGCTAAAAACTCTTTTTCAATTTTTAGGTTGTATTATTATGAGTTATTGATAACCATAGAAATGCGTGATATCTGGATATGATATGGATATGAAATGTTTGATATCCAGATGTATCTGGAGCTGATAAGGATGGGGATAGAAGCACTCTTAAACACAACTGGAGGAGGAGAATAAATTAGAGGATCGATTAACATGAACACAGTTCTGAGCAGGCTCTGAGTCCTTGAACTGAGCCTACAGAAATTGCTGGACACATCAGCTCAGTGTAACATACATGACTATTCTTTGCAGCCCTGTTTATAATAGCAAAAAAATATTTATAAATACATCCTAGGATATCCATGTCCTGGAATATAGTACAGTCATCTGAAATTATTCTTATTTATTATTAGATGTCTAATAATAACATGAGTTTGAGCAAACTCCAGGAGTCAGTGAAGGACAAGGAAGTCTGGTGTGCTGCAGTTCATGAGGTCACAAAAAGTAGGACACAACTCAGCAACTGAGCAACAACAACAATTATTAGATGTCTAATTCTTAACGTAGAAATTGTTCACTATACACTACTGAAAGTATGGATTTCAAAAGAGTGACAGCTCCTTGGGTTCCATTTTTATAAAACAGATACACACGCTACCATGTGTGTCTGTAAACAACAAGCTCTCAGCGACAGCATGCAGAGCATTCCCGATGGACTGCAGGTGGCTCTGACCCTGGTCTACTGCTGAGTGCTCTGAATTGCCTTGCATGGTGGACAGGTACCCCTGGTTTTGCAGAAGATGCCTTTCCCTTCTCAGGAACCGTCAGTAGCATCACAGAGGGAGAAACACCAGGGTCTGAGGCCCAGAGGTCCACTCGCTTGTACTCCTTCCATTTTCCTGCAACTTACTCTCTGCACATATGGAATATTTCTATATCAGAAGATAATATGAAAATTTAAAAGATCGAGATACAGCCCATTATTCCTCTAGGAGTCTGACCACAGTTGACCTCTGGCTTCATGAGAACAGGAGCCTCAGTACCCCCTCACCTGGCACAGGGCCGAGCAAAGCGGGCGGTCAGACACTCTGGCTTCCTTCCACCTACTCAAGGTCCCCTCACACTCACATGCACACCCCTGGTGCCTCCTGGGCTAGCTCCCACCTCCCCTGCCAGCGCTCCATTTAAATGTTGCTTCTGATCCAACAGATTGATCATTAGCTGTCACATGTCACCTCTCTGTTTTCAAGCCAGCAGTCAGTATGGATGATAAGAGATTATTCCCATGGGGAAACGCGAGGAAATGGTGTAAAATGGGAGTATTTCCCTGCTTGGGGGGCAAGGGAGCTGGGGTACTTATACACCTCCTCCTGAAGTCCTTGGTCAAGTCGGAACGAGGCATCACTTCCTCCATCATTTCCTCAGACATCACACTTCAAGTGTGCACACCTGCTATAGTCAATAGGCCTTCCCACGGTGGGGGAGGAGGCAGGGAGAGAAGAGCCCCCAGATAGAGCTGGGTACCAGTAATTGCAAGGGGGGCACCCTGAAGGTCCGAGGGATGCATATGAGGCGCTGCTACAATAGCAGTGACAAATTCATCACGACATGGGGACCTGCGCAGGTGTGGCTAAATGCCAGTCGGCCTCCCTGGGAATCCCTGCTGGCTCCGTGGTAAAGAGTCTGAATGCAGTGCAGGAGGCCAGCTGCAATGCAGGAGACGCAGGTTTGATTCCCTGGGTCAAGAAGGTCCCCTGGAGCAGGGAACAGCTACCCACTCCAGTATTCTTGCCTGGAGAACCCCATGGACAGAGGAGCCTGGTGAGCTCCAGTCCATGAGATTGCAAGAGTCAGACACGACTTAGCGACTAAACTACCACCACCATATATATATATATCCAACTCAATGAACATGAGTTTGAGCAAACTCCAGGAGATAGTGAAGAACAGGGAAGCCTGGCATGTTGCAGTCCTTGGGGTCACAAAGAGTTGGACACAACTTAGCAACTGAACAGCAATAACACACATACACATATATAACATATACATATAATATATAATATATAAATCACTTTTCTGTATACCTGAAACTAACGCAGCCTTGTAAATCAACTAAATTTCAGTTTTTAAAATTTACTGCAGTAATTCAGAAAAGACTCAAAATTATTAGTCAACTTGAGTTATCACCCATGACCCACTAAGACATCTCAATTCTTACCTTCTCATTAATGCTGTGGTTTTGTCCAACTCAGATGGCAAGTTTCATTTCTAGAGTTTAAAATACATGAAATTATCAAGGAGGAGACTTGCCAATAAAGATGCTAACATAGTCCCACCCAGCAAGTGCTGGCCAACTCCAGTCTGCAGGCCATGAGCTAAGAATAGATTTTACGTTTTTAAATGATAGGGGGAGAAAGAGGAAGAAGAAACTATTTCACCACACCTAAAAATTGTATGCAATTCAAACTTTAACACCTATTAATGAGTTTTGACTGGAACACAGCCTTGCTGTTTGTGTGTGAAGTGTGGCTGCGGTGGGGCAATCTCAGCAAAGCCGAGTGGTTGGGAGAGGAGCTACAGAAAAAACCTACACTACTTGGTTTTAAACCTAAACGAGCTTAAACTCTGGACCTTTACAGAAGTCTGCCAGGCAGCAAGGGCACTCAACCGGGCAGACGATGCAGCTCTGAGGTGCTGGGTACACACCCGCAGGAGTTATTGTCATTGTTCACTTGCTCAGTCGTGTCTGACTCTTTGCAACCCCATGGACTGCAGCACACCAGGCCTCCCTGTCCATCACCAACTCCCAGAGTTTGCTCAGACTCATGTCCATTGAGTCGGTGATGCCATCCAACCATCTCATCCTGTCTCCCCCTTCTCCTGCCTTCAACCTTTCCCAGCATCAGACATCCCCTAGTGTGGGCACAGACACCCACACACTCTTCCTGGGCACATTTCAGCCCACCCACCAGTGACCTCAGCCCAGGTCTTCAGCAGGACTTTCCCTCACCTGATTCCCCCAACATGACCCCTCTCTCACGAGGTCACAGGAACAGCAAAGCTGTCTGGTCCGTTCCTCCTTCTCTCCCTGCATCCTTCCTGGACTCTGAGTGGTTCTCTGACCAGGAAGACATGCCTTTCTTTCTGATCAACTTGGTGCATCCAATTCTCTTTCAGTTAAGTGCATTTCCTCCTACAAAGGGGAAAAAAAAAACCACACACACCACCAAACATGCCTGACCACACACAGAGCTCTTATGAGATATATTTCCCATGAATATTGCTTAATCTAATAATTTTCCCTGTCTTAATACCATCAATTTCCCTCCTGATCGGTGCTACCCATCAGGAAGTATCTTCAGGTAATTAACATTTTTACATTTTTAATTATGAAATCTTTCCTGAGCTGGCAGGGTGTCAGAGATTAGATGCATCAGGCATCGGGGGTGCTGGGATCCAAGGGTTCCTTCAGTCCTGGAAAATCAACACAGACCTGAACGGGGGCGGTGGGCGGTGGCCGACACCTCCTTCTAAAACGGGGCTGGGCGTCAGCTCTGAAGGTGGAGCTCAGTGTGGGCCAGTGGTCAAGAAACCAGTGCTTGGTGGCCAGCTTTGCTCTAAAACGGGTTCCCAAAGCGAATGTGGCTTCTGTCGGGGGGCGCGGGCCCTGGGACGTTAAGGGGACTGCGCGAACCAGCACCCTCCAGGGCCCCTCCAGCAGGGCTGCACGCGGGCAGACGCCCCTCTGGCCACCTGGCCACGGTGACCACCCAGACCCCCATCTCGCCATTGAAGCTGCACTTCTAGCCTGTTCCTCTCTTAGCTCTGCTTTTTCTTTCCATCACAGCCCTCTTTGTCCTGCATTTTATCTAAAACTTCTATTTAATACCCTTGCATGCATCAAGAAGTTCTGGTTGTTCCCGAGGTCATATACTCTTGTAGAAGAAGCGGGCCCACATTGAAGTGTCACAGAGGCGGGGGAGTTAGGAGCCCCCGGAAAAGCAGGGGCACCTCCTCAGGCACAGCCCTGCCTCCTGGAATCCCGTGTTTCCAGGACAACCTGCCCGGACTTGCCTTCATCTCATCCCTCCTTGACTCAGGTCATCAAGGTTTTCCAACAGCTTTCCTCCACATCCTTGGGCTGGATATAACCCCCCTGTGGAGAAGGGAAGAAGGTGGGGGATGCTCTGAGGCCAGACTGGTTCATCCAAGACCAGATCCTGTGGATGGGGACCAGGTTCACCCCACACACTGCTGCCTTCTCCCCGCCCCAGCAAGGACAGACTCCACGCCCCACATACAGGAAGGCCTCGGTCCAGCCTCTTCTCCACCCCTCTCTTCTTCTACCAGCCAAATCACTCTGGTCCAAGACACAGAAGCGCCTTCCGGTTTTCTCCTTTTTCGACTCCTACTATTCTGCTGGTCTCTCCAGCAGTGGTGGAGATGCCCACTCTCTCTGACCCCACTCTCCAGGGATGAAGATGCCATGGGACCAGTGCCTAAAATTCCTGCTTAAGCGCAGCGGACAATGAAATGAGAACCACAGGCCAGTCGAAGGGAAAGGGCTCTATTTAAGCTCTCATGAAACGGGATATTTCGCCCTAGCTTCAAAGATATACAGATTGATCTCCTGGTGAGATCTGGTTACATAGGCTAACAAGTTGGTAAGCTGACTTGATAATCTGATGAGAAAAAAATTTCAGTTGACTTTAGCCAGCCCTAAATACTCTCATCTGTTGAAAGGTAGAACTTGCCACCCCGGGCTACATACGAATACCAGACAAGAACTGCATTGGGTAGCCACTTACTGAATCCATAGCACAGAGAGTTTGAGGATCTCTGTAGGAAAAAAAAAAAGCGGAACATGGAGTGTCCAGTAGGTTCTACATAAAACACTGACTGGATGAAATATAAGGCACTCCATTTTTATAAATGTTTTATAAAAATGTTCTCCTAAGCGAAGTATGGACACCAAGGGGAGACAGGGGGATGGGATGACTTGGGAGATTGGGATTGATATATATACACTGCTGACGTTATACATAAAGTGAATGACTAATGAGAACTTACTGGACAGCATAGGGAACTCTCCCCAGGGAGCTGTGGTGACCTAAATGGGGAGGAAATTCAAAAAAGAGGGGATATATGTGCACGGACAGCTGATACACTTTGCTGTCCAGTAAAAACTAACACAACATTATAAAGTAACTACACTCCAATAAAACTCAACTTTAAAAACTGTTCTCCTAACGTCCTCATTTTTATGCCAGTGACTGAGTTTCCCGGTTTGGGTATCAAGAAATACAACTGGTCCTCAAAAACGGAAGAATCTCCAGAAACCAGTTCATCAGTGAGAGCTGAACGTTTGTGGGGAAAGAGTGGTTTTGACCCACAACTCCCCAGAGTCAGAATTATTGAGCCACCTCTCAGGCAGTGACTGGGGGCGATCTGGGACCAAGAAAGCGGGGAGATGCTGCTCCCAGAAGGTCGATGCACCTTTCTGGATACGGCTTTTCAAGTAAGCAGCAAGCTCCACACCCAGAAAAGTCCGTAGGATCGTCAACTGCACTTTTTCAAGAAGTCTGAAAATCACCTACAACTAATTAAAGTCATGTTACTACCTTCTACATTCTGCGCTATCAAAAAGTAAGCACCAACTGACCTTTGAACCTCTCAGGTTGAAAGGGGAGAAAAGAACTGTGCGCTCTCTTGCTCTGAGCAGAGGCTGTGAGCTTGGTTTTAACTCGGATTAAAGTGTTAGGCGGGCGGGTGTCACAGGAAAAAACACCAAACTGAAAATCACAGTCACCCTGCTTCATCTCCAGGTTCTACCCAGCGGGCTTGGCCTCCCTGCCTCTCCTCCTCACCAGGGTACCACCTTTCTAAGGAGAAGCAGTGCTGGAAGGGGACAGTACTTTCACAAAGATGCTCAAACGTCCCAGTGTGTGTAGGCAGATCACTCTGTGAGCCACGAGCAGGTCTCAGCGGCTCCTTCACACAATGCCCACCGACAGGTTCAGGGAAAAAACCAAGAAACGAGTCCGAACCTGATTCCACCCCTTACCAAGCTCGTCTACTCAGGACCCAAATGTCAAGGGGAGAAAAATAGATGCAGTTAAGGTAAACAAGGCTTTTTGAACAATACCTTCCTTCCCAAGAAGTAACATTTAATCTGGTGTTTTAAAAGATGATACTTGCAAATATGGCTAAGCCGTGTATTCAATTCTGTTCAACTACTGGTGTGAAATTTTAATCAAAAAACTAGAGAGCTCATTCAAAAAAGAAATTAGTGAAAAAACTTTGGCCGTCTCTCATCAGTGAAAACTGATTTAGTTATGCAAATTACTGCTATGAATATTAAACCACTGATGAAAGGTTTTTAATGAAGGGATCTTTTGTTTTGGAAATACAAGGGTATATGCTTTAATTTCTTGCTAATTTACTGTTCTTTGATAATGTTCACATTTTCCCCAAAGTGGCTTTGCTGATGGGTTTAATACTGTGAATAGAACTACAGACCAACAATACTGGTTTTGACAAGGCTTCCCTGGTGTAACTATACATCGTGATTTGCAGCCCCTTATGCACAATTCTATTAGGGTGAATTTTGTCTACAGGGCTTTCCCTGAAATGAATTCTCATTTTAATGTTAGCCTCCTGCAGTTTTTAATTTTTAATCTGTAATATGAAATTGCAAATTTTACAAACATCATTTGAAAAAGGCACCAGGACAGAACCGAATGCCAAAGTTTACATATTGCCTAATTAGACCGTTATGAGAGGCAGCTTATCAATGTCACGCCAAAGATCATCAAAAAATCCAATTACTAATTTGAAAACACATATATTTATAGGTTCATTTTGTTTAATTTGCATCCAGTTAGCTCAATAATTGTTTTAAAGTTGTATTAAGGCTAATCATTCGGGTTTAGCTGGTAACGCACCTGATCGGCAAAGGTGGTGCCCTGCTGCCCACCGTGAGTGGCACGTGGCAGGCATGGAAAAACCCCGGGGAGGAGACTTCCCGGCGAGGGAAGTTTTGGTCCTCGAGTACTCAAGTAGAAAACCTTTTCAGGATGGAGAGACTGACTCTAAGCACCTTGCCGAGGTTCCAGCGAGTCCACCCCCAGAGTTCTCCAGATAACCACAAAGTGGGAAAGAGGAGGAAACGGCCAAGGAGGGCACTGGAGGGTCCTCTAGGGAAAAGGTGGGCAGAGACCTCGAGTCTGGCGAGCGGGTCTGGGTCACTCCAGAAAAGAAGGGCAGCTTCTGCAAACTCCGTCATCATGGGAGATGTCGACAGGCACGCAAGTAAAGAGGGCAGTGATCAGAACGCCGGGTCGCACCCAGTTTCAATATTCAAAACTCACAGGCAGATCCTGTTTCCTGGGTCCCCACCCACCCGTCTGCCTCCTTCCCTTATTACTGGGAAGCAGGTCCTGGACAGCCTGGACAGCCAACTGGAGATATTTAGGGTCTATCTTAAAGAGTCGGTCTTTTTGAACATATAAAAATCATTATCTTAAGAGACATGGGTTCGATCCCTGGGTCAGGAAGATCCCCGGCAGGAGGAAATGGCAACCCACTCCAGTATCCTGCCTGGAAAATCCCATGGACAGAGGAGCCTGGCGGGCTACAGTCCATGGGGTCACAGAGTTGGACATGACTGAGCACCCGAGCACATCCAAAGAGCTCACACGCCACAACTAAAGATTCTGCAGGCCGCAACAAGAACAAGGTCCCGAGGGCTGCAACTGAGACCCAGAGAGGTCATAAAGAAATGAAATAAATATTTTTTTAACTTAATAAAAATCATTATCATACCTAAAAGAACATTAACAAGAATTCCTTAATAGCATGACATAGACCAAGTTTCACTTTCCAGTTGTCCCATAAAGGTGCTGGATGTTATTTTTTTACAGTTTGACTTAAGATCCAAATAAGTTTCACATGCTATAATGGCTGTTGCCCTTCTTGAGCCTCCTGGAATTTCTAAATTCTCTCCTTCTCTCTCTCTCTCTCCCCCTCTCCTCCTATCTTCATCTTGATCTCTGGCCAATTTCTTTATCTATTAAAGAAATAGTCACTCACCCCTTAGCATTCTCCTCCATTTGCATTGGGCTGATCACTCACCTGTGGGTCTCCTTGACACTCTCTTCCATCCCCTGTATTTCTTGGGAGTTGGTCATTGAAACTGCAACATCTAAGGAGACTCAGGTTTGATTATTTTGGCAAGACTGACTCATAGATGGAGCATGTATTTCTATCAAGAGTTACATAAAAGTAAGACTTTTTAAGTATGATTGCTTCTTATTATCAAATAAACATTCAATGTAAGCACTAAATATAATTCAAAAGATGGAAAAATTCAATAGGTTATATACTTTCAGATAGTTTACTGTCTATATATGTTTTATTTTTCTTTCTTGGATCTTTTCCATAAAATGGTATCACACTATACTTTCCTGTTTTAGAAAGTATGTTTTCTTCATGTAACAAAATACATCTGCATTGCTTGTTAAACCACTAAACCCTCCTTAAGCTGTTATGGGTGATCTTTCTAATTCTTCATTTTATTAGATTAGTTTCTCAAGAGAATCTGGAGTTTGGGGTAGAATTTCTGTGTCAGATTCAAAATGTACACATTTTAAAGAAAAATCCCCTAATTTCCTTATTCGGCGTTCCAGCTTTTAAATGAATTAAGTGATTATTCCATCTAAATGTGAATAATGTTATCTTATAAGTTATGAAAAATAGTGATCTATTTTCTCACATAAAAATTCAGGGGACTTCCCTGATGGTCCAGTGGCTAAGACTGCATGCTCCCAAAGCAGGGTGCCCTAGTTCAAAACTGGTCAAGGAACTAGATCCTATATACCGCAACTAAAAGACCCCACATTCTGCAACTAAGACCCGGCTCAGCCAACTAAATAAGTAAATAAACAAAAAATTCAGGTGCTGCCTTAATTGTTGGCAGTCAGAAGTTCCCTGGACCTTAGAACCCCGGCTGGTGACCAGGCCCTCACATGGGATTCCCCACAGCCCAGCCACATGGGAGACTCATTCGCTTTCCTTTTTAAAAGTCTTAGCTGAATTTGTTACAACACTGCTTCGGTCTTATGCTTTTGGCTTTTGGGCCTCCAGGCATGTGGGGTCTCAGCTCCCCGACCAGGGACTGAATCTACGCATCTTGCACTGGAAGGCAAGGTCTGAACCGCTGGACCCCCAGGGAAGTCCCAGCCGCATTAGCCTAAAGTCCTTCTTTCCCTTGGACTTTCTCCCTCCACCTTCTCTGTCCCCGAGGCCAGTCGCCCCTGTCCAGGCTCAGAGCATAGGAATTTGTCGATCCCAAAGAAGAGTGCCGGGGGGGATTCTGGGCAGAGAACCAGAGGGAGCTTTGGCTTAAAGGAGGCAGAAAGTGAAACTCTTGTGGATTGTGAGATTCACTTGTGTCAACCAGTTTAAGGCTTTCCCCTTTTGCAAGTGAGAAAATTGAGGTTCAGAGAGGTTCAGCAACTCACAGGAGGCCACACAGCCCTCTCTTGCACCATTCACTGTGGCTTCCCTAAGGGTCCAGATGGCACTTTGGGAACCAAAGATGGACAGTAAATACTTGCTGAAATGCATGATCCTTTATGAGGCGACACTCCCGGCTAGTATCAGCTATGTCCACTCACCACACACGTGGTGTTCCAGCATGCTGTGGGTGGGGTGGAGTAGGGGGGTGACAAGTGTATTTAACCACATCCATTCATTCCATCATAGTCTAGCTTCTATAGGACAGACCAAGACACACTGATGTACACTTCGAGATTGTTAATAAATTATTAGTAAATCCCCATCAAGTTTCCATGGTGGCTCAGATGGTAAAGAATCTGCCTGCAATGCAGGAGACCTGAGTTCGATCCCTGGGTCAGGAAGAACCCCTGGAGAAGGGCATGGCAACCCACTGCAGTATTCTTGCCTGGAGAATCCCATGGACAGAGGAGCCTGGTGGGCTACAGTCCATGGGGTCACAAAGAGCTGGACATGACTGAGCAACTAACGCAAATCCCCATCAGCTCATTTGATCACCACAATTCTGCCATTATCCTAAGGGATTTTTTTTCTTTTTTTTTTCTTTTTGTTTTTTTTAACCATATCCTGAGTTCCAGAAACTCTACGACTGGTAGAAGGAGTGAGTGGGGGGATTGGAGCTCTCTGTCCTCCAGCAGGGAGAGTGGGTCCTGGGAGAGTAGGCCAGAGTCAAGGCAGCAGAGATTCCAACTCCTGTCCCTCCTGTTTTTACCCGTGTGTCTTTCTTTCTTCCTCTGTTTCCTTCCTCCTCACAATTTGGAAGGAAGCCAGCAAGCCGGCGCAGTGCAGGTGATGGTGGTGGCTGAGCACCCTTAAGAGGCAGAACTGGGACGATGGGTGGTAACTAGAACATTGTTCAGTAGCCAAGCCGTATCCGCCTCTGCTTGATCCCATGGGACTGCAGCACGCCAGGTTTCCCTGTCCTTCACCATCTCCTGGATTTTGCCCAAGCTCATGTCCGTTGAATCAGTGATGTCATCCAACCATCTCATCCTCTCTCACCCTCTTCTCCTTCTGCCCTCAACCTTTCCCAGCATCAGGATCTTTTCCAACTAGAATGTGCTTAGCCCTAAATGTCATGCCAAGAACTGAGGCTTCATTTTATGGTTACTGGGGCATGTGGGGAAGGGGTTAAACTTTCTAAGGAGGAATGTGATGGGTGGGCAAACGTTGTTTTGCAAAGGCTCCATCTGGCAGCTATGTTCATGACTCCTGCAGTGGAAGAGAGACAAGGGGTCAGAAGGAAACAAAAGAGGCTGTGAGGTGTCTGGACCTGCAGCTCTGAGGGTGGGTGACCGCTGGCAGGATGACAGCGAGATGAGGGGAGACCCGAGGGATGCAGAGAGGCCAGGGCGGGGCACCCTCAGCAGGATGATTGCCAACCCCTCCCCGGCCCCCCTGCAGAATCACAGACCTCTCACAGAATCATAGACGGCTGGCCTGGAAGAGTGGCAGCCAGGTGAGTATTGGCCCCTCAGATGAGCACAACAAGCCCGAGGAAGCAAATGGCCTGAGACAGAACTGATGGAGCAGCTGGTGGACGTAAGCCTCCAGGCCAGTGAGTGCAGAACCGCCGAGGATCTTCAGAACCACCTGGACCCCGTGGGCCTCCAAGGTGGATCAGAGCTACAGGGCTGAGGTCGTCTTCCTGACCCCTCTATCCCCTCACCCCACTCAAAACACATTCCTGCTTTTATTAGTTTGAATAAAGGACCTTACAGACAATGAAGAAAAATAATTTTAACCACATCAAGGGGGACTTCCCTGTTAGTCCAGTGTTTAAGACTTTGCCTTCCAATAGAGGAGGTACGGATTTGATCCCTAGTGAGGAGGCCAAGATCCCACATGCCTGGAGAGCAAAAACCCAAAACATAAAACAGAAGCACACTGGAACAAACTCAGTAAGACTTTAAAAGTGGCCACATCAAAAAAAAAAAAAACTTTAAAATAAAAAAATTAAAAATTAAAACACACACACACGCATACACATCAAGGTTTGAAGACAGAAAACTGAGGTCCAGAGAGAACAAAACCTGCCATCTGGGCTGAAGCAGCTGGTTCGGAACAGTTCTAGAATACCAGGCGGGAGTGTCCCAAAGTCATCCAGAGATTCAGACGCAAATGTTCTTGCTCATCTAACAGTCACAGTTATGTACCTACCAGGCACCTATCTCTGCTCAGGGCTAAGAAGAAGCAGGTACACTGTGCAAATCCTAAAATAGCAGCAATCAATCCAAACCCGGGGCTGCAGAAAGGAAGGAACATCACAAAGGAGAGAAGGGACATGAGAGATGGGAGGAGGCTCTGCAAGAGGAGAAAGGAGAAAGAGGGAGTGTAGACGTGAATTTCACTCACTCATTTCGGCTGCATTTCACTTTTCTGTTCCTTCCATTTTCTATTTCTCTGTCTGTGAACTTGCAGGACCTGAAGGGGGAATAGCCTTCATAAGCCTAATGGCGTCAATCAAGGAAGCCTACTCAATGGTCCACCTTTACCTGGAGATGCAACGATTTCAGGTGATGCTAGTGGTAAAGAATCTGCCTGCCAATGCAAGAGACATGGGAGACAGGGGTTCAATCCTGGGTCAGGAATATCCCCCAGAGGAGGGCAAGGCAACCCACTCCAGTGTTCTTGCTTGGAGAATCCCATGGACAGAGGATCCTGGCAGGCTAAAGTCCACAGGGTCGAAAAGAGTTGGACACAACTGAAGTGACTCAGCACACACACAAGAAACCATTTCAAACCCCAGCAGGAGGGTGCCCACTCACAGGCGCACCCCAGTGGTCCCCACTGTAGCGTCAGCTTACGGGTCAGCCCTGGGTCAGGGCTTCTCCTGGACCCAGGAAGCAGAGATCTCCCTTCATGGAGCCATCAAAGTCTTCACATTGATTTACTGTTTGGCGTCGAAGCTAATAACTTTTGTTTTTAATAATGAGGGTTTGTTGAGCTCTGAAAAGCCCTGGTTGTGATTTAGCTGGTGTGGAAAGGCAGGAGGAAAACAGCCCCCCTATCAGTTGCTTGAGAGCAGATGATAAACTCAGTGTCTGTGTTTACAGAGGAGATCGCCTCGGTGGATGTGTCCTCCTGATGGAGAGACAGCCGCAGAGCAGTCACTGAGCTTCAGCTGCAGTTGCCTGAGAGCTTTGGGTCTAAAACGGATGCTGCCTTCAGGTCATGAGGGGTTTCCTGTCGCAGAACAAAGGGGCTTCGACTCCAGGAGGGGAGACTCGCCTCCCTCCACGCTGGCACACAGACTGCCGTTCAGCTAATGGCCTCCTCCATCATTATCTCCTGCTTTGCTATTACACCCATCACCCGAGCAATTAGGAGCAAGTTGAAGCCGAACACAGAGCTCAAAAAATGTAAACTTTTATGAGGGCCTTTTCCATAACAAATGCTCATTCTGCAGGCCTCTGGCCTTGGGACTTCTAGCTTATTTTAAATTAGAGTACAGTCGGGATATCCCTGGTGGCTCAGTGGTAAAGAGTCTATTTCCCATTGCAAGAGACGCGGGTTCGACCCCTGGGTTGGGAAGATCACCTGGAGGAGGAAATAGCAACCCACTGCAGTATTCTTGCCTGGGAAATCCCATGGTCAGAGGAGACTGGTGAGCTACAGTCCATGGGGTCGAAAGCGTGAGACAGGACTTAGCAACCAAACAACAATGGCAACAGCTGATTTACAATGTTGTATTAGTTTCAGGTGTACAACAAAGTGATTCAGTTCTATAATCATTATTTTTCAGATTCTCAATATTCTGTAATAACCTATATGGGTAAAGAATCTGATTTCCTTCTTTTTTTTTTTTTACTTCCTTCTGTTTTTAAGGCTGAATAATAATCCACTGTTTGCATATAGCAAATTTTCTTTATGCATTCATCCTTTGACGAGCCTTATACCTGTTAGGATGGTGATTTTACATATGTGTGTGTGTGTGTGTGTGTGTATGTGTGTATAAAGAGAGAGAGAGAGAGAATAAGTGTTGAGGAGTTTGTGAATGTAAAATGAGACAGCTGCTATGGAAAATAATATGTAGTTTTCTCAAAAAACTTACACCTAGAACTCAGGTAAGATCCTGCAGTCCCACTTCTGAGCTGGAAGATCTGGGACCAGGATCAACTTCCGACACACGAAATCCAGAGTCAGACCAAAGCAGGGGTCGGCCACAGGCTGGGACGAGGACAGGGGGGCAGGCCCGGCAGGAGACGGTAAACACCGGCACCCGGGCTTATTTGCTCTCGTCTGGTTTCGAAGAAAAGGGAAAGGCAACGACGGGGAAGAAGCCAGGTGACTAGTGGAGAATAAAGAGGATACTCAGGGTCTGGCGGAGAGTCAAGCTTATCCCCTCCCCGCCCCAGTCCCTGGAGCCCTGTCTTCAGAGCGGCGGGGTCTGCTGGCTGGGCCCCCACACGAGGGTTCCCCTCACGAGTCATCCTGCTGCCCCCACCAAGCTCAAGAAGCGCCTGGACCGTCCCGACACGGCAGGCTTCTCTCCGGCAGTCTGCGGGCTGGACCCCACAAACCCTCCACCCCGAGCAGAGCCACCCAGTCCTCCCACTGCCACCATCCCCAGGGGCCCCTCAACTGTCTCAGGTCAGTTACGGGCGGAATTGTGTCCTGTTATTAACACACAGCGCTGAAGTCCTGACCCCCAGTTCCTCGGAATGTGACTGCATTTGGAGGTAATCAGACACAGGAGGTCATTAGAGAGGGTCTGCTACCCAAGAGTCCCAGTTTGCCGGTACATCCCAGACGAGGTGTTGAGGTGAGGATGACGACCTTATTTGGAAAGCTGGCTGACCAAGAAGATGGCAGGCTAGAGCCTCAAAATAGCCATCTTGCGGGGGCCTGGAAGGCAGGTTCTTTTATGGATCAGAGATGGGGGTAGGTGAGGAAACAAAATAAAAAGAACTGTTTAATTCTTGCAAATATCTCCTAAAATGGCAAGCCTCAGAGAGGGGGATGTGTTAGTTTCACTTCCTTACAAGCCTTCACAGGTGGGCAGGGTCAGGCTATCTCCCTGTGAGCCAAACCAGGGCACCCCAGCCCAAGGGTCGGGTGGAAGGGGGCGGGCGGGGCTCCCTGAGGCAGGCCGCTCTGGGTGCCTACAATAACAAAGGCGGGGAAATCACAGAAGCGGATCCGGACTCACAATTAACCCTCACGGCTACAGGTCCTGATCCCACAGGACTGGTGTCCCTATAAGAGGAAAAGACGCCAGGAGCTCATGCCCAGAGGAAAGACCGTGTGAGGACACAGCGAGAAGGTGTCCACAAGGCCAGGGGAGAGGCCCAGGGGAAGCCAGCCCTGCGGACAACTGGGCCTTGGGTTTGCAGCCTCCAGATCTGCGCGGGGGGCAGAGGCGCCGGGGCAGCAGCTTGGGGTCTCAGGTAGGGGGTGGGGTGCCTACAAGGGGCAGCTTTGCGATGAAGTCACGAAAGGCAGGATGTAAACGCACCTGATGCGCAAAAGAGACGGAGTTGGGGTGGGGGATGGACATTCTAGGACAAGAGCATCTCAGGGAGGAAAGGCCTCAAGTGTTAACTCCAGGGTCAGGAACGAAGAAAACAGAAAGGACCTCAGGATGCCGTGAAGTCACTGGTGCTCACGAATGAAGACTTTGCCAAAAAGTCACTCGGCTCACACATCTAAGAGCAGATGCTAGAATCTGCCAGCCTGAGACAGTAAGAAATGTCTACCCACTCTAGTATTCTTGCCTGGAAGATTCCATGGACAGAGAAAGCGTCAGGCTGCAGTCCACGGGGTCGCAAGGAGTCTGCCAGGACCAAGTAACTTGAGCAAACAAGACAGAGAAAGTTGCATATTTTTAGGCTCAAAACCAGCACAAGAAGTCTTGGTATAAAAATGAGATTCTTGAGGGGCTTCCCTGGCGGTCCAGTGGCTGCAACTATGTCTTGCCACACAGGAGACACCACTTTGATCCCTGGTCTGGGAAGTTCCCACCTGCCTCGGAGCAGCTCAGTCCGGGTGCCACGGCCACTGAGCCAGCATCTGGAGCCCGCGGGCCAGAGCTGCGGAGGCCTACGTCCCGAGAGCCTGTACTACACGAGAGGAGCCTCCGCAGTGAGAAGCCTGCACACGCCATGAAGAGGAGCCAGGATACAGCAATGAAGACCCAGCCCAGCCGAAATAATAATCAGTTCAGTTCAGTTCAGGCTCTCAGTCATGTCCGACTCTTTGCGACCCCATGAACCACAGCACACCAGGCCTCCCTGTCCATCACCAACACCCAGAGTTTACTCAAACTCATGTCCATTGAGTCAGTGATGCCATCCAACTATTTCATCCTCCGTCGTCCCCTTCTCCTCCTGCCCTCAATATTTCCCAGCATTAGGGTCTTTTCTAATGAGTCAGCTCGTCGCATCAGGTGGCCATAGTAATTAACAAGTAAGTAAGATTCTTTAAAGAAAAAAAATCGCTAAGTTGGACTTGGTTAAAATTAAATAGAATTGCAGTGGTATTTCAATTACCCCTGAGATGAACGGGCTGTTAGTGCCATTAACTCACCTGGAAACTGATCTCAGGCCTTTTGTGAAGCTGAGACGATAAAATCCACCTTGGTGACTCTCAGACTGAGAGTCTTTTGTCATGAAATCAAAGGTTCTACATTAAGCCGGTTGGGGATAGAGTTCAGACTTTCCCCTTTAAAGCTTTCCAGGGGATTCTAATGGGATTCCAGAGTTGAGAAACACTTATCTCTACGGTACTCAGCTCACATAGGAAGGGCCTCCTAAATGCTATGTCATTAACATTATTATTGTTGTCCTTATATTATCGTCCCATCCATTCACCTACTCATTCATGTGGCCCGAGGCAGAAGTCAGCAACACGCTGGGGTAAATTCTCTTCTTTCCACATCCACCCCTGAACATCTCAAGCATCAGGCGCCACTGTGGGGAACAACAAATAATTGATTAAGGGGAAAAAATGTGTAGAACTTCTTAGAAGTAGCACCTGCTGTGTCCGTTTAATTCCAGCTCGAACAAGCCCTTCCTCTGAGATCCCAGTAAATGGAACAAAACCTCCAACTACCAGAGAAGCAGGCATGGGGTCTCCATCCTAAGACGTGAGCCCATGGAGAAGAGGGAGGGGTTGTTCTAATTAGGGCCACAGCTCTTCCAAGCAAGCTTCCCGAGAGCTCAGCTCCAGCAGATTGAGTTAACAACAGAGATGTGTACTTTCCTGGAGTCAAGGGCTGCGTCTGGGCCCTCCTGATTCCTAGGACATTATCTGTGGACTCTTGTTCCCTGCAGAAGCCAAGGACACGCTGTAACCCTGATATGCGTGTTAACAAGGACACGTGCACCGGGCCTCAGTGACTGTGTTCTTCATTTGTTGTTGCTGTTGTTTAGCCGCTCAGTCGTGTCTGAGTCTTTGCGACTTCATGGACTGCAGCACGCCAGGCTGCCCTGTGCTTCAGTATCTCCTGGAGCTTGCTCAAACTCATGTCCTTTGAGTCGGTGATGCCATCCAACCATCTCACCTTCTGTCGCACTCTTCTCCTCCAGCCCTCAATCTTTCCCAGCATCAGGGTCTTTTTGAATGAGTTGGCTCTTTACATCAGGTAGCCAAAGTATTGGAGCTTCAGCTTCAGCATCAGTCCTTCCAATGAATATCCAGGGTTTATTTCCTTTCGGATGGACTGGTTGGATCTCCTTGAAGTCCAAGGGACTCTCAAGAGTCTTCTCCAACACCACAGCTTGAAAGCATCAATTGTCTGGCACTCAGTCTTCTTTATGATCCAACTCTCACATCCATACATGACTACAGGAAAGACCATAGCTTTGACTATATGGTCCTTTGTAGGCCAAGTGATGTCTCTGCTTTTTAATATGCTGTCTATGTTTGTCATAGCTTTCTTCCAAAAGCAAGTGTATTTTAATTTCATGGCTATAGTCACGTCTGCAGTGATTTTGGAGCCCAAGAAAATAAAGTCTGTCACTGTTTCTAATTTTCCCCATCTATTTGCCATGAAGTGATGGGACCAGATGCTGTGATCTTCATTTAAGAATGTTGAGTTTTAAGCCAGTTTTTGCACTCTCCTCTTTCAGGTTCATCAAGAGGCTCTTTAGTTCCCCTTTGCTTTCTGCCATAAGGGTGGTATCCTCTGCATATCTGAGGTTATTGATATTTCTCCCGGCAATCTTGATTCCAGCTTGTGATTCATGCAGCCCAGCATTTTGCACGATGTACTCTACATATAAGTTAAATAAACAGGGTAACGATATACAGCCTTGATGTACTTCTTTCTCAATTTTGAACCAGCCCATTGTTTAATGTCCAGTTCTCACTGTTGCTTCTTGACCTGCATACAGGTTTCTCAAGAAGCCTGTAAGGTGGTCTGGTATTCCCATCTCTTTAAGAATTTTCCAGTTTGTGTGATCCACACAGTCAATGGGTTTTAACATACTTACTGAAGCAGAAGTAGATGTTTTCTGGAATTTCCTTGCTTTTTCTGTGAACCAGTGGATGTTGGCAATTTGATCTCTGGTTCCTCTGCCTTTTCTAAATCCAGCTTGTACATCTGGAAATTCTCAGTTCACCTACTGTTGAAGTCTAGCTTGCAGGATTTTGAGCATTACCTTGCTAGCATGTGAAATGAGTGCAAATATATGGTAATTTGAATAGTCTTTGTCATTGCCCTTCTTTGGGATTGAAATGAAAACTGACCTTTTCCATTCCTGTGGCCACTGCTGAGTTTTCCAAATTTACTGGCATATTGAGTGCAGCACTTTAACAGAATCATCTTTTAAGGACTTGAAATAGCTCAGCTGGAATTCTATCTCTACTAGCTTTGTTCATAGTGATGCTTCCTAAGGCCCACTTGACTTGGCATTCCAGGATGTCTGGCTTTAGGTGAGTGATCACACCATTGCAATTATCTGGGTCATTAAGGCCTTTTTTGTATAGTTCTTCTGTGTATTCTTGCCACCTCTTCTTAATATCTTCTACTTTAGGTTCACACCATTTCTACCCTTTATTGTGCTCATTTTTGCATGAAATATTACCTTGTCTCTAATTTTCTTGAAGAGATCTCTAGTCTTTCCCATTCATTGTTTTCCTCTAGTTCTTTGCATTGCTCACTGAAGAAGTCTTTCTTATCTCTCCTTGCTATTCTTTGGAACTCCGCATTCAGATGACTATAACTTTCCTTTTTTCCTTTGCCTTACTCTTCTCTTACTTTCTCAGCTATTTGTAAGGCCTCCTCAGACAACCATTTTGCCTTTTTTGCATTTCTTTCTCTTGGGGATGGTTTTGATCAGCACCTCCTATGCAATTGGAGAAGGAAATGGCACCCCATTCCTGGAGAATCCCAGGGACAGAGGAGCCTGGCAGGCTACAGACCATGCAGTTGCAGGAGTCAGACACAACTTGGTGACTAAACCACCATCCTGTACAATGTCATGAACTTCTGCCCATAGTTCTTCAGGCACTCTGTCTACCAGAGCTAATCCCTTGAATCTGCTTGTCACTTTCATTGTATAAGCATAAAGGATTTCATTTAGGTCACACCTGAATGGCTTAGTGGTTTTCCCTAAGGTACTGGGAGTTAAAACTTCAACCTATGAATCTGGGTTGGAGTGGGACACAGTTCAGTCCATAACATCCATTTAACATGTTTTATCTCACGTAAGTCTCAAAATAAACCCACAATGTCAGTATTATCATCAGTGTCTTGTGAAAGCTTCCAAAGCCCAGTTCGTCAGCCACCAAAGCTGCTGCTGATCCACAAAGATGCATTATTATGCTAAAAGGAGATCTGCAGATATTATGCGGAATTCAATAAAAGAAAAATTGAATGTTTATCATTTTGCAACATTTATTTAGAAATGAACCTGGTCATTATTTCTCATTTGAATCAACATCCAATTATAAGCAAACCTTAATAATGAAAAAATAGTATTTCCAAAATTTTCAGAATGTAGTTAAGTCTCAAACAAGTAGAGGGGTAAAAGGTGGAAGCAATGACAGAATTCCTTTTCTTTGGCTCTAAACTCACCGTGGATATTGATGGCAGCCGTGAAATTAAAAGATGCTTGCTACTTGGAAGAAAAGCTGTGACAATGTTAGTGTATTAAAAAGCAAAGGCATCACTTTGCAGACAAAGGTCTGTATAGTCAAAGCTATGGCTTTTCCAGTAGTCATGCACAAATGTGAGAACTGGACCATAAAGAAGGCAGAGTGCCAAAGAATTGATGGCTTCAAACTGTGGTGCTGGAGAAGACTCTTGAGAGTCCCTCGGACAGCAAGATCAAACCAGTCTATCCGAAAGGAAATCAACCCTGAATACTCATTGAAAGGACTGATGCTAAAGCTGAAGCTCCAATACTGTGGCCACCTGATGTGAACACCCAAGTCATGGGGAAAAAAAACCCTGATGCTGGGAAAGATTGAAGGCAAAAGGAAAAGAGGGCTACAGAGGATGAGAAGGTGGATGCCATCACTGATTCAAAGGACATGAGCTCGGACAAACTCCGGGAAATGGTGAGGGGTGGCGTGATGCAGTCCATGGGGTCGCAAAGAATCGTACACGACTTGGCGACTGAACACCACCACCAAGTGGGATGTTCCGAGCTTCTGGGTGTCTGTGTCACATCCACGAAACAGCGGGCTTCCCTGCTCCGATCGCGTTTCCCTGAGTCTCTGAAGCAGGTGGACCCCAGGACGAAGAGCACCGCCCTGACTCCAGAGGCTCTGCTTCTCCTGGGTCCTCGTCTCACTCACCGGGAGCAGGGTAATCTCAGCACTTCCTGTGGGTCTCTCCACACCCTTGACTGCTTCATCACACCCTTTGACAGGCCTTAAGAGCAGCATCCTCACCACAAAAAGCAAACGAGGCGGTGGCCGTCTCCTTCACTCGGCAACTTGTGAAGACAGAGTCCTGCGTACACAGTGGCTGCAGAGAGGGTGTCCGGAGCGGTGGAACCACAGAGAGACCTGAGCGTCTCCTGCTTTGAGGCAGACGGCCTGCATGCCCCAAGACCAAGTCACCTCACCCTCTGAGCCTCAGATCTCCAGCTATCTAAGGGGGAGAATTTTTTTTAATTCTTTTCCATTGTGGTTTATCATAGGACACTGAACAGAGTTCTCCGTGCTCTACAGTAGGGCCTCGATGTTCATCCATCCTGTTTACAATACTTTGCATCTGCGGACCCCAGGCTCCTGCTCCATCTCTCCGCCAATCCCCCTCTCCCTGAGAAACCATCGGTCTGTTCTCTATGACTGTGATTCTGTTTCACAGATAAGTTCATTTGTGTCATATTTTAGATTCCACCTACTTGATTTTTGTCATGGTTGTTTAGTCGCTAAGTCATCTCTGACTCTTTTGCGACCCCATAGTCTGTAGCCCTCCAGGCTCCTCCGTCCATGGAATTTCTCAGGCAACAATACTGGAGTGGGTTGCCATTTTCTTCTCCAGGGGAGCTTCCTGACCCAGGGTCCGAACTCAGGCCTCCTGCGGCTCCTGCATTGCAGGTGGATTCTTTACCGCTAAGCCACCAGGGAAGACCATGTAAATGATATCACATGATATTTGCCTTCCTGTTTCTGACTTACTTCAGTTGGTATGACAGTCTCCAAGTCCATCCATGTTGCTGAAAATGGCATTACTCCATTCTTTTGTTCTGGCAGAGTAATATTCCATTGTATACATGTTCCACATCTTTCTCCCAGACAGAGATGATTCTTCTCCCACCAGATTGTCACAAAGGATATTGAGATAGCACAATAAACCAGGGACTGTCCTGCCTGGCTCACAACAGTTGGGAGACCCTGCCCTGACTTCCACATGATCGGCATCCGTATTTGTATCAAATGATAATGTGAATCAGAGCTTCAGTCTGTGACAAGTGCCAAGAGGCAGTGTGGTCTCGGTGGAGGGGTGAGCAAAGGGTGAGGGCCGGTTCCCCACTGTGCAGGGCTGCTGGTTGTGAGCAGGCCAGTCCCTGTCCACTGCAGCAGCCTCTGTAACAGAGCTGCGTCCTAGGAGGCTTGCCCAGAATAGATGTCCACCCAGGCCCTCTGCCTGCCTTTTTGTTTGTAAAAAAAATCTTTAGTCAAAGAATAAATGCAATCAGAGAAGTGAGAAAATGCTGAAAGAGAGGAAAAGAGCCAAGCGAGGCAAAAGAATGACACTTTAGCCATTAAACAAAGTCAAGGTGTGCGAGCTGGACCATAAAGAAAGCTGAGTGCCGAAGAATTGATGCTTTTGAACTGTGGTGTTGGAGAAGACTCTTGAGAGTCTTGGACTTCAAGGAGATCCAACCAGTCCATCCTAAAGGAAATCAGTCCTGAATATTCATTGGAAGGACTGATGCTGAAGCTGACGCTCCAATACTTTGACCACCTGATGCGAAGAACTGACTTACTGGAAAAGTCCCTCATGCTGGGAAAGATTGAAGGTGGGAGGAGAAGGGGACGACAGAGGATGAGATGGTTGGATGGCATCACCAACTCGGTGGACATGAGTTTGAGCAAGCTCCGGGAGTTGGTGATGGACAGAGAAGCCTGGCGTGCTGCAGTCCATGGGGTCGCAAAGAGTCGGACACGATTGAGCGACTGAACTGAACTGGACTGAAGGAGCCTTAGCTCCTCCTCAAGGGTTATAGGTAACATTCTGAGCCATTCATTGTCTTTGGAGATACAGAAACCCCGACCATGTGGGAGAAGTTAACTGTGTGTTGCCCACAAACGTGTAGACCCCACACTGGGTGGAACCAGAAGGTTGACGATGCTGACTCCCAATTACCTCACCACCAGCCAATCAGAAGACTGTCCGCGAAGTGACCACACCCTGCCCTTTAAACACCGTAAGACTCCGCAGTACTTGCTCCGGGGTGGTCACACAGTTTTCGGCCCTCTTTGCCTGGCAAAGCAATAAAGCTGTTTCTTTCTGCTGTTGTGGTTGTTGTTGAGTCCTGGGTCCAACTCTTCTGCGACCCTATGGATTGGGATTTCCCAGGCAGCAATACTGAGTGGTTGCCATCTCCTGTCTCCAGGGAATCTTCCCAACTCAGGGACTGAACCTGCATCTTCTGTGTCTCCTACATTGCAGGCAGATTCTTTACCCCTGAGCCACTGGGGAAGCCCCAATTTAACCAAAACTGTCTCCGAGATTTAATCAATCAGCAGTGTACAGAGGCTGAATTTTGGAAACATTTTCCCCTGCCAGGTTGTACATTTAGGATAGGGCTTTGGGGCATGAGCTGCCTGTCTCCTCGCCTCGCCCTGCAGTAAACCTTTCTCTGCTCCAAGCTCTGAGGGTTTGGCCTCACTGTATAGTGCGCACAAGAACTCGCGTCGGGTAACACAAGCACTTCCTTACATTTTGCACCCCAGGATCTCACACGGTTCTGCCCCTGGAGGGAATAACCACAGTTTCCAGGACACTGAGAAGCCTGCAATGATGAGCAGAGGCCTGATACAGAACAGGCCCCTGATAAAAACGGCCATCGTGTTAACGGACTCAGAACTCCAGGCAGTAAGCGAGGAAGACAGAGTCTAACATCCTGCACACTTCTCTCAGTTCAGCCTCTCTGCAAAGTTTACCTGGAGAACACTCTCAGCTGCACGGAAATGGAAGTTAACCAGAACTGGGTTTGTTCTTGTGCACATACCCTCGTGTTATCTTTGGGGTGGTTGCTGCTGTCTGACTGGGCTTCCTCGGTAGCTCAGCTGATGAAGAATCTGCCTGCAATGCAGGAGACCCTAATTTGATTCCTGGGTCAGGAAGGTTCTCTGGAGAAGGGAAAGGCCACCCACTGCAGTGTTCTTGGGCTTCCTTGGTGGCTCAGTTGGTAGACCTGGGTTTGATCCCCGGGTTGGGAAGATCCCCTGGAGGAGGGTATGATAACTCACCCCACCGTTCTTGCCTGGAGAATCCCCATGGCCAGAGAAGCCTGGCTGACTGCAGTCCATGGGATAGCGAAGAGTCGGACAGGACTGAGCGACAGCACAGCGCTGCTGTCTGACTACGGAGATCTCTCTCTAGATGGCGCGCTAGTCCAGCCCTCCGAATAACACACAGGCTCCGCCAGAGCACGTTCTAGTCCATCACACCCCTTTCATGGCCTCTCGGGTAACTCCCCTGCAGGCCGGGTGCCTGTTTGCAACACAGACCGTCATATTTGCCCTTTAAACACACTGCCTGGCGTTCAGTAGACACTTCATACATGCCTACAACACAGAACCGGGCAGATATGTCTAAAGTTTACAAACTGTTTTTTAAGAAACGGTTAAAATTTTCAGACAATAATGTATCATTACAGCAGTGGCAAATTATTCAAAAGAATTAATGCAATAATGATGCAAAGTCTTCATGAGACAGTCAAAGGCGTTTCTTCCGTAGTATTTTGGAACAGACTGGCACCTAACAGCGTTCAGAGTTTTTCGGTGGATAACGGTTTTTATCTGCATCAGTCCTACTCCGGCAGCACTAGGTTTGGGTTTGTTTGGGAGGAGAACCCGTGATTCCTGGGAACCCAGCGGACAGGACCCGCCGGGTCTCCCCACCCCTCTCTGCCGGGAGAGATACAGGGCAAGCCCGCAAGTTGGCACAAGGCAGCCGTGTCTACAGCGCCCCCCAGCCCCCGGACCAGCACAGCTCCGAGACGTGCAATGAGCTCAGGCACAAACGCCGAGACGTGGAGCTGTCCTCCCGTGGAGGACAGCACAGACGCGGCCCGGTGCGTCGTGAGCCCCTGTCCCAGCGCCGCGGGGCTGCGGCTGCGGCTGCGCTCGCGCCCGGACCGGCGTCTCTCCCTGAAGACGCAGTGGCCCCTCTTGGTCGCCAGGTGGCGCTGCAGCCCCGGCCGTCGCGCTCGGGGCGCCGCTCGGGCTGGTCCTCCCGGCTTCTGGCTCCACCAGCCAAGGGGCGGCCAGGGTGCTGCGGGGCCAGGGTCGCTCAGGCCACTGGCTCCAGGAGACGTCGGGAGCCGTCTGGGCCTGATGCGGGTGGCCTGATTCGGTTTTTCTTTTCTTTTTTTTTTCCTTTCAAGAAAAGCCCCAAGGCTAGATTTTTGCTTGAAATGCTAGTAATTACTGTACTTTAAAATTTTTCATAGAATTTTTTTAAGTACAGTAATTGCTTAAGTACAGTAGTCTTTTTTACAAGTCAAGTGCGTTTTTTAAGTTAAAAAAACTTTTTTAGGTACAGTAATTACTTAAGTACAGCAAGTAAAGTACTTTAAGTAAAAAAAAAATCTTTTTTAAGTACAATAATTGCTTACTCAAGTACAGTAGTCTTTTTTCAAGTAAAGTACTTTTTTAAGGAAAAAATACATTTTTTTTAAGTACAGTAGTTGCTTACTTAAGTACAGTAGTCCTGTATGGATGTGAAAGCTGGACCATAAAGAGAGCTGAGCACCGAATAATTGCTGCTTTTGATCCCTGGTGATGGAGAAGACTCTTGACTTGGACTGCAAGGAGATCCAACCAGTCCCTCCTAAAGGAAATCAATCTTGAATATTAATTGGAAGGACTGATGTTGAGGCTGAAACTCCAATCGTTTGGCCACCTAATGCAAAGAACTGACTCATTGGAAAAGACCCTGATGCTGGGAAAGATTAAAGGCAGGAGGAGAAGGGGACGACAGAGGATGAGATGGCTGGCATCACTGACTCGATGGACATGATTTTGGATAAACTCCAGGAGTTGATGATGGAAGGGAGGCTTGGTGTGCTACAGTCCATGGAGTCACAAAGAGTCGGACACAACTGAGCAACTGAACTGAGCTGAACTGTACTTTAAAAATTTCAATAGAAGCTTATTTAAGGCATAGGTGGAGCAAGGCTTGTCATGTGGCCCATCTGGCTGCAGGAGGCAGCTCCAGGACCCCGCCCAGAGCCCAGTAATTACCTGGTAAGGAAGCCCTGGGTCTTAACTGGTCCCTTAAGACTTAACACACATGGGTCCCTCTGTCTCTTTGGCATCTCCGCCTAGCCTGCTCCACCCGCATCCCCACCCCTGCCAAAGAACCCCATGCCTGCCCATGAAATGCCTCCTGATATTCTTACACTTAATTTTTAAAACTTGTTCTCCTGGAAAAGTTTAAACTTACAGAGGCAATAAGTGTAACATGATGAACCCCCATGTACCTATCATCCAGCTTCAACAATTGATGTACACGGGCATCTGCATTCATCCATGTCCCCAGGACATTTCCACCTCTGACCTCCACTGGTTTATTTTGAAAAATAAATAAGCTGGTTGTTTTTTTTTTTAATAATTTTATTTATCTATGGTTGTGCTGGGTCTTCGTTGCTCTTCTCTAGCTGTGGCTAGTGGGGGCCACTTTCTAGTTGCGATGTGCTGGCTTCGCATTGCAGTGGCTTCTCTCGTTTCAGAGCACTGGCGATAAGGCACTGGAGCTTCAGTAGTTGTGGCCCCCAGGCTCTAGAGCACAGGCTGAATAGTTGTGGCATACAGGCTTAACTGCTCCTCGTCATGTGGGATCTTCCCACAATAGGGATTGAACCCACGTCTCCTGCATTGGAGGATTTACCACTGAGCCACCAGGGAAGCCCTCCAGTGGTTTATTTTTAAATAAATCCCACACATCCTACCTCTTCCTCCATAAATATGCAGTGTGTGTCTCTAACAGTTAGAAGTCTTTTAACATAACAATACTATTGTCACAATAATAATACTGTTATCACATCAAAAGCATTTCCTTAATATCATCAAACATTCATTCAGGGACCCAGTTTCTCCAGCTGCCTTATGGATGTGTCCTTAACTGTTGATTTTTCTAAATCAACTCTAAAAAAGCCCATGAATTGCATCCATTAAAAAAAATTTTTTTTTAATTCAGGTAAAATTTTTCACATACCAAGACATACAGATCCTTGTTTTGTCAAATACAACCATTTGTGTGATGAACACATTAATCAAACTATAAAAGGTTTCCATCACCCCTGAAAGTTCTTCAGTCTGTCCTTGTGCAACCCCATTGACTGAAGCCCGCCAGGCTCCTCTGTCCAAGGGATTTTCTCAGGCAAGAATACTGGAGTGGGTTGCCATTTGCTTCTCCAGGGGATCTTTCAGACACAGGATCAACCCTGCATCTCCTGCATTGGCAGGCAGGTTCTTTAGCCACCAGGGAATCCCCTCTGCTGTAACACAGCCTCTCAGGAAACACCCTGTTGATGGATATTTGGATTGCTCCCAGGTTTGGATGTAGCTACTCACACCAATCTTTTTGTGGCAGTGTTTTCATTTCTCTTTGGCAAATGCCTAGGAGTGGAATTGCTGGATCGCAGGGAAGATGTTTGGCTTTGGAAGGATCTGCCTGAGAGCTTTCGTCTTGGTCACGCCATGTGCATGCCCGCAGCAACGTCTGAAATCCCCCACCCCCAACCCCCGTGCTCCACATCCTCCCCAGCTTTGGCTGTTCTCTGGCTCTTTAATTTTAACCATTCTTGTGGGTGTGTAACAACAGCATCTCCTTGTGGTTTTAAAATTGCACTTCCTGGTGTTTTGGGAGTGAATGCTAGTTCTCTGGGCTTGTATTTATCTCAAAATGTCTTTATTTACACACACACACCACTTTAAAAACAGGGTATTTTCCTTGGATATAGAAATCTCCGCGGACAAACTTCTTTCCAAGAGCTATCAGGTTTTGCAAAGTCTTGCCCTGAACGTGTGCAGTCCAGCGCCTGGCTGAGGCCCCTTAGCCAAGGTGTCTGCACGCCCACCCTTCTGCACAAGGCCCCTCCTCTTGCTCCACACCCCGCCTCCATCTTCTCAGCACCCCGATCTCTAGTCTGCTCCCTCAGGACGGTGAGATGACTCCTCTCCACTTGGTCTCACCTCCCTGCACCCCCACACAAATCGGAGTGCGGCTGGGGGGTAACATGGCTCCAGCTCTGTCCTTCCTTTCTCAAGGATGCAACCTGAGCTGGCCATGGCCCAGTTCCCGCAGAGTGCCTGGGATATCTTGTTCCATTTTACAGCTGTTGGCAGTGGGAGAGTGAGTCTAAGACCCGTTTACTCTGTCATAGCTGAATCCAAGGGCTTCTCATCTGCTCCTTTAAATATACAGGTTCTTTCCGCCCCTTTGTTTTTTGTTTGTTTCCTTGCGGGACATTGAAGAAACCATGTTCCTTATCTGCAGAGTTGCTCACCCCTGAATCTTACCTCTGCCTGTCACTGGTGCTGTTTAATAGGGAGCCCTCTCCCTCGAGTTTCCCAGACACTGGTAGCTCCATCCGGAGGCCAAACCTCATTCCCAGACCCCTTTGGAGATCCAGGTGTCTACTGCCCTCAGCTTGCACAGAAAGCTCAGTCTCTTTCTGCGATGGGAGTAGCCTTTCACGATCACTGCCTGGATGTATTTTTTCATGAAGGATTTGCAGAGTTGTGAGATTCTTTTGCAATTTCCCTTCTCCAGGCATTTACTGAATGCCTGAAACGTTCCCTAATCAGCTGCGTGGTTGCCCTGAGACAAGCTCATGTAAGAAAAAACAAGTTTTCACTTGACCTCCTCCCTTGCTTTGCCAGAATGGACTGGTTTCCTTACATCCTCTGAAGGTGTCCAGTGAGTTTCGTTCCTTTTCATTTTTTAAGGAATCATTGTAAACTTGAGGAATTTATGTTTTGTGTTTCAATTTACTGTAGCTATTTTTTTGCTAAATACAAAAGTTTCCCCACTTGGAGTAGAGGGGGCCTCTTCACCCTGGCTCCTGGGTCCTTTAGACATGACCCCAGTCATCTCTGAGAAGCATCCTTGCTTATTGATGTGACAAATTAGTCTAGGGTCATCCTGCCCCGTTCCTGCCCTGATGTGGATTTTACTGTTATTTCCACAGGGAAACCAGGTTTGCTTCCATAGGAAACAGTGCTGAGAGGACATAACCTAGGAGGTAAGGACACCCATAACTATTGAGTAAATTCAAGGTTTTTTCAAGGAGTATCTCAGGAATTATGTCTTCTCTTTTACATTTTAAAAGAAATAATACAGCCATAAATAACTCTTTAAAAGAATGAGTTCATACAGCCATTTCCAATTCAAAATTTACTTAAGAAGGAGCCTGACTCTATCATTATGATGCCTGATGCTGACGGGTTTTAAGCCTCATCCTTTGCACCCCCTGCCCTCCCGCACCGGCCCCACCTCTGAGGGAGCCGGTAATTCAGGCCAGAGTCTCCTTCCTTCAAACAGCAGGGCCCTGCCACCCTACACTCCTGCCTGCCGGCCCGCCTCCCAACCCCAGTGACACCCCAAGCCAGGCTCCTTTCCTCACTCCCCGAAGCCTTTTCAGACCCGGTGAGAAGCTGCCTGCTCCCCTAGGGCCTCAGTTATCTGGGTTATGAAACCTTCAGACTCTCCTCCTGGGAGTTGGGGGGCCCAACCATCAGCCCCTACACGCAAAGCAAGTTTGAGGAGGGAGGGGTCCCTTCTTTGCAGGGAAGCACAGAACCTTCACTGTTGATTTCATATTTATATCCTTTTTTCTTAGACTGAAAAACTCTCTGGTGATGCACACGTAATTACCTATTTGCTTTTTCCCATCATAATAAAATCAGAATAATGATATCAATATTACTACCAATGCAATTATTGAAAACCACTTGATATTATTTTTCAGTTCCTTTATATCCTTAGGGAATGACAATCAAGGGATGTGCCATTAAGTTATTGTGTTTTAAATGACTTTAAATTATTGCTCTTTGTGTGGCTCTATTGCTGTCTCAATGTTAGTTTCACTTTCATTTCTACTTTTAGGGTTTTCTATATCTCTGATTCAGTTGGTTTTATATTTATGTAAATATTAATATGACTCAAAAGTCAAATCCATCAAAGAAGGTAGGTTCAGAGAGATCTAGCCTCTTTACCTGTGCTCCATCCTGCATTTTCGCATTATATGCACTTTACATTATAATGATATTATACACATAGGTATATGTACATATATGTACTATATGTATATTGCTTCATTTTAATAAGAGCAAATATGCATTTATATTCATAAGCCCATATTTTAGATGAACACAGCATGCTAGATGCAATGTCTCCTACTTTATCTTTTCATTTGATAATATTTGGAGGCAGTCACTTCACAGCAGTTTACAGAAATATTAAAAACTTCTTGTTTGAAAAGGCCAGTTAAAGGTATTGAATGATTGATATATTTGATATATGCTTGATACACTTGATATATATTTGTTATATTTTCAAAGGTATATGGATACAGTTATGTAGTTAGTCATTCAATATGTTGCCTGTATTTTCTGCCTCTTCTGTATGCTTTGATGTTTGAGAGTATTTCTAGTCTTGGTCTAACGGCTACACTTATCCTAACAGCTTAATATCATATCTTTGTCTGGTCTTTTGGTTTCTTAATATGAGGCTTATTGAAAATTACCTAAAACCTTCTCTGACACAGTATTTAATCTGACGTAATATTCTTTTACTCCCAGTTCGTACCTGGGAGTATGGGAATTATCACAGAAGACAATCAGCTTGTTTTGTCTTCCATATATACTCACCTCAACCCCACCCTAATCGCTGTTAGCTATATTACATCTGCATGGTCAGAGCACATACCCTCTATGAAAGATATCATTTTCCCGAAAACCATCACTTAGCCTTATTTCTGCACTTGCATTTTTATTTCATATTCAACAGTGAACCTTACTAAAGGCATCTTCAGTCTTGGATTCTCTGAAGCATGATCATTCCGAGTAAGGATGGGCAGCCCCCAACCCTGAGCTCTTCCACATTTAAGACCGATTTTCTGCAGCCTCTATACTTGAAGGCCTCTTCAGGGTTTGCTTTTACAGTTCTCTAGGGAAATCATTTTCTCTTTTGTCATGATAAATGCCTAGCAATTCATGCCTTTATTTCTTAGGAGACAGAGTCTTCCTGCAGTACTGAGGTAGGAGGTTAGGACTCCTAACGTTTTACCTTTATTCTGTCTTTAGCAGCAAGTGTTCCAACCTGGCCTGCGCTTTCTTCAGGGTCCTCGGTGCCCTGATCTGTGTATGGTTCCTCTCTCACCTTTGCTCCGAGGGCCCTGTCCTGCTCAGTTTACAGTCTGTCACCCAGAGGAACCATCACATCTGGAAACTTGGTTGCATGTCAGTGTGCTGTATTTGTGAAGCAAATAGTTAAGCCTTGCTAATTACTAACTGTCCAGTTCATCACAAGCAAAACTTCTTGTAGGAGTAGACATATGTAAAGGGCAATTCTTTTTAAACCGGTGAGAGTTGATCTCAAGGAAAATTACCTTTTCTGGTGTTATGATGCTTTTGAATTGTGGTGCTGGAGAAGACTCTTGGGAGTCCCTTGAACTGCAAGGAGATCAAACCATTCAATCCTAAAAGAAATCTAGTCTAAATATTCATTGGAAGGACTGATCCCAAAGCTGAAACTCCAAAACTTTGCCCACCTGATGTGAAAAGCCAACTCATTGGAAAAGAGCCTGATGTTGGGAAAGATTGAGGGCAGGAAGAGAAGGGGGGCAACAGAGGATGAGATGGTTGGAGGGCATCACCAACTCAATGAACATGAGTTTGAGTAAGCTCCGGGAAATAGTGGACAGGAAAGTCTGGCGTGCTGCGGTCCACGGGGTCGCAAAGAGTCAGACACGACTTAGTGACGGAACAACAACAACAATAAAGCTCATGGATCTTAACTTTTATTTTGTGAGAGCCAGATACTAAAAATTGATTCCAGAGGAGTTTCAATAATGAGACACGCTTTACCTCTGGGAAAGAGATTTTATGAGATTCTCTCCAGGGGCACCATCTGGCCTTGGGATTGCAAGAATTATGAAAACAATGGGATTGAACGTTTCACACTGTTTCTCAAACCTTTGACAATGCAAAGAATGATCTTTTGTATTAGATTATCAATTACCTAGCTAGTTCAGCTACTCATATATCATATACCTAGACGTAATAACCTTCTCCAGTAAGATCGTTTCCTCCTCTGTCAGCTCCCCTCTGACATGGTGGTTTGTTCGGCATCTTTTGGGCATGTCGGCATGCTGGCCGAGCCCTGCACCGTCCTTTGCCTGCTGATACGCCAGTGTCCTTGTTTGAAGTGAAGCCACTCCTGGATAGAGATCAAGGAATCAAGTGTCCTTTCAAGGAATCCAGGGATCAAGGACCTGCTGTCCTTTCTGACCTTATTTTACTTTTATTTTCCCATTTTATACTCAAGAGGCATTACTCTGAGAGTCTCACTGTGGGCTTTTGGGCCATCTTTGAAGACAGCTTTTTTGATCTTATCTGTCCCTTGCCCCCACCATGTATGTCAGCCACGCATAGAATTTTCTCAGAGAGCTAGGGAGTCTTATTCTTTATACACATTTATCCAAGGAACCCAACAAGTGGCTTTAAATATTCTTTGGCTTTATGCCTGACTTTTAAAATTCTACTAACTCTGCAGAACAAGAATTTATATATTGTTAAATAAATTGATAAAGAAAACTCAAAGACATTAATGATACTTAGGGAAATGGCACAAGAAGACTATTGTCCAAAAGTAAAAAAGATGAAAAATTTAAATAGGTAAGGAAAAGTATTCAACCTTACCAGGACTTCTTAAATTCAAAATGAAAAACAGATAACCAACAAAGACCTACTGTATAGCACAGAGAACTATACTCAATATCTTGTATTAATGTGCAATGGAAGAGAATCTGAAAAAGAATATATGTATGTATATATACATATATACAGTTGTACACCTGAAATGATCACTTTGTTGTTTACCTGAAATTAATGCAACATTGTAAATCAATTATATTTCAATAAAATATAAAAATTAAATATTTTAAAAAATAAAAAAATTGAAACAATATCCCATCTTTGGCTAATCAAAGTAGCAGAGAATTTAAAATGTGAATGCTCAGAACTTGTAGTAAAATATGCATTTTCAAGCTTTGCGCTGAGTACAAAAACTGTTGTAAGCCTTTTGAAAAGCATGCAATTTGATGACAAGAAGCAAATATTATTTGATCTAGAAACTAGATTTTGGGCAATATAAACTAAGAACATAATCTATTACGTCAAAACAAGGTTTTTGCCAAGATGTTCATTAGCCAATTATTTATAATAATAAAATGTTAGGGAAAACCTTAAATGTTCAAACACAGGGCATTAAGATGATCAAAGTGATATTCACCAAAAGTGAATGAGAAAATGCTTATGTAATAATCCTAAATGAAAGTATAAGAAAAACTAGTGTGTGTTTATACAGATATGCACTGCTTATCATGCAAAATAACACTATACAGATAAAAATATGACTGGGCCATTTGCAGTGTGTGCCTGTGTATGCATCTTGGGATAACTTTTTTTTTCTTCTACACTAGTCTGTTTTCCAAATATTCCATAACAACAACATAAACTATTAGCTTTTAAATTAAAAAAATGTTTCTCAAAATTCCTTTTATGTTTGTCGGCGCAATGTTCTGTCCAGTTTCTTTTTCTAAACTCAGAGAGTAGAAAGCAGCGTGCTGGTTCCCCTTGCTGTTCAGTCGTGTGTGGGCACAGTGCAGGTGCTGGGGGGCTGGAGCCACCTTTCACTGGTCAGGGGCATCCAGGGTGACTCCTCTCCAGGTGGGCTCTTAAACAACCTGTCTAGTTGTGGTTCAGCCTGTCTGCAAAGCCCACCTCCCCTTCCTCCCCCAGCGAAAAGTTCCCTGGGGTGGTGGCTGGAATCAACTGCCCTGAGGCTAGGAGGGATCTGGGCACCTTTGGGGAAGGAAGAAGTCAAGTGGCTGGAGCTGGAAGTGAATTGGGACCACACAGACCAAGGAGGCAGAGGCCCGGGTCACAGTGGCCTCTAGGTCCTGGCAGGAGTTTTTATTCAATTCTGAAAGCAGTTAGCAACCTCTGAGGGGTGTGGCCCAGGAAGGCAAATGATCTGGGGCCTGTTTGCAGCAGCTCCCTCAGTCTGCTGGGATCTGATCCTCTCCAGAAGGTCCTGAGCTGAGGTCCCAGGGGCAGCAGGATTGTACCACACCCCTTCAGAGCTGGGACTAAGGGAACGGGGAGGTGATGGGGAACCTGGAGTGGGTGTGTGGCCGACCCAGATGCAGTTAGCCCCCTAGGGGGGCCAGGAGTGAAGGCCCAGGAGACCCAATGGGGACAGAGGCTGGCAGTCAGGTAGGGGCAATCCCACAGACCCCTTGGGAACCCACCTGTGGAATGCTGCCCAAGGGGAGTGGCCGAGGAGTCCAGCTTCTGACTGAGGTGAGAGGCGAATGGCATCCTGTGTAGGGAGCCCAGGAGAACCGGGATTTAGGGCCTGGGGAAGCAAGCCCAGCTTCGGGGTTGGAGGTTGGAGACAGGCAGGTGCCCAGGGCGTGGTCGACGCCTGGGCATGGGTGCTGGAGCTGACAGCGACGGGACACCGAGGGGCCCCCAGGGTCTCAGCAGGGCGGCTCACCAAAGCGAAGAGCTTGCTCGAGGCACTTCAGAAGGAACCCAGCCCCACCCTCGGCCGCCTTTCTTGTCCCAGATCCACGCTTGAGGGCTGTTTCCTCCCTTGACTGGAAGGCTGGCGGTGGAGCAGGGTGATTAAGGGGGTGGGGAGTGAAGCGGAGAGTCTAGGGCCGCTGCTGGGGGGCTCCGCAACCCATACCTGCAGCCAGGGGTCCCAGGGCCAGGGCGCTCGGCTGGGACCCAAGGGAGCCCATGGACTGGGATGGAGCACCGGCCCCGTGTGGAGGAGACCCTGCGGGGGAACCCTGAACTTGTGTGTGGAGGTGGTGGGGGGAGGGGACGGGCCTGGGGGTGCGCCTCCCTCCTCGCCCCTTCTCTGCACCCCAGCAGGACCAAGCGTCAGTATACACAGTAGACTGTTTACTGGAACAAGGATGACCAAACAACACAAACGTTTCGAGATGGTAAATATTAAACATATTCAGTTTATTGGAAGTACACGCTCTAATCGGGCGGAGGGGCTTGGAGTTTACTGGAATTGTTGAACTGTCCCTTTATTGGGTGCGGGGTAATGCCTCTTCCGGAGTTTCTGGCAGGTGAGAGTAGGAGGGGGCAGGGCCAGGGAGACCAGCCCGCGGTAGGGACCGCCCCCCCCAACCCCCACCCCAAGACACTTTCTCAGGCTGATTGATTTCGCGCATGCGTGCCTATAGAGTGTGAAGGTCTAGAAGTGGGTTCCCTGAACGCTCCCCAGGTCGGCAGACTCCTGTCCATCGGGGTCTGCGGTGCTTTAACTACAGGGTCCCTATTCCGCGTCCCTTTCAAGGCTGATTGTGCAAAGGGTTGCTCCTCCCAGGAGTGAGACCCGGGCTTTGATGGAACCTGGGGCTGTGGGGCAAGCCTCCCATTCATCAGAAAACACCACTGCTCCAGCTTACCATCAACAGTTTAAAAGAGGGTGCTCCCACAGACCTAAGCGCCCCAACTTTGACAGTCCCTGAAGTCTTTCCTAATTCCCTGCTCTCGCTGGAGGACTGAAGGTATGGTGTGTGTGGCCGAGGGTTTGTAAGATTATTTGACAGGAAATCTGGCACCTCCTAGTTCTAACTAGGCTGCTCCCACAGGGTCACAGAACAGTCCTGATGACAAGCAATGATCGGTGACAGAGCAGCATTTTACGGGGTGGGTCAGGGATGAACTTTGATAGCGTAAGGGGAAAGAAATGAAACGCATCCCCCAAGGAGGTTAACAGAATCCAGGCATTCACACTACCCAGCCCCAGCAGCTTTGTCACACAGGATCCGGAGCTGGAAATCCTATACAGGAGCGTCACGTTTCTAGGTCCTCTCCCACCTTCCTGTAGGCAATCTGAGTTGTCTTTCAGGAGCAGAAAGGCTCAGTCTCAGGGTCCCTTTTCGCTCTTAAAAAAAAAAAACACTGAGGACCACTAAGCCCTTTTCTTTATATAGGCTATTAATCCTTTTTTTTTTTACCTAATACTTTAAAAAAGTTTCGTTTATCAATTCATTTTAAAGCAGTGATGATCCTGTTTCATTTTCACATAGAAACACCTCTAAAAAAAAACCTCTATTATAAAAATTAGTGAAAGAGCAGCATTATTGTATGTTTTTGCAAATCTCTGTGATACTGATTTAGTAAAAATAAAATAAAATAAAATAAAACAGCTGGATTCTCTCACCTGCTTCTGCACCAGGGAAATGCCATCTTCCACGTATAAGAAATGGTAGTGAAAAGGGCAAGGACCGTCTGTTATTACAAATGTGGGTTTCCCTTTGCAAGGATTCTCAGAGATTCCCGAGGGCTCCCAGGCCAAGCTGTGATAACAGCAGTTCCCGATCGAGGAAAACCAAACGCCAAGGGTGGGCGTCCACAGCTCCCTTCACAGCGTGATGGCCCGCGGCATCTCCTTTCGCCCGTCCCGTCACGCACATGGAGGAATCCTGTGGTTAATTATTTTACAGTTCATCCATTCTGTAGTGCATAAGGTTTACTCACTGAAAATTCTTCCTGACAGGAAAACACAGTAAACCTTAGAAAACCTAAATTAATGACAGTCAATAGCAAAGATTAATTACTATTTCCAAAGCCAAATACTTTATAGCCATCAAAAAGAAAGTAAAAGAGAAAGACGTTCCCTATATCTTATAAAGCAGTGAATATAAGTGCAGAAAAAAGTGTATATTACGATATTCCTCATGCCTTTTTTAAAAAAAGAGAATCGTGTGCATTACTGGGAAAAGACACAAGAGATGGCTTGTAACAACTGGTCGTCTTTAGGGAAATAGAGGAACTTAAAAAAACTATAAACCTACCAGGAACGAGTAACATGCTATGTACCATTGTTAACTGTGTTTGACCCTTAGAGAAAAGGAGGCAAGAAGGTTTTCGCGGAGGTGGGACCCTGTTCCATTTCAGCAGGGTCTGCGCTGTAAGGGTGGAGGACCCTTAACGAGCGCGCCTTCCGGGAACGCAAGCAAGCCAGCCGGGCCAAGACTGTCCGCCCGACCCAGCGGAGCCCGCCCCGCCCCGCGCAGCCCTAACCCTGCCCCAGCCCCGCCCCGCCCCTCCATTCCCATTGGCCTGTCTCCACCGGGAGCAAACCCCGCCCCGCGCAGCCCTGACCACCCCGCCTTGTCCCGCCCCTCCACTCCCATTGGTCTGTGTCTACGCCGGGAGCCCGCCCCGTCCCGCGCAGCCCGATCCCTCTCCCTTGCCCCGCCCCTCCACTCCCATTGGCCTGTCTCTACCGGGAGCCCACCCTGCCCCTCGCAGCCCTAACCACCCCCTTGCCCCGCCCCTCCACTCCCATTGGTCTGTGTCTACGCCGGGAGTCCGCCCCGTCCCGCGCAGCCCGAACCCTCTCCCTTGCCCCGCCCCCCCACTCCCATTGGTCTGTCTCTACGCCGCTGGGCCCAATCGCAGCGCTTAGCGCCAAATTTGAATCGAAGTTATCATTTGAATCCAGAGGGCGCCGCGACGGCTTTTCGCGCCCGAGCCGCTGACGCCCGGCGCCTTCGGGACGTGGTTGGGCTGGGCCATCCGGCCGCCGGCGAGGGCGAGGGGCGAGGGCGGGGGGTGGAGCGGGGGCCGCGGCCGCGGAGGAGGTGGGCGCGAGTCTGCGGGCCGGAGCCCGGTCGGTCCCTGCGGCGCGGGCCGGGAGGCGGACGCAGGTGGACTGGTCCCCTGCTCCTCCCGGGGCCAACGCGAGGTGCGCGCCGCGGGGCGCTGGATCGATCCCCTGGTGTCGGCGCGGGAGACTCGTCCCGGGTGAGGCGCGGCCGGGGCCCTTCGAGGGGCGGAGGCAGCTGGCGGGGCCCCGGGGGGGCCGCGTGGACCACTCGGGACTCTGCGGGCACCGGCGCCCTGGGCTGGGCCCTGCTCGTTCTCAGCGCTCGCGTGGGGTCTCGGCGGGAACCCTCCCGGGAGCCGAGACCCTGGTGGGCGCCGTCCTGGCCGCAGGTCTCTGAGGGGGGCGCCGAGTTGTGGGGGGACAGCCTGGGACCAGCCTGGGGCTTCCACAGCGATCAGTATAAAGTGTGGGTTGGGGCGGCAGAGGCATTGGCGAAGCGACCCCAGTTGGTCACTTACAAGTGCCTTCTTAGCTCTTTGCTTTAGGGTAACCTCCAGCTCCGGCTCCCCGTCTGTTTTATTTTTGTTATTCCATCCAGTGACCTGTAAGTCCGCTTCAGCAAACCTTTTGATGCCTGACCTTCCCGTCCGGGGATTATACTCAAATTCTTGTTTAGAAAATGGGTCCTACAAGACGCCTGGTTACCATCAAAAGGAGCGGGGTGGATGGCCCTCACTTTCCGCTGAGTCTCAGCACCTGCTTGTTTGGAAGGTGAGCCCTGCCCTTGCCTGGACGATTTAGACAATTTGGCTTTAAAAACCCCTCAGTGTTGTTAACCACAGGTTAACAGATGGGATGCACAGCTCCAGGAGTAGTGGAACCCTTGGGTTTGCACAGGACTGCCTGTGTACTGTCAATGTGACTGGTTGTTTCATATGAAACAGAATTTTGAGGGTAATGTTTATATAATTGTGTGTGTGTGTGTGTTTAATCAAAGATTTAAAAGTTGGTTTGATAAAAATCTATAATTGGAGAAAAATGTAAGGGATTCTCAAATCCTGCTTGACTTCAGGCAGGCTTTCAAAGGCCACTGTGTTCACCTGAAATCTCTCTGAACTGAGCATTTCTTGGCTGCCAGGGATTACTAGTGATCAAACAAGGAAGGGATCTCTGTTGGCTTGTTGATCTTTTGGGGAAAAAAGTGGGGATGGGAAGAAGAGTCTTTCCGGTTGTGTTTTGAGAACTTTGCTTTGGTTGCCCTTCCTGTGTTGGTGGCAGTAGCTGTGGTCCGTGTATAAACAGGAACCGTTAATCACATCCCGCTCTCATTTTCCAAAAGTGGTGGGTGAGTTACCCTCCCTGTAGAACACTGTGTGGTGGAACCCTGACCCCCTCCTACCCACATTCCATCCTCCTACCAGTTGTCCTGCACCCACGTTCCACCACAGGCCAAGCTCTGGCTCACCTTGGTTCCGTTAGCCAGTTGGCACTTCTGTCTCTGGAATTTTCTCTCTACCCTCCTACATGAGCGATTCCTTTCCAGCTTTCAGATATGGGATTCATGTTCCCTGAGAAGAAGCCTTCACCGAGCACTGCTCTTTTCTTTCCTAACCCCCACGTGGTGATGAGGCTGCAGTTTGTGCGTTTCACTCTTAAGGTCCCGAGAACAGAAACTATCTTCTTAATAATTATGTAGCTGGTGTCTGGTGTGGGGTCTGGTGTGTGAGAGGTGGTTACTGTCTAGCACGCCAACAATTGTCCCGCTGAAACATCATCTGGAGAACTGGGTTTGGAGTCAGTATGTAGCAGTGGTTGTCAGCTGAGAGCCATATGACCCCCAGGAGATACCTGGCAAAGTTTGGAGACATTTTTTTCATGTCACGATGTGGGAGCGCCACATCACTGACCTCAGGGGGCAGAGGTCAGCTTTGCTGCCAATCCTACAATGTACAGGACGGCTCCCCCTACAAAGAACTCTCTGGCTGGGATGTCAGTGGTGCCGAGGTGGAGAACCATTGCTCTGTAGTGATTCTCGCTGGCAGTTTCCTGCCAAACAGATTCTCATTTCTAACGAGATAGTCTTTCTCTCTTGCTGGGTTGGTCTCATGCCTCAAAATCAAAATCTTTCCATTGACTTTGAGTAGCTGTTCACTTTCCATAACTTCCACTCTCTTCGAAAGGAATAAACAACAAAACATTTTGGTATCAAATCGCAGTCATTCTTTCATACTGTAGTGATTGTGTATCTTTTTATGCAAGGTTTTTTAATCTAGAAACCCATTTGTAGTGTTTGATCATGTGATATGGGTAGGAAGGGCTATTCTAAGGCTCCAGAGGTTCCTGTTGAGAACAGAGGAGTCACATGGTCTGTTCAAACGTGTTAAGCCCGGGATGGTACCGGGGCACCAGAGGCCCAGGGAGCCTTGCTAAGGGCATCTTCAACCAGTTTCTCTGTGGTCTGGGGATTTCTCTCTTGTGCTGCTTGCTGCTGACGTCAGCTTCCTGTGAAAAGACAGGTTGCATCTAGACAATTGGTTGTTGCTGCTTGTGTTTAGTGTCTATAACGAGAGGAGACTTGTGACTTTGTCAGTTAATAGTGTAGTTTTAAAACAATCAAAAGCTCACAAGTTGTGAGCATTTACTGCGTGCCAGGCAAGTGACAGACCTGAGTAACTCATTTAATTGTATGAAGAGCACCATGATGTGGATGCCAATGGAGTCCTCTTGGTATATGAAGAAACTGAGGCACAGACAGGTCCTAGTGTGAAATACAGCACTTGTGGTGATGATTAAACCTTTAAACATACATAAAGTTACCAACAAACATATGTAAATCCTTTTTATAACAGAAAAAAAACAGAGTCCAAAAAATATTTATTCTCCAAACTGATGTGAAGTACTCCTTTAGCTGGGTCTCATAATTATAAGCATAAATATTTTAGCAAAAGGAAATTCAGTTTTATATTCTAATATTTTCCATTATAATTGTTTTTAAGTACCCCAACTTCTAATGATTTAAAGCAGTTGCTTCTACAATACTTGTGAAAATTGTCAGCAAAATGCAAAGATCATTTACATTGCCCAGTTTGTTTTTCCTTTATGTCATTGCATTTACAGATCAAGCACAGAGTTAAATGCTGTTTTATTTTGAGTCAGTAATATAAATTTTTTTTAATTGCAACAACCTAAAAATCTTTATTCTTTTGAATTAAGGAGTATTGAGTGTGACATTCGTATCCAGCTTCCTGTAGTGTCCAAACAACACTGCAAAATTGAAATCAGTGAGCAGGGGGTGAGTAGGTTTTTCTCAGTCTGTTTTTAAAAACTTTTCACTTTGTATCCACTTATTATTTACATGTTTTCCTGTGTTTTCTATTTATAGGCAGTATTGTTTAATTTCAGTTCCACAAATCCAACACAAATAAATGGATCTACTTTTGATAAACCTGTACAGCTAAAACATGGTGATGTGATAACTATTGTTGATCGGTCTTTCAGGTAGGTAAGAACTAAGTGGGCTAAAGACAGACTTTCTGAGTCACCAAAATGCAGCCTCACAGTTCACCAGGGATCAACATGTTTGAGGTTGTGATTCCCAACTCTAAGTCTTTATCTAAATTCATGAGCATCTAGAAGGAATGACAGTCGGAGTTTATTGTGCCCCGGCTCAAGGATTTGAGAGCACATGTCTGTGCCAAGCGACCAGGTCCTAAAGGAAAATCATGTTTCTGCGAGTGTTGTGAAACTGCATCCATTTTACTTCTCTGTGTTAAAGTCAAGTACACTTATAGAGAAAGACCCCAAACGAGATGCATGACCCAACTTATTGGGACAGACCAGCCTTGTGATTTCACCTGTCAGGGACTGAACTGTGCTCTCCTAAATTCACAAGTTCAAATCCTAACCCCCAGCTCCCCTGGAATGGGGCCGTTTTTGAACAGGCCTTGAAAAAGAGGATTAAGTTAAAATGAGGCTGTCAGAGTGAGTCCTAATCCACTCCCACCCATGTCCTTATAAGAGACCAGGACCCAGAGAAGCCAGGGGAGCAGGTACTCAGAAGGACAACCCCGAGAAGGCAGCTGGAGCCTAGGAGAGAGGTCCCAGGAGGCCATCCCTGCCCACGCCTTGATCTTGGACTCCCGGCCTTGGGAACTGTGAGGAAAGACATTTCTCTTGTTTAAGGGTGTGGCCTTTGGTTAGAGAACTAATATACCACCCAAGCCATCAGCAGCATTTCCGGAAGTTTTCCTCATGCGCCTTCTCATCACTATCTCCCCTCACCATGTAAACCACGAGAGTGTGGCTTTTCTGATAGCCTGAGAGGCTTTGGAGTTCTCCTCTAAGCTTGCATCTCTCACCACTACGGTTTTGTCTGCCTTTATTAAACTGCATACACTTGTGAGTGAGTTCTGATCTGGTTGTGAGATTCACAGCATGGATGGGATGCGTGGACCCATCCCAGTTGATTCCTTCTCACCACTTAAGGATTTCTTTGAATTAACCAGTTTTATACACAGATATATACTATTCATTCTGGATGGACATTTGAGCAATTTTGTTTTAGAAATGAGTCAGGGCTTGCTTTTTATGATCATATGTGGTTAACTCTGTACTAACCTGTCCTGTGTGTTTGAAAAGAACACGTGTTCCACAGCTGCTTGGGCAGAGTGTTCTATCTATATAGGTCCATAAGATTCAAATTCTTATAATGCTGGTAATGTTTTCTGCTGATTCTTAGTTACTCGGACAGGTAAGTTGTAATCATGCATTTAGGATTTTTTTCTTTTTTGTTTTTAGCTCTGTAGGTTTTTGCTTCCTCTATTTTCAGGCCATGCTGTGGGCTTAAGTTAAGAATTATCTCCTCTGGGAGGATGAAGCTCCATCATGTATCATTCTGTAATGTCCTGTACCTTTAGTAACGCTTTTGGTGAGAGATTTCATACTATAGTTCTTTCTGCTTTTTTTAAAAAAATCACATTGCTTTCAACTTTCATAATCCTTAAGGTTTTAGATGGTCTCTAGGAACTAGCTGCTAGATGCACTTTTGTCTATAACTGGTTGATCTTGACAGATTGACCCTTTCATCATTGTTAAATGTGCAATGTCTCTAAATAATTTTTATCTTAAAGTTAATTTTGTCTGGTGTTGGTACAACCTCTGCACCTGTCTTCCGGTTGCTGTTTGCCTGATGTATCTTTCTCCATCATTATACTTTCATTCTATTTGTGTCTTTTTAAGAAAATATATACTTTAAAAATGTTTTTACTGAACATTAAACGATTATAAGTACTGTAAGTTAGACATTTAGCCAAAGCACACTTACTTACAGGTTAAATATAATCATAAAGATGTCTTAAATAGAAACTCATCATGCAGGCAAATTGAGTTCCTTGATGCTCTCTTTTGGAAAGTAGAGGATGAAGGAAAAAGGTCTTTCATCCCATATGAAAGAGAGTGAAGTCTAGAAAATTTACATGCTGTAAGCGATTTTCTGTGACCAAATCGATAAGGTTGCCAGACTCAGTAAAACAAAACAAAGCAAAAAAGCCCAGGATGTTCAGTTAAGCTTGAATTTCAGATAAATGAATTTTTTTTTTTTGCAGTACCATTTTTGTCTGATTCTCAACTGTATCTGTTGTGGGAAGCAATATATTAATAGTTGGATCTTTTTTGTCATCATTCTGCTAAATGGAACTCTGTTTTCATTATTGCCTTCATTTGTATGCAATAGATATTTCCTAACTTGAATATCCTGGTCATTTCTTTTTCTGTGCTTTTTGTGCATTTGCCTTCATTTTTAAAGGGTATTTTTATTGGATAGAGACTTCTAGACAGGAAATATCCGATGTGGAATGGAGAACCAGAACTATTTCCCCCAAATGAGATGCTGCTCAGATTAAGATTGAGATGATTAAATACCTCTAACAACAAATAGAAAATGGGTTTGAGGAAGAAGGGCTTGATTCAGAACTCTGGTACCGTGAGAAACAATTCCAGATGCTTGACACCTTCAGTCTTACTTGGTGGTGGTGTTCAGTCACTAAGTTATGTCTGACTCTTTGTGCATGGACTGCAGCATGCCAGGCTTCCCTGTCCTTCACTATCTCCTTAAATTTGCTCAAACTTATGTCCACTGAGTCAGTGATGCCATCCAACCATCTCATCCTATGTTGTCCCCTTCTCCTCCTGCCTTCAATCTTTCCCAGCATCAGGATCTTTTCCAAGGAGTCAGTTCTTCACATCAGGTGGCCACAGTATTGGAGTTTCAGCTAGAGCATAAGTCCTTCCAGTGAATATCCGGGACTGATTTCCTTTAGGATGGACTGGTTTGATCTCCTTGCTGTCCAAGGGACTCTCTCAAGAGTCTTCTCCAATACCACAGTTCAAAAGCATCAATTCTTCGATGCTCAGCCTTTACATCTTACTTAGGCGGCATCTAAATTCTTTTCATCCTCTCTTACCTGGGTACTTAAGTTCAGTATGTGTTATAAAATGTTGTTCTGTGAATTGATACCCGAAGTCTGTTAGAACAACCAAGTCTCTTCCTAAACATCTTTACATCTTCCTAAAACATGCCTTTGTTCAGACACAGATGGAGTAGCTGGGAAGCTTGAAGAGCTCATAGTGATCTGAAGTTACAGTATAGCTCTGTAATTACTGCAGTGAATGACGTCACAAAGTGATAAAAGGTGATAGACACCACCCAGCTTCTTGGTTAACCTTCCGTGCCATCAGACGATTTCCATGAGCAAAAACTAGGAGACACTCGATTTTGTTCTATTACACAGTCGGTTCCAACAGAGTAGATGCTCAGTGATATTGATGAATCATAAAGGCTAGTTAGGGTTCAGAAATTAATCTGGTCCCCATCTCTGATGATGGTGTTCTGAAAGAAACAAGGCAATTTACCTAAATTTTTCATGCAAAAACACTTCTCTAACTCTAAATGTCTTTCTTTGAATAAAGTAATATCTTGAATAAAACCGAAGTTTGTTCCTTGCCCCTTGGACATTAGTCAGATATAGTTTTATTTTCAGTCACAAATCTTTAATCTGAATATGTGTCTATGATTCTGTGCACTTCAGGTATGAAAATGAAAGTCATCAGGATGCAAGCAAGTCACCTGGATTTCCAGGACAAAGACGGGACCAGGTGATGGGGGATGTTATCCAGCTTTGGGCTCTGAGTCTTTTTTGCATGATGATATGAAAGCATTTGTCTTCACTGACACTGTGTTTTCTTACACGGGAGAACAGTTTACCAGTTATAGTAGGAAAGTGTCACTAAGATGTTAAAACAAGTTGAACTTAGATATATTTTTTAAGCTATTATTCTTCTTTTATTCAACATGGGAGTACTGAGTATTACACTTTGGGCCCCAAAGTCTCCTCAAGTGTCTCACAATCTGATTTTGCAAACCTTTGGTTAAGACAGCCCTAACACAGAACTTAGATTCCAGAAACATGGGATCCAGTGGTTCATTTTGTGTCCCATTTATTCATCCATTTTTATTTTTCTGAGATAATCACTTCAGAGTTGTGGGTGCCAGAGATACTTTCTAGGTTTGATGGACAGATGACCCATGACACTGAAAGACAGTCACTGCCTTTTGTTTATCAGTGGAGAAAACACATTCCACATGGTCCATCTTCCTAAAATGCAGTTCTGGGAGATTTAGTAGGACTTAGAAGATTCCGCGTAAATCCTGAGACTTCTTGTCTGTCCTCCTTTTTACGAAGCTACTCAAGCTAGTCTCGTCTGACCAGGTTGGAACACCCTGGCTTGAGAGTCTTATCACAGGGACTCCTGAGATCAGCCAGAGGCTCTGCCTTTGAAGGTGCTCCTCCTTCCCGAGAGAAGCAACTAATGTCAACCTGCTCATCAGCTTTGGGGGAAGGCTAGCTTCTGAGGGCTTCCCAGGTGGTAAAGAATCCGCCTGCCAGTGCAGAAGATGTGGGTTCGGTCCCTGGGTCGGGAAGATACCGTGGAGGAGGTAATGGCAACCCACTCCAGTATTCTTTCCTGGAAAAATCCATGGACAAGAGGAGGCTGGTGGGCTACAGTCCATGGGGTCAAAAAGATTCGGACACGACCGAGCAACTAAACACTCAGGCACAGCTTCTGAGGTATCCCGCCTACCACCCCCGCCTCAGCTTGTTATTCGATTGCTCAGTCGTGTCCAACTCTGTGGCTCCATGGACTGCAGCATGCCAGGCTTCCCTGTCCTTCATTATCTCCTGGAGTTTGTGAGCCTGTTTCTCTAACTTGTGAGTGGGTACAAAGAAACCAATCAAAAAGCTGAACTAAGGGTTAGATAGGAGGTCCCAAGGGTTTGTGACCTGAATGTTATCTGGGTTGTGATAATGGAAGTATCAAAATTGAATACTTAGAACATGTTATCTGACTGTGATCTTTATGACTGTTGGATATTATCATGCAGAAAAATAGGGGCTTATATTTTGTACAGATTTTTAAATTTTAATTCATTTTTATTGTTCAGAAACTGAGTCCTCACACAGGGAGTTTGAGAAGCAGTGCATTCAATACCAAGAAATCGGAAATTAATTAAAGACAGAAGTTAAAGTATTTGCCTTTGGGTGTATTTTGTGATTTCCAACTTTGGAACAGTATTGGACTTCTATATCTTGCATTCTTGTTATTCTGTAGTCATTCTTCATCTGATAAAAAGCTGCCTGGGAAAGATCGTGAAGACGGCCAAGCAGGAAAGCTAGGTCCGATCCCAGTGATCTCCTGGGCTTTCAGATACACCTCCAGTATCTGCCAACAAAGAGCCCATATGCTAAATTAATCCCACCTCACCCACGGATCTTGTAGCCAATTTTTGCTAAAACTGAGTGTGAAGTTGATGGCTCTGCCTTTGGTAGGTTCCCAGACCCTGAGGGTAGGTGATGCTGACTTTTAGCTTTGACTCTTCTTTCACAGAAGTTCAGTGGAGTTAGAAGAAGTCACCGAGGTTTAATTTAAGCAACTTTAAGTTTCTGTTCCTTATTCTACTACTATATTTTAAAAAATCATCTGAGAAATGCTTGTGTTACGAGCACCAGCACCCCGAGGTCTGGGCTCATTTCCCAAAGGCTCTTCAAGTCCTAAAGAACAGTAGGGTAGAGAAGGCCATCCACTGGAAGAGTATCTTTATAAATATGATTTACTGTCAGTATCTGAAAAGGCTTCTACATCGATCTTCGTATTTTGCCCATTCACAGGAGACTTCACGTCGGGTCTCAAGATCCAGCTTATCTTCCAACCCAGGTTAGTACTTTTTTGTTTTCATTTGTTTTCCTGAGATCCTGTAAGATCAGTTCTTTATGTAGATTGGTGGTGAGGAAGGGACAGACAGGCAGGCACCCGAGTCAACCTTTTCCCCAAGTGATGTTTGGGCGCCATGCTTGTTGAAGGGTGCACGTGGAGACAGATTGTCTGGCTCAGCTGTCCCCTTAATTCTGAGCAGATTGATAGCACTGGATGCCTGATACTGGCTATCATCCACTGAAGCGATTTATTTATTTGGTTTGTAATACAAGTATCAGAATACTGTCACCATACATTTTGGACATTAAGAAAGTTTTAGGCCAAGTGAAAAGCCAGGTTTTTAAGACAATTTGAAATAGTTTCAAAAATGTGCATATTGCACGTGTTAAAATCATTGAGAAAATCTCGAACTTCTTATTTTGTAATTCATTGTCAAGAAGGGAAAGCTCAAGATTCCAGTGCCTGTTCAGAAGTCACGGAAGAAGCTGTTTCGGGAAGGCCTGTGGCCCACGGGGAGGACGTCACGGCCGCACACGCCGTCTCAGGGCGCTGGGAAGACCATGTTGCCAGGAGAACACCCAGTCACGTTCCTTCCTCAGAACTTCCTGGAGATAACCGCAGAGGTGCGACAGATCCCACCACTGGGGACTTGAAAGAAGATCCCAGTGTGGCATCAGGGGCCTGTCGTGAAGAACCGAAGGCTCTTTCCTCCATACAGTGTCTTAAGAGGTGTGACCAAAGTGAGTCTCCCTTTAGGAAGCTTTACGAGTCAATGAAAGTGGAGTTAGATGTGAACCCAGGAAAAGGCAATGTTCTGCAGAATCGCCGAAAATCAGGACTGCAGCGTCACTGCACAACAGGCAGAGAAAGCGCTGACGGGTTACAGATCGAGACTCTGGTCTCCCCCAAATTCAGACGGAAGTCGGGCCGAAGCCCCCACATGAAGGCAGACCCCGGTCTGGGAGAGCAAGAAAGTAGCCAGACTGAGGGAGAGGGGAGTGGGGAGCCGGTTCAGACTCCCAAGGAGCCCAGGAGTCCTGGCATCACCCGCATGGAGACGGAGACAAGGAAAACCAGGACCCCCGTGCGGTGTTCACTGCAAACCACGACCCCCCTGCGGTGTTCACCACACAGTCCCTCCCGGAGGCGGCGGAGTGAAAACCCAAGTGTCATCGGTGGCCGTGTATCTCAGAGTCTAGACCAAAGTGAAGTCTCCGGGGCAGATGATAAGACGCTCACTCCCCAGAAGTTCTTGCCTAGAAATCAAACACCCGTTAAAGTTGGGAGTTTTGGAAATACGCCAGAAAAGCTTTTCTCCAGAAAGAGGAAGAGTATGCCTGCAAATGTTGACCATCTGACTGCAGAAACAGAGATTCCACATCCGACGATTTCAGCTCCACTGGTCCTTCAAGTTGAAAGGAAGATTCAAAGCGATTTTCTCAACAAGCCTGAGAAGCTGGGCCCGGCAGCTGGACAGGTGGGCCCTGGGTTATCCAGTCTCGGTTCAGCTGATGTCTGCGGCTTCGGTGATTCCACAAGTAAGTCTGTTTAACTGTCCATTTATTTCCCCCCTGAAGTTTACACCTACCTTGTGTCTAGATGTGAATTAGCAGTCCCTTCCTTCATTCGCTAATGATTCACTCTGTGAGCCACTAAGGGACCATGATAAAGAGCCATTTTCGTCATCTGCTCATAGATTTATGTGAAAACCCTGAAAACCCACCAACCAGAGGAAGTGCTGGTTACTAGGAGAAGAATTAGCAGCTGTCTAAGGAGATAACGTGGCCCCAAAATATATTTGATTCTTGGGAGAATAAGCTTAAGCATAGTTACTTTTCATAGGAGTTCAGTTCTGAACTATAAGCTCTTATATCCTATAAGTTGAGCCTTTAGAATAAGCAGTGGAAACACCTTGGGAATCTTTTCATGTGGGGTGGTTCTTGGAACACCTTGGACCACCTCCCTGGGTTTATGTGCCAGGTGCCACTGTGAGTGCCCTTCAGACACTCACTTCCCATCTTCCATGCTGGCAGCAGGTGGGCCCGTGGGACAGGTGTCGTATTGTCTTCCTTTTGCAAGTGGGGAAAACAGTCACCTGATGGCACACTGCAGGCAGCTGAGATGTGACCCGTGGAGCAGGCGTGGAGCTCGGAGGCCTCCCACACTCCCTCGGGGACCCCCGGCTGCTCTGAGGCTGTGCCCGGCTGTCAGCTCTGCATCTGCAGGGAGCCCGTGGGGTGGGGTGTTTGGTTCTGAGATCAGACTCACGTGCATGACTTCATGGTGTCCCCATGAGTGTCACAAATGGGGCATGTCGCTTAGACAAGGGTTCGTGTTGATAAGCAGTTCACAAAGGTATGTAGCTGGGCCCGTCTGTCCAGATCTCCGGGAGAAGCTTCCAGCCCCTGGTTCCACTCACATGCAGGTCTGCGTGAGGCCTGAGTGTGAGTTCCTTGGGAAAGCCTACTCAGGCCACTGCCGGAGCTCACCGCTGGCATCCTCCCAGTCCATAGTGGGAACCACTGATCAGGGAGCTCACTGCTGGTATCCCCCCAGTCCACAGTGGGAATCACTGATCAGGGAGCTCACCGCTGGCATCCCCCCAGTCCACAGTGGGAACCACTGATCGGGGAGCTCACCGCTGGCATCCCCCTGGTCTACAATGGGAGCCACTGATCAGGGAGCTCATTGCTGGCATCACCCCTAGTCCACAGTGGGAACCATTGATCAGGGAGCTCATTGCTGGCATCCCCCCGGTCCACAGTGGGAACCACTGATCAGCCACGCCCTTCATTAGGCTCCGTCCACACAGGACTTGCCAGCGTGTAAAGAGAGGCCTTGCACTGTCACGTTGGGCCTTGGCATTTCGTGGTTTGTCTGGTATTTCCTGGATCTTCCATTAGCTTTGTCAGCATCAGGAGAGGATGAAGGAGGAGAGGTACCAGGCGTCTGAACTCGCGTAGGTTTGTCTCTAATGGTGAGTGGAAGCAGGTCGCACCTGCGGCGCAGTTTCCTTTGCAGTCTGACGTCTGTGCCCATTCCTCTAGATAAGATGGAGGGCGTGGCTGCGAAGAGGAGGCGCGTCTCCTTTGGGGGTCGCCTGAGACCCGAATTATTCGATGAAAACTTACCTCCCAACACACCTATCAAAAAAGGAGAGACGCCAAAGCAAAGACGGTCGCTGGCCGCCCACACGCCCACTGTCCTGAAGAAAATCATCAAGGTGAGGTTCCCCGCGGGTCTCCCCCTGGGGTCTGATGATGGCGTACATCCTTGGTCCACGCTCTTTCCAAGGGGCTCCCCTGGCAGCTCAGTGATAAAGAATCCGCCTGCAGTGCAGGAGACCCGGATTCAATCCCTGGGTCAGGAAGATCCCCGGAGAAGGGAATGGTGACCCACTCCAGTATTCTTGCTTGGGAAATCCCATGGACAGAGGAGCCTGGTGGGCTACAGTCCATGAGGTTGCAAAGAGTTGGACACAACTGAAGTGACGAACACTTTTTCTTTCACTCTTTCCAAACCCCTCACACTAGTAGAATGACAGTGAAGACTTTTTTTACCTAATAAAGTAGTAAAAAGCATCAACATCTCTGTGAGAACGCATTCCCAGGGGTGTTGGCAAATGGACCCCTGATCCGAACCACAACCCAAGGCGGGCTGAGTACAGGTGGGTCCTCGGGACTTCCCTTCTCTGCAGAGGCCTCCTGCCGACCACGCTTCTGGGCCAGGTGGTCACGCTCGGGTTATAGTTAATACCATTTGGAAAGACAGAGCCGTGAGATTTTCATTTTTTTCCCTTTTAGAATGACAAGGTGAAAAGACAGAGCTTAGATGGCAAGCACACCATGGTTTTGACCGTCAGGTCTTTAGAATTTTTCATCACTGACCCTTTAGGGGCATGATCTTACATCTCAAGAGAGGTGTGGCCCCCCACCCCCTGCCACTGCCGCCCGCCCCGTAGCTCCCGTCCTTCAGAGGGCCTGGGCAGTCTTTAATTTCTTTTCGTTTCAGTTAATTTTCTTTTCCTGTTGGTATAGGAGCATGAGGTATGTCTCCTTCCCACCTCTTTTATATGAGCCCCGGAAATGTGCAGAACCCACGCTGACCCAAGATGGTTAGACTCCCACGGAGGGTGTTTCCTTGGATATAGATCCGAGCCCCGCTCATCAGGAAGTTCCTTCCACCTTTCCACTGGAAATGCCTCAGTTAAGACTTACTCAGTGTTCTCTTTTCCCCCTTCTTTTTAAATGAGAGACACAGACTCCTATCTCCACTGTATGTTTGACAGACACCGGTCAAAGCAATCAGTGCTTCGAGATTTGCACAACTAAAATTGTTGAGTGGGTAGGGTTTTCACATTCATTCATTACACAGATGTTATATTTGTGGTAAGGTTTCCTACGCACATTCCAATCTTGCCAGGAGCAGCCCCAGCCATCAGGGAAAGAAGATTCTTCAGAAGTCCGTCTGAAAGTGACCTCACCGGACACCCTCATGAGCTCTCCGGCTCCTCATGCAGTCCATGCTTCTGCGGCCGCACCCGACCAATGCCGAAGGCTGTCCAAGGTGTCTTGCGTGTCCGGGGTGGGTGGGTCCCCACGTCAGACAGATGTCCCCAAGAGACGGGGGAGACGGAGCAGCGGCCTCCCTGCCCAGAAAGCGTCCCTGGAGCGGAGCCAGCACGGGATCCTCCAGACCATTTTCTCCAGGAGAAGGAGCGGCGCCTCGGAGGCCAATTTGATTGGTGAGTGTGTGGCGTCGGCAGGTGGGGTTCCAGGTGGACTTTCCTGCGGGTGCCAGTTTGGGAACGTCTCCGCATCTCTTCCCCGTGACAGTGGCAAGATCATGGGCAGACGTGGTGAAGCTCGGTGCCAAGCAGGCCCAGCACAAAGCTGCGAAGCATGGCCCTCCCAGGCAGCCGGGCAGACGGCAGAGGAGAGCCAACACTCCGAAGGTGCGTGTTCCGACGTGGCGTGTGCTCTTGACGCGTCAGGGGGACTTGAAGGGAGGCTTTCAGGCATTGACGTGTTGTCGATCTCCCGACTGTTTTCCAGAAGCCGCCCAGCACCGTTCATAGTCAGTTTAGCACTGGCCATGCGAACTCACCCTGCACCATCGTCATAGGGAAGGCTCAGCTCGAGAAAGTGACCGGGCCGGCTCGGCCCTACAGGGTGATAAACAACTTCGTGGTCAGCAAACCAAGGGACTTCAGTGAAGACCTTTCAGGTAAGAGCGCGGCCCTGGCTCTTAGAAACCAGAGCCCTGTCCTCCTCCTGCGGGTCCCACACGGCTGGACGTCTCATTTATCTGCCGTGCCTGGGACAGGAAAAATAATCCAGACAACCCGGGGGCAGGGGGTGGGGGGCGGCACAGTGTTCAAGGAAGAGGGAGCGGGATTGGAGAACAAGGACCGGTCCCCGACAGTGTGGGGTCACATGTCCTACAGGAAGTAGATGGGAAATGCACACCTGTTTTCCCTTTGGATTGGAGAGTAGTTGGTTTACAGTGTTGCGTTAGTTTTTGGTGTACAGCACAGAGATTCAAATATATATGTATATAATTATTAAAAAAGATATTTCCTTAGCTGTTTTACTCATTTGGCTGTGTCAGGCCGTCTTTGTGGCACGCAGGCCTCTCTCTGGTCACGGTGACGCAGGCTCAGTAGTTGAGACACACAGGCTTAGTTGCCCCTCTGACATACGGGATCTTAGTTCCTTGACCAGGGATCAAACCCATGTCCACTACATTGGAAGGCAAATTCTTAACCACTGGACCACCAGGTGACAGCTATATTCTTCTTAAAATTCTTTTCCATCATGGGTTACTACAAGATATGGAAGATAGCTCCGTGTGCTGTTGAGTAGACCCTTGGTAGGCACCTGAGGAAACGCACACCCTTACCTGGGAGAGCGGCACAGGTACAGGAAAGCTGGCCACCGCCTCGTGGTGAGGAGACCAGGCTGGCATTTCTACCAACAGGTTACCCCAGAGTTGGAGTATTTGGTTTAAGCGGTATTTTGATTTCTTGAAGATGCCCTCCCCTTGTTCCGTGGAACAAAGTCCTGTGGCAGGGCTTCCTTGAACCTTTCGTAGTTGAACCAGTGTTGCCGTTTTTAAAGTGTGATGTGCCCTGCTTACGCTTGGACCAGACTAGGACCACGGCAGGACCCTGGCTTTGAGATTTTATGCTCTCAGGGCATAGTCTGCCAGTGGTCTCCATTCTGAGCTCCCACTTCTGGTGGGAGGTGACTCTTGAATCCATTAGGTGGCATCCCGTTTTTATCTCCTGGCAGATTTTCAGATGGGAAAATCACTGTACCACTTACATAAGGATGTAAGATACCCTCTAACGAAAGTCACATCTGGAGCAACACGTTTAGCTTTTTAAAAGCAAACTACAAAAACATAGAACAGTGGTAGCCAGCATTCTGACAGGACGCTCCCTGAGGGGGGAAAAGACTCTGAGCTCGGGCTTCCCTGGTGGCTCAGCGGATAAGAATGCGCCTGCCAATGCAGGGGACACGGGTTGGAGCCCTGGTCTGGGGAGATCCCACGTGCTGCGGAGTAACTACGCGCATGCGCTTCAAGTTCTGCACCTGCGCCGCAAGTACTGCGCCTGCGCTCCAGAGCCCGTGCTCTGCAACAGGAGAAGCCACTGCCGCGAGAAGCCGGCGCTCCGTAACTCGAGAGCAGCCCCCAATTGCCACAACCAGAGAAAAGCCCACTCAGCAGTGAAGACCCAGCAGAGCCAAACATTAAATAAAAATTTAAAAAAAAAATACTGAGCTTATACACCCTGTATGCCGCTCCATGTGTATCTGTGTATCCCTGTAAATTATGCACAGAGAGTGTATTGATGTATATGTCGTGAAACAATGAAGACAAAAGATGAAGACAAGTTTAAATACTCAGTACGTGGGATATGGATGTTCTCAGCCTTCCTTCAAAACATTTTGTAGACATGCAACAATGGTCACCCTGAGTGTGAGTACTTTTAAGACAAAACGTTAACACGTGATGAAGCCTAAATATCCTGGATATTTTGAGAGTGAGGCCTGAGCAGTAGTGGAGAGATGAGGTTTTAAGGGGCTTGGCTGGCTTGGGCACCTTCAGAACAGGCTCCCAGACACACTTTGCAGATGAAGCCAGCCTGAGAGCATCTTTTGATCCACTGTTGTTAGAATGAGAACAATAAGGAGTATGGGGGATAATGAATGTTTGAGAAACTTAAATCTTCCCTTTAGAGAACTGTATTTTTTTTTTCCCCTTGAGGTTTTGTTAGTACTGCCTTTTGGTGTTCAAATGAAAAGAAGGTGATATTATTACTTGAGAGTACTAAAAATGGGCGGTCCTATGTCACTTTTAAAATCTGGAGACGTTTTGTTTGTACATGAACTTCAGAACTGCATCCCTGAGGACTTTTTCAAGGAGCTTGAGGGCCCTAGGTTTCGGCAGGCATGGTAGGGAGATCCCACGGGGCAATCTCTGCCCTCTCAGCAGCGCTCACATCTGGAGAACACTCTAAAAGACTGCAGATGTCGACCTCCTTCATTCGATCCTTGTAAGAAGAAGGGCAGAAGAGACGTGATATATGATCTAACTCCCCAGTGCCCGCTTCTAAAAATGGGTTCACAACTAATGCATCACCCTCTCCTGAGACCCTGTCTCCCAGGAATTCTAGAGGGTGATCTGTTTATTTGCCTTCTGCCATCCCCTCTTTTGTGCTTGAGGACGGGCATGCTTGTTTGCAGGTATAGGCAGTCTACTAACTGCTTTTCCACTGTTGTAATGTAACAGGGCTGCCTGAAATGTTCAAGACACCAGTGAAAGAGAAGCCGCAAAGGATGAGCATGTGTCCCCCTACTTTCCCAAATTCAGAGGATTTGCTTGGAAAAGAGCTTCCAGGACCTCATTCAGGAGAAAAACCTCTGCTGTGCACTTTGGAAAATTTTGGTTGGTTTCCTTTTTATACCCCAGCACTTTGATCTTTTCAGTCAGAACTGTAGACAGTCTTCTTTTACTACAACCGTTATGGTATTATCTCTCTACGACAGATCCTCCTGATACTTATGCTGTCCAGCTTTGTCCCATTGTTTATAGGGAGGAGTTTCTATCGGCAGTGGAACCAGCACTGGCTTTCAGAGACTTACATAAAAAGGCAAACCCATTTACTAACCATAAGCTCTCTGTGTGCACGTGGCCTTCTTCATCTTGCATAAGTGAAGAGGTTGACAAGCAGCCAGGTGTAATCATCTCTCATCATGTGTGTGTGTGTGCTAGGTCGCTTGTTGTGTTTGACTCTTTGCGATCCCATGGACTGTATGTAGCCCACCAGACTCCTCTGTCCATGGGATTCTCCAGGCAAGAATACTGGAATGGGTTGCCATGCCCTCCAGGGGATCTTCCCGACCCAGAGATCGAACCTGTGTCTCTTACGTCTCCTGCATTGACAGGCGGGTTCTTTACCACTAGCTCCACCTGGGAAGCCCTCTCTCATCATGGTGGTGGTTTAGTCACTAAGTCACATCCGACTCTTGCGACCCCGTGTCTGTAGCCCGCCAGGCTCCTCTGTCCATGGGATTCTCCAGGCAAGGATACTGGAGTGGGTTGCCATTTGCTTCTCCAGGGAGTTTTTCTGACCTGCGGATCAAACCTGGGTCTCCTGCATTGCAGGCAGATTGTTTACCAACTGAGCTACAAGGGAAGCTCTGTCTTACTTGTGTGTAAATGACTCAGATGTGAATGTGCTGTCAGCAGAGAGAAGGCGGCAGGTGGGCACCGCACAGATGCTGCTGCATCTCCTGCACGGACGCCTGCCGCAGGGTGCGTGTGAGGTGGACATACGACGTCCGTCTTCTCTGCCGTTCACACTGATCACCACGTGCCTGTCGCAGAGAGAATGGCATGCTCTGCTTGAGGTGCTTCCTGTCGCTAAAAAATAGATGTTTCCTGTGGACCCTGAGTGCGCTAAGTATAATCCCCGTTTCTGCATCGGTGGTCCAGTGGATTGAACAGCTGTTTCTCTAGCTTGATGAAAAAAATGTCTGTCACTGAGACCTGAGTGGCAGCCTTCAGAGCACCCTTCTTTCTTCCTTTTTAAGGTTATTTTTGTAATGTGGACTATTTTTCAGGTCTATTGAATTCATTAGAATACTGCTTTGTGTCGTATTTTCTTTTTCTTTTTAGTCAAGAGGCATGTGGCATCTTCGCTCCCCAACCAGGGATCGAACCCATACCTCTTGCATTGGAAGGTGACGGTTTAACCACTGGACCACCAGGGAAGTCCCAGGGAAACCCTGCTAAGGAATTTTTTTTCCTTTTACCTAATTCCTGTAGCTCCTTACTACCACCTATGATGACCCCACTCTTTGTCACCCATAACATTATTCATACGTGGGTGTGGTTCATGTCAGGCAGATTTATCTCTGTCTGATAGAGACAGCCTCATATCCTGGGGTGGATGGGAGCCAATACTAGCTTTTAAGTAATATTTTATGAGAATCAGATAGCAAATTGGTACAACATAGTGAACAGAATCTGTTGATCATGTGTGTTTTAATATCTTATAGGCGAGGATGTGTTTCCTAGGACTCAAGATGCAGCAAAAGGGCCATCTGATCAGAGTTCTGCAAGCCCTGCTTTGAGACGCCCCAGTATTAAAATGAGCGAAGATACTGTGAAAACACCGAGGAGCATGAATAAAACCACAGCTGCCGAGAAGAAAACTCCAGTGTCCACGGCAGCAACTCCAAAGGCAACATCAAGTGCAAACAGGTCTAGAAGGTTTGCGGAGCTCAGCGGTGTGCAGACACCGGGTACAGGGCCAGAGAACCAAGACGCAAAACCCGACCCCGTGGAGGACATCTTGGGAAGATCTCTGGGGAAAACACCACAACCAGAGCCGAAGCTGGAGAGAGACACAAAGGAAAGCGAAAAGTCTTTCAAAAAATGTAAGCAAAACATCGAATCGAAAGAAAATTCTGAAAAGACGATAGCTGTGAGGAGATCAAGAAGAGCCTCAGAGCTGAAGTGTGAACCAGCGGCAGACCTGACCACTGGAGGTCAGGTCAGGAGGTCTGGAGGCAGACCTCCTCTCCAGAGGTCGCAGGACACAGAGGCCGAGGAGAACCAGGTGGACATCCTAAGTCTCTTACAGACCCCCGGTCATGCCAAGGAAGTGACGGATGCCGAGAACAGAGCCACAAAGATGAGCTGTAAGTCTCCCAAGCCAGGAGCAGTCAGGACGCCCACCAGGGTGAGCACGCAGCTCAAGACACCTTCCCAGAAGGTGGATGTAGGAGGTTCCTCGGACCTTAGGAAGCCCTCGGAAACGCCAGGGAAAGCCACGCCCACTCAAAGAGAACCAAGAGATGCTAAAAGCATCCAATTGTTTAAGGAAACTCCAAAGCAGAAACTAGACCCTGCAGAGAATTCTGCTGGAAGTAAGAGGCGGCCAAGGACTCCCAAGGGAAAGGCCCCACCTCTGGAAGACCTGACTGGCTTCAGCGAGCTCTTCCAAACCCCACATCAAGCCAAGGAACCAATGACTGATGACAAAACCACCAAAACACCCTGCAAATCTCCACAACCAGAGCCAGTCAACACACCAAGTAGAAGGGGACATCTCAGGACACCTTCCCAGAAAGTGAATGTGCAGGAAGGCCTCTCAGCTCTCAGGAAACCTCAACAAACACCAGGAAAAGCCATACAGTCACCCAGAGAACCAGAGGGTGGTGACAGGGGCATTGCAGTGTCTCAGGAAGCCCCAGAAGAGAAGCCAGACCTTGCAGGAAAGGTACCTTCAGCGAAGAGGCGACCAAGGACACCCAAGGGAAAGGCCCAGCCCCTGGAAGACCTGACTGGCTTCAAGGAGCTCTTCCAAACCCCAGATCAAGCCAAGGAACCAATGACAGATGACAAAACCACCAAAACACCCTGCAAATCTCCACAACTGGAGCCAGTCAACACACCAAGTAGAAGGGGAGGTCTCAGGACACCTTCCCAGAAAGTGGACATCGAGGAGGAGCTCTCATCTCTCAGGAAACCTCAGCAAACACCAAGGGGAACCAGGCACTCAGACAGAGAACCAGCAGATGGTGATGAAGACATCAACGTGTCCAGTGAAACGCTAAGGCAGGAAATGGACCCTGCAGATTATGTGACTGGAATTAAGAGGCAGTCAAGGACACCTAAAGAAGATGTCCAATCTCTCGAAGACCTGACTGGGTTCAGAGAGCTCTTCCAAAGCCCAGTCTACACCAAGGTGCCAAGGGCTATTGTCAAAAATCCAAAAATGCTCGGCCAGTCTCCACAACTGAAACTAGTCAACATAACACCAACTAGAAGGGGACATCTCAAAACACCTTCCCAGAAAATGGACTGGCAAGAAGACCTCTCAGCTCTCAGGAAACCTCAACAAATACCAGGAAAAACCACACGGTCACCGAGAGAACCAGAGGGTGGTGACAGAGACATTGCAGTGTCTCAGGAAGCTCCAGAAGAGAAGCTAGACCTTGCAGAAAAGGTACCTGCAGCCAAGAGGAGGCCAAGGACACCCAGGGGAAAGACCCCACTCCTGGAAGACCTGGCTGGCTTCAAGGAGCTCTTCCAAACTCCACATCAAGCCAAGGAAACAATGGCAAATGACAGACCCACCACAATACCCTGTAAATCACCAGCAGAACCAGTCAACACGCCGACAAATAAGAAGAGACAACTCAAGTCACCTCCCCGGAAAGTGGGCATAGAGGAGGAGCTCTCAGTGCTCAGGAGGCCCGCACAGACTCCAGGGGGAGCCAGGCACTCAGAAGGAGAAGCAGCAGGTGATGGTGAAGACATCAAAGCATTCACAGGAACACCAAGGCAGAAACCGGACCCTGCAGAAAATGTGACTGGAATTAAGAGGCAGCTAAGAACACCTAAGGAAAAGGTCCAATCTCTCGAAGACCTGACTGGGTTCAGAGAGCTCTTCCAGACCCCAGATCACACCACAGAACCAAGGGCTGTTCTCAAAACACCCCAAATGCTCTGCACATCTTCTCAACCAGAGTTGATGTCACACCAACCAGTAAGAAAGAGACAGCAGGACACCTCTGGGAGATGGATACAGAGAAAGAATTGTTCAGTGCTTCAGGAGGACCCACACGAGCATCAGGGCAAACCATGCATACATGGTGCAGAGAACCAGGTGATGATGATAAAAGCAGTGAATTGTTTAAGGAAACTCCAAAGCAGAAACTGGACCCTGCAGAGAATTCTGCTGGAAGTAAGAGGTGGCCAGGGTCACCCAAGGGAAAGGCCCAGCCCCTGGAAGACCTGACAGGCTTCAAGGAACTCTTCCAAACCCCAGATCAAGCCAAGGAACCAATGACTGATGACAAAACCACCAAAACACCCTGCAAATCTCCACAACCAGAGCCAGTCAACACACCAAGTAGAAGGGGACATCTCAGGACACCTTCCCAGAAAGTGAATGTGCAGGAAGGCCTCTCAGCTCTCAGGAAACCTCAACAAACACCAGGAAAAGCCACACAGTCACCCAGAGAACCAGAGGGTGGTGACAGGGGCATTGCAGTGTCTCAGGAAGCCCCAGAAGAGAAGCCAGACCTTGCAGGAAAGGTACCTTCAGCGAAGAGGCGACCAAGGACACCCAAGGGAAAGGCCCAGCCCCTGGAAGACCTGGCTGGCTTCAAGGAGCTCTTCCAAACCCCAGATCAAGCCAAGGAACCAATGACAGATGACAAAACCACCAAAACACCCTATAAATCACCAGCAGAAACAATCAACACTCCAGCCAGTAAGAAGAGACGACTCAAGTCACCTCCCCGGAAAGTGGGCATAGAGGAGGAGCTCTCAGTGCTCAGGAGGCCCGCACAGACTCCAGGGGGAACCAGGCACTCAGAAGGAGAAGCAGCAGGTGATGGTGAAGACATCAAAGCGTTCACAGGAACACCAAGGCAGAAATCGGACCCTGCAGAAAATGTGACTGGAATTAAGAGGCAACTAAGAACACCCAAGGAAAAAGTCCAATCTCTAGAAGATTTGACTGGCTTCAGAGAGCTCTTCCAGACACCAGATCACACCAAGGATCCAAGGGCTGTTCTCAAAACCCCCAAGATGCTCTGTCAGTCTCCACCACTGGAACCAGTCAACATAACACCAGGCAGAAGGGGAAGTCTCAGGACACCTTCCCAAAAAGTGGACATGCAAGAAGACCGCTCAGCTCTCAGGAAGCCTACACAGACATCAGGGATGACCACACAGTTACCCAAAGAACCAAAGGGTGGTGACAGAAGCCCTGCAGTGTCTCAGGAAACTCCAGAAGAGAAACCAGACCCTGCAGAAAATTTAATTGCAAGCAAGAGGCAGCCAAGGACACCCCAGAAAAAGGCCCAACTCTTGGAAGACCTGGATGGCTTTAAAGAGCTCTTCCAAACCCCAGATCGTGCAAATGGACCAATGACTGATGACAAACCCACCACAATGCCCTGTAAATCTCCACCAGTGGAACCAGTCAACACGCCAACAAGTAAGAAGAGACAACTCAAGTCACCTCCCCAGAAAGTGGACGTAAAGGAGGAGCTCTCAGCACTCAGGGAGCCCGCACACACTCCAGGGGGAGCCAGGCACTCAGAAGGAGAAGCAGCAGGAGACGGTGAAGACAAAGCACTTAAGAAAGCTCTGAAGCAGAAACTGGACTCAGCAGAAAATTTAACTGGAAGCAAGAGACGGCCAAGAGCATCACTTAAGGAAAAGGCCCAGCCCCTGGAAGATCTGACTGGCTTTAAAGAGCTCTTCCAAACCCCACATCAATCCAAGGGACCAATGACTGATAACAGTATCCCTAAAATGATCTGCCGGTCTCCACAACCAGAACCAGTCACCCTAACACCAGGTAGAAGGGGACATCTCGGGACACCTTCCCAGATGCTGGACAGGCAGGAAGACTGCTCGGCTCTCAGGAAGCCTCAGCAAACACCGGGGGAAGCCACGTACTCACACAGAGAACCAGAAGGGGGTGACAGAGGCACTGCAGTGTCTCAGGAAGCTCCAGAAGAGAAACCGGACTCTGCAGGACACGTGACTGCACGCAAGAGGCAGCCAGGGACACCTAGGGAGAAAGCCCAGCCCCTGGAGGACCTGAGTGGCTTCAAAGAGCTCTTCCAAACCCCAGATCATGCAAAGCAACCCATAATGATCGATGACCAGCCCCCCACCATACCCTGTAAATCACCAGCAGAATCAGTCACCAGGAGAACAGGCAGAAAGAAACAACTCAGGTCATCGCCAGAGGAAGTGGGTGTAGAAGAGCCCTCAGCACTCAGGAGGCCCTCCCAGACTCCAGGGGAAGCCACATGCATGCAGAGAGAAGCTGTAAAGGATGAAAAAGACACCAAAGTGTGTAAGAAAACTTCAAGGCAGAAACTGGTCTCAGCAGAAAATGTAACTGGCGTCAAGAGTCGGCTAAGAAACGTTAAAGAAAAGGCCCAACCCACGGAAGACCCAGCCAGGGTCAAAGAGCCCTTCCAAAAGCCCAACCAGACTGAGGAACCAGGGAATGATGTAAAAATTGCTCCAGCGTCCCACCAGTCTCCACCAGCAAAACCAATCACCAGGAGAACGACCAGACAGAGACGGCTCAGGTCACCACCAGGAACAGTGGCCGTGGAAGAGCCCTCAGCATCCATAGGGCCCACACAGACACCAGGGGATACACACACAGAGCCTGTAGGCAAAGGAAAAGACATCAAGGTGTTGAAGGAAACTTCAGGGCAGAAACTCAGTCCTGCAGAGAATGTAACAGGCATCAGGATTCGGCTAAGGACACTAAAGAAAAAGACCCAACCCCTGGAAGACTCAGCCAGTGTCAAAGAGCTCTTCCAAAAGCCAGATCAGGCCAAAGAAGCAGAGAGTGATGTTACAATAGCTCCAGGGCCCCGCCCATCCCCACCAGCAGAACCAGTCACCAGGCCAACAAGCAGAAAGAGGCAGCCTAAGTCATCACCAGAGAAAGTGGACAAAGAAGAGCCTACACCAACACCAGGGGAAAGCACGCGGGGCCAGCCTGCACGTGATGAAAAAGACAGCAGAGTGCGGAAGGAAGATCCAAGGCAGAAACTCAATCCTGCAGAAAATGTAACTGGAGTCCGGAGTCGGCTAAGAACACTGAGGGAAAAGACCCAACCCCTGGAAGACCCGGCCAGTGTCAAAGAGCTCTTCCAAGACCCAGATCAGGCCAAAGAACCAGAGGGTGATGTTATAACCATTCCAATGCCTCGCCAGTCTCCACCAGCAAAACCTGTCACCAGACCAACAAGCAGAAAGAGGCAGCTTAAGTCGTCGCCAGAGAAAGTGGACGTAGAAAGGCCCTCAGCGCGCAGAGAGCCCACACGAACACCATGGGAAACCACACACAGTGAGCCTGTACATGATGAAAAAGACAACAGAGTATTGAAGGAAGATTCAAAGCAGAAACTCAATCCAGCAGAAAATGTCATCGGGGTCAGGAGCCGGCTAAGAACCCTGAAGGAAAAGGCCCAACCCTTGGAAGACCCGGCCGGTGTCAAAGAGCTCTTCCAAAGGCGAGATGGGGCCAAGGAACCAGTGAGTGATGTTACGATGGCTCCAGCGCCCCGCCAGTCTCCACCAGCACAGCCAGTCACCAGGAGAACAGGTAGACAGAGACAGCTCAGGTCACCACCAGGAAAAGCGGCTGTAGATGAACCCTCGGCGCTCAGCAGGCCTGCACAGACTCCAGGGGAAGCCACGCACACAGAACCTGTGGGCGATGAGAACAAGATCAAGACGGCCAAGGAAACGTCAAGGAGAAGCCCAGACTTGGCAGAAAACGTCACTGGCGTCAGGAGTCGGCGAAAAGCATTTAAGGAGAAGACCGTGGAAGACCCGGCCCGTTTCCAGGAGCCCTTCCAAAAGCCCGATCAGGCCGAGGAACTGGAAAGCAATGCTACTGCCATCAAGAGAGCCCCAAAGCAAACAGCGGAAAGAAGACCTGTAGAAACATCCCGAAGAGTCCTCAGGGCCCGTAAAGTAAGATTCACGGAAGACCTTGTGGGCAGCAGAGAGCCGGCAAAACTCCCAGGTGAAAGTTGCATTTCCCTGTCCCCCGAGAGGGACCAGGGAGAAGACAGGAGGGTCACAGGCAGGAAGAGGCTGCGCCCCGTGACAGCTGCCCAGGACCCTGAGGACGAGAGGCCACTCCAGAAGAAGCAGAGGACAGTCCCCCGGGAAACACGGGAGCCCCCCTCACCTTCGGGAGTGAAGAAGAGAAGCTTGCGGACTTTGGCACAAAGGACTGAACCTGTGGGAAACCTGCCGGACGATGACCTGAAAACTAAAGCTACGGATCCACAAGGAGAAGTCGCACAGGCTCCGAATAAGGTGATGGGAGGAGTGATGTGATTGTGCCCTGCGGGCTTCCCAGGTGGCAATAGTCGTAAAGGACCCACCTGCCAACGCAGGAGATGTGAGAGATGTGGATTTGATCCCTGGGTCGGAAAGATCCCCTGGAGGAGGGAATGGCAACCCACTACAGTATTCTTGCCTGGAAAGTCCCATGGACAGGAGCTTGGCAGGCTACAGTCCATGGGGGTTGCAAAGAATTGGACATGACTGAATGAGTTGGCACAGCATGGCAACTTGAGTGGATGCTCTCCATTCTGGCATAAATTTGTGATCAGCTGTATGTAACCCCATTGTAAGTGTGGGTCCCCCTTCCCTCGGGGTCCACAGTCAACACAGTGAGTAGCTGCAGACCACTGGAAAGCATCCCCTTAGGACTTAGAGAGCTGTTTAATTGCTCAGTCATGTCCGACTCTGACCCCATAGACTGTAGCTCTCCAGGTTCCTGTATCCATGGGATTCTCCGGGCAAGAATACTGGAGTGGGTTGCTATTTCACTCTCCAGGGGATCTTCCTATGTTCATCTTCAAAGGTATGGAGCTTTGTGCCAAGAAAAAGTGGGCAACTCAGTCCTACTTTGTTCTAGACACTGAGACCCCAAGTGCTGAGTACAAGTAGTATCTACATCAGTACTTAAACAATTAGGACAGTTTACCCAGGGTGTGTGTGTCCTGGGAAGACCATAACTGTCAGGGTTGTTAGTGAAAGTGTTTGACGCTTAGTCGTGTACCAGCTCTTCACTACCCCATGGATTGTAGCCCGCCAGGCTGCTCTGTCCATGGAATTCTCCAGGCAGAATACTGGAGTAGGTTGCCATTTCCTTCTCGAGGGGATGTTCCCGACCCAGGGATTGAACCCAGGTCCCCTGCATGGCAGGCAGATTCTTTACCATCTAAGCCACTAGGGAAGCTGTAAGTGTTGTTAGAGAAGTTTGTACATTGGATTCCAGAAATTGAAATTTTCCTGTCTTGCTCTAGCAATGACTTGAAGGATTAGGAATTCATTTACTGTCTGAATAATGGGGTGTTTTCCTGGAATACCCTTTTAGCACTTGTTATAATCACATTGACATCTATGACACTGTGGTTGGAGTTCATACTGAATCTCTTACTTAGGGCTTATTGGTGGAAATGGTGATTTCTCTGCAGGAGCAAACTGACAGGTACACCCTGACTTGCTTAGACTTACTTGCATGTTAGGACACGAGTCAGTGGAAAATGTTGCAATTGATTCTCCTTTGAGTTCACTTTCAAATGATGTTTTCCATGTTAAGATTTGTAATTGGTATTCTTCATTCTTGACATTTTGTGGATGTCTTTTGAATTTTTTTAGGGAGTGTCCCTGCGTTCCAGGCGTCCTGCTAAAACTTCTGTAGAGGAGCAAAGACCTGAGGTTCTTATATCAGCAGAAAAGGTAAAAATAAAGAGAAGCGAAAAGAAGTCTGTGCAGACCTCCCAGGGGATGAAGCTCCAAAGCCCTGAAGATGGAGCCGAGAAGCCTGCCTCTGGGGGCAAAGTTGAAGAGAGGAGGACGCGCTCGAGACCTGGGAGGCAGAACCAGACGCCTTTGCCTGAGGCTGCAGAGGAGAAAGCGGGGGAGGGAAGGGTGGACATCCCGGTGAAGAAGCAGGAAGAGAAAGAAGGGACAGGACATTCAGACCCCAAGGGTTCGAGATCCAGAAAGGTTAGCGTCCGCCCTCCAGGAAACCCTTTGGAGAGTGCATCCGAGCAGAGAGCAACCCGGAGCGCCAAGAGACGTGCCCACAGTCTTCAAAAGGCCAGTAATCGCCTGTTGCCCTTTTTCTAAGCACAGAGACTACGTCAGTAGAGTGTTTAGCCCACGTTGCGAGAGCAGACACCGCACATGGAATAACACGCTGCCAACTCCCAGTGAGACTAGCGTGCAGGACTCTAAACCATGTTCTGTGGCTCAATGTTCAGGTGGATGTGGCTGGGGAATTCTACCCTGAATAGGAACTTCACCTGATGAAGTCTTCATTCAGGGGATTTACCCAGTTAGTACTTTCTGAGTGCTCACTGCACCCCCTGTACTAAGATTCCAGGCACTGCCTTAGTCTCTGGTTAGAGACTGAACGAAACTTCCAGAAAGGTGACGCTTGCTTTCAAAGGCGTCCCCTCGGAAAAGCTGGGACACAGAGCTGGTGGGGTGTCCATAGGCAAACAGTCCCATGAACAGCTCCCATCAGGAGCAGCGGGTGTCCTTTCTCCCTTCCCAGATGCGGCAGCCCACGTGTGGTCTCCGCTCACACCCAGATAGCACTGAATGATGTCCCCTTTGGACACACCAGTTGTTTAGAAGGCTGCCTGATTACACATTTGAATTCACTTTTTCTGAGTGGTATTTATAAAAATTAGTAAAAAATGTATATGGAAATTTTTTTTTCTTTTTTATGATGTATTTATACCTTAAAAATAGCTTACCAACCTTTCTGTCAAGACACTATATTTAACTTTAAAATTTTAAATAGTAAAAAGAGTTTAAGGCAGCTTTTACAGCCTCTATATTAAAGCTCATTTCTAAAACTCAAGATTAATTTTCTAGAACTAAAGGCCTGCATCACACCCTCTAAGGATTTGGGTTTTTGTAGAGAGTAGTGTTGGTTACACAAACTGTTCTTTCAAATGACTTGAGATATTTTTTCTTCCCAAACAGGAAAGTGACAATGTATGTGTCAAGAAAATAAGAACCAGAAGTCGTCGAGACCCTGAAGATATATAGCTAAGAAATTTAACAGGGGGGAAAAAGTAATGAATTTAGTGATAAGTTGTAGTACAATATTTGCCATACCTCTCTAAGTGAATTCTGTAAATAATGCTGTTGGGGATGGGGTGGGGTGGGGTGGGGGTTCAAGGGAAGAAGGCTTAGAATTTTCTAACTCGAGTTTATTCAGAAGCCCCCACATGGAAATTATGAAGGAGACTGCTGAGTCTCCTAAGTTAGTAAAAACTTTAAAACTTGAGTAGGGGGGCGGGGGTGGGGGGGTGGTTGATGGGAGTTTGCATCTCGGCCAGTGAAGCCCTGAGGTCTGTGACTGGCGCGGGCGGTCAGTCCCCGTCGGCCGAGGGCTCCAGCACGCCACGCCGCTGTAAATGCTTCTGTGTGTGTCTGTCCTGCGTGTACGTTCGTCCTCCATGCAAATGTGAAAGGCAGGGGCTTCTCCCCAGCACTGGGCAGGCACTCAGGACGCAGGGAGGAATGGGCAGAGGACTAGAAAAACGAGAGTTAGGGTGTCCGCCTTCACCGTGGGGAGACCGCGGGTCCAGGCACTGGGCTCCTGGTCATCTGCTTGCTTCCCTGGCCTCGAAGGGAAGAGGCGTGTGATCCGGAGGCTGGTCTGTGACGCCATCTGCAGGGTAAAGTGACGCTGTGTTTGAGGAAGGCCTGACCGCTTGCCTTTTTCACGGGAAGTGTGTGTCTGAACCAGGACTGCTCTCATCTGAGAGGTCTCCCCACTCGGCTGAGGGTCGTTGCCCACGTGCCCCTCGACCCCACGCTGTGACGCCCCCTGCGCGCTCGGGCCACGTTTTCCGAGTTTCCTCTGCTCTGGCCTCTGCTTTCTCTGCCCACACGTGTTGGCCTGGCCGCGCGCCCTCCCCTCCGAAGGGAGGCGCCACCAGCCCAGACGCTCTGCCCCCAGAAACCGGCCCGTTTCTGACGCTCGTTGCATCTGGTTTTACGCCTGGAGTCCGCCCTTCGGTTTCAGAGCCGCCCGTCTCACTGCAGTTTCGCTCTGTCCTCCGGCTCCTCCGTGTTCCCGGGTCAGATGCGAGCGCCCCGTCCCTCCAGGCACCCGTGTGGAGGCCTCCCCGTCCGCCCACCCCGCCTGGTGGGGGCGAGGCTGGAGGACGGGAGGGTCCCTGCCCGAGCGCGTGGGCTGTCACCCCTGCCGCTGTCGACTCTTGTGTTCCGCCCCTGGGTCTGTCGTGGAGCGAGGTCCACATCACAATAAATGCTTTTGAACAAATGCACGAATCCAGGCACGTCTGTCTGAGTCAGGGGTGTTTGTTTTTGCTATTTTGGCTGCCTTATTAATACAGTTTTAGACGGCGTTGCCTGAAATCGGGAGTCGTCAAGTGGGGCTGGAACGAAAGTGGGATTCCCACGCGCAGAAGGGATGGTATTTTAGAAAGTGTAAGCCTCCTTAGGAAAGGCCTTCTGAACATGTGAGTCATCGGTGTATCACTTAGGCAAAGTTCTAGGAAACATAAAATGGGAATTTTCTATGATTAAGTTGTTCTGCCAACACTTCAGATTTAGCAATAATTATGGAACCTCACATAATTTTCAATTAGCTGTGTTCCTGGGGAATGGGTAATTAAGAAGCTATTAGGGTTCATTTCTAACCCAAAATCTCACTGAAATATATCAGCATATTTTCTCGCCTTCTTAAGCAGAGTTTCAAGAGCACAAGAAGGGTGGTTTTATTTTATATGGTTGTAGATGCTGAATTAGAGAAGGTCATTCAAATGTGTTTAAAAAAATGCACGTCCACAGGACACATCCTTTATTTAGCATTTTTTGGGGGAGGAAGCATCAGATAGAAATATTAACCATTACTATTTAGCAAGGCTAATTGTGTGCTTGAGAACGGGGTACAAGAAATAAACATCCACTTGCTGTGTGATTTGGTAACTTCTCTGAGCCTCAGATTCCAAGGAAGTAGCATCCCTCTGATGGAAAGCTCTCCTTAAATGGAAGCTAGTTTTACTTTTATCTCCAAGTTTTCCATGATGTGATTTTTTTTGCTTTAATTTTCTACCAGTCATCTCTTGCCTTCCTTAGTTAAGACTCTACCCCCCACATGTGGTATTCATGCATGCATGCATGAACACATACACACATATACCCCCACTCATTCACACACATGCATACATATGCATGAATATGCAAGGTTTCTTACATATGCTCATACGCACATGCATATATGTACAGACACACCCATTCATTCACATACATATGCATGGATACACTGTATCACACATGCACATATGCACATGTATTATATTCACATGCATATATGTACACACACAGACACACACCTGTTTATTCACACACATATACATACATACACACACATGGGTGCACACCCATTCATTCACACACATACCCTGCTCTCTTCCCCACTCCTGCTTCCCTTTAGCCCTGAGCTCAGCTCCAGCGAGACTCCCTCCAAGAAGCCTCTTTCACCCCTAACCTGGTTTCCCGGGCCTGGTTGGCCCCCCGTGTCATGGCCCAGAGTCATGCTGTGCCTCCTGGTGGAATAGAGCACAGTGGAACCTAGGTGCCCCCTTCTAGGATGAAGCTTTGTCCATCCAGGGTCAGACCACCAGAGTGAAGAGTGTCTACACCCTGATGATCAGGTGCAGGAAGTATCAGGAAATGATACTAAGACTCAGTATTTGTATTAAAGGGAGGAAGGGGGAAAGAAAATCATACCAAAGGGAGACAGTGAGTGGCAGAAAGGGGTGGGGCAGAGGGCCGGCTCCCAGCCTCCTGCCTGCATTTCCACAACTGCCATAGCCAGACAGGAACTCCCCCCACTTTCCCCGCCCAGCCAGGAGGCCTGCTGGGTCCTGCAGGAACAGCCCTGGTATTTGGGGGAGGGGACTCCCCACCACCACCCAGGCCTTGTCCTACTTGCCTGGCCTCCAGGGGAGTCACGCGGGGACTCCAGGACGGGTTTGGCCCAGGCTGCAGAATCAGCAAATGACAGTGCTTGCTGCCCAGAGGCTGGCCGCCCTGACGCGACCAGATTCTGGGAGTGAACTTGTGGGCAAGTCCCAGGGGTAGGAGCCTGTGGTGGGTTGGCTATAAGGTGAATAACAAAGGGTCAGTATCCATGTTTTAAACAGAATTATTATAAGTGAATTTGGAGAAGGGAATGTCAACCCACTCCAGTATTCTTGGGTGGAGAATCCCATGGACAGAGGAGCCTGGCAGGCTACAGTCCATGGGGTCGCAAAGAGTTGGATGTGACTGAGCAACTAACACAATAAATGAATAAGGCAAAGTCAGATGATTCAATTAGGAAGATGGATAAAAAATACAAATTGGTGATTCAGAGATGGAATACATCTCTGTATGTGAAAAGATGCTCAACCCACTAGAAGTTAGGGAAATGCAAATTGACAGGCATTTTTTTTTTTTCTTTTTTTTGCCTCTCAGCTTGACAAGCGCTCAAAGGCTTGCCATTATCCATAGTTAGTGATGGGGAGGGAAACGGGGACCATCCACACCATAGATGGTCTTCACTTATTGAAAAAGCCACAGAGCCTGCTAAAAGTCACGCCCCTAACCTGCACCGTCCAATCCCAGCCAGGTGCTGACCTCCCCTGGCCATCAGCTCACCTGCTGGCCCATCCTGAGATCTGTTATCACAGGGGGTTGCGTTGGTGTGTTTCTATTTGACGACAGGCCCCTCTGAGGCAGACCTGGGGTTTGTTCCCTTTCAGCCCCTCCCACCCTCCTGAATTTGCACCCCACCAGGTGGTCAAGTCCATTGGCCCCTGGTTGGCTGGGGCTGCTGGTTCCTGTCCTCATGGACCCTCCTCCAAACCTCCTCCTTCTTCCCCCTTGTCGCCTGCCTCAGGCTGCGTCTGCACCTTCCATTCTCCTGCTCTGTTATACTTATGGGGGAAAGAGCCCCCACCACACCGAGAGCAGGAGTGAGGCCCCCCCCCTTATTTAACAGACATGCGGACAGACCCATATGTGTGTGCTCAGTCATGTCCAACTCTGCGACCCCACGCACCGCAGCCTGCCAGGCTCGTCTGTCCATAGAATTCTCCGAGCAAGAATACTGGAGTGGGGTGCCATTTCCTTCTCCAGGGGATCTTCCCAACCCAGGGATCGAACCCGCTTCTCATGTCTCCTGCATTGGCAGGCGGGTTCATTTTATCACTAGCACCACCTGGGAAACCCACAGACCCATAGGGCAAACCCAATAGCTAGAGGGTCCATAGGAGCAAACAGCATTCATTGCAGGTGAGTTTTATCAAGTGAAGAGGATTAAAGGTTTTCAGATGATCCATTTTAACAAATATAACACGGCTTATAAAATTTATTAAGTGCAACCGATAATAAAGAGCATATGCTTCAATCTCCACATTAGGTCCAGAATATCTGAAAGAGGAAGCTGGTGTGTGAGTTAGGGAAGGTGTGAAACTGAAAAAGAGTGATCTGGGGTCCCTAGACACAGATGTGGAAAGGAAGGCCGAACAGGAGTCGAGGTTTTAGGAGGAGAAGCAGTGTTGGAAAGGCTTTCTGATCCCACCTAGAAGTGGACTGGGAGCATTCGGTCACCTTCCTTGTATATTCTGAGAAACCACTGTTCAGAGCTCAGAGCTTCTGTTTGGACTCTAGGAGGGTCGCCCTCTGTAAGGCGGTCATAATGCAGGCTTCACGCACCACACAGGCTACTGAAGACCAGTGCACTGGCTATCACACCCACACATGGGGGCTGTGTCTATGACCTGTCTGAGTTAGATTTTACAAGTCCTAAAACTGTCTACATAAATCCATGCTTACCTGCTAATGAATGTCTTGTCTAGAAGGATTTAAGGCATAGGAATAAGATTAGGAGACTTCAACGAAGAAAGAGACACAGGCTGGAAGTCAAAGTAAAGATTTATCCTTGCAACAGAATGTTTTGGATCTTGCAGTTTGCATATACAAATTCAGCAACATTCACTGGCATTGGAATCAGAGCAAGATCAAATGATAAATGGAATAAAACAACAAAAAATGATAGTTGAAACCAGAATACATACATATAAAGATTGCACATAAATTAAACACAACTTAGTTAAACACAACAGAAATATCAGTAATCATACATTAAAAAAAAAAAAAGGCATGTCTCTAAACGCTGAAACAGAGGCATCAGGCTCATTTTAAAAAGTTTTAAAAAACACATAAAAATACCTTTTAAAACACTGGTATGCATTCTTCATTCGTAGAGCACATGGAGAGAAACAGTAAGAGTCACACAGTGACCAATAGAACAAGGAGATCAGAACGGTCGTCTTCTAATCACTATTTGGCATTTGAATGCAACCGCATGCAACCGAGAAAAACGTCAAAGGAAAAATGATTTTACCGGCGTGGCGCTGTTCAGTTATGTACAACGGACTTTCTTTGACCCAAGGGGAGGAGGTGCCAACTTTCAGGGCAAGACAGACAGGATGCAGAGTCCTGGGGCGCCCCCCGAGGCTGGAATCAGAGCTGCAGGGTGGTGGCGGGGGCCCGGAGGCTGGTGACCGAGGCCTCTGGGGAGACAAGTGCTGCCGTGATTGTGGAGGGAGCAGGGTGCTGCACCCGAAGGCCAGTGGCCTTTGCTGTGTTCTCAGAACCACAGTGGGGAGCCTCAGCAGATGCGGACGATGGCCCAAGGGGCAGGACATACACACAAACGGGGTGCCTCCCCGAGGGCACCCCTGAAATGGTCTCCCTTAATCCAAGACACGAGATGTCAGCCAGACCACGACAGGGCCTGCAGGATGCTCAGTAAAGGCTCCTGAAGCTGGACCCCCATCCGGGCCCTTGGATGCTATGATCCCTGGGTCGCCATCACTGCAAGCAGCAGCTCTGCTTCTAGGCCTCAGTGCTCAGTTTTCTCTCTTCCCCTTTAGTCAAAGAAGGACTTCGGGCTCGGGACTCTAACAATGAAAACAAATGGGGCCACCTGGTGCATCTCGCAAAGCTCCCTCCGTGTTGCTCTTTGACCCAAAAGCAGCATCAGTGTGCCCAGAAGGGAGAGGGAGGCGGTTGGCTGTGTGAGGAGCGCAGAGCTGCTGCTGGTGGCGTGGCAGCGCTCACAAAGTTGTGCTTTTGTCCGTCCAGCTGGGCGCCTCCTCTGACCCTCGGGTGGGGCGTGGAGGAGTGGAAGAATCTTAATTACCTGTGGGCCTGTTGTTAGGAAATCATCTACCCTGGGTTGTAATTGTGCAATCAGTTACCAGTGGAAATATCAAATTAGGTCTTTAGATTCATATCTCTTTTAGAAAGAAAAAAAAAATGTACCCCAAAATGCACATGTTAAATGAGTTCAGAAAGGTAGACCAGATGTCTTTTTTTACATTGTGCTCATCAGCTTAGGCATCTGATGGTCATAGACAGGTCACTGCCATTAAACCTTTTCATGTTCATCCTCTTTTTTCTAGCCCCACAAGCCAATCCTGTCTGGCAATGAGATCATTATTATCCAGTGTCAGAAGTCTCAATAGGAACCATTCAAAAATAAGTTAGTCTTTAGAGTAAGGATTTCTCTTTCTTTCCTTTTATTAAATATTAAGGAGTGGGACTTAAAAAAAAAACTGTATAAATCTAGATTTTAAGATTTTTTTTCTTACAAACAGTCTTAACTTTTACAAGAGGTTTTTTTAAAATACCAAAACACTTCTCAGAAAGTTTAAAGCATAATTGCTTGTGGTTGCCCGACTGTTTCTCCCAGGCAGTCGGGCATGTCAGATGCCCTATCTGTGCGTGTCAGATGCGCTATCTGACCTTCTGGAATGGGAAGTGATTTTTTTATTGTGCCTCGAGGTATAGCTCATGACTAGCAGGGCAGAATGGTGGGGTGCGGGTTGGGGGCAGAGGAGTGAGAAGGGCAGTGGGTGTGATTCTCAGGGGGCCATCTGAGTCCACCACCCAGACAGATGGACAGCAAGCAGTGCCAGGGAAGTGAAGCTCTGAGAACTGGTTTGCTGGACCCGAGGCCACACGGCCACTGGACCACTGGCCTTCACATCTCTTTTTGTCTCGACAAGATGGCACAATGCAGTCGAATAAATGCATTTCTAAGTATCACCCATAGCCACCGATTACCCCAGTGTGTTTTAGACCTGGACTCAGGTTGTAAAGTCATCTTTGAGCTTTAAAAGGTAAAGGTAAAACCACAGGGGCCGAGACTGAGGACTGTAAGGCTCCTTGTTTACACCATGTCTTCATGAACAGTTTGCCTTCAAAAAACTGCCACTGCTCAGGGCTGTGAAATCAACATCAGGAAATTTTCCACTGATTTCTGAGTCCTCGACTGTTTCCTAATGAAGTCGTGGTTAGTACCTTGCATAAATAAACACACTCGGCATATTAAGATTTTTAGCATTTAGAGGTGTTGACTGCGTGAAGTTACAAGATACGAATCTAATGAAAAATTAAAATATTTTTTACTGATATTAGCAGAAATATATATTTTGTGGGATATTATTTGACCTTAATACATTATTCCAGTTTTTAAAGGGCATATTTAAGATTCAATAACTTTACAGCAGGTGGCCTTTAAAGCATAACAAAATATATACAAAGAAATTAGGAAGGATATTAATGTCAACTATGAAATAAATTAACATGATTTTTACAAAATATACTGACCATTAAATTAAAAAATATTTTAAGGCAGGAATTTTCATTTGAAATTAGCATAATCAGAAAATATATCAATAAAATCTTGTACCACTTTGTAGCAGAATTCATACTGTTCCTGAAAAAGAAAACCAAGAACATATTAAAATGATATTAAAGATATATTGAATTAATTTAATTAGAAGAAACACTAAAGAGAAGACATAAAAAAATCTGACCAGTTATTAAAATACTGTTTATCCTGATGCATATAAACTTTTGCTACATAATTTAGTTTTTAGGCACACGATGTTTCCAAATAAAGCTATTTTTCTACATAGAAATGTCAATGTTTCAACTCAGTGTATTTTGGACTCACTGAGTGAGAGATCTCTAGTTTTCATATTTAAACTAAAAACCACTACTTCAGAACGAAAAAATAATAGCAAACCTAACCTCAAACTTCATAATGCAATGAAAATAATCTATAAAAGTTAGATAAGATGGAAATATAGGTTATTTTTAAACCTAAATTTACACTACAAAAGGGCATTGCTTTATATCAATTTTACTAAAATTTAAAAGAATGATGCCTTGCATCTGTGGGTGTGTGCACGCTCAGCTGTGTCCGATTCTTTGTGAATGCACAGACTGCAGCCCGTCAGGCTCCTCTGTCCACAGAATTTTCCAGGCAAGAATACTGGAGTGGGTCACCACTTCCTATTCCAGGGGATCTTCCCGACCCAAGGCTTGAACCCCCGTCTCTTGTGTCTCCTGCACTGTCAGGCAGGTTCTTGGCCGCTGGGCCACTGGGAAGGCCCCACCGCACATCTGCGTGAGGCTCTGAACTTATTCGCACACGTGGAATCGCCTGACTTCTGACCTTCCAGCAGCTCTTTGAGGTTGCGAGACTAGAGGCCGGTGATGGGTTAACGGGGGACCAGTGAGCAGGGCGTGTGACGCCACCAGTAAGGAGCACTGAAAAGAAGAAATGAGGACTTGGCTGGTGCTCCAGTGGGTAAGCCTCGGAGCTTCTAAGGCAGGCTGTGCGTGTTCAATCCCTGGTTGGGGAACTGAGATTCCACATGCTGGGCAGTGCGGCCAAAGTGGGGGGAAAAAAAGAGATGAAAGAGAAGGGGAAAATGGAAACACCTGGACTTTCTTGGAGAGCCTACCATGCGAGCAGAAAAACCATGTGAGCACAACAGTAAGCAGGCAGGAGAGTGGACCCCAGAGGTTTGAGGAACAACAGACGTGCAGCTACCCTTGCAGACCGTGGTAACTTGCTGGCCCAGTGAATATGGGAGCTTGGGAAGCAGGGGGCCCAAGGGAGGCTACTGGCCCCCTCCTCCTCTTTCCCAGGACCCTAGGTTCAGCCTTTTACCTAAATTCACATTGAACAAGAATCTACCAGCCTTTGGGTTGGAAGAGGCCAAACATTAGCCCATCTAGCCCTTCTGGGGTCTCGGTCCAGCCAGCATGGGACAGAGCTGTGCTTTCCAGGGAAAGAAAGACGGAGCCGAAAGCTGCTGTCCTGTGGTTGCAGAGGCTTTGGGAGAGTCAAGGACCACTACAGGGTCCTCCCTTCCAGCTACTAAGATCCCATCCGGTCACCCAGCCCTTGGAAGGAAGGAGAAAGTGCCTGCATCAGGACTGAGTGAGCATACAGAACCAGTGGGCTGTGCCAGGGGGCCTGGGAGGGCAAGTCCTAAAACGGGAAGCCTTGGGAAAAACTCCAATCCGTTGGCCACCTGATATGAAGAACTGACTCATTGGAGAAGACCCTGATGCTGGGAAAGATTGAAGGCAGGAGGAGAAGGGGACGACAGAGGATGAGATGGTTGGATGGCATCACCGACTCAATGGACATGGGTTTGAGCAAACTCCGGGAGTTGGTGATGGACAGGGAGGCCTGGTGTGCTGCAGTCCATGGGCTTGCAAAGAGTCAGACACAAATGAGCGACTGAACTGAACTGGAACTGAACTGAGGAAAATATGTCCCTGGAGAAGGGCATGGCAACCCGCCCCACTGTTCTTGCCTGGAGGATCCCATGGACAGAGGAGCCTGGTGAGCTACAGTCCATGGGGGTCTCAAAGAGTCGGACATGACAAACATTTTCACTTTTCGTGGGAAAAGCAAGGGGTTATAACAGTCTTGAAAACTGAACTTGCTGTTGCAGGACAATCACCGAATTTGGTAGGGAGGCATCTCTTCTGAAAACCAGAAAGGGTGGGTTTTCACCACGGAATGAAGGAAAACCTATGGGCAACTGTGCTCTGCATGGATTCCTTAAGCCCCCTGGGCGGCATCTGGAGGCTGAGTGAGACCCAGCCAAGGACAAGAGTCCACATGCCCCATGGAAGGCAGAAGATGACAAGAATCAGGACCGTAAATGTCACCGCTGCTTGTGAACCTCTATGTCTGTAAACGTAGACTGGAATCTGCAGGAACAGTTCCCTGACACGCAGCTAGGCCTCTGTCCAACGGGTCTTATCATCCAAAGCCAGGGCTGTGCCCATCCTCACATGTCTGCCCAGGGGACAGACCCCACCCCGACGCAAGGGAGGAAGGGAGTCGGTGACGCTTGACTGTATGCTGTCTGGGACTTTCAGCTCTCTGTCCTGGAAACATAACCGCCCTCCTTCCTTCCTGGTGGACTAGAGCTCCTTCAGTGCAACATACATCAAATGCAACATGAGACAATTCTCAACCCTCTGGAAGCCATTTCTTACCAGGGTTTGCACCATGTGTGGCCTCTGAAGTCGTAAACTCTTCACAGCTTGGAATACGTCTAAAAGCCCCTCAGCCTTGACCCGTTCCAGAATGTTGCTGAGTGCTATGAAAGTCCCCGTCCGCCCCGCTCCAGCACTGCAGAGAGAACACGGGGTGAGACACCGAAAGTCGCCCGCGGGGATGAGAAACCCACAGCCTCCACCCGGCCCTGCACGCCAGCACGGGAATGACCGGAGCTCGGATCTTTAACGACCGTTTTATATGTAGCTTGGCTTTGGACCGAGAGTCAGCCAACACAGACATCCTCAAGAACGTGCCTAAATGTAACATATGAGTCAGATCAGAATCAGGGACGAGTTTTCAAGCTGGTGGACCCACTTCCCTTCCTCCTTGTGGAGGAGTGGCCATCTCAGAGGATGGCCCCTGGACTGGCAGCAGCTACATCACCTGGAAACTTCTCAGGAGTGAAACCCCACCCCGCTCCCGGTTCAGGCGTAGGAGCTGCAGTCCTGGCCCACATTCCCCGTGTGTGCAGGGACCCCCTTCCGAGACGGGAGGCGTGCAGGTGGATGGAAGGGGTGGCTGGGACAAAGGACAGCCCCTGCCAGGAAGGGTCTGATAACTGACCCTTCCCGGCAGTGAAGGTCTGCACCTCCTCTACTTAACAGGATCATTCGGATAAACCCTGCCGGAGCAGACCCTCTTGGGAGAGAGAGAGCAGGCCTAACGGAGGCAGGCTTGGCTGGCTTCTTCCACGGAGCCCTCGGTGGACGCGGAGTTCTCACTGGGGCCCCAAATCCCGACTGTGGGTTTCGTTCACCTTTGTTTGCATCCCTGGTGCCCGACACCCATACCGTTTCAGTCTGGGTTTGTGGAGGCGGAAGAAGGAACTCAGCTCTCCTTTATTCTAAAGGACATCTACGAAGGCACCAGGGACTGAAAACCTAGGTGTGTGCATCCCCTGCTGGCCATGCCTGAAGGGCGCATCTCTGGGTCCAAGGTCAGGAAAGAGGCCAGACCAATCCTCCAGGTTAACCTGGACTTTGTTGACATGAAGGGTAAGCGGGTGGGGGCGAATGGCAGTCAGAAAAATGGGAGCCACATGTAGACAGAGGCACAGAAGTGCAGTTTTAGAAGCAAATCAGACCCCACCCCAAGATCAGACACCCCAAGCTCCCGCAGGAAGAGTTTTGCAAGGGTGGTCAAGGTCCCTGCCAGCAGGGGGGCCTAGCCCAGAAGGAAGGAGAGTTGGCATGTCTCCATAGGATTCACCCTCTGCCTCATAAAGCTGTTTATCAAGGTTCTTGCTGGGGAGGGTGTGCTGCTGTGTCCAGGTGTCCCCCGGTGGGCCCCTCTGCCCATGGTGGGGGGTGGGGGGCTTGGGAGCCAGGCTGAGTGGTGTCAGGATGGGCTGGGGCTGCAGACCCTCTGTTATGGACCCCGGCCTGGACATCCCTGAGTAGTTCAAGAAAAGCTTCCTGCTGTGCTGGTTGGGCATGCCAGCCAGAGCCCCGCCGGTCTTTCAAAATGAAGATAACTCAAGTTCAGGGTTTGTCTGAGCTGTGCTTGGAAATGTGTGTGTGTGGTTTTTTTCCCTTTTTTTTTTTTGACGACTTAAAAAGCACACAGACATGTGTCTGAGTTGCTTCCTGACTCCTTTTCACCAACTGCTTCTGCAAGTCCAGGAAGATATTTATGCATTTGTGTTAAGTCTGGGAGCGGGGGAAGGTGAAGAAGACAGTCCAGGGAAGCGGTGCTGCTGGGAGCAGTGTGCTGAGCGTGGGGTCTGCGTGGGGCCCACCCGGAGCGGGGCGCCCTGGCCCCGGGACCCACTCACCTGCAGTGCACGGTGATGGGGTGGTTGCCGGTCTGCTGCTGCTGCTTCTGCACGGCCGCGATGAGGTCAATCATGCCTTTGCCCTCGGCCGGGATCCCGATCTCGGGCCAGCCGTGGAAGTGGAATTGTCGCACCATCCGCGTCTGCTCCTCCGGCCGGGCCAGGGGCTGCTGGGCAGGAAGAGCGTCTCAGGGCTGCGTGGCCACAGCCGCCCAGCCGCCCTCCCAACCCCGCCCGGAGGGCATTCGGGCCACAGGCTCAAGCAGCCCACGGAGTTCTCATCTGGCTGGCCTCCCAGATGCTGGCTGCTCGTAGGCTGTGGTCACCCTAAAGCAGAAGGCCAGCCGTGCCTCCTCCTGGGTGGGGGTCACGACCATCAGATATTCCCCGGAGCCCCCAGGGCCTGCAAGACCCTGTTACAGAATCCTGGGCAGTTTTGCTTGAGATGACAGGGATCATCCCTTTTTTGTTAGAAGCCAGGACCCACTTCCCTGATAGCTCAGCTAGTAAAGAATCCACCCCCAATGCAGGAGACCCCGGTTAGATTCCTGGGTCGGGAAGATCCCCTGGAGAAGGGATAGGCTACCCACTCCAGTATTCAGTATTTTTTTTTCCCATTTATTTTCATTAGTTGGAGACTAATTACTTTACAATATTGTAGTGGTTTTTGCCATACATTGACATTAATCAGCCATGGATTTACATGTGTTCCCCATCCCGATCCCCCCTCCTGCCTCCCTCTCCATCCCATTCCTCTGGGTCTTCCCAGTGCACCAGCTATGACCCACCTCCCAGAATATTGGAAATAAAAGCAAAAATAAACAAATGGGACCTACCTAATTAAACTGAAAAGCTTTTGTACAACAAAGGAAACTATAAGCAAGGTGAAAAGAAAGCCTTCAGATTGGGAGAAAATAATAGCAAATGAAGCAACAGACAAAGGATTAATCTCAAAAATATACAAGCAACTCCTGCAACTCAATTCCAGAAAAATAAATGACCCAATCAAAAAATGGGCCAAAGATCTAAACAGACATTTCTCCAAAGAAGACATACAGGTGGCTAAGAAACACATGAAAAGATGCTCAACATCACTCATTATCAGAGAAATGCAAATCAAAACCCCACTCCAGTATTCTTGGGCTTCCCCGGTGGTTTAGCTGATAAAGAATCCGCCTGCAATGTGGAAGACCTGGGTTCGATCCCTGGGTTGGGAAGATCCCCTGGAGAAGGGAATAGGCTACCCACTCCAGTATTCTGGCCTGGAGAATTCCATGCTGTATAGACCATGGGGTTGCAAAGAGTCGCACACGACTGAGTGACTTTCTCTTTCAGGACCCACCATGTCCCTTCAAGGATGGGGATGAGCGGTTTTGGAGCCTAGGGTCCCTGGGTCTTTCTGCGACCCACGAGGAGAAGACCAAGTCTTTGGGCAAAGCTGGGTTTCACTGTACTGACCGTCTTGAGCTCAGAATCGGAACCCACAGGTGGGTCATTTTACGCATGGTTGACACACAGGGAGAGTTCCCAAGGCCCGGCTGGTGGGGGGTTGTGGAAGGCTCTGAGAAGGGGTCTGGCAGAGAACCCCGGGAGGCCTCTGTGGCCTCACCCAGTCATTTCTCCTGCTCTCTGACCCACGGCTGTTTCTCCCGGGGAGTGGGCAGCAGTAGGATGCCTCTTGGGGTCGGCTACGTGGCCCCATCATCTCCAGGCTCCAGCAAGGAGCTCGGGGAACGATCATGGAGGTGAAATCTTACGGGAGATCAGCCACTCGGTAACACAGCCGCCCACTGCCCACACTGACCACTGACACGAACGCGGGGATCTGGAACAGTGTGATGGACAGGACGTTCTGGCACAAAGAGCCCACACGACCGCCGCAGGGTGTTCTGTCCATAAGAGGCTGAAGGCCCCTGGCAACAATACCTGATTGAAGGTGACCAGGAAGTCTCGTACACTGATGGCTTCGGAAAGGGCATCGCTCTTTATTTCGATCGTTATTTCTCCGTGAGTCACTGAGCCCTCTGTTGGCCAATACTGGTAGCATTTATCCTGGGGAATAAAATAAAAATGTTTTAAGTCTCGAAATAAAGAATTTGCTGCCAGCAGTTTTAACAATAGGATGCAGACGTGCTGTCAGACCATTTAGTGTATTTCATCTGAAAAAGAAAATAGCACATGAACATAAATATGAATGCCACTAGTGCCTGCTGACCAAGGGAACAAAGCATGCGTGTGTCTGCAACTTTGATACAGAACAGAAATGACATGACACAGAGGAGGGGCCAGTACTGGAGCTGAAAAATCAGCTATCTGTATGGGAAAAGTGAACTGGATCCCTAACTCACCCGCTGCCTGGGCTGATATGAATGCCCTCATGGAGTTGGGCAGTGTACAACTGTATATGGCAGCCTTGAAGTTTAATAAAAACAAACCAAGGGTAAGACTTGAAGTAAAAAATAAAACTCTGAAAGCCTTAGAAAAAATATCTTTTCATTTTGGGGTACAGATTTACCAAACAAGAACCCCAGAGAGCTAACCAACCATGACAAAGAAGATCTCAACATCAGATTATATTAAAATTAACTCTGTGTCATCAATAAACATTTTGTTGTTGTTTAGTCACTAAGTTGTATCTGACTCTTTTGTGACCCCATGGCCTGTAGCCCACCAGGCTCTTGTGTCCATAGGATTTTCCAGGCAAGAATACTGGAGTGGGTTGCCATTTCCTCCTCCAGGGGAATCTTCCCCACCCAGGGATGGAGCCAGCATCTTCTGCATTGACAGGCGGATTCTTTACCACTGAACCACTTGGGGAATTCCAAAAACATTGAGAGAATAAAAAGACAGGCCATCAACTGAGATGAGATACTTGCAATACATAAAAGCAACAAGGAATCAGTATGAAGAATATATAAAGAAATCCTCTAAATCAATAAGAAAAGTGCAAACAACCCACAAGAAAAATGAGTGGAAGGCATGGACAGGCACTTTGCACAAGAGGAAACATGTCATCATCTATAAATAAACAAAGTGATGCCTGACCTCAGAGTGATCAGAGAGATGCAAATCAAGGCCACAAAGATGATATTTATACCTATTCAGTTAACAAAAATGAGGATGCCAGACAACCCTAGGGATGTCGATGAATGATGTTCACTCTGTGTCCGCTTTGGAAACCGTATCTACTTTGGAAAGTCATTAGGAGCTGCCCTGTCTATTCAAATGTTCACACACTCTCCAACGTGGCATTTTTGTCTCTGAACCCTGCGATTCCTCATGCATCATGAGACACATGTGAGAAAATACCCACAGCACTGTTTGTAAAAAAACAAAATGGATCAACCCAAACGCCCATGACAGGAGGAGGGGCAAGCCAGTGGATGCAGGGTGGACAGTTTGTGTCATGGAGCAAAAGGAAATAACGGTGAGTGAGCCACAGTTATAGGCAGCAACACAGCAAAATATCGAATGCATAACTTTGAGCGGAAAAGTCAAGTCTCGGAAGACTGTATACCTTGTGTGAAAGTCACTCAGTTGTGTCTGACTCCTTGTGACCCCATGGCCTGTACAGTCTGTGGAATTCTCCAGGCCAGAATACTGGAGTGGGTAGCTGTTCCCTTCTCCAGGGGATCTTCCCAACCCAGGGATCGAACCCAGGTCTCCTGCATTGCAGGTGGATTCCTCACCAGCTGAGCCACCAGAATTTGTATACCTTAATGGTACCCTCTCATAGGAGGTTAAAAAGCAGACAAAACTAAACAGTAGCTTCTTTAGGAATATATATATATATATATATACTAAATAAAAAAAGATTTCTTAAAAAGTTAAGAAAACATCCACTAGGATAGCTTAATTAAAAAGATAATTATAAGTGTTGATGAGGATGGGGAGAAGCTGGAATGCTTGTACATTACTGGTGGGGCATCTGCTTTAACAGTTAAAGTTTGCAATATAGTTAAGACAGGCCCCAGCAGTTCCACCCCTAGGCATCTACCTAAGAGAAATAAAAATATATGTCCACATAAAAACTTGTCCACATAAAAACATATATTTCACTAAAAAAATCCATGAATGTTCAAAACAGTATTCATAACAGCCCAAAGTGAAAACAACCCAAATGTCCAAAAACTAATCAATAAATACATAAAATTTAGGGCCATACTATTAAAAAAAATAGTGAGGAAATGATTCATGAATGAACTTTATAAACATGCTAAGTGAAAGTGCTCAATCACAAAAGACAGGTGGTATGATTCCATTTATATGAAATGTCCAGATGAGGCAAATTCATAGTCAGAAAGTAACTAATCTGTGGTTGCAGGGATTGTGGGGAGGGAGTAGGTAGTGGCCATTCATGGGTATGGGGTGTCTTTTCAGGTGATGACAATGATCTGGAATTAGTAATGTTGTACAACTCTGTGAGTATACTAAAAACCATGGAACCATACACTTTAGAAAGATGAATTGCATGTGTGATGATCCCAACAAAACTGTTTTAAAAAAGCAAAGAAGTCAAAACCCACAAATTCAGGGTAGTGGATACCTCTTGGGAGAACACCTAGGTAAGTGTATATTATTGGCAAAAGTTTGGTTTTTCAATTGGATGATGGGTTCACAAGTGTTTATGATGTTATTAAATAAAAACAAGAAGACTCTGTGCCTCTGGATGGATCGCTGGGAGAAAAGAAATATTTAACCCATTCACTTCTACCAGGACTGTATTAATTAGGCACACATTTCAATACCTCTGTCTTTTCGTCCCAAGAAAAGTGAATAAGGGTCTTTTTCTTCAACAGGTTGTGATCAAACATGTATTTGTGGCAAACACAAAATGGCAGAAATTCAAGGCAGGTTAAAGGTGGCTCAGATGGTAAAGCGTCTGCCTACAACGTGGGAGACCCGGGTTCTGTCCCTGGGTCAGGAAGATCCCCTGGAAAAGGAAATGGCAACCCACTCCAGTACTCTTGCCTGGAAAATCCCATGGACGGAGGAACCTGGTGGGCTATAGGTCCATGGAGTCGCAAAGAGTCGGACACGACTGAGCAACTTCACTGTAAATAAAATGCAGGCTGAGAACAACAGCCAGTGGGTAGTTCCAGTGAACTGGAGTGGGAAAGGGGGAGTTGAAATAAAACCTTTTTCATTTGCAGCCTCTCTCTCTCCTCTAGTCATGGCCTGGCCTCACAGCTGATGGCAGGTGAGACCGTCCCAAGGGACCGGTAGTCCAGCAGGTGGGCTGCAGCTGGTGCGTGTGAGCGGCCCGGGAGGGGGGCGGGGGGCGGGGCCGGGGGCGAGCTGACCTGCTCTCTCTCCTGGACTTCGGTCAGCATCACGATCGTGTGGCACTTCCACTCCCAGACCATCCTCCAGAAGTCCTCCACCGTGTGCGCCAGGGGCCCCTGGGTGGCGATGAAGTAGTCCTTCTGCCGGTAGCCCTTCAAATGGATGGGAGCAGAGGTTCAAGCCTGGCTTCCTCCCACCGCTCACCCACGTGGGGACATGTGGGTTTAGGACAGCCCTGGGCCTCACGAGGGACAGTATTCTCCAGACTTCCGGGGCCTGAGCCGAGCCCCAGATGGCACAAGCTAGGAAAACAGGTCAAGATGCCCCTTCACCTCTGTGCGGATGTAACGCGGACCTTGCTTGGACTGGCTTTGATTCTGTTAAGAATGTGCCTGTATGTGTCACAGCTAACTTAGCATCAAGGCAGGGCAGAGAGGGTGCAGAGCTGGAGGAAGTGAGTTAATTCCCCGGTTCCTGGCTTGGGGCCCACGTAACCCGACTCTGGCACAGCGTTCTCTCGTCTGTAAACCGGAATCCGTGCACAGACTTGACTGCAATGCTGTCTCCCGCCCATTCAGCTCTGCTGTGCGCAAGGCAGCCTGTGACCGGGCCTGAACTGAACTGTGCTGTCCACGCAGAGGTCACAGGACAGAAAGCGCATGCAAGCAGGGACAGAGGGCTGGAGCGTAACAGCAAAGCAAAAGAGAAGTTATGATGTATTAATGGAAAAGCAGCCAATTATTTAGTAGTGCACGTACATCCTCTATTTCAAAGTTCCTTATTCTTTTTTTTTTCCAGCCAGCGTTTGCTAATGAACTGGTTTGGCTTTCTGGGGGCATGTCCACCCTTTCTGATTGTGAAAACAAGTAGAGGAAGAGATTGTGATCATAGGTGAAGGGAGCTGACATCCTCACCAGGCACGCAGGCTCGGCGGGGACCCAGCACTTACGTCTATAAAGGACGCGTTGATGTAGTCCGTGTACTCCTGGCCCCTCTTCATGGACAGAATCACGCGGTTGAAGTCGTCTGTAAAGCAGTGTGTCCCCTGGGTCAGAAGCGACCCCATCCTGCCTGGCAAACTTGAGCTCACTGTTAGGAGCTTCCGAGACACAAAGCTTATGGATAAAATCACTAAATACAATCAACTACTTGGAAGGTTTCCTTTCTAAACTAGGTTCTTTCAAGAGGCTGGGGGAAGCTGTGTTTTGTGAGGAAAGTTCTCAAATAACTGACTTAATGTCTTCATCGGTCATAAACTGAGGTGCTGGGCTGTGCCTAGTCGCTCAGTCGTGTCTGACTCTTTGCAACCTCGTGGACTGTAGCCCACCAGGCTCCACTGTCCTTGGGGAGTCTCCAGGCAAGAATACTGGAGTGGGTAGCCTATCCCATCTCCAGGGGATCTTTCTGATCCAGGAATCGAACCTGGGTCTCCTGCATGGCAGGCAGATTCTTTACCAGCTGAGCTCCCAGGGAAGCCCCAAATTGAGGTCATTCATACCAAAATGTAAGCATTAAAGTAAACTTAAGGAATCAAAGGAGGGTGGCCAGGCAAGCAACATGGAGTAGCCTGCCGGAGGCATCACGGCCATAGAGACCCCGGGTCTGAGGCTGCAGAGGGCTTGCCCAGCCCCACACACTGCCGGCCTGGGCAGGTCCACGTGAGGTCCTCCTGCTGCGGGAGCTGAAGTTCAGCAGGGGGTGCGGAGGGGAGGTCCGGGTGAGCCCTCCCGCCTCCCCTCCCCCTGGGGTTCCTCCGATGCCTCTGCTCCTACCAGGCTTGCAGGCTTCCCGTCCCCCAAGACCCCAGGCTGCCCAGCACCCGATACCTCCCTTCCCCACGGTTTGCGGGCCCCAAGAACTCTCCCTAGAAGGCCTCAGCTGAGAGCCCTTCGGGTCCGGCTGCCCAGTGAGGGCCAGGACCCCACTCTGTGTACAGGGGGGTGCCGTGCCTCCGCCCAGGTTTGGGGGAGGACGGGATGACGTCTCATAGAATCAGGAGCCACCACGTCAGGCCCGAAGCTCATCCCTCCGCTTCCGGGAAGTCCCCCTCCCTCTCCTGCTTCCAAGCCCGGGTCACAAGCTGCCTGCCTGACACCCTACGGGACAGCCTAGGTCACTCACGTCTTCACAGGTGGGCATTCTCTTCCCCACACTTGACAGAGCTCCCCGAGGGCACCCCGCCCCGGACCCCTGGTTTACAGGAGCGGGTGGTCAACGACCTTCCAGCGACTGAAGCCCCAGGCTACCTGCCCGATGGCGCCTGCCACGAGGGCCTACCCTCCACGGATGGCCCCTTACATGGAATGATCTGGATGACCCTGGCCTTCTTCATGTTCGCAGGCAGGTTGCCTGTCCTCATGTTCTCCTTCATGATGCGGACATTTGTCAGTTTCTGCAGCCAAGAGAGACACAGCCGTGCAGTTAAAACCTTGATGTTCCCAAGAGACTGCTCAGCCTTCTAACCCCACTGCCATCAAGGACACCTGCTCAGAGGAAACACCTGTCTCCATCTCCAGACATGGCCCGAGTCTTGCGAGATAAAAGGTGCATGTATGATATTCCACCCACCGCCCCCCCCCCCCCACCGACATGGCTGCAGAGCTCTGAAAGTTCCCGTGGTTCTTCCATTGAAAGTCACGGGCGGGATAGATCCCCTTGCTTTTCCGGGCGTTCCTAGGGGAGGAAGCAGCTGCAACCAGCTTTGTGTGAACGAGGCCGGTCCTCCTTGAGAGCAGGTCGGCGCTTACCCTGAACTCCTCCTCCAGCCCGATCTTGTCGAAGTGGGCAGTGGGGCCATGCAGTGCCTGCAGGTGCTTCTCCAGAGAGGACACGTCCAGCTCGGTGTCCCCGTAGAGGTAGTACTCTAGTAAGGCTTGGTAGATGAACGTGTACTGCATCTGCGGGGAGACCCAGACAGGCTCCAAGAGGGGGGCCTCGGAGTAGGGGGCCCTTCTCTTTGTGCCAAGGGGAGGGGGTCGGGGGGAACGTCAGATTAAGGGCTCCCTGTGGTGACCATCTGCGGCCTTGACGAGGGCCGGGGTGACGTGGTCCCGGCCAGGCGCTGCTCTGCGTGCATCTGACACGCGTCCCAGGGCATCGGGGTTTGCTGAGCCAAGCTCACATCAGCACAGGTGGCTGGGCCAGGGGAGGGCATGACTCACGTCCGTCTGAACCATCTGAGGCCGCTGATTGCGGATTCTGGACACGAAGTCAAAGACGTCCACTTTCTGCTCTGCGTGCATCATGTCCATCATGGCGTCGATCACAATGAAGGTGCCCGTCCGGCCCACGCCCGCGCTTGGGGAGAGAGGAAGAGGCCACGCTGTGAGTCTCCTGTCCCCAGTGCAATGATGGGACCTTGGAACACGCCTGCAGTCCGGACCGGACGACACGCCACCCTCAGCGAAGACGGACCTCTTCACGGCGCAGAAACTTCCCTCCGTTAATAAAGACAAATCCAGGTGAGGCCACCGGAGGGCACCAGAATCTCAGGGACAAGATCTCAAATCTCCTTCCGGGGTTATGTCTGACTCTCTGCAACCCCAGAGACTGTAGCCCACCAGATTCCTCTGTCCATGGCATTCTCCAGACAGGAATCCTGGAGAGGGCTGCCATTTCCTCTTTTCTCTTCCAGGGGATCTTCCCAACCCAGGGATCGAACCCGCGTCTCCTGCAGGTCCTGCAGTTGCAGGCGAATTGGAGACTAACAGGCTTACTTCGGGCTTTCCTGGTAGCTCAGATGGTAAAGCATCTGCCTACAATGTGGGAGACCCAGGTTCGATCCCTGGGTCGGGAAGATCTCCTGGAGAAGGAAATGGCAACCCACTCCAGTATTCTTGCCTGGAAAATCCCATGGACTGAGGATCCTGGTAGGCTACAGTCCATGGAGTCACAAAGTCGGACACGACTGAGTGACTTCACTTTCACTTTCAACAGGCTTACGGAAAAGGGCCACTGTCTAAGCTTTGTGTGAGTTGTACTGGTAATTTTTCTTCTATTACCGAGTGCCATCTCCTCATTATCACTTGTGCAAGTGGATTTTTTTTTTTAATTGTCACGCTTGATGTGCGTTTCCAGGTTCTTCATAAGAAAGAAGGCCCCCAGGCCAGGTCTGTTGGCCCTGGAGCCAAGGTCATGTAAATGGGGGCCCCAGCTGGCTCTGTCTAGGACCCCGGCCCTGAACCCTGGGCTGGCTGGGGCCAGCTGGTGCTCAGGGGCTCCACTGAGAGGTTTCCTTCCTCGGGAAGCTGCCCGATTCCACTTCTGGGCTAGGGTTCCTTTCCCCGCAATGGCCTCCCCACGGAGGTCTCTGCACATCCTCCCCACCACCGCCCTCCCTGTCCATCTAGATCCCCTCCAAGCAATGCAGGCCATCCATATGTGTTTCCCCAACACCCAGGACTCAGCAGGTACACAAACAAACTCAGCCAACATCCACGGGATGAAAAAACCCCTAACGGTCCAGACCACAACTGCACGTAGCAGCCAAGGGTGCAGGGTCACTAGGTTGAACCGGGCTTGCCCCCAGCACCCCGACCCACTGCAACTTTAGCCTCTTTTTAAAAAATAAAGTCATCTTTCAAATGGAAGGTTCACAACTTAAGGAATGAAGCCCCCCTACCATGTTCCTCTTTTGGGGGGGGGGGGTGAGGATGGTACCATTCTTTCCAGCTAGTCTCCAAAATGGCACTAGACAGGCAGTGAAGACCTGCCCTCTTGGAGACTCCCTGCTCCTCACGGGCAGGGAAGAGCGGAGGAGACATGAGGGGCTCCTTCAGGAGTCTTAGTTCTTTACAAACAAAGAAGGAGACGGTCGTTAGGTGCAGAGCCAGGTCAAGACAGCCCACCCAACAGGTGCGTGGAAGGGGCCGGGACATAGCTGACTGCAGGCAGCGAGAGGCTCCTGCCCGGGGGAGCGGGGAGCAGGGGACTTCAGCAGAGGAAGGGGCCAGGCTGGTTCTACCAGGAGAAGCCCCGGGCCAGATGTTCTTCCCCTTCTGAACTCTGGACGCTGGAGTGGAGCTCAGAGCTGCAGCGAGAGACCTCTCCCTGTGGTTTCATCAGGGACTGAGTGGCAGCTCTTTTAAGGGATTGGGGGGTTGCTGGGGGTGAAGAGTGGGTGCCAGAGCACAGAAGGAAGTGGCTAAGCCCCCAGCCCCAGGCAGTACACCCTCTGGAGTCCAAGGAGACCCAAGCGAAGGTACATTTGGAGGGATGAGGCTGTCAAGTCCACTGCATCCTGAGGACCCGGGTCTGCCAGCCCATGAGAGCCTCTTCCGGGATGCTGGGGGCTCTGGCGGGCTTGAACTCCTGGCAGGAGCCTCTGCTCCCAGGCCTCACCTGGACCACCCATCTGCCCGCATGGGACTCAGCTTGACAGGGACGCACAGACCAGAGAGAAGGACATCCCTTCCCCGCAGGCAAAGCAGAACACAGAGAAGTCAGGAGCTGCGGTAGCAGCACTGAATTAACACACTCCCCTGGGAAGAGAACCTCTGTGCCATGGCAGAGGCCGGGATTCTCGGCCACAGACGGCGGCAGAGGGTGGAAAACAAGATGAAGGGCAAATGACCTGCCCCAGCACCGTGGCGAGGGGGGAGACGGGCAGGGGAGGAGCCAGGCGCTGAGGTTCCACCAGCACCAGGGAATCTGGAGGCATCAGAACAAAACAGAGCTGAGCCGCTCCCTGCAGCCAGCCCTGACCCCACGCAGAGGCGGCTCCTTCATCCCCCACCGTCTGGAGCCCAGCCGGCTGACGGTCAGCTGATGGGAACAGGAGTGTGCCTGCCTGCCCGCCTGCTGCGGGCCTTTCAAACGCTCCACCCTGAGGACGCGCTGCTGACCGGCGTCCCCTCTAGCTGGGGCCACCGCGGGCCCGTGCCTCGGAAGGACTTCCCTGCTCAGGGAGTCAGGCCGGTGGCCCTGCCCTCCCGGCTGGAGGACGGACGGTCCTGCTCAGTGGGTGTCACTCTCCACTGGACACAGGGTTTCCCAACTGTTACAGGCGGGGTCGTTCCGAGTATCACGGCCCGGCCAGGGACAAGAGGAGCCTGCCCCCCAGGGACACAGGGGCTCTGAATCTGCCACACAGGTGTTCAGCGGAAGCGACACACCGACTCTGGCTTTCAGGAAGTCTGAGCAAGAAGTGGGGGCTGCCCCCTTGAGAGGGCCAGGCCGGGCTGGACCACGCCCCAGACTCTCCAAAGCCAGTGGCTCAGAGGCCTGTGCAGCGCCGGGTCACAAGGCGCTTGTCTGCTTTCAATACTAAGGTTCCCCGACAGGTGGTACTGATGAAGGGCTCTGCCCCCCGGGATGGAGAGCATCCCTCCAGCTCTTGCCCTGACGGATTCTCTGAGCTGCGTCCAGTATCCAGGAGGTATTTTCAGGTCACCCCAGCGGCCCCTCTGCCCACCCTGATGTCCACCCACTGGTCATTTTCCCCCTGGAGGCTGGATCCTTCCTGGAGGCCGCCCAGCCGTGCCCGGCACGCACCTGCAGTGGACCACGATGGGCCCGGCGTGCGCGGGGTTGAGCGTCCTCACTTTCTTCAGGAACTTGAGCATGCCGATGGGGGTGAAAGGCACCCCGAAGTCGGGCCAGCTGGTGAAGTGCAGCTGGCAGACCAGCCGAGGCGCTTTGCAGCCGTCAGGGAGCTGCTGTGGGGAACGCGGAGACGTGAGCGGGCGGGACGGCCCCGCCCCCCTCCCCACCCGCAGCGTCACGGCTCCAGGTCCCCCTCTGCCGTCCAGGCGTGAGCAGCCGTGGGGACCCGTGCAGAGAGGGGCCCATCAGTGAAAACCACACGCCTGGGAGTGAGACCCTGATGCTTACTGGACACCATAGCAGCGGGGGCAGCAGAGCAGGGCCCACGGTCACCCGGCCAGGACCAGCCAGGCAATGCCCTGCAGCCGGCCCTAGGGCTCACGGGCCCGTCAGCCAGCAGGCTGGCTGCGTCCCAGTTGGCCGAGACTTTATGTTGCTGTGTAACTGCCAACAGCATGAGCTTTCACTCTCAAAAGCGGCTTGATTTGTGGGGAAAACATATGGTTGGTCTACCCTTGGAAGACCCCACCCCACCCCAACCCTTTCCTCAAAACCGTTCTCCACTCTTCTTACCCAGAACTGAGGAGTTTGGTTCTCTGCCCCAAGCCATGGAAAGTTATATAGTGTATTTGGAAGCGTGTGGGCATGTGTGTGCGTGTGTGTACGCGTGTGTTTCTGGGAGGAGGTAGGCCAAAGTTGGGGACAGTAATATGATAAAGTTCATCCTCTCTCCTCTTTTGCTGTGGCTTCTAGGAAGCTCAGACTCATATTCTGCGATCTAACCACACCCATCACTGTACCTTTGATTCTTGATAACACCACCTTCCGCTTTTTGCTAATTTTTTTTAAGTCTCTGAAATCTCTTATTTCATCTGCCTCGCCTACAGGTGTCTTTATTGAAGACTGCCTTAAATCATCTCAGGGGAGGAGTGACTAGCAGGAAAACAGTTTGAAAAATAATGAAATGTTTCAGATATAATTTTGAAACTGTAAAAAAAAAAAAAAAAGAAAAACCTCACGTCTCCATGCCAGCGTGTGAAACAGCCCTGTGTAACTGACTGGGGGACCCCTTCCCACCACCCCCAGGATGCTCCAACTGACTCAACTTCCCCCACCCAGGTGGTCTCTGGGAGCTAGGAGTATCGACCCTGACTCAAGGTCACGTGCACCTGCCCGTCGGCTGCCCCGTAGACTCAGATCTGTGGCCCACAAGGGACCATCCCGCCTCCCTGCCCGGCACTGCCTCCAGCCTCGTCTCCCCTTGTGAGAGCTGCTGGGGCGGGGGATGTCGGGGTGAGGCAAGTGCTTCCTGTGATAAAACACGCACGTGTGTGTCTCCTCGCAAGCCTGCCTCTGCGGGAAGCCGCGTGCTTACAGACTGAATGCAGAACTTCCGGATGGTGTAGTCCACCAGCACCACGCAGTCCTCCACACACACCCGGACGTTCCCGTATGTCCAGCAGCCCTGGTCCGGCCAGTACTGATAGCACTTCTCCTGCGTGGGGCAAGTGGACAGAAACAGGAGGTCTGTGGGCGGGGGGCCTTTCATCACCTCGTCGACCCCTGCCCCGGCCGTGGACACAGGCCTCGCACACAGCCGGCTCCAGGGACACAGCCCTCAGAGGCTGGGACGGTGTGCCTCCGTCTCATCAATGCTGGTTAACGGCTGGACTGAGACCGGAATCAGGCCCCTCTGACGCCTCGATTACTCATCCCCTTACTAACCACACGTACTGCCTGGCCCATCAGGCTGAGCTGCTCTACAGAGTCGGGGACCCACGTGGAAGCAGCCTCACCTGGGTGGGGCTTCGTCAAGCCCTAGAGGACAAACGTGCTCCTCAAACACTGCTCATCGGATTCGGTGGGTCATTATTTGAACTTAATTTGCACCCCACCCACCCTCTGTGGAAGAGTCATGGACTTGTCGTCAGCTGAACGCTCCTGACTTTTCTCCAAGGATAAGACAGATGCACGAATTTGTAGAGCTGGATGGGTAGGTGGTCACAGAGAGGTCTTCCTTTGCTTTGCCTCCCCCAGAACTACAAATGACCACACACGAGAGGGTGGGGACTGGTCCTCCAGTTCCTGACCCCAGGGCGTCCTCCTGCAAGGAGGGCCTGAAGGCTCGAGGTCCCCCTAATGGGGGGACCCCTGCTCCACAGCTGCAGAGGTCAGCGAGCCATTGGCCCTGGACACTACCCACTGGACACAGCTCACAGGCCGGGCCACGAGGACTAATCATCCTATAAAGTAGGAGTCAGCTGGTATTTACGAGAGCCCAGTGCTCATGTGATGACACCCACCAGCCAACTTCCCCTCCCGTGGCCTGGCCCTGGGCAGCTCTGAAGGGACCCTGCGGAGAAGCCCACCCTGAAGGTCATGGTTTGGGGCAGTCTTGGCCTCCCGGGGGCCCTCCTGAGACTCCCGCCTTGACAGACTCTCACGCGAGGACCCGAGGGCTGCTTCTCACACCCCCACAGGGCTCAGGGTGTGTTGTTTTCACGCCCTTGGCACTCCCGTCTACACCGAGGTCACCACCACCTGCCACCCCCCACCCCGCTCTGCCCCGATCAGATCATGAGATACCAACTTTCACAACACTGAGCCAGGATGCTGAAGCCAAGGAGACCACAACAGAAGTGTAAGCAATTAAGAAAAGGGGAACACTCTATTGAGAAATGATTTCATCTGAGACACTGAAAATCGAGGCCCAAAGGCAGGCTGAGTCTGAGTCATGGAGATGGAAAAATGCAGAAAGAGGCTGCAGAGAAAGAGCCGGGGGCGCCTTCCGAGCCCTACCGTCCCTTCGCTGGTCTCCTCGGTCTCTTGTTTGCAAACAAGCCCCAGAAAGCCTGGCCCAGAAATCAGCTGGTCCCAGGGGACGCCAGGCTCCAGGTCAGCCTCCTCGTCCGGGGCCTATGTGGCCACAGCATCCGCTCAGAGCCCGGGGACACCTCCCCCACAGCGCCCCTGCTACCCTCCCCCCGCCGGGACGTGTCCCTGCCTGGGAACCCCCTGCTTCCGCCCATCACTCTTTCCGGTGAGAGAGCATGGGGCCTGGGCAGGACTCACACGGAGGAGGAGGAGGCTGGCCCTCCCCAGCCCCGTCCCAGCTCCCGTGGAAACAAAAGAAAACCCCTCTCCACTCCCCGAGCGGAAACGGGGTGGGGCTGGAGGCTTTTCCGTTGCTTTTCTGGGTGGAATAAATTAGTGGTTGGGGAGGGGAGCTGAGGGCCACCTCGTGGCTGCCCTCCCTGCCGGCCGGTCTCCCCTCTCCTGCCCCGGCTAAGTTCCCCAAGGTCTGTCACTTCCATCCCGAAGGGCAGCCCCTGGGCCCCTTGACCCCAAGCCCTAGCCAAGCGGCCTGGGCTTCCCTGGGGACGGGCCGGCCAGCCCCCGGCCAGTGAGTGATGATGGAGGTCACCTAGGTCCGGCTGCAGCCGGGACCACACAAACCCTGGGACAGACGTCTCCTGCCAAGCTGGGTCTCCCTCTTGACCCGCTTGCCACCACCGCTGTTCGGGCCCTCGGGCTGGAACGTGCTGCTAGCGTCCCATCTGCCTCCCTGTTCTGCTTTCAACTCTGGAGCATGAGCTCACTTCCGAAAGCGCAGGCCCCTGCTTACTGCCGGGAAAGCCCTCGAGCGCCCATCCATGTCAGCCCGATATCCAGGCTTCAAGCCCCGGTTGCTTCCTCGATGCACTTCTAGCCGTTCTGTCCCTGGCATGGGCATCCTGGTTCTGGGTCCAGCAGATTGCGCCCCGCCTCACAAACACGCCCCAGTGCGTCCCTCCTGCTTGCGTCTGGCATAGCTCCCCCCACCCCACACCCCAGTCTCTAAGACCCAGCAGCACCGTCATCCTCTCCACGAGTCCTCCTGCCTGGCCCGGCTCAGGACCGGGGTGGGGGCTGTCCCCCTCTCCATCGCACCCCCAGAGCCCCAGTCATGCTGTGTCCGGGTTTATTCTACAGGTGTCTCTGTCCTCTGAGTTGAAAAGTGAATGCCTCCCAGGCACAGGGATGCCTCAGCATCTCTGAGCCGGACACGGAGCCCAGCAGGGCCTCAGCCTGGCCTTGCGTCTCGGTCTGTCCCTCCTGGGCCTCCACTGTCCCTGCTGTATTTTATTTTCTGTCTCCATTATGTTTTCTGTCACCTCCTGACATGACCTACAGCCCCTCGCACTGCAACAGGAATTGCATGAGGGGTCTGCTGGTGGCTCACTGCCTGCACCCCACCCGGGGCAGTCCTGACCAGGAGGCACACTTAGGAAATGAATCGGCTTAACTCTTAACTCTATAGAGATTTCAGGTTCTTATAATGTACATGCATTACTTTTTGAAGTTGAAACAGCTAATTGAACACATTTGAAATACCAAATCAATACTACTTCAATACACATTGTGTTTTCCCAACGCTTTTCTCTGGTCTGAAAAATAAGGGGGAAATCACTTTTTTTTTCTTATGGTCTGAGGCCCAACATGTTATGTTCTAAGATGCTAAAAAAAATCTCTGTATTAAAATTAATTTCTCCCACCATGGCGTAAGAGCTGGCAGGCCACCCAGGAATGACTCTCAAAAGAAGAAAATCCCTGCATCATTTTTATATCATAGTCTAGGATGTGAGAGTTGGACTATAAAGAAAGCTGAGCACTGAAGTATTGATGCTTTTGAACTGTGGTGTTGGAGAAGTCTCCTGAGAGTCCCTTGGACTGCAAGGAGATCCAACCAGTCCATCCTAAAGGAGATCAGTCCTGGGTGTTCATTGGAAGGACTGATGCTGAAGCTGAAACTCCAATACTTTGGCCACCTGATGCGAAGAGCTGACTCATTTGAAAAGACCCTAATGCTGGGAAAGATTGAAGGCAGGAGGAGAAGGGGTCAACAGAGGATGAGATGGTTGGATGGCATCACCAACTCAATGGACATGAGTTTGAGTAAACTCCGGGAGTTGGTGACGGACAGGGAGGCCTGGTGTGCTGCAGTCCATGGGGTCACAAAGAGTTGGACACGACTGAGCAACTGAACTGACTGACTGAACTGAACTGACTGACTAGGACAGTGAGATCCTGGGAACACAGACAACGTATTTCAAAATAAAAGTGCTGTGAGCCCCGAGGTGTTTTTTTGTCTGCCGTGATAAGCAGGAGGAGAAGGGAAAAGGAAGTGGTGAGCGTACCCCCAGCCAAGCAGCAGCAGTTGAGAAGAACACGCTGGGGACCCGAGGCTGGGCTTACCTCTTTTCTTTCTTTCAGATTCGTCAGCATGACGATGGTTGCACATTTCTGCTCCCAGATCATCCTCCAGAAGTCATTCACTGTCTCCTGTTTGGGGCCTGAGAGGAGAGGATGGCCCGAGTCAGACAGAGCGGTCCCTGGAGCCCCAGGCCGGTCATGCTGGCTTTTGGGCCTCAGGACGGCTGCCCCCTCCCCACCTGCCCTGAGGAAGGGGGTGATGGGCCTGTTCACTCCCTGCAGAGATGCAGGACTGGAGTAGGGGGCAGCCTCCCTGTCTGGCCCTGCCTCTCTCTCCCTGATACCCCCCCAGGGGCTGGGAAATCCTCGGGGGCTAAGCTAGTGCACCCAGTTGGGTGATGATCGTTGGCCACAAACACTATTAAAATGGGAGCTGGTTTGCAAGCTGCCCGTCAAAGTGGTTTGTGGCCACCGAGGGGCTTGTCGAAGCCTCAGAATTAGACCTCCCACCCCAAACCGCTGAATCAGACTGTGTGTGGGGGTGGGGGAAGGGGGAGACACTGCCGGCTGCCTGACCCACCTGCCATGTCTAACCGCCTTTCCTCTAAAAAAAAAGAAAAACATCGCATCTCTCAGCGGGCCTCACAGCTACTGAGGCTGTCTGGTGAGACGTGGGCTGAAGCCCCTGGGGAGGGGGTCTGAGCAAAAGATAAAGTGTCCCTGGAAGAAAGTCCTCTGCCTGTTGCTCTCTTTCCTGCCTGACTAGGGACAACAGTGCCTGGAGGTGTGGCAGCCGTTTTGTGACCCTGAGGACGACGCTGCGGAGGGCAGACGGGGGATTAAAGAGGCCCCTCTCCCTCATGCTGCTGCCCGGGCCCGGCGCTACTTCCTCTGGACGTCTGCTTATAAGAATGAAAAGGCATTTCTATTGGCATCAGCGAGTGTTTGCCAGGTTTTCTGACGTTTCTGACATTAAAAGCTGGGCATGTTCCTGATGGACCGTGGGCTTATGTGTATAGCTCCCTACTTTTCAGGGCAAGTGAAAGTGCTAGTCGTTCAGTTGTGTCCGACTCCTTGCGACCCCAGGGACTGTAGCCCACCAGGCTCCTCTGTCCATTCTCCAGACTAGAATACTGGAGAGGGTAGCCATTCTCTTCTCCAGGGGATCGTCCTGGCCCAGGGACTGAACCTGGCTCTGCAGCGTTGCAGGCAGATTCTTTTATCGTCTCAGACACCAGGGAAGCCCATTTTTTGTGTGTGCATTTAAATGTGCATTTAAGATTGTTATCTACACTGAATGTTGGAACCCTCTGCTCTAAAAACTCTTGCCGAGGAATGAGGATGTGCAGGAAACCTGCTTCTTAGCTCCATGACCCCCAACTTCATCAGCCCTGGCTCCCGGGGATGACAGCCCCAAGCAGATGCTGATAAGCTGGATTGAAAGTGCTTTAAAACACACAGGGTCATGTGTGAGGTTTAAGGGCGTCCTTTCACAGGAAGATCCGCCAGAGGAGGGTATGGCAACCCATTCTGGTGTTCTTTTTTTTATTTTTATTTTTTTATTTTTTTTCCCATTCCGGTATTCTTGCCTGGAGAATGCCATGGACAGGGGAGCCTGGCGGGCTACAGTTCATGGGGTCACAAAGAGTTGACTGAGCGACTAATCCACTTTCACAGCTAAAAGCATCTTCAAGGTTATGGGCTTGAACCAGAAAGTTACTTTACTCCCCTCCCTGCAGCTCTTCCAACAACTTGGAAGTCACGTAGAGTTCAGCTGGCCGAGAGAAATTCAAGATTTTCCAATGCAAGTATCAACACGCTGAGACAGCAAGCACTGGACATCTGGGCTTAAATCACAGGCGCAGACACAGATCGTGTGTCTGTCTCTCTGCACACCCAACATGGCTGTGTATGACAGACGCCCCCACGCGCTCCCTGTCTGTCTGCCCTGACCACAGATGGGGGCTCTTACACTCGTTTGAAGCCCTGTGCCCTGGAGGAATTTCATCAGCTCACAGTTTAATGCTCATCAAACTCTACAGTGCAGAATGACCTGGGAATGCTGCTAAGATGCAAACTCAGGGACAGCAGCGGTCAGGGGTGGGGCCCGCATTCCGCACACCTCCCTGGGGAGGGGGCGCTCCTGGCCCGTGGAGCAGACACGCTGAGCGGCAAGGCTGTGAGATTCGTGACACCTTTCACTTCTGCGCTTGGGGAGAGGCTGGATGACTCTGATCAGCTGTGTAAACGTAACAGTGCACACACACAAAAAGCCTGTATAACCCCCAGGGTGGCTGGCATCAGGTGAGCGAGCAATCGCCTTCCCTGTCATTTTACCAAAGTCACGTTCAGACCATCGCTTAATGAAAAGCTTACCTTGAGCTGCTATGAATTTATTCTTCTCTTTATAACCCTAGAGAAATAAAATCAGATTTATGAGTTTTCAGAACTGTCATTGTGGAAGGACTGTATTGTTAGGAAAGTAACATGTACTTGTCGTGGAGAATTTGGAAAACACAGAAAACTAAGAAGAAACCTTGCCAGGAGTTTCAGAAATAACGCTGTTTTTGTGTATCACTTGCCAGTATTTTTCTATGAATATCTTTCCAGATATGCAAGCAGACACACAGGCACAGATATATATATATATGTTTTTTTTTTTAAATCAGTTAATAGATAACACATTCTCTTACACTGAACTTTTATAATAATTCATAACATATTAAATGATGTTTTAAGGCTCAACTAACAGGGATTCTTAATAATCCATTCTAAATGATTTTACTGTAAATCATTTAACTGGTCCCCTCTGTTCTGTTTGGTCAGTAATATAAATAAGTATGGGCTTGCCAGGTGACTCAGTGGTAAAGAATCTGCCTGCCAAGCAGGAGACCTGGATTCGATCCCTGGAGCAGAAAAATCCCCTGGAGTAGGAAATGGCAACCCACTCCAGTAGTCTTGCCTGGAGAATCCATGGACAGAGGAGCCTGGTGGGCTACAGTCCACGGGGTCACAAAGGGTGGGACACGACTGAGTGACCAAGCCACAGCAGCAAAAACAAGCCTCCCTCGGGCTTCTCTGCAACTTAGGAACAAGTCCCCAGCACAGACGCTAATTCAGAAGGCCCAGTGCCTTCACACTCTCTGTGTAGTGGCCACTGTGGCCCCCGTGTCCAGGAAAGTGGGGACGAGTTACCTTCCTGGCTCCGGGAAGAAGGGGTCCAGGGGTCACCATCCACACTCAACCCCCAGTGCTCCAGGTGTGAGTCCATGCTGGGTTGGAGGGTACTTACATCTATGTAGGAAGCATTGATGTAGTCTGAACATGGGGTTCCATCCACTTGGCTTAAAATCACCCTGGAATGGTCATCTGCAGAAAAAAACAACACAAAAACCGTGACATTAGGCCTGGGAATCACACAGACAGGATTAAACACTGGGAAGGACGGAACCGTGGCGACCGCGGGACAGAAGGGAAGCTCTTCTTAAACGTTCCCAGGAGACGCTGAGTGTCCGGGGGGCAGGGACGCACCTGCTCCATCCAGCATGGGACCCCCACACCCAGGCCAGGACCGGCCCCAGAAGGAGCAGAACACACCCGGGGGATGACGACAGGAAAGAATTTCAGGGCCCAGGAGTCGGTGTGCCGGCCCTCAGGAGCACTTCCGGGGGCCTCGCTCCCAGGCTTTCAAAGGGGAGCCTGTCCGCCTCTGGACAGGCGGGCGTCAGGCCTGAGGGCTTGGGACTCCGGACCCCAGAGCTCACGCTCAGGTCTGCCGCGGAGCGGGCAGGCAGCTGGACTCACACGGACGGACTGTGCAGGACGGGCCACCGCCTGGGTCATCCCGGCCTGTGGTTTCAGCAGTTTTCCAGCGTGCGAGGGCCGACCAGGCAGGGCTGTGTGTGTGTGGGGGGGGTGTGTGTGTGTGTGAGTGTGTGTGGGGTGTCTGTGTGTGAGTGTGAGTGTGGGGTGTCTGTGTGTGAGTGTGGTGTGTGTGTGTGAGTGTGTGGTGTGTGTGTGTGATGTGAGTGTGTGTGATGTGTGTGTGTATGAGTGGGGTGTGTGTGTGATGTGAGTGTGTGTGATGTGTGAGTGTGTGTGATGTGTGTGTGTGTGTGGGGTGTGTGTGTGTGAGTGGTGTGTGTGTGGGTGTGTGTGTGTGTGTGTGTGTGCGAGTGTGGGGTGTGTGTGTGTGTGTGAGCAGTGTGTGGGGGTGTGTGTGAGTATGTGTTTGGTGTGTGTGTGTGTGTGAGTAGTGTGTGTGTGTGAGTGTGGGGTGTGTGAGTGTGTGTGTGTGAGTGTGGGGGTTTGTGTGAGCGGTGTGTGTGTGAGTGTGTGTGTGTGAGTGTGGGGGTTTGTGTGAGCGGTGTGTGTGTGAGTGTGTGTGTGTGAGTGTGGGGGTTTGTGTGGTGTGTGAGTGTGTGTGTGTGAGTGGTGTGTGTGTGAGTGTCTGTGAGTGGTGTGTGTGTGTGTGAGTGGTGTGTGTGTGAGTGTGTGGTGTTTGTGTGTGATGTGAGTGTGTGTGGGGTGTGTGTGTGTATGAGTGGTATGTGTGTGTGTGTGTCTGTGAGTGGTGTGTGTGTGTGAGTGTGTGTGAGTGTGGGGTGTGTGTGTGTGAGTGGTGTGTGTGTGTATGTGTGTGAGTGTGGTGTGTGTGTATTTGTGGGGTGTGCAGTGGTGTGTCTTGTATGCAGTGTGTGTAGTTGTGTGTTGTATGTACGTCAGTATGGTGTGTATGTTTGTGGTATGTATGTACACATACATGTGGGGAGGTTTTAACCAGGCCCCATATGACTTACATGGGTGCATGTCACTTCTGCCTTCACAGGCCCCTTTCTCCATTAAAGAAAAACATTACACATTATTCTATTTTATGACTGCATTGCATGCATGCATGCTGAGTCACTTCAGTCATGTCTGACTCTGTGACGTCAGCCTGACTCTGAGCCCGCCAGGCTCCTCTGTCCAGGGGATTCTCCAGGCAAGAATACTGGAGTGGGTTGCCATTTCCTTCTCCAGATCTTCCCAACTCAGGGATCGAACCCGAGTCGCTTACGTCTCCTGCATTGGTAGTTGCTATAAGGATAAGTATGAGCCAGACTGGGTTAGGTATATATTTTCTTCTGATTCTCAAAGAAGTTAGACCATTTCATGGGTCCCCCCAGGTGGAGCAGCTCCAGCTCCGGGTCTCCACACTGGTGTGGAAGTGGCTGACCACTTACAGGAGTAGAAACGTATGAAGGATGCCCAGACCTGGGCCCAGGGCTCTGGGATCAAGCTGCTTCCGGGTTGTTTTTCTGTGCCGGGCGGTACACGGAGGGTACTCTGTACGCATTTGCTGCATTAATTACTGGATAGTTCTGTGTCCTGATCCCTGCTTTATCCCCTCCGAGTGGCCAGAGGACTGAAACTAATCAAGGAAGGGGTGTGTGTGTGTGTGTGTGTTGTGGGTCTGGGGCAAAATCCCGGGTCACAGACCGGATGTCTCCCCCCTACACGGAGGGCTGCTGGCTTGACCACAAGTGGATGGGCTCGGACACCTGCTGTCTGGACACCATATCCTGCTCCTAGCGGAGGACAGGTCAGTGCAGGTCTGGGGCAGTCACGGCCCGCAGAAGGCAGTCAGGGTGTCAGACCCCAAAGTCACAGTCCGCAAAGGCTGGGCCCTGAGACCCTCGGCCCTGAGGCAGAAATAGCACCGGTGGAACACGTATCAAGCTAGTTAAACATGATTTGGAACAATTTACCCTTCTGAGGACAGCTATAGAAAGCAGGGGTTAAAAATAGCCTTCTGGTTAGATTTAGCTCTTGCAGTTCTAAGAGCTTCCTGTCTTTTCATTCTAAAAAGTCACACTTCTCTCTCAAAACATCATTTCCTAAAATTATCCCTGGTTGGCGTCTTTTTCCAGAAAAGAGGAAGATGTTCGCTCACCACCGGCCATGGGGCCCTTCCCACACACAGCCCCTCGACACCCAGGCGCCCTGACCTCTGTCCTCAGAGCTCCCAGGGTTCACACCAGGACTGGCTCCTGCCCCAGGGGCATCTTGTAAAGAGGATGCACTTACAGGGCTTCCCAGGCAGTGCCCGTGGTGAAGAATCCACCTGCCAGTGCAGGAGACTCAGGAGATGGGGGCTGGACCGCTCAGTCCAGAAGACCCCCTGGAGAAGGCAATGGCAACCCACTGCAGTATTCTTGCCTGAGAAAAATCCCAGGGACACAGGATCCTGGCGGGTGCAGTCCAGGGAGGTGGACACGCCTGAGGGACTGCATTTTCCCTTTCTTTCTCTGCGTGGGGAAGGGGGCAGGAAAGGGAAGGTATACGGTCCTGAAGGTATAAGGCCCGTCTGTCTGCCTGTTGACCCGACCCCACCCCGAGTACGAGTAGGGTCTCCCAGGCTTGGGGTTGGGGGAGCAGGCCTGGGAGCCCCCTGCACAATCCTCCTGTGATCCAACTGCCCCAGGGCACCTCTGGTCAACCACCCAGGTAAACCAGATTGGCTTCTGGGTCTCACTGATGCCAAAGCCAGATGCCCCCACCTAGCCTCCTCCAGGGCACACCCCAGTGCTTCTAGGACATGGTTCCATAAATGTGTCCTTGCATCAATGCTTACATCGGACAGGGTCCCCAGGCCCGTGGTGACTGCCAGCACCTCAGTTTCCTCTGGCCTGGCACTCCTGGGCCAGGAGGGGCTGGGGCAGGACCCACACTTTCACACTTGCAGAGAATGCCAGCTCCCTTCCATAATACAAGCCAGAGGATGCGGCTTAGACATGACGGGCACGAAGCAGGCCCTGCTGGGCCCCGCTGGCGACCCTCGGGGGGCAGGGTTTGCCCCACCCCGGGCCACCAGAGGTAATTCCCACACCTGGCTGCTAACTCCGCTCCATGGAGCTCAGGCTGAAAGCACTCTTGATCAGCCACGCAAATGTTCCCTTTAGAAAGTAAAGGGTTCAGTGATTAGGAGAGAAACATAGGCCAGGAACCTCGGAAAGGGCTTGGCAGTGAGCAGGTCCTCCACACATACGTCATGCAGTCAACGCGCAAACTAAATTAGTTAATTCAACTGAGAACAGACGCTAACTTCCAAATACCCTAATTTTCATTCAGCGCAAATTATGCCAAAGATCCCCAACCTCCTGCATGGCATTCTTTCCCTTGAGCTGTTTAAGCTACGGAACTCGCCTCTGATAAGCCTCACCCAATTCAACAGCAAGTCCTCTCAGCGTGACCTTTGCCCTGAGTCTAGAACCTGACCCTGGTGCAGCCAGTCTCTCCGCTTGGCTGCGTGACCTGCCATCTCCCTGCTGCCCCCTTGGCTTCCTCTACAAGTATGCGTGGGATAGAAACGACTTGGTTAATGTCTCTGGTTTTAGTTGACCCAAGCTCATGGTGGACTCACACACACACACACACACACACACACACACACACACACAAACCCAAACCCAAACCCAAACCACAAATAAATCCTATGCATCCAAAATGGGAATGAATTGCTTCTATCAGGTACTGAAAATCCAGAGACCATATAGATCAGGTGGACCACAGCTTCTCTTACCCACAGGGCAGATGGACTCGATTCTGATCCTAAAAATTCAGCTAAGAGCCACCCCACCGAGGGCCAGCACAGACCGGCTTGCTCCACCCCACAGAGGCTCTGCCCGAGAAGGGAGGTCCCCCCTTTGTTGGGCCTCCAGTGTGAACTCACTGGGGTCTTCAGAGGCCGCCCTTCTGCTAGCCCGATGGCGAAGCGGACAGCTGGGTCCAGGCTGGGGAAATGACGCCACAACACCCCCCCCCTCCACCCGGCCAGGCCAGCCTCTACAGAGGCAGCTCGGAACTCTGGGGTTCTGTCTGGGCACCGAGGCCCCCCAAGGCCCAGCCCATCCAGCAACGCCCCTGGACAGGTGTGTCCACTCTCTGGCCCCGCCAACCCCTGGAGACCACACCCCAGACCCGCAACCCCCATCAGCTGTGGTGGTAAAGACTGGGATGCTTCCAAGTCTTCCCACAGAGCTCCCAAAGCCCAACAGCTCTCTGAGCTCTTGTCACTTCTGTCCTTGTACAGGAGCCTTGACCCTGGTGGCCCAGGGCACCATGCCCAAGATGGGGAGATGCTCGGGACCCTGGCTGCCCGAGACCAGGGCTCAAGGCTGGGTCCACAGCAGGAGCCCCGCCAGCCGGGGCAGGTGGCATCCTCCCACCCCCATCCCCTCCCCCGCAGGCAGCCCAGGTCTCAATAGTGAACACAGGCTTGGCAGCCAGACCATGAACGACTCAGGCTCTCAGAGCCCCAGGTGGGAGACAAACACCTAGACTCCCACGTGCGAAGGCTGAGCAGGTGTCTTGACCCGGGCCCTGGCCTCTGAGTACCTGGGCGTCTGCTGCCTGGACAGGCAGAATCACCAGGGGCTGTAAAGCAAGGCTGAGTGTCATCAGAACGCCAACGATCATGTAAAAAAAAAAGTAAAATCTTACTGGGAAGGATGTTGGGGTATCGGTTTTTCTCTCTGTTTTCTTCTTTATTGGCCAGTTCAAAAGTTCCTTGCACGTGTCCAGACGGCAGAGACTAGAAGAAAATGCAGAGTCAGCACTAAACGTGAGGAATTCAGCCCCTCATCTACGCAGCCTCCCTACCAAGTGCGGGAATCAAGAAAACGGGTCTCTGAGCAAACTACCTCCTGCGCGTTGCCTGTCCCTCTGCCTCTGCCCAGAGCAGCCTCTGCCTTGGGCACTGGGCCGGCCCTGGGCAGGGCCATGATGGGGACACAGGCCCACCTTCCCTGAGGACTCCTGTCCAATGGGGCCGACGGGGATGCGGACAAAGTAATGGCCCGTAGCTGGACCCTGAGCTGCATCTAGGCCGCCACTGGGCCCTGCATGGTCAACAAACCCCCGGGACCCAGAAGCCCTGGTCCAGAGCAGGCCCAGCTCAGGGAGGTAGGAGGTGGCCGTGGCAGAGCTCTGATCCAGGGCTGAGGACACAGACGCTGGGGCTGAAGGACGAGGGGGGTGATGGTGAAGGACCGTCCTCCCCTAAAGATGTGGCGTGGACCAGCGGGACAGACACCGCTGTGGGCTCCTTGAAAACGCAGACCTGGCCCCCGCCCCCCGTCAGCATCACAGTTACCCACATCCCAGGGGGCCTGCACGCTCTGCCCTAACCCCCCTTTTGTCTTGAGGGGAAATCGGATTGGGGGCTCAGCTAGGGCCCTACAGCTGTTGGGCAGCATAGCAGGAATGAGCCTGGCATCCTGACTTCTAGTTCTTTCCACCACTCAGAGTCCCGTGGCTCTTGTTGGAGCCAAAGCTCCTCCCACAGTTGCTCGCTGCTGGGGAGGGTCCACGCTCGGGGTTGGGGGGCGGCGGTGCTCCTCCAAGAGCACATGGGAAAGAGCCTTCTGAACCTCCTTCATCATCCAACCTGACCGGCGGGTGAACCAGGGGCCACTGGAACTCGAGTAAGTAGTGTTAAGATCTTTCGAGTATTTTTGATGGGCCGGGCACTGGGGAAGGGCTGAGTCACCCGCCTTTACCACTCACGCAGCGTCAGGTGATACGAGGGCCACCCCTCCTGTTCTGCAGATGAGGAAACAGAAGCCCAGGGTGGTTGCGGAACTGCCCAGAGTCACCTGGCTGGCAAGCAGCAGGCAGTGGGGGGTCGGGGGGTCTTGGAGCTGGCACCTGGACCATGAGAAGGACACTATCTTCCCTGAAGTGTGGGGACAAGCAGGGGCTTCCGGGGTCCGGTGGTCCATGCCCAGGAGACTGGGGCCCAGCCTAGGGTCAAAGTCCTGAGTCAGGGCCCCCTTCTCCCAGGGCGCAGGGTTTCTCCATCACAGACTCAGCCCCTGCCAGCCCGTGCCGTCTCCCTGCTCCACGCCCAGTGGCCGCAGGCAGAGGCTCTGCGCAGGTCGGTGTGGAGGCCAGCCCAGTGGGCGCCTGGGCAAGGCCAGTGGGCAAGGTCTCCGCCAGGCCAGGACCTCCATGGCCGCGGAGAGCTCTTGGCTCCGCGTCAAAGCTCTTAACACTGAGCTTCCTGACCAAACCTCAACACGAAATGTGTGACCACGTTCTAGAGCCTTCTCTTTTTCACCTCAAAGCTATTTTTGACCCCAGCCCTGAAAAGAAAAGAGGCATGAGACCATCTTGGCAGGGTGGCGGGGGGTGGGGGGGGGCGGCGCATGATGTGATGGGTTAGTTAAAACCCATAGAATGTGCAGCTCTGGAACCCTGATTTGATCTTTATCTGTGATCATGAGTCGATATTGATTCATCAGTTGCGACAAATGTAACACACTCGGGCAAGATGTCAATCATTGGGGAAACTGTGCAAGGAAAGAATGAATGTATGGGAACTTGGTACTTTCTGCACAATTTTTCTGTAAACCTAAATCTGCTCTAAGAATGCTCTATTACAATTAATTTGAAAAAAAAAAAAAAAGAAGCCTCCCTTTTCCTCGGAAGGTGAGGGGAGTGCAGGGCGGGGCTGAAGGACTGGCTTGGCGACGTCCAAGTGGTGAGGATGAACTGGCTCTGACACCCCCAGGCATGACCCAAGCACAGAGCTGGGACACGGGGTGATGTTCCGACTCCATGGGCGGGCGGCACAGGGGGCCACACGGGCACCAGAGGCAAAGCGCCCTGGGCCCCGTACCCTGTTCCCAAGCACACGGAAAGAGCAGGCCAGCATTTCTCCTGCTGTCAGCCACCTGGGGAATCGCATCTCTGAGCTCTGATGGCTCAGGACAAATCAAGGTTCCTGGGGGGGCGGGGGGGCTCTGCCATTCCTGGGCCACTGCCGCTGTGCCCAGAGAGAGTGCCAGGCCCGTGGCCCCTGACGGATAAATAACTTGTGGTCGATTGTCCTGTTATGTACGTTGGTTGAAAAGGGTTGTGGGTTTGTTTGAGGTGAGGTTTCATAGTAGCTCAGTTGGTAGAAGAATCCGCCTGCAATGCAGGAGACCCGGGTTCGATCCCTGGGTCGGGAAGGTCTCCTGGAGAAGGGAACGGCAACCCACTCCAGTATTCTGGCCTGGAGAATCCCATGGACGGAGGACCTGCCGGGCTACAGTCCACGGGGTCCCAGAGAGTCAGACACGCCTGAGCCAGTAACTTCCCTTTCCTTTCCTTCATCTCAAGGAACGTGCGTGTCGCACACAGAGACACACCTTCCTTTCCCTCGCCCTGGAGCGCACTGTGCCGGGCCCTCCCCGGGCCTTCCTGCAGCACTTAGGCTTAGGTCAGTTCCAGGCACTGGGCTTGGGATAACCCTCAGGGGAGGGACAGAGGCTCCTGGGAGGAGCTGTCTGGAGAGGGACGCCTGCAGGACTCAACCATGGGCCTGGAACAGCCTTTGCAAGCTCAGCATTCTACCACGGCGAGCGGACGGCCGACTGGACCGTCACAGAAGTCGTCCTGAGCAGGATGGCGCTCAGCCTCTGCTCCTGCAGACACGGGACACACGCCTTAGCTCTTTCACGGGCTGAGACACTCCTGCGGGGGCTGGGAGGGCCTCGTTTCACAGACGAGGAGACCGAGGCAGAGGCACAGCACGTTGCCCAAGCCCTCCAGGCTGGCGGGAGCAGACCTGGGGCAGGCACGTGGGCAACCGGCCTCAGCGCCTCCATCACCCCACCAAATGGCTCCCAGCAATAGGTCCTTGTTAATTTCAAATTCATGTCAGCTTTGCTTGGCCAAGACACAGGAGTCCAAACTCCTCTGGATCGACTACTCTGGGACCCATCCGTCTCCCTGCACAGATTCTGGGCGGGGAGCTCAGGACAGAGGGCGAGAAAAGGAACAAAAAGGGAAGTGTGGGCCCACAGCAGGCGTGGGCACCTCCGGAGCCACGTGTGGGCTGGTCATGGTGGTCACGCTGCTCTTAGCAGGGCTGCCCACTCACTTGAGAGGAGCAGACTGGGGTCTAGAGGGGGGCGGGCAGTTGCTCACCGTCCCCCGGAGCCAGGACCAGACTCACGTCCTCGCTGGACTCTGACCTCTTGACCCTCGCTCTTGGCCCTTCCCTGAGCGGAGGCAGTGGGCAGGGGGTGGCCGGGAAGGCCGCTTAGTGGCAGCGGCGGGGTGAGCAGAGCAAGGAGCTTGCTTTGGTTGCAAAACGGAAAGGAGTATTCTAAAACATCCAGGGGTTAAGAAAAATCACATTTGATTTCAACATCTAAAAAACCCCTAAATCAACACACACACACACACACACACACACACACACAAATCCATGATGACCAAAATGTCAAACTTTTCAATAAAGGCAGGATCAGTTAACAGTGGGGTCATAAGCCCCGATGGAGCCTGGGTCACAAGAGACACCAGAGGGACCCTGTCTTTATTTACAATTGTTAATTGCTATTTTGTTCAACATGGATGGCTTGGATCTATCTTTAAAAGCTGTATGAAGATAGCATTTATCGAGATGATGAGGTATTTTGGTGTCCGCTAACACACTGCCTCTGGGGCAAGTGCCTTACCTGCCTGACCCTCTTCTCCAGCCCTAACTTCTGAGATCTGTGGCTCAGCGGGTGAGTTCTGACTCAGCCCTCCCTCAGCAAGGCCAGTCACCAGCCTCCACGTGGAGAAGCACAAATACCAGAGGAAACGGGACAAGAAAGACGGTGGGGAAGCGGTCCTGCAGCCGCCAACTTGGATAGTCATTTTGAAAACTGGAGAATTAACTTCTGCTGTCAGGCTGAGAGGCTGCAAAACAATACTGCCTGGAGCTGTCTTTCACTGTGACCTAATTTCCCCCAAAAGGGACACATTTGGAAACAATTAAAAGGAAGCATGCTAAAGGCAAAAGAGGACTTGTGTCAAAAAATAAGTCAAAAATACGGTCTAAATGTGCCATCAGCCTGCTGTTCCTTCCAGGGCTGCTTCTGGGTGAAAAGTCACTTGTCTGCAGCCGGAGTCACCCTGCCTTCAGAGACCACAATTGTACCATCTTTGCTTTTCACAAAGTCCAAGCCTCACATTTGACCTGGGAGGTCGTGAAGGCATCTTCCCACCCGGCTCGTTCAAGATGAAGGAAACTGGCTTCCAGGAGACGAACTGACGTGTTGGGGAAGGGTGGCACAGTCAGGGTCAGGGCCAGGTGGCCCTCCTGCTGGAAAGCCGCCCTCTTTCAGCTCGACACCAGCACATGGACATTTATGAAATGAGGAAGATGCATAAACGGAGACTCAAAACACGATCAGGGATGAACACTGAGCAGCCAAATCCGAGACAACCTTTCCCAGTGTCTGTCTGTCTGCTTGTGCATCCAAGCATCTATCGGTCCATCTGTCCATCCATCCCTCTGTTGTTATCTATATGTCTATCTACATATCCGCCTAACTGTCTATCCACCTACCTACCTATCTCTCTCTCTACCTCTCTACCTATCTGTCCACCTGTCTATCTATCTAGCAGCTTCACAATTCATGGGACCTTAAATATTAGTAACTCAAGGGGATGTGTCATTATAGTACACTTGTATTTTTGTTGAGAGTTAGGAGGATCTGTTTGCTATCAGCAGGCTGGACCAGTTGGTTAAAATTCGTCTTAGTTAGCTTTGCCATTGTCAAGTTCACCCGAAACAGCGGGAGCAGGACCAACACCCTGACTCGGGCAGAATCAAAGGGCTGTGGAGGCAGAGAGACGTCCCCTCATGGCCGCCCCCTCGACCGTCTAACTGAGGTTGTGCAGGGTGGTCCGAGGGCTCCTTTGCTCTCAGCATCAAATTATCCCACGGTCTGCTCGCTCTGGTCATGCACACCATTGGGGTAATGGTGCTACCTTCTTACTTGATTCAGAACTCAGCGCTCAGGGTGTGTGACTTGGAAGGAGGCTCTGCAGCTCCCCCTCAACCATCTCATCTTATCAATGGGGATGAGGATCAGTGGAGGGCACTGCAGCAGAAACCGGGTTTCCTCGGAACCCCGTTTTGGGGGCTGTGTCATGGCAGATGTGAGCATTCTGTGCCTTTGGGGTAATTTATCATGTAACACAACACCCCACATCCCAGCGCCCTTCCACACGACGAGACAGAGGGCCCAGACTCACGTTGAACTCCTCCCGAAACCGCTTGCAGTCGTCCGCCGAGCGGGCGCGGATCTCGTCCTCCAGGTGCGCCACGGGGATGGGGAAGAACTTCTTCGGCCCCGACGGGGACCTGCTGAGAAGCATCACCCTCTGCTGCTCTGCAGGGTCAACAGAAACACGGGGCCGTTGAGCCATGCTCCCAGATGGGCGGGTGACCTACTGACCAGAGGGACGGACAGCCTCCTGGAGGAATGACGCAGCTGGAGGGGGATGTTCCTCTCAGACCATGATCAGCGGAAGGCAAACTCCGTCTCCAACAATATACCCTCATCACTCTTCGTGACGGCTGGACAGACCCCTCTGGCTGGTGTTACCTGCTCTTGCCAACCAGAGATGCCTCATCCTCCCAGCTCACGTGCCCACCCACCCACCTGTCCTTCCGTCTGTCCCCTGCTCCTTCTACGAAGGACTTAGGCACCTTCACACTCCAGGCTTGGAACAGAGTTGAGTAACGACAGGTTTCTGGGCACAAACTGGTAACACATTGGGACCTTGTCCAGTTAGGAGACCCCCTTAGCCTTGTCTTTGTAACAGATAGTCCTGGTTAACAAAGGTAACGACAGTAACCTTCGCAGCAGTTACTCAAACCCCATCAGCTCCAGGAGAAATAAGAGACAGCACCCTTGGGTTTTTGAGGGGGAGGGGCTAGAGGCATCGAAACGAGAAGGGCCAGACTGCAAGGGGGCCCCCGGACAAGCTGCTTCCACAAACTCAGAGGAGACAGACAGCGACTCCCGGGGGCGTGTGCTTCCCGTCCTGGGGAACGAGCCGCTGTCCTCCGCGAGGCCACATCGCTCTGCTGTCACAGGCGGCAGGGCCCGTCCCCACCTGCAGAGCTGTTCCGACGCCCCAGGGCTCACCCCTCCCGGAGACAGACACTCCAGGATGAGCCAGGCGGCCTCGCCAGCCTCACCCTCCTCGCCCCATCCGGGCTGTTGGGATGGGCGGGGCAGGAGCAGGAGGCAGGAAGGAGGGGCTGGAGGCCACGTGCCATCATCTAAGCGGGGTCGCGGGTCCCCCCGGCCCCGCAAAACTGCCCCCCTGGGTCTGGCTGAGGTCCCTCACTGCTGATGACTCTCTGCAGTGTCTTGGGTCAGTTGTGCAATTCAGGTGAAGTCTGACAGCACCCCTGCTCCCCCAAACCACGGAACAAGTCGGCAGCAAGCTGACTGAGGAAGTTGTAGTCACTGGTGTGAACTGGTAGTTTTAAAGGCTTCTGCCTCACGTACCTCTCTCGGACATCTCAACGCGTGGGAAGAAAACCAATGCGCCTTTGTAAAGCGGCATGTACAAGTTAGTAGCTGAATTTTGAACCTAAAAACAGAATGGGAGGGAATGGCCCTGGCCCTCTCTGAGCCTCCACATTGCTCCATCCAGCACCCCGCTTTACAGGGTGCAAGTCCCTTCTTTCATCTGATCTGAAAAACAGTGCGGATTCGGGGGTGAGGGGGACCCTTCTGAGAAGGTTGGTGATGAGCCCGCCTGTCTATCGAAGGCTGGTCTAAGACTCCCTGATAAATGTTAGATGTTTCAAAATCCTGTAAAAACAACAGGATGTGAAACACCGTCTCCCTCCAAAGCCACAAACTGAAATGCCTCAAAGGTCTGTTTTACACTGGAGAGAAAATGACGAACGCTCTGAAAGGGGGAGGCGCTGATTATAAAAGACAGCATGATGCCAGGTAACGCCAGATGGGAGTCGCAAGGCTGGAGGGGCTTCTCGTTGAAACGTTAGGCTGCGAGGAAGGCACGCCTCCGCCCAGCCCCATCCGGGTGCCCCCTTACCTTGCTCCTCGAGGATCCCGTTGGGCATCTTCTTGTCGTTGGCGCTGACCACCGCCTTCCTCTGCTTCCGGAACCTTAGAGACACAGACCATTAGGGGGTCAGCCCAGGGAGCCTGCCCAGAGCCCAGGTCCCTGGGGTGACCCGCCAGGGGATACCCACCAGGGGATACCCACCAGGTGAGCCGGGAGAAGCTGTTTCTGCTGCTCATGGCTGAGCCACTGCCCGCCCGGGTCCCGGGTCCCTGCCCGCCGCCCTGCCCTCAGCCACCCGGCCCCACCCGCCCGCCCCCAGTCACGGCCTCCCTCTCCGCATCATTTCCTCCCCAGCAGGTCGGGGCGAGTCAGCGGCCTGGACACTCCTACCTGAAGAAGTAGGCGGCGAGCAGCAGAAAGAGCAGGAAGACTAGCAGGGGCAGCAGCAGCCAGGCCAGCAGGGGCTGCGGCGCGCCGGGGGCTGGAGGGCCTGGGGGTGAAGCGGGCCCCCTGTCAGGACTCCCACGCGAGGGGAGTGGGGGTCTGGACAGGGGGCACCCCCAGCACCAGGCTCACAGTGGGCAGAGCGGCCCCGACCTGACCAGCCCCTCTTCTCTGATGCCAGACCTCGCTTCACAGGCCACCGATTAGCCCCCATCCCATCAGCCCTTCTTCCTGGACACCAGCGCCCCGCTTCACATTTGCGAAGCAATCTCTCCCTATGGACCCTTCTTCCCTGAGACCAGAACCCTACTTAACAGTCTGTAAACCCTCTCCTTCAACAGTCCTTCACCCTGGACACCAGCGCCCCGCTTTACACAGCTTGCAAACTCTCTCCTCCCGGAGCCCCTCATCTTGGACGCCGGCTCCCCACTTTACAGGTTTGCCACCGCCCTGGTCCCCGGTGCCCACCCAGGCACCTTCAGTTAGATGCACAGCGGTGTCGCCAAGAAGAACCCGATCCGGGGATCCGGTTACCTGACTGGCCCAAAGCCCCCTGCTGCAGGGCAGGGAGGGCCCAGATCCCCCGTGTAGCCTGTTTCCCCAGGTCCTGGGCACCTGACCCTCCCCATAACAGGAGATGGAGGAGAGTGGGGGTGCAGACACCAACCCCTGCTCTGTCCCAGGACGGGTGGGGAGCCCCCCAGGCCTCCACACGAACTCAGGGCACAGGCCAGCAGCCTGGCCCTTGGCTGGACAGAGACCTGTTGCCATGTGGTGAGCCGGCCTCTCAGAGCTGCGAGCTTCTGATCCCGTCTCTGATCCCGCCCGCCCAGACTCACCCTTGCTCCCCCTTCGCCCCTTTCCTCCACCAGCAGGTCCCCCCATCCCTGGACGCAACGCAGCTGCCTGCGACCTGCCCTCCAAGCCCGAATTCCAGCGGGCTCTGGTGGCCTGGCTGCCACCCTCAGACCCCACCTCCTCCCCCTACGGTCACTCAGCTCCTGCCTCCTCAGGATGCCCCCTCCTCAGCAAAATGCCCTCACTCCCCAAGGAGCACCTCACATTCCAGGGCACGCCCACAAGGACCGGGGCTGAATGGCCCAAGCCCCTAGAGAGGGGTTGTGCACGTGGACAGAAGCAACCGATCACAGTGGCGGACGGGTTTCCCTGCTCTGGCTTTTTGTCAGATGTCGCAGCTGCCTGTCTTCTGGAAGGCGGAGGTCAGGTGGGGACCCCTAGAGACCAGTGGGCTTGGGGAGGGTCTCGGGGAGCTGGGGGGTGTGCGTGTCTGTCCTGCTGGACTGGCCACGTCTCAACCCCAGCCTACTGGGACCAAGGAAAGGGGCAGCTCGAGAGCTTAATTCTCCAATTCACCAAAAGGAGCAATCTCTATTTTTATGTAAAAATGATCGGATTTTTAAATATCAGTGAGCAATTCAACCGAAATACAATTTTGAAAGCCAACCTGGGCCCCCGCGGGCTGGGTTGGGTCCCAGGGCCACCAATGGGCTCTGCATGGGAAGTCGGTGTGGTGACTAAGAGGAAATTTGAGTCACTTTCTGTTTTCATTTCACATTGAGGTAGCTCAGAGTGGATGGGGCTGAGGGTCCGAGCGGGGGGAGCAGAGGGGGGCTTTCCCAGAGGTAAGTAGGCTGGTGGTCTACTCAGAGCAGCCTTTCCCCCCAAATCTCCTCCAACTCTACGCAGCCAGTGCTCCAAGTTAGGTGTGGACAGATGTTCGTGCAAACAAACACACCCACATACCTGAGAGGTGTTCACATGTGTGCACTGGCGTGCATGGAACCTGGTCCTGGAAATAAAAAGTCGGGGGCTGCCCGGGGAGTTCTGGCCTTAGCAGTGCATCTGCACGCTTAAACTTGTGCAGACCACCCCCTGGGATGGACGGCCCTGCGAAGCAGGGGTGGGCAGCGGTGGGTGGGGAAGCCCCTCGGTTCTGCCTCAGACCTGTGTGTGCCCGCTAAGTCACTTCAGTCGTGTCCGACTCTGTGCAACCCTATGGACTGGAGCCCGCCAGGCTCCTCTGTGCATGGGATTCTCCAGGCAAGGATACTGGAGTGGGTTGCCATGCCCTCCTCCAGGGGATCTTCCCAACCCAGGGATCGAACCTGCATCTCTTACATCTCCTGAATTGGCAGGCGGGATCTTTACCACTAGCGCCACCTAGGAAGCCTCAGCCCTAAAGAGCTGAATTATCAATCATTTTATTTTTAGGTGAACCTAGGACTGGGGAGCCAGTCACCCTGATGGTCCCCTGGTGCCTCCTGCAGGTACATCAACACAACTGCAACATTTCTTCTCGACTTTTGCGCAAAGTATGCTCTGCCGGGTTGAATGTTTGGCTACATGATCCTGCAGGTGCTGAGCCCTGGGCGAGCAGAGGCCAGCTCCTCTCTGCCTGGCCCAGGAAAGCACTGTCCCGAGGGTCCCAGGCTGCAGTGCTTGCCAGTGACCCGGTACCCAGGGGGCCAGCTTGGAACAAGGCAGCGTGATGAATGCATTTTCTATTTGCTGGCATTTCTGGTCTTTCTTTTCTGTGGTTTTGGATTTCTCTGGGGTTTGAATATGAAGATGGTGCTGCTAGTTGCCAAAGATGGTCAGGCACCTGGAACTGCTCTCCTGGCTGGGGACTTAGGTTAGCAGGGAACCTCAATTCTCCCTGCTCTCAGGGGCTTTTGTAGGATGTTTGTTCAAAGCCAGGAAATCATGTGAAGGCTGGATGGGGCTTGAACTCTTGACCCCAGGCTGAATGGTACCAACTGTAATCACCTTGGTGTACCTCTTCCTGGAGGGAAGTTGATCATTTTTGTTTTCCTGAAGGCTCGCCATGACCAAGTTGTGATGCTTAATTTCATGGGTCAACTTGACTGGCCACAAAGTGCTCAGATAATTGGTCAATATATCTGAGTAATCTGGGTGTTTCTAGAGGGATGCTGTTTGGATGAGAGTCAACGTCTGAGTTATTCTGAGAAAAGCAGACTGCCCTCCTCATGGTGGGTGGGCCACATCCGATCAGTTGAAGGTCTGAACTGAACAAAAAGCCGGAGCCTCCCCATGAGTAAGAGGGAATTCTTCCTGCCTGACTGCCTTCCAACTGGGGCATCACGCCTTCTGCTTCTAGAGCGGCCTGCCAGTCTCTGGACTGAAACTAGGACACTGGCTCTGCAGATTTGGACTTAGCAGCCTCCACAATCAAGTGGGCCAGTTCCTTGTAATAAGTATAGATATAGATATAGGCACACATCTTGTGGACTCCATTTTCCTGAAGAACCCTGACCCATATTCCAAGTGACGCCCTATCACAGAAATCTTGGAGTGTTACGTCTGGGAGTCTCGGGGGAAGGAGGGGTAGGGCTGGAGCAGCAGGGTGGGACTGACAACAGCCCCAGGGGCAGGGGGAGGGGTCCAGGCCCTGCTGGTTACAGGCTCCTGCTGACCCTGCCACGGGTAGGAGCCAGCAGACACAGACAGGCCTACAAGTCTACCTGGGAGGTGTGGGGTGCCCAGGAAGTCCCCATCAGCTCCTCGGGGGCTCAGAACTCAGCCAGTGGGACCTCCCTCTGTGTCAGGCACACGACCAAGAAGGAGGTGCCAAAAGATGCTGGACAGCCAGCTCTCTGGGCGGTGAGAGTCTGGCCAGGGAACAGGCCGCCTACAACATACTCTTCTGCTACAAACAGCCAACACCGGGGAGTCCTCTGTACCCTGGCACGGTTGTCTCTCCTAATCCTCGCAGCACTGGCAGAAGTGGGTACTGTTGTTACATCTTGCGAATGGGGACCCTGAAGCACAAGGCAGTGCGGTGACTCACTCAAGGCTGAGGCCACTCAGCCGCTGAGCGGCAGAACTGGGTGTGAACACAGGCGGGCGATTCGGCAGTGCTTGTTCTCGCTTCTCTTCTCTCCTTCCCTCCTCTTCTTTTAACTTTGCGTGGCATTTACTTTGTTTTATGGAAGTGAAATTTACCAGCTATAAAACACACCCATTCTGAGCACGCAATTCAATGTGTTTTAGTAAATTCACAGTGGTGCAGCCATCACCACCATCCAGCTTTAGACCTTCACCAACCCGCTGAGATCCCCCAGCCCATCTGTGGTCAATCCCCGTCCCCTCCAGCCCCCGCCCCTGCCCCCCATTCAACCACTCACACACGGCTTCCCACAGTGACCGGCCTGTGCCGGGCATTTCGCTCACATGGAACCATATGCTGTGTGGTCTTCCCTCCCTGTCTGGGCACGTAGCATGTTTCTCTTGTCACATGTGTCCACTTCTTTTTCCTTTCCTCCTTTCTAACTTCCGACATATGAAATCAGCGAGAGACTAGAGTGAGAACCCCCCATGTATCTGCCCCCAGACTTTCTTGGATCAACCCTGTGGGTCCGCAGCCCCGCCGACCTCCTGCTTGGCCACTCACTCTTTTCCAGGTCACCCTAGCCACCCTTTGCTTTCCTCTGCATACTCAACTATGCATCTCTAAAATGCGCAGACGCCTTGTTGCTCAATTGCTATGTTGTATTTGACTCTTTGCGACTCTATGAACTGCAGCACCCCAGGCTTCCCTGTCCTGCATCATCTCCTGGAGTTTGCTCAGATTCACGTCTATTGAATCGGTGATGCCATCCAACCATCTCATCCTCTGTCACCCCCGTCTTTCTCCTGCCTTCTGTCTTTCCCAGCATCAGGGTCTTTTCCAATGAGTTGGCTTTTTGTAGGTGGCCAAAGGATCGGAGCTTCATTATCAGTCCTTCCAATGACTCTTCAGGACTGATTTCCTCTAGGATTGACTGGTTTGATTTCCTTGCTGTCCAAGGGACTCTCAAGAGTCTTCTCCAGCACTACAGTTCGAAAGCATCAATTCTTTGGCACTCAGCTTTCTTTATGGTCCAACTCTCACATCAGTACATGATCACTGGAAAAACTATGGCTTTGACTTTCCAGACCTTTGTCTCTTATTTTCTTTTAAATAAACCTAACTACTCTATACCAATATCTCATCATCCAAAATATTATTTTCTTAGTGAATGTCATCAACCATCATGCCAGCATTTAAATACCTGTTATGGACTCATCAGTGTTTGTTCAGGATTGGTCTGAATTGGGTCCCGCACAGTGGAGTCTTTCTCCTGCCCTCACCAGAGCTGATCCAACTCTCAGCCCAGGGTTATGCCTGCTGCTTTCTGAGTGCCCAGCTTTGCTCCGGTCACCTCCTGGGCGCCTGTTCCTAGCCAGCCTGATTTACAGACTCGCAGCATCAGAAGCAGGCGAGGAAGCCGCTTCTCTGCCCATCACCCCGCGAGCTCATCGGGAGGAGGGGCAGGGGGCCATGGGGCGGGCGGCAGCGGGGTCTTACCTGCGGTCGTGGAGGTCCAGTTGCTCTGCGCGGCGGTGGTGGTGGTGGTCTCGTTGCCCTTGAGAGCCTTGGCGAGGGGCAGGCTAACACCGGCCAGCAGGAATGGACAGAAGGGCTCCATGGCGACCCTGGAAGAGGCAGGCGGGGCTCAGAGGACTCGCCACCGCCCGCCTGGGGCTGGCCAGCCTCCACAAGGCGGGAGACTCAAGGAAGACACAGAGGGATCCAGGGGGAAAAAAAAAGAACCAGGGTGGGCCGGGGATCAGGGTGGCACTGGGGGTGCTTTGGGAGAGGTCTGTCTAGCAGGAGAGGTCTGTGTACCAGCACGATTTCCACCTGCACTTGGGGATTAATTTCAACTTAGAACAAGTCGGGTTAGGAACTCCATAACTACCCTCAGGTTATAGACGCTCCTGCTGTTCAGGGTAATTTCCTCTTTTGTTTGTCTGTTTTAAGGGGGAGACAGGAGGCAAACAAGAACTTGGACGTGCCTGGGGAGAATAGACTCTGAGAACAACACGCGATCTGGGATTCTGAGTGGCAGCTTCACAGCCCTTCAAAGAGGCGCTCACCCTGGCTTCTGGATTGCCGCCGCCGGGAACTTGCTGAACATGTAGGAGCAGCTCACGGCCCGCCGGGACGCAGCGGAGCGTTCCTGTGCGGCCTCACAGCGGCATCACTGCCCCGGGAAGGATTGCGGGCTCACCGAGGAGCGGGTTGACCAGCCCGTGGTCACAGGACTGGGGGAGGGGGCGTGGGGCTCCGACCACCTGCGCAGGGTCCACCTCTGCTGTGCCCCGCGGTCACAACCACAGCCACACACACCCTGGCCCTTATTCCCTGGTGCTGGCCCGGACTGCCTCCCACCCAAGCTATAGGAAAAGGTTCCCGAATACTTCCAGCCCCTGGACATCCACCGGTCCCCACTCCAGAGCCTCACTAACTGTCATAAAGCCCAGCTCTGTCCCCTCACTGGTGAGGTGTGAACGGTGACTACACGGGGATGAGGTTCTGGCGTCCTGTCGCTGCTCCTCTCGGCCGAGCACTTGGCCTGCGGTATTCATGCCTCATCTCATCTAAGCTTCTCGACTCCGGGCTGGTGGTCTTGTGTCTGGCTCTGCTTGGGCCTGAGTTCTCAGGGGAAGCAGAGGGAAGACCCCGCCTGGGGGAGGGGATGGTCAGCTCGTCTGGCAGAGCCACTTGGGCCAGAGGAAAGTATCTGCTGGGTGGATGGATGGATGCATGGATGCGGTCCAAGCTTGGACCGCGACATGGCTCAACAGAGAAAAAGGCTCTTCAGCCCACGAGACCTGCAGGATGTCGCCTGGGACCCCCACTTGGCGCTCCGGTTTGCCAAGACACCACAGACCCTCGGGAATCCTGACGTGACCTCTGAGTGGTGGAGAAAGCCCTCCTAAGCCCCGCCTGCTCCCTGCAGGTGAAGGCGGGCAGCGGCACGTGCTGAGCGGGGTCTAATGCTGCCAGGGCAGGCGTGTCCTTTCTCCTGGACACCCCCTCCGTTTCATCCATAAACCCATCCATGGTCAGCCTGGGCGCCCGGGCCCACAGGCAGCGCTTTCCTGAAAGAAGCCTCTCTGAGAAATATGAATGGACCAAAGCCAAGAAACACTGGCTCCTCATAATTAGACGAAGCTTCTGAGTGAGCTCAAAACAGCCCCAGTCATCTCCCAGCAATCACCACTATTAGAATGGGACCATTCTGAGCGCATCTACGGCAATTATCCCCGAGCAACTACCATCGTCCCAATCAACACTTCCAGTTCCTCCCTCTCTTCTGTTTCCAAAATATATTTCAGATTTACAAGGCGAGCCATACACACAAAATAGCTGTCATTCTGTGAGCACCTACTGTGTGCTAGACCTTTTCTATGGGCACCGCCCTCACAATAATTCCTCCAGGACTGAGAAACTGAGGCTCCACGGGGGAACCGGCCCAAAGTCTGTTCAGAGGAAATGCAAGAGCCCCAAATGGAACCCAGAACCATTGGAGACAAAAGCTCTCGACCCCCGACAGGCAGCTGTGGGTACGGTGTATTAAATAAATTGTTACTGAGTACTGTCATGATGCTCTTAACATATGGATAAAGAAGATGTGGTACAGATATAGAATGGAATGGTACTCATTCCTTTTACAATGAAATAAGGCCATTTACAGCAACATGGATGGGCCTAGACGTTATTATACTCAGTGAAGTAAGTCAGAGAGAGACAAGTATCATATGACATCACTTATGTGGAATCTAAAAAAATGATGCAAATGAACTTATTTACAAAACAGAAAGACTCACAGACATAGAAAGCAAACGTACGGCGACCAAAGGGGAGCAAGGGAGGAAGGAGATGAATTAGCCGCTTGGGAGTAACATACACACTATTATACATAAAACAGTAAACAACAGGGGCCGACTACAGAGCACAAGGAACTATATTCAATATCTAGTAACAAACTGTAGTGGACAAGAATCTGAAAAAAAGACCCTGATGCCGGGAAAGATTGAAGGCGGGTGGAGAAGGGGACGATGGAGGATGAGATGGTTGGATGGCATCACCGACTGGATGGACATGAGTTTGAGCAAGCTCCGGGAGTTGGTGATGGACAGGGAGGCCTGGCGTGCTGCAGTCCATGGGGTCGCAAAGCGTCGGACACGACTGAGCGACTGAACTGAACTGAGCTGAAACTGAGTCTTATATATATAAGAATATATATAAAACTGAAACAAGGGCTTGAAACTGACAATATTTTAAATTAATGATACTTCAATAAAGAAATGAAAAAAAAAAGAAATGAAATCACTAAAAAATATTTGAGTCAACTAATTAATTAGAAAGTATTAATCGGTTTAATACAACACAGAGAGGCAGAACTCCAGAGTGGAACATTTTTCTCACCAATAGGTCAATTAAAAAACCCTCTCTTTCATCGCAGCACTGTTTATAATAGCCAGGACATGGAAGCAACCTAGATGCCCATCAGCAGACGAATGGATAAGGAAGCTGTGGTACATATACACCATGGAATATTACTCAGCCGTCAAAAAGAACTCATTTGAACCAGTCCTAATGAGATGGATGAAACTGGAGCCCCTTATACAGAGTGAAGTAAGCCAGAAAGATAAAGAACATTACAGCATACTAACACATATATATGGAATTTAGAAAGATGGTAATGATAACCCTATATGCAAAACAGAAAAAGAGACACAGAAATACAGAACAGACTTTTGAACTCTGTGGGAGAAGGTGAGGGTGGGATGTTTCAAAAGAACAGCATGTATACTATCTATGGTGAAACAGATCACCAGCCCAGGTGGGATGCATGAGACAAGTGCTCGGGCCTGGTATACTGGGAAGACCCAGAGGAATCGGGTGGAGAGGGAGGTGGGAGGGGGGATCGGGATGGGGAATAAGTGTAAATCTATGGCTGATTCATATCAATGTATGACAAAACCCACTGAAATGTTGTGAAGTAATTAGCCTCCAACTAATAAAAAAATTAAAAAAAAAAAAACAAAAAACCCTCTCTTTCAAATGTTCAACGGTCTAAGGGGAGACGGAAAGACCAGCTTATCAAGTATCAGACACCATGAGGTCTGAGGTGTCTCCCGGAGCAGCAGGTGATTTGCCCAGTATGACCAGCAGAGGGCACTAAACATTCAGTTCTGTTCAGTTCAGTCCAGTCGCTCAGTCGTGTCTGACTCTGCGACCCCTCCCTGTCCATCACCAACTCCCGGAGTTCACTCAGACTCATGTCCATCGTGTTGGTGATGCCATCCAACCATCCCATCCTCTGTCGTCCCCTTCTCCTCCCGCCTTCAATCTTTCCCAGCATCAGGGTCTTTTCCAGTGAGTCAGTTCTTTGCACCAGGTGGCCAAAGGATTGGAGTTTCAGCCTCAACATCAGTCCTTCCAGAGTTCAAATCGACCCCACCACCTAGAGTCCGGAAACCGTAGCACTTACACTGTGTGGCCAATGACAACTTGCCAGTCCCCGGCCATTCACCTCAAATGGTTTACACAAGCTACCCGATAAACACGAATCCGTGCAAAAACAATGCTTCAAACAGTAATCAAACCCACACTGCATCTTAACCATTTGCATTTAATCCGTACTTGTGTGCCCACCAAATGTTAAGTACTGAGGTGCGTGAGGCACACTGCTCCATGGAACTGAGATCTTCGAAACGGTTTATTTCCAACAAAACAGACTTTATTTTTACACCCATCAAAAGTCAGCCAGCTATACAGTGGATTAAAATTGCCCCTTTTAACTTCATCTGATGCCTTTTTAATAGTCCTCTGTGGGAAATGGGGCAGGTAGATGCTGGTCCTGGAAACAGGGAGATGAATACAGTCCCGCCCCTGCCCTAGAGCTGCTCCAGGGAAGCGTGAGCAGGAAACAGGGCCCCCCTCCCAGACCCCACCCCCAGCTCCGGACGTGTGGCCGCAGCCCCAAGGAAGGAAGGTGAGGGCAGGGCTGCACCTGGGAGGTGGCAGAGGCCGAGTGCAGAGGGGTCCGACCAGGACACAGTGGGGCGGGACAGAGGCTTGGGGGAGGCGGAGGCTGACCTGCTGTCCAGAGAGGGGACGGCTTGGTCTGCTGGAGCTCCAGGACGGGAAGGAAGCAGAGAGCAAAGGTAGAAAGACGGGGATGCGTCGAGAAGGCCCTCGAGTGCCAGGTTAAAGGGGCCGCCTGGTGTCAGAGTCTTGTTTTCCATCAACAACCTGCATTATTAGGGATCCCTGGCGGTCCAGTGATTAGGACTCCGCACTATCACTGTTGGGGCCCAGGTTCAATCCCTGGTTGGGGAACTAACAGCCCCCCCCCGCCCCACCCAAGCCGTGTGGTGCAGCCAAAACAAAACAGCCCCCCACCCCAAACCTATATTAATAGAACCACTGGGGGCATTGAACAAAGTTGCCAGTTCCCGGGGCCTAACTCCAGATTCTAGGTGTTTGAAATCCAAATATACGCAGAGTGATGGGGCTCACACAGACTGAACTGAGAAACTTGACTCTGAGCAAGGAGCTGCCAGGAAGGTTTCCAGAGTGACTGAGCACCGGAAGCCTTCATGAGCCACCCAAGATGGGGCTGGGGCTGTGGGGGTGTGGGGGGAAGCCTCCAGGGTGGGCCTTGTTAGGAATGCAAGACCTCTCGCCCTTCGGAAGATCCCTAGGTGGTTTCTACGCCAGGTGGCGCTGGTGTAAAGACCCTGCCTGCCAATGCAGGAGACCCGAGAGACTTGGGTTCAATCCCTGGGTCGGGCAGGTCCCCTGGAGAAGGAAATGGCAACCTACTCCAGCATTCTTGCCTGGAGAATCCTCATGGACAGAGGAGCCTGGCGGGCTACAGTCCATGGGGTCGCAAAGAGTCGGACATGGATAGAGGTCACTTTAGCTTGGAGCATGAAACAGGAACACGGGCTACCAATTCCTGCGCTCCCGTGACGTGTGATGGGCCAGCTGAGGTTCTGAGATAAAGCACCCCCCCAATGCTCACCGAAACCCCACGGAGAGTGTCCGGCTGTCCTGCAGGGAGTGACAAGTTGGTTTTCAAGGGGCTGTGGGCCACTCCAGTGGAGACTGCCAACTGGAGCGGGATCTGGGGCTTGGCTGGAAGGGAGCGGGGCTTGAGTTCTTTCTGGGGGCATAGGGGAGGGACAGAGGTGAGGTTGGGGTGCTCAACTTAGGAATGGGGAGGGGAGCTGGTGGGAGACCAGGGCATTTAGGGCTGGGGTCCTTGATGAGCTGGTGTCTTTGAGGAGAGGCTGGCTGGCTGATCCCTCCTGCCCAAAGGGGCCTGGAAGTAAGTGTCCTTCCCAGCTGGCCCTGGGTGTCCTGACGGACTGAATCAGACTGCCCCGCGCAGTCCCAAGAGGGTAGTGTTTTCTTTCTTCTGCTCCAGCCCCTCACACATGGTTAAAGCACCAGGTTCTATTGTTCTCAAGTATAAAAACAGATGGGGTTCCTTCAGAAAGGAGCAGAGGAGGATTTAAAGCCACTGCACTCACAGCCCTCAGGATAGATGTCCTGTAATTTCTCATCTAAACCAGGACTCTTTGGAGAGTGAAGGAGGGGCTGAAACAATGACACCTATGTGCTTTCTATGCAAACCTGGAGAACTCAGCAGCGGCCAGAGGACTGGAAGAGGCCAGTTCTCATTTCAACCCAAAGAAGGGCAAGGCCAAAGAATGCTCAAACTACCACTCAATTGCACTCATCTCACACGCTAGCAAAGTAATGCTCAAAATTCTCCAAGCCAGGTTTCAATAGTACATGAACCAAGAACTTCTATATGTTCAAGCTGAACTTAAAAAAGGCAGAGAAACCAGAGATCCAATTGCCAACATCCATAGGATCATCGAAAAAGCAAGAAAATTTAAAAAAAAAAAAAAGATCTACTTCTGCTTTATTGACTATGCCAAAGCCTTTGACTGTGTGGATCACAACAAACTGGAAAATTCTTAAAGAGTTGGGAATACCAGACCACCTGACCTGCCTCCTGAGAAACCAGTATGCAGGTAAAGAAGCAACAGTTAGAACAGGACATGGAACAATGGACTGGTTCCAAATTTGGAAAGGAGTACGTCAGGCTATATATTGTCACCTTGCTTATTTAACTTATATGCAGAGTACATCATGTGAAATCCCAGACTGGATGAAGCACAAGCTGGAATCAAGATTGCCAGGAGAAATATCAACAACCTCAGATATGCAGATGACACCACTCTTATGGTAGAAAGCAAAAAGGAATTGAAGAGCCCCTTGATGAAGGTGAACGAGAAGAATGAAAAAGCCGGCTTAAAACTCAACATTCAAAAAACAAAGATCATGGCATCCAGTTCCATTACTTCATGGCAAATAGATGGGGAAACAGTGGAAACAGTGTCAGACTTTAATTTTGGGGGCTCCAAAATCACTGCAGATGGTGATTGCAGCCATGAAATTAAAAGACGCTTACTCCTTGGAAGGAAAGTTATGACCAACCTAGATAGCATATTAAAAAGCAGAGACATTACTTTGCCAACAAAGGTCCATCTAGTCAAAGCTATGGTTTTTCCAGTGGTCATGTATGGATGTGAGAGTTGGACTGTGAAGAAAGCTGAACGCCGAAGAATTGAGGCTTTTGAGCTGAGGTGTTTGGAGAAGACTCTTGAGAGTCCCTTGGACTGCAAGGAGATCCAACCAGTCCATCCTAAAGGAAATCAATCCTGAATATTCATTGGAAGGACTGATACTGAAGTTGAAACTCCAATACTTCGGCCACCTGAAGTGCAGAGCAGACTCACTAGAAAAGACCCTGATGCTGGAAAAGAGTGAAGGCAGGAGGAGAATCAGATGACAGAGTATGAGATGGTTGATTGGCATCACTGACTCAATGGACATGAGTTTGAGCAAGCTCCAGGAGATGGTGAAGAACAGGGAGGCCTGGCGTGCTGTGGCCCACGGGGTCACAAAGAGTTGCTCAGTCATGACTGAGCAACTGAAGACAGCAACATGGTTTCTAAAATGTTTAACTATTGACGAGCATTTTGGTGGTATTAAATGGTATTAAAATGGAAATCTATTAATAGCTATGTTCAAAACTTTTTTTTTTAATTTTGAAAAATTCTAGATAACAAAATTAACATATCTAAACACAGGCTCAGACAATAAAGAATCTGCCTTCGGTGCAGGAGACCTGGGTTCAGTCCCTAGGTTGGGAAGATCCCCTGGAGAAGGGAATGGCAACCCACTTCAGTATTCTTGGCTGGAAAATCCCATGGACAGAGGAGCCTGGTGAGCTGAAGTCCATGGGGGCGCAAAGAGTTGGACACGACTGAGTGATTGACACATTCACTTTCATACTTCTCACACATTACAGCCATATTTTTTGGACAAAAAACAACCTTTTTATATTGATTATGTGAAAATAAAATGAAAATATGAACGTTTATTATCAGCACATATTCACCAGCTCTAATCAGTTTCTTAGCTCTGTTAGTTCTTAATATGTTTCACTGTGAATATTTTTTAATATCCTTAATGTGTACACTTCTTCATAAAATTGTAATTTTTTCAAATTAGCATCTTGTGGGCTGTCATCACTAAAGTGTTTTCTTCCTTCCTTGCTTTTGTAGGAATAGATTTTAATGTTTTCCTATTCATAACCTAGGTTTTCAATAACTGCAATTCACAAAAGTTTCAAAAGCTGAGAGCTTTTGGTTTTGCTTTGTGGTTGTGTTTTTTGGTGCTCTATTTGTTGACGACTTATATTAAATTCTAATAAACTACTTCTGTTTCCAAAGCATTTAGAAGAGAATAAAGCCAAGATGGCCTTGTTTAGGGGACAAGTTTACCATTTTTGGATATGTAGGTTGATTAACAAATCATTCGTTGAATGAAATCTGATGATGAGTAGAGAAGAGAAAATTCATGTTACAAGCCGAAGTATTTAAAAAAATTCAACATCAGCTTCAATCACTCTTGCAGCTATCGGCATTTATAAAGTCTAACAACTACAGCTTCTATTTTAACTGATGGGACAGTTGGTTTGGACACAATTATAAATTTTTGTACACTGCAATTAATTCCCTAGGTGATACATTTACCACAAACACTAAGATTCATCAACATTGATATGATCCCACAAAGATAATAACTGTATGACAGATGTTGAACTCTTTTATCCCTTTTGCAGTAACATCACCCATTATGTCAAGTGCTTACCTTTGATGGAGTGAATTTTCAAGTTGTGGCTGGATTCCATGAAATGGAGAAACAGCAGAACCGCCATTAAAATTAACTGACTTTCTGTTTGAAAATGACTCTGATCTCCAACTGGCCTCATCTGATGGTTTGTGAAGTTCATCTTCTATGAGAGCATTAACACCTAACACCTATTCACCTATCCCGGTGAAACTTGCAGCTGAAAATGAGTGAAATTAACGAAGAAGAAGTGCTATTTGATCTAAGTGAAAAGTTCAGCGCTTCCTGCATCTTCTATCCATCATCCTTGGGCACAGAGTTCCTAAAAAAGCCACTAACTGAATATGCTAATACAGAAGTGCCCTGCAAAAGTACTCAGCAAAACGACAGTGACAAATGGCAGCGACCACACAGTCCTCCCAGCATCTCCCACTAAGGAGAAGGAGGCCCATTGGTCTCTGCTCAGGAGTATGGATGACAGAGAAGAAGGTAGCCAACTTCAAGGGCCGGGTGATCCCCGCTGGGTGAACCTTGGACCACACTGCATCCACCTCCCTGGGGCGGGCTGTGGAGACGCCCAAAGATGAGAGGGGGTGGACTGGACCTCAGCGGCCAGGTTTACACACACATGTTTGATTTCCCAGACCTGAGTTCACTGGCTGCCTGAGTGAGCTCCCTAGACCTGCAGCTCTCCGTTGGTTTGACTCTTGGTTCATTCATTCTTTCCTCTTTCAGTGATATCCACCTAGTTGACTGTTCGCCAAAGTTTGGAGAGACAACCAGAGGAATCGAGCACCGCCCTGCCTCCTTCAGAGCTCGTGTTTCGGCGGCGGAAATGAACTAATGGAATAATTACCAGGCAGAGTGGCTCCGACGTGCCTGGGGGGTGGACACATGAGCTGGCAGCACCTGGCAGTGATGCCTGCCCCCCACCCCAGGGAGGTCTGAGAGGCTGCCTGGGGAGAGGGGTGTCTCCTCAGTGAGGAGTCGAGCAGTCCAGGCTGGGAGTGGGACGAGGAGCAGAGGGCATCATGAGGCAAGAGGGGCCACGTGCAGAGAACGTGGTCCCTGGGAAGCCCCGGGATCTGCCCGGTATAAGGAGGACCAAGGGTCTCCCCTGGCAACGGTGTGGACGGTTCCCTTAAAGACGTCCAGAAAAAGCTTCCCAGCAGGACTATGGTAAAGTTCGTTCTGCTGGACAGAATGACCCCTGCCCCGGGGGCATCCTGAGGGTGGAGCGGCTCTTACGCGTGTGTCCATCTGGCACAGGGGGTGATGCTCAGTGAACAAGGTGGAAGGAAATAAAACCCTTGGGAAAATTAGAGCAGATTCCATCTTCCCCGAGACTGAAAGGCCGGCTGTGCTGAGTCTCTCTTTCTCTCTGTCTCTCTCCTCCTTTCTCTTTCTCTCCAGGGATGACGGCCTTTGCCAGAACACTTCGCCTTTCTGATCTTCCTTCCCAATTAGTAAATTAGGAGGATCCAATGAGATAACAAATGTGATTGAGTCTTGTCAACTCTAACCGTCAACCTGAGCCGGTTGTTAGAACTACTCACCTCACGGTTAGCCAGGGCACCACACGTGCAGCCAGGAACCTTAAACTCAGCCAAGTGACCGCTGGTGTTTTGAGAAGACCTGCTCCCCATCACCCCTCCCTGCCCCCCAGGAAGCAGCCAGAACTGTGGACACAGCCCATGGTGGGGGGAGGGAGGAGGGAAGCTGTTACTGTTTCCACAACTGAGCCCCCGGCCTGCAGCCTGGACCCCCACTCCCTCTGTGGTTCTCGTGGAGAACGTCTACGCCTTGTCTGCTCTGTCTGCATCCGTGTGGACACTGTGCCCTCCTGGGATGGTCCTTGTCGGGGGAGATAATCTCCCTGTTGCCCCACCAGAGAACAATTTCTCTGCAAAGAAGCTTCAGAAGCAGCTCGGACCGATCCAGCTGTTCCCACGCTGATGCCCTGGAGCCGCTGACGAATCACGTGGGGCCAGGATGACAGCAGCCCCCGAGCCCCAGGTGTGTGCGCCCAGAGGGGCTGGGCAGGGAGCTTAGGCCCACCCATCATCAGAGCCCCAGTCAGCCCCAACCCGGACACACGTCCTCTCCCTTGTCCCCCTCTGCTTTAATGACGGGGCACTCAGCTGTGCTGGGCAGGATCCAGGAGCGGAACGGGGCTGAGGTTCCTCCAAGCCCTTGCCCTCTGACACCTGCCCCGGGGGGTGGATCCTGGGTCAAGGGCACTGTGTCCCCTGTTCCTCAATCTTTCCGGAGGAGCAGGGGTCACAGTGACCTTCAGGGGCAGCTGGAGGGAGAGAAGGTGGAAGAGCTTGGGGGTGGGCACTCAGCCTGGGCAGGCAGGGGGCTCAGGGCCGGGGGTGGCTGTGTGGAGGCCTCCCAGGGAGAGGCCTCGGCCTTCCCAGAAACTGCTGGTCTGAAGGCAGCAGAGCCATGCAGACCCCTGTTCAACTGCAGACAAAGACGGCTCCTCGATTCCTCTGAGCCTGAACACCAAGGCTAAGAATGTCTGCCCACATCCCCCCACCTCCCTTTCTGGAAGGTTCCGAGGATCACGGATGAGAGGCTGGGGAAGCTCGGTGTTTTCTAGGATCGCAGTCCATCCTCCTGTGGTCTGCAGAGCTGAGGGAATCTCCCGGGCCCCCAGCTGAAGTCGGAACCACCCGAGGCCACCTCAGGCCTGCCCGGCTCTGCCTGCAGAGGGGGCGGGGCAGGCAGCACTGGGTGCACCCACTCCCTCCGTCTTGGGGGGCCAGGCTCCCTGCTGGCCGCCCGCAGCCAGCACCCGGCTGTGGTCCCAGCCAGGTCGGCCTGACTGGAGGGACCCCTGGGGCAGGCGAGGGGTCTCCATGCGGCTGCCTATCCGGCCCTTCAGTGCAGGGCGAGCAGAAAGAGAAAGGTCAGCCATCGCCCCCTCTCAGGGGACCCCAGACAGCTTAGGGACCCTTCAAGGCCCGCCTGTGCGCAAGGCGAGGCGTGCATGCACAGATGGAGACCATCACTGCTCCTAGAGCCGCGGCCCAACGCTCCCGGGACAGAGGCACGGTGAAGACCCTGAGGGGCAGACCCTCAGGACGGACCCCGAGGGCAGAAAGGCAGCTTCGCTCCCAGGAAACCAGCAAGCACCGCAGTTCACCTACAGTCGGGGAACCCCCTCCTCACCCCTGCGGATGAACCTGGGGTGCGGGCTGGCCTCCCCCCATCCCGCAGGCCACCAAGAGAGGATGCTACTGCGGAAAGCACAGCCAGCCAGGGAGCATCCTCAACCACCTGCCTGGGAAACACCCTGGGAAGCGCAGCCCCGACTTTCTGAAATCACTCCTTAGAAGACAGGTGAAGCCCCTTCTGCCTGCCGGGCACCAGACTGGACCCCTTTCTGCCTGCCGGGCATGGGGCTGGACCCCCCCAGCCTCCCCACCCACTCTCTGGGAAACCAGGACGACGGCGAGCCTCAGGTCCTCAACTATCTAGCCTGATCCCTACCATGCCTGTGTTCCAGAAAATCAAGAAAATAACCCCAGGGCCGAGATTATTATTATTTTATGCATTGAGGAAGAACAAAATGAAAAAGAAAGAAATATTTTCACAGTAAAAGAGAAACAAACCCAGACCTTTCCCAAGCTTCAGGTGTGAATATGCTTACTTGAATGAGAGGTTTCAGTGACAATCGTAAAAACCCCTTAAGCAGGACAATATGCAGACTTAGCAAGTTCCTCCTGTCTCCAGAGTGATCTTGCCTTTCCGAGGAGGCTTCGCTTGTTAAAAAGGAAAAGACGCAAAAGCGGGTGCTTTTTATCTGAGCCGGAGAGGGTTGGGACTTAACTGCTTTAGTGCAGAAGCAATAGGACATGTCTAAGTGCAAAACCAGGGAAACACCATTAAAAGGAGACCAGCAAAGAAGTCCATGGTCACCAACGTGAGCAAACTCCGGGAGACTGTGGAGGACAGGGAAGCCTAGCATGCTGCAGCCCATGGGGTTACAAAAGTTGGACACAACTTAGTGACTGAACAACAACATCAAAGAAGTCCATGTGTCAGGAGCAGAAAAGGTGAAAGACGAGGTGGGGGAAATGGAGGAGGCAAGGCTGAGTAGGATGGCCGGTCTGAGGCCCCCCACCTGACAGACACCCAGGGAGGTGGGCGCCACCTCTGCCTTGTTCAGACAAGGACAAAGAGGCAGGGGTGAGCTGTTGGGCCCCGCCCAGGCAGTCAGGGCAGAGAGTGCTAGGGGAGTGAGGGTGCCCTGCAGCTGGAGGCCCGTCCTGGGCTCTGGAGGGTCGGACTTCACGCTGCCCGCAGCGTGCACACACCCTCCACACACGCCGAGCCCAGTCGAGGTTCTTGGGAGATGCAGAAGTCTGGGGGTTCAAGAGGCTGAAGTCTGAGCACGCCCTGGGCAGGTGGAGGTACCAGGGCGTGGGGAGGCTGTGGAAGGCAGCTGGGGGGGAATGGTGACGGGTGCCGCCACCTCCAGCCCCTTGTCCACTGCCCGCCAGCCCCTGGACACATAGGCCAGGTGCGTGCACAGACGTCTGGGGTCCCTGGGGGATGCACAGAACACCTGGAGAGGGGCCAGCCTGCCCTCAGCTCTGCAGACGGAGGCGCCCTCAGGCTCGGCTGGGCAGAGCGGAGCTTGGTGGACCTGCCTGCAGGGCGGACCCTGTCGTGACTGGCATGTCAGCTTTGGCTGTGTGGTTCCTCAGGCAGCAGCCCAGCTGTGGCAAGGAAGGCATCTCAGCTCGGGTGGGAGGTGAGGGGCTCAGGAGAGTCGTCCAGGACCCACAGGGGTGAGAAGCGAGGGCGGCTCCTCGACGTAGCTCCCACCTCCCGAGGCCTCAGCGGCAAGCCCGGAGGACAGCTTACGACATCCGCACAAGGCCAGTTCTAACTCACAAACAGCGGATGCGTGGAGACGCTCGGTGCATGGCTAACAGCGGGGCCAGAGCTCAAAAGGGACTCCTTCCCCCTGTGAACACCAAGAGGACGGGACCAAGCCGGCCGCCCCAGCTCCTGGCACTCCGCACGCCGGGAGCTGGACTCGGGCTCAGCTCCTCCCACGGGGCACACGCTAGGTGTATACCCAGTGTGAGCGGCTCAGCTTTCCAGCGTGCAGGCCTCCTCCTCCCCGTTCTCTGTCTCCCAAAGGGCCGTGTGAATCTGCCCCGCGAGGCAGAGGGCAGCCGGGCAGGTGAGAGGTGTGGGGAGGCGGCACCCGGGATGCTGGTGTGCAAAAGGCGCCTGCAGAGTTGCAGGCTCCCCCCGTGGGGCGGCAGGCGGGGTGCTCCCTGTCGCTGCCGGCTCCCGAAGGCAGTCTGTCAGCCTTTCCACCCCTGGGAGCTTTGCTGGGACCCCCCGATCCCCAGCCCTCTCTGTAAACACACACCCACCTACAGCCCACTCACGCACAGTCCAGGGTTCACCATGTGCCACCTCTTCTGACTTTCTATCCATCTTTCTATGCAGTCTCCACAGAGCAGATGTTAGAACGACTCCTCATTTTACAAATGGAGGAGACGCTCAGAGAACTCAGGGACACACAGCGGCTAGGAAGCGTCCCCTGCAGCCCGCACACCCCAAATTCTCTGCTTCTTTCTGAGGACAGGCCCCCATGGCCAGTTTGCCCAGGGTGCAGGGTGGGGTGACCAGCTTGTCCCAGTGAGTCCGGGAGTGTCCAGCTTTCAATCCGAAAACCCCTCCATGGGGACCTCGCGATCAGATGTCTCCCCAGCATGGAGTTCGCTGGGTGGGGGGGGGGCTGGAGGAGGGCTCGAGACAGCTGCGACTCCTGTTTCTGGAGGAGGGGGCTGCTCTACCGAGTTCAGTCGGGGCTGACACACCCTCTCCCCCCGGAGAGTTCCGGGCTGATGGGGTGGGGCTCCGAAGTGCCAAGCAGAGCGTCACTACAGCTGTGAATTAGACCCTCCTGCTGCGATCGAGACCTTCTCGCTGTGATCAAGACCCTCCCGCCATGATCGAGACCCTCCCACTGTGATCGAGACCCTCCCGCCGAGATCGAGACCCTTCCACCGTGATCGAGACCCTCCCGGCGAAATCGAGACCCTTCCGCCGTGATTGAGACCCTCCCGGTGAGATCGAGACCCTTCCACCGTGATCGAGACCCTCCCGCTGTGATCGAGACCCTCCTGCCCTGCCGTGATGGAGACAGTCCATAGCAGAGGGACAGCAGGCTGGCCGCAGCACAGCTATCTACTGTTAGCATATTTTATCAGCAGGGCACTCTGGCTAAATGCCGGGCCAGGTATGATGCATCCTTCTGGGCCACTGGGACAGGGAGTAATACGGCCAGGCTGGGTGGCCTCCAGCTTTAAAAGCCAGACCAGGGGATAGGGTTCTGATGTCTCTCTGGAGCTCTGTGTATCTAGGAGATCACAGCATCCAGGCAAGAAAGAGGAAGGATGGGAATGCACCTACAGACTGGAGACATGCTTGGGAAACAGGAATCCATACAAAACACAGCACCCAAATATCAGCATGTCCCCAGTATTCACTGGGGTGCTTACACTAAGAGTTATCTACTGTTTACTGGGAACTCAAATGTCACGCAGCTTCCTTGGCGGGGTTTCAATTTACTATATCTAGCTGACTATGGGCTTCCCAGGTGGCGCTAGTGGTAAAGAACTCACTCGCCAATGCAGGAGACACAAGAGACATGGGTTCGATCCCTGGGTCAGGAAGATCCCCAGGAGTAGGAAATGGCAACCCACTCCAGTATTCTGGTCTGGAAAATTCCAAGGACAGAGGAGCCTGGCAGGCTACATTCCATGGGGTCACAAAGAGTTGGACTCGACTGAAGCGACTTAGAACATACACACGCTGTCCTATTAGACGGTGCCAGGGTCATGGTCTGTAGCTCGCTGGAAGGAGGGGAGCACAGCCCAGAGAACACGGTGACCTTGGGGAGGAGCTGGTTTGGGGGAGAGGTGAGACCGTGCCTTCAAGGTCAAGTTTGCAGCGCTGTGGACCACCGCGCAGCTGATGTCCCTCACGCACGTGTGGAACTCCAAGGGAATTCTGGTTGGTGGCAGAGTTTGAGGGCTGCCAGCAGGTAGGCGACCTTGGCAAAGGACAAAGGACCTGAGAGAAGCAAAAGGGAAAGAAGATATGGGGCACGGGGTCAACGCTGGGACCACGGACGCCTGGAGGCTCCTGGAGGGAAGGGGGCCAAGGAGGAGAGGCAGGCAGGCGGGGAGAGCCAGGGGGCAGGCAGAATAGGGGCCAGTCCCCGTGGGGCCTAGGGAAAGCAGGGCTGGACTCAGGACCTCCAGGCCTGCAAGTCCTTCCTCCATGGTGGCTGTGACCTGCAGGACGGCGACATCCTTTCTCCTGCAGTGACCACAGCAACAGTGACTGCCACCCGAACCTGGAGCTAGCTTGCCGTGACACTCACGTTCCCTCCCGTTCGGAAGACTACAGCATGAGCTCAGTTCATCCACCCGACGGGTCAGACTGTCCAGAATCTGGGCCTTCCTGACGCCCTGTTTGCAAAGTGCAGGCAGGACGCTCCACCACACAAACACTAGAGATGACCATGGTCACTAGCAAGTGGCCGGTCCTTGGCCCCAATCTCACATGGCCCAGCCCAGGCAGACGCAGACACAGGCCATCCTGACCCTCAGCTGAGATTTCCTGGGAAACTGGGATTGCTCTTAGCAGAACTGGGAGTTTTATTCCAAACATCATAGACTTGGTTCGAGGGTTCTCTAAAGTCAAGTCTCATTGCAAAATTCTTTCTGCTTAATAAAGTCAATAGAGTTTGATATTATGATTGGACATAGATCTTTAGCCACTCAACTTTTTCCCTAAAAGGTAGGTAATTTGTCTTCCATGATGGGGCAGAGGGTACCTGACATTTCTCTGTTGCCCTGTGTTCGTGAGGCTAGGGGCTCAAAGGAGACCAGGTGTTCGGGAGCCACCTGTAAATGGGCACGGATCACTCAGGTACCCAGGGTGCGGCTGCGTGGAGGGGCTCAGGTCTGCAGAGCACATGCAGAAACAGGGCTTCCACGCCCAGGTCAGCTCTTATAAACTGAGCTTTACATGATTCAAGAACAAGATTCGATCTGTTGGATGAATGGCTACATTCTGGAAGAAAGAGGGCATAAGATACGAGCCCTGGAAGTTCAACCTCTGCCCATATCTGACTGGTGTCTTGGAAACTGAAGTTATTAGAGTCAGGGGAAAATGCAGGTGGCTGTGGACGGACGTCTCAGCTTCCTCATCTAGAGAGTGGGGCAAAGCCTTCCTGTCACTCCATGCTCAGCTGGCCGGCCGTGTGCTGAGCTTACCTCTTAGTGCGAGGCTTAGAATCTGGAGAAGGTGTTTCCCTGAGCAAAGCGGGGACACCATCAAAGGAGAGGACATGGAATCCCAAGCAAAGCGTCCTTGCTGGGAGCTCCTGACCCCACTACCCCTGATGCAGACAGAGCAGCAGAGATCGGCAGCTGCTCTTCAAATAACTCGGGAAATCCATTATGTCCAAGAGTGAAATGTCCTTTATGATCCATCTCAGTGCTTTGTTACAGACACTGCTGAAGACCTATGTGCACACTTGTGGATGATACAGAAACTGATTTCATCAAAGAATTTTGAAACATCACAAGGGCAGTGCAAAGCTCCCGTGTATCTGAATCTCTGATGTACCCGGTCCACGCTGAGCTCCCTGCTGGCCAGGTACTCGGGGCAGGTCGGCTCCAGCGAGGGGCTAAGGATACAGAAGCTTTCTGCCCGAACCACAAGGAAGGACCTGTGAGAATGCTGGCCTGTCAGCAAGTCTCTTAGGGGATAATTTTACTTTTCTATGGACCGTGCACTAATTTGCATAATTCCAATTACTCCTCTTACCCTCTTGAAGATGAAGAAAAAGGGAAGAGCTTATTCTTTAAGAATTAAGTTTTTCTCCATTGCAACAGAGACGACAGAGCCACAGATAACTAAAGATCCAAGGACCATTTTCTCCAAAGAACATTTTCACTGACCCCCAAAGCCATAGTTTAATGTGTTTAGACACCAAAGAAGCCACTGACCTATCACCTATTGGAGAACATGAAACATGTTAAGTTTCCATGTTGTTGTTGGTTAGTCACTAAGTCATGTCTGACTCTTTTAAGGCCCCCATGGATAACTAAACAGCAATAATATTTCCATAACTGGGGCCCACAGGTATGAACTACAGCTAGACTTTTACTGGATAAACTTTTCCCTATTGAAGAGAAAATCATCCTTTTTATTATCATAAGAGAACAAAGGGGAAAACCGCTGAAAACCTGTAAGCATAACTTTTCACTCCTGGGCGGAAGTTACGAGATGATAGAGGAAGGCCCCCTCATCTCAAATATTGCAAAAACAATCTCTCACAATCAGTTGTTTGTAAGCTTCACAGATCATTAATAATTAATTGTTCTCACACTGGCAGTAAATGTCATTTTACAGAAGATGTAACAATCCTTGAATCCTTTACCCATTAAAAATTACCGCTTCAGCAGGGACAAGACAGTTCTGTTGGGACAGTTTGTGTGCCCAGTCGTGTCCGATTCTCTGCGACTCTATAGACTGTAGCCCGCCAGGCTCCTCTGCCCATGGGATTTCCCAGGAAAGAATACTGGAGCAGGCTGCCATTCCCCACTCCAGGAGACTCTTCCTGACCCAGGGATCAAACCTGAATCTCTCACCTCTTGCCGTTGCAGGGGGATTCTTTCCCACAGTGCCACCTGGGAAGCCCCTGAACAGTCTTTGAATCTTACCCAAAACAAGTTATTATTGCAGAGTAACTATTTACGATCCAGGGGAAGATGCCCAGAAAGTTAATCTCTACTGATTGTTGTAAGTAAACAACAATTAACCTACACAAAGCTTCCTGTCCCAGTGCTTCCTCAGCTCCTGTTGCTTTCCCAATCAGAAATCACCATGGCCCTAGGGGAGGGCACTGCCAATTTGCATGTAGCAAATCTGAACGGTGATCCTCTCTCCCTGGGAAAGACACTCGGATTATTTTTCGTTCCCATGATATTGTACTTGAATATTCATGGGGATGTGCCGGTGCTGTGGCCCAAAGCACGACAATCCCACGGAGGGTGACGTGAGTGGTGGTGGGTTCTCTGTCTGAGCCATCATCTCGGGCCCTCGACCACATGGACAGCTCACCCACCTCCAGGGCCCTGCCCCCACCCTGGCAAGCCCTGCTCTCCCCACCTCAGCCCCACCCCGGCTCTGGGGGGTCCCCGCCGGCACCTACAGCTGGTGGGCTTTGATCCGTGTGCCTTTGTGTCTGCTCCTTCTTTTGAACTTGGACGTGAGCTCCTGGGAGTCAGACCATCTCACGGTCTTGCATTTCTGCAGTGGGGGGCGGTTGGGGCGGGAGTCTGCAACAGCACCCAGGAACATTGGGGGGGTGTTTTCAGGAGAGACAGGGGGAGCCTGGGCCTGTGCCTGGGGAGGCAGCCAGGGGGAAGGACAGGCCCCCTCCACTCCAAACCAGCAGTAACTCTGCCCCACTGGAAGCCCGGGGAGCACCTATCAGGGCCGTGGGGCTCCACCTGCTGCTGTGGGAAGGTTGTCAGAGGCACAGACACAATTTTCAAAAACCCTGGGAGCCCTGCCCTGCCCTGCGGCCTCACTCAGGCCCCATCGGGGGTCCTGCCTGGGAAGCACAAGCAGGTGTGCTGGGTGCTCCTGATGGAGGAGAGGCTTGTGCCTTAAGAGAGGCGTGTGAGCAGCTCTCCAGGGCTTCAGAATACCATCAGGACACCTTCCGGGGGGCCAGCAGGTAGAGACCACTTCCTCCACCTTATGACTTTCATCTGACTTTTATCCCGGCTGTGTCAGTAAATCAATTTGTGACATCCTTCAAACAGCGTCCATAAATAAACCAACACTTCCCTCCCTCCCCGCCTCCAGGGACCATAAACCAACATCCTCCTTCTAATTGCTTGCATACCCCTGCTGCAGCCTTGGCTTAATTTAACTCAGCAAATATGCCAATCGCCTGGGCACAGAGCTCTGCCCATGATCAATAATAAATGCATATGCTAGAATCGTTCCTGAAAATTGAGGTTGATTACACCGGAAATCAAAGACCTTGGGGGAAAAAAATGTAGAGTCGACAAAAAAGTCAAATAAAGATGGTGAACCTTCACCTAAAACATCCTCCGAAGAAGCAAAAGGGAAGGGACCCAGCAAGAAACCTGGAATTCCATCGTGTTTCTCTTTCTTTGTTTACCCCCACGAGCATTTTTAAAGTCTTCAGACCTTTCTCTTCCTGCTACATAAATTGTAGCAGGCAATTCAGGTCCTGTAATGAGTGATGGGAATACTCCCGGGCACCGTGCAACCAGACATCTCGGCGGGACCCTGGGTACTGACAGGAGCAGGCGATTGAGCCTCGAACGGTGGACGCTTGGCTTGGAGCTCGCTGCATGCCTGTGGAGGGGGACAGCGCTAGCTGTACTTTTTTCCAAAGGCTCTGGTGTGCTAATTCTGGAAACTGTGTGCATTCCGGAGCCCCTGCTCCCGGGGGAAGGGTGGAGAAGGCGCCCTGAGGCTGCACGTGACCACTGAACGAGGCACCAGCCCTGCCCCAGGAGGCCACAGTCTCTTCCACGCCTGCGCAGCATGTGGGGGTGGACGCGGGATGGACACCGTGTACCCCCGAGCCACGGGGCCCCAGCGCTGGCGTCAAAGGCACTCGTTTGCACAGATGCTCTCCTTGAGTTGAGCAGGGCTGAGATACGGTTTAATCACGCCTCTTCAACCACAGGACTCCCAACAAAGTCCGTCCGTCTGGGGGGCTCCAGGCTGGACAACGCCCACCACCACCACCCCCAACCCCATGACCCCTTGGGATGGCCCAGTAGCCTCAGCGCTGTGAGCTTGTCCAAGGCTTTGCTCTTGGTTGTTCGACCCATGTGAAACCTGAGGGAAAGGCACCGCTGGGAGGCCCCAGGAGAGGACAGGTTGGGTGTGGGAGTCAGAGAGACAGGGCTTTCCAGGGCCGGGCCAACCGGTCTGCGCATCCGCAGAAGCGACTGACCATTTCGTCACTCTAAGACCAAGGGTGTCATTTTGTTTTCCCATATAAACTGAAGCGAGGATAGATCCAGATTTATCTAGTTATCCCAGCTCTAAAACCCAAATAGCAGCCCACGGTCTGACTAAGGCAGTTTCTTTTAGTCCATTTGAACTGACCTTAAGTAGGTTTCTGCTGTTGGCAACCAAATGGCAGAAATTGAGTGGAAAAAAATTGCTTATACTTGTGGCCTGATTATATATCTGAACTTGAGGTCAAGAGATGCATCAGCAAAATCAAAGTCGAGTAAAATCTGTGCTGCTTAAATCCAGACACTTCAGGGTGAAGGTCTACCATCAACTACCAACCATCAATCACTTCGACTGTGAGCATAAACTCTCCACCTCTCAATCCCACAGTGATCCCTGCAAAGCCCACATGTGCATATGTGTGTGTGTGAGTGTGGGTGAACACACATACACAGCCTCCACTTCCCACCAAAGCCTTTGGGGAGCCAGGGAGAGAATTCTGATCTCCCTGCAGAGACTCCTGGCACTTCCTTGTAACAAAAGTGCCTGCTCAGGAGACCATCACTCCTAAGTCTGGGCAAAGGCAGACAGTCCATGCTCACAGCTACGTGCAGAGGGGCAGGGGTCTCGGGGGGCACAGTGGGTGCTGTTACCCCGCACCTCCCGAAGGACCCTAGCCTCATGCCCCTTCCCACATCCTCTCCATTCACCACCTGGCTTTGGTCTGAGACCCCAATCCAAGGAGGGCCTTGGGGACAACCCCAGGGCAGGATGCTCCGGGACGTTTGCCAAGCAACGACTAGATGAGTGAGTGAGTGAATGAGTGGACAGGCTTAATCAGGACACGCCATCAAAGAGCCACAGAATGGCAGACCCGTGCTGCAGGCTGACATTCTGGCTACGGAAGGCAGATCCCACAGAGGGCCCTAGACGTGCGGCATTTACAGAAACAAGAGCAACCTGGAGCGGAGTCTGGCCTTGCAGCTCGCTCCCTGGAATCCTAGGCCTAGCAAAGGCCTGGGACAAGCCTGGGGGGACAGGGAAGCTGGACACACAATTACTGCACCGTCGGGGGCTCAGCAACTCCGCCCTGCCCCGCTCAGCTTCTGGGAACAGAAGAAACGTGTGCGTCGCCACGGCCACACACATGTAGACTGGGCCGTGTGAATGAGACCCGTTTTGATTGGACCACAAGATGGGAGGTTTAAGAGGCAGGACAGAGGGAGCTGGAAGATGAAGATTCCACGTCCGATGTGCGGCCGGGTGGATCTCTTTGCCTGGTCCGTCTACCCAGCCTCTGAATTCCCTCTGCACTGCAGTCTGAGGAGCACACAGTAGGTGCTCAATGTGCGTGCCCGAATACGTCTGCCTTCTGTTTTCTTGGCTGCGTACACTCCCTGCCCACACTCCCCACACCGTTGCAGAGTCAGAGAGGAACAGGACGGACTCCACCAACTGTCTGGCTGCCTGGTCCCGGGTCAAGGTGGGCTTTCTGCCCTCTGTCCCTATGCCCCCAGACCCTGGCCAGCACAGGTCCCGGTGGCAGGGCGACAGGGATGGGCCACTGTGACCTGCTCCGAACAAGGTGCACACGTTCCTCTACACTGCATTTGAAGGAAAGTCAAAGTCACAGCAATACATTCAACACGGCTCCACTGCACGGGGTGGGCGCCCTCCTGCCTGTCCTGCCGCGCCCCACACCTGCTTGGGAGGGATGTGCTTCTCCACCTGGAGGCTGATTGAGAGGCTAAAACTCACTGAAGCACGGAAGTCATATACCCAAGCCTGTCGGTGGAAGGTGACCCACAGATAGTCCAGGTTAGATGTATGTTGTGTTCTGAAAAAAAAAGTGTTTTAAGATATAATTTTATGTGGTCAAGAGCATAGACTTTAGCTGATGATTTGATAAAAGCATACCTCCATGCGATCAAAATGAAGAGCCTCTGCCATTTTTTCTAGAAACTTCCTTCTTGTCCACTCTTCCTACACCCCAAGAAGCACGCACTATTTTGGTTTCTGTTTACAGAGATGATTAGCTCCGTTCTTGAACTTCCAATACACGGAAAAACAATACTGTTTTGTGTCCGGCTTCTTAAATTCAACAGGTTTCTGAGGCTCGTCTGCATTGCTGTAGGCATCGGAAGGCCACCCCATTCACCACTGAAGAGCTTTCTGCTGCACGACTATTCTCCTCTCGATACACATTTGGGTTGTTGCCCAGTCTTTTTGCTATTATGAGCAAAGCTACTACGGACTTCAGTACAAGTCTTTTTGCGGACAAGTGTTTTTCATTCATTTGCAGTGAATGCCTACAAGTGGAATTGCTGTGTTCAAGGACGAGGTGTACGCTGATGACTTAAAAGGATTTAAATTAGCTTGAAATACTTCAAAAGGGGGAAGAATCTACATAACGTCTGGAGATCTGGCTTCTCCTGGGAAAACCAGGTGTGGCCTGAATTCCTGCGAGGCTGTGTGGGTTGGTCCCTCCCTGGAGCCTGGACGGGCCCCTACTCCGCCTCCTTCCTCACACAGCCTGTGGCTGCCACTCCACAAAGGGACACTTGGTCCCCGAGTCATGTCTGGACTTAAAGTGCTTCTCTGTCGCCAGCACTTTTGCTCAGAACACCAACGACTGATGCTGCAATCGGGGGCGGGGAGGAGGGGGAGGTGAGCCTGAATTTCCTCCTGAATCAAAGCAAGAAGTTTTTAGGAATGCCAAATGAAACGCTTCCGTTTCAGACCATGACTCTCCACTGCTGTGGGAGGATTTTCATTTGGTTCCATCTTCTTTAATATGCTGCAGATGCACGGTTTTCTAATCTTCTTTTATTAAAAGTAAATCCACCCTCCTTGCCCAGGTCTCCTGGGTAACTGTCTAATTAGGGCAGAAGGCTGGCCCAGCCCACCAGGGCGGGTCGCTGTCCCTTAAGAGGGAAAGACTTCAAAGAAGTGCCGACATCTTCTGAAAAATGTTAATTGGGAAACAATGTGCATGAATTATTTATAACCGCACCTCTGGTTATTTGGAAGAAAAATTTGCCTGCGGATTGCAACTCGGGAAAGAACTCTCCATGTCTCATAACCCCAAAAACCTCTGTTTCGGAGCCTCCCTGGACACCCCAACCACGGTGGACACGCAACACTATTGGTGTGCGGGGGGCTATGGGGACCAGGGTCCCTTCTGAAGGCCTGGCCCACTTCACGCCTGAAGCAAGGTCATTTGGGTCTCATCTAAGCAAGTCCACTGTCACGTCATTTATTCATCCATTCACTCCTTCATTCATTCAACTACTAGCACCTACTGTACAACCGTGAACAAAATTAACAAGACCTCCATCAGGGGCCTCTCTTCAAACACCTCCTCTTTCTACTGTGGGACTGTTTATGGGATTACTTTTCTCAACAGGCTCTACTCCTGAAAGTTGACTTCTACCAAGATATTTTCCACCACCAGCCCCAGGGGCACTCAGGAATAAGACTCTCCCTCCATTTCCAAATTATCCCCACAGGTTTCTAGTAGATCCTACCTGGTATCTGTCTAGACCACACAGGTTCAGATCCACAGGACAACTCTATGTTTCCTCTCCTCAGAGTTTTTTGGGGAGTCTATTTTCTCTGCCACCCTCCCCTCCGCTAATTGATTCATTTCCCTCTGCTAAGGCTAAACACTTTAAGTAAAATAGTTCCAGGGTTCCATTTTTCGTTATTGATGCTCTGTCGGTAAACTACAATCAACACCATATAATTATGGAAAATTATAACAGCAACACAGCAGTAAACCAAAAAAAGGTACCCTTTGGGAATACTAATAAATAGATACTCTTCCCTTTAATAGAAACTTCATGCCTATTTCATGAAATGGTTTGCTCCCACACTGGGAAACATTATGGCACTTATGAATTTTTAAAGGAACACCAGTTTGGGTACGGCCAGGAGCCAGTAATAGAGGTTTGTTTATGTGTTCATTCCTTCAACAAATATTTACTGAGTGTCCCCTGGACACAGAGCGTAGAAGGAGGCCTTATTTAATCAACACAATCAGACAGCGATGTTGCCTTCAGGGGGTTTCTACTCTGACCAGGGACCAGCCTTGCTCTGAAAAGAACTTGCGCGGGTCAGAGTGGGGTGTGCGGAGTGCCGGCATCAGCCCCCTTGGGAGCCTGAGCCCCTCTTGCATTCGACATCCCGGTTGAGACAGATGCCTCAGGAGGCAACAGCCCGTTCCTGCCTTTGGGAAGCTGCTATGGGCAGGAAACTCTGCCTCTCCCGCGCCTAACAGACAGTCTGCGCACCCTCAGGACCCCAGAATTGAGCAGAAGCCCAGGCGGTCAGAGGCATGGCTGCTGGGAGAAGCTGACGTGTGGGCTCCCTCCTGAGGCTGGGGTCGCTTGCTGTTCCCACCTTGGCCAGGAGCTTCACCGGGGTCTTCAGCAAAGCCAGGGTAGAAGGTAGCAGTGGGTATTCCAGCCATTGGGTCCTGGGGATGCTGTGCCTATTCTTATGGGCAGAGGGCAAGGAGAAGTTGGGTTTACTGGTCGGGAATCTGCTGGACTCCAGAGTGACCGGACAATAGCTATCCTCAGGCTCATCTTGCTGTCCCCAAATAGCCCTCGACGTTTGCTGGGAGGCTCTATCAGGCAGCCAGCCGGGGAGAAAGGTGGACCCGGGTCACACCTAGGGTCGTCTCCCGGTCACCCTGGCCTCCTCTCTCACCCCTGGAAACTTTCTTCTCCTCTGTGATCTGGGGCACAGTGCCTGCCTGTTAGGATCCGGGGGGTCCTGCTCTGAGCAGAGGGGCACAGCCACAGCCCTCGCGATCAGGGTGCTCCCTCTGCGCTAGCACGTTTCAGGCACTCACAGTTGGGTGGTATCCTACGCGGGTACAGGGCGCCGCTAAGATGCTCACAGCCTAACGGGAACAGACACACAGTAATGAGTGTGGAGTTGGAAAGCGGAAGCCTAGAGGGATAGGAGTGTCCAAGAACAAGCTTTCAAGCGATTCAGGTATTATAATTTTATATTTCTATTTTACAGACTCAACTCGCACCGGAATTTGGAAGCATCAAGAACGCAGGCGGGGCGGGCCCCTGTGTCCACGCACGCGCGGTCCCTGGAATCCCGAAGGCAATGGCGCAGATGACCAGCAGATGGCGCAGGCGGGGAGGCCAAGGAACCGTCCACCTGCACCTGCGGGGCGTCCCGGACCTGGACTCAGAAGGTCCCCACCTCCTTAAGGTCAGCATCCTTCCAGGATCACCCCGGAAACGAGGTTTCTGGTACCTGCGCTGTCCCGCAGGGCAACCCCACCAACGCCAGTGAGATTACTTGTTCTCTAATCAGCTTTCCTGCCGTGCGGTTACGCTGAGTGACTGGTAACTAGCGCTGTGAGATGCGTCTGAGTTCCCCGCAATGGGTCCCTCACACTTATTTCCCAGCCTGGAATTCTATTTTACAATCTGTGGATACTCTCTCTCTACCTCGGTGAAGAAATTTAACACTTAAACGGACTTCCCTCGCCTGGAGTGTGAGAAACTATAAATCAGACAGCATGCCACGCTCAGGAAATTGGCTTGGTTCCCGCCATCGTGATTCTTCCATACACGTTAAAATTAATTACCCTGGGACCTACAACTCAAAGTACATGCAAGCAAAGTGGGGGACAGGGGCAGAAGCAGCAGCCAATTAAGACGGAAGACTTCCAGGACATGCTGGCCCATCACCTTCCCCTGACTGGGACCAGTTATCAGTTATTTAATAAACCCACTGAGGACAACTGCTATGACATTTGCATTTGGGGGGAAAAGAGACGGAGAGAGAAAAAGAGGCTGGGTGGGCAGGGAGGAGAGGAGAGGGGGTCTGTGCGAGGGGGGAGACTGGACAGGGTGGGGGTCCCTGTCCCCGGCCGGGTGACACACCCCGGGGGCAGCTTTTTATTCCTCAGCCAAAGGGAAAATGTCGGTTCCAGAACCAAGCTGCTCTGCTGGCTCCTGCCTCCCAGGCTGGCCTCAGGGGCCCCCGGCCCTGCCACTTTCTGGAAGAGATCACCCATCGAGTGTGCAGTCATCTCTGTGTGAGGCTCCGGCCAGGCCGTGAATGAACAAGTGCTCCGAACCCACTGGGTCCCCACGCTGGGACATGGGCCCGCCTCACGACCATCACAGAACCTGGGCCCCAGGGGGTGCCCAGGAGGACTGGCCAAATGAATGCCCCTCCTCACCGTGAGCAGAGGGGCCACACGCCCTGCTTGCCCTGGAAGGTCTCAGTTATGCCTGTCTCCAGCCTACTTATCAAGCATCCTCTTTCTCTCCCAAAGCATCAGAGCTTGGACGACCCCCTGTGTGTCCACTTGACTAGGAGGGATGGATAGAGGTGAGGTCATCACCAGGATGGCACAAGAGAGAAATTTGAGTCTTCGTTTGAGAACTGACTCAGCAGATACGGGCTAAATAAATCCCCCTCAATCTAATTAGTGGTATTACACAATTAGGGAGATAGAGAATCCCCAGTTTTAAAATCCCCAATTATTTCATTTCTTCCAGCATCCTTTCAACCACAGCCACTCTCCCAGCAGCGTGGCAGGCACTGGAGGGAGGGGGCCTGGACCACCAGTTCAGGGCAACCCGAGCTCCAGCCCACGGCCTGTGTGCCCCGAGGCCAGCTCGCGCCCTCTCTGAGTTTGTAAAATGACAGGAGACCAGGGGGAAAGTCTGTAAGATAAGAGAGCCTTTCCACCCTTTCTGGAATGTGGATAAACACTTTTAAAATGTGCTCAGCTCAAAGGCAGCCAAACAGAAGCAACAGAATCCATTTCATTTAGAATCCATCCATTTAGACTTAAGCTCTGAGTGGGGAAGGAAATCTAAGAGAGGCCTCAGCTTTCAGCCCCAGAGGCATAAAGCCCCAGGAGGGCCCTGCGGGTCTGGGACAGTGAGCCGCCTGGGGTTCATCCACCTGCCAGCAGGGTCTGGCAAGCATGGCTGTGCCCAGGCTCCCAAGGGTGCCCTAGACTGACCCAGACAGCTCGCGTCCTGGACGCCACGGGTCTTCACGCACCCCTGTCGTGCAGTGTTCCCGGGGCAGGTGCTCGCGGCACAGAGCCGGCTGTGCTGTCCCCAGGGCGGGGGTGAGGGAAGCCCCCTTTCCCCGAGGGGAGCTGTCTGCCACCCCCCAGGGCCAGCCCTGTGAACAGCAAGGAGTTCCCCGAGCTCTGAGTTCCACCCCAAGTCAGCACCGGGAGCAGGAAGTTCAGCCATGCAGCACGTGGGTACCCGAGACCGCACATGAGCCCGTATTTCAGAGATGGCCATTCCCAGAAGTATAGTGAGCCGTGCAGGTGAGGGTCAGGTGAGGATGCTGAGGCTGACCGTGGCGCTGACGTCACAGAGCACCTTCTCTGGCTCAAGACACGGGTCCAAGCACTTTACACATAAACACACGTGATGCTCACGGCAGTTCTCTGAGATGGTACGGGCTCTCACATGCCCGCCCTGCAGCAGAGGACTTTGAGGACCAGAGAGGTTAAGTAACCTGCCCAAGGCCACACAGCCATAGAATGGCAGAGCCTGAATTCAAGTCCAGTTACTCTCCAACAACCAGACTTTGGAGAACCACATCTCTGAGGTCAAAATGAGCTCATCAGGCCTGGGAAGTATTCCGAAACACTGTAAGATTTTATCAGGACAGGCAGAGGGAGCACAAGACTCCATCTAAACTGACAAGCATTTCCTTTCAAGATAAATGGACAACACATCCTGTAAATTCCAAAACTTCAATGAAAATATTTACTTTAACTCTCCTACCACCAATATGACCAAAAATAAAGGAAAAAACCCATGAATTGTTTTGGCACTAATGGATGTTAACATGTTGTGGGTTTGAGATCCCAAACAGGTCTACTCAGATACTTCTTCTTATCTACTATACCTGGGAAATGACCCTGCATCATAAAATAAGTACTTAATAAATATTTGTTCACTGAGGGAATGAAACAGCCCAAAGGTTTACCCAAAAAAAGCCCGAGCTGAATTTTCTTCAATCGGTTATCTCTATAAACACCAGCTTATTGTTGTTCAGTCGTTTAGTCGTGCCTGACTCTTTGTGACCCCATGGACTGCAGCATGCCAGGCTTCCCAGATGCATCTCCTCAAATATTTATCAACATAGAATCGCAGGACTTTATGTCCATTGAGAGAGACTCCTTGTTCTGTTACCCCCCAGAAAGGAAGAAAAGAAACCTCAAAGAAAATGAATGTCGCAATCTGCTAGGCAGTCAGGTAATAGGAAAATAGGAAATGGGCCCTGAGAGTTGAGTTTATTCAACTGTGTTTAGAAACGCTGAGGTCAAGCAAAGGCTGACCGCCTCAAGCATGATGACACTGGTCATGGCTGTCTCAGACCGAGTCTCTTTTAAGCAAGGAGCATAGAACTGATGCTTTTGAACCGTGGTGTTGGAGAAGACTCTTGAGAGTCCCTTGGACTGCAAGGAGATCCAACCAGTTCATCCTAAAGGCAATCAGTCCTGAGTGTTCACTGGAAGGACTGATGCTGAAGCTGAAACTCCAGTACTTCGGCTACCTGATGCAAAGAACTGACTCATTGGAAAAGACCCTGATGATGCTGGGAAAGATTGAAGACAGGAGGAGAAGGGGACGACAGAGGATGAGATGGTTGGATGGCATCACCGACTCAATGGACATGAGTTTGAGTAAACTCTGGGAGTTGGTGATGGACAAGGAGGCCTGGCGTGCTGCAGTCCATGGGGTCACAAAGAGTTGGAGACAACTGAGCGACTGACCTGAACTGAACTGATGAGGAGAAGGAGGGAAGGAGCAGAGAGGAGAATGCTTTAAGGCAGAGCTATCACAGAAAGAAGAGTCTTTTCTGGTGAAAGAGTCATTCATGGGACTTGGCACAGTCTTGGGGGGCCAGGGGGATTCATTTTCCTAATTCTCCACCATTCTCCAATGAGGCTTCCTCCATTGTTTCATCCACTGAAAGGCCTGCTGATTGATTGCCTTCCTGCTATATCCCAGGTCTCACAAAGTCACCCAAACAGAAAGTGAGGACAGGAGCCCTGATCAGGTGTCTCCCAACTCCATGCAGGGAAGCTTTCAATAAAGATGCAATTCTGTATCGACATAGCATCAATATCCATCGCATCTGTATCCAAAAGCTACATAAAAATTCAGCAAGCTTGAAAGACTATGATCCTCCTGATTTCTACTTGGCTCAGACAGGAAGAAACAGATTTAAATTCAGTAGTGATTTTTCAAGTCAACGTTAGTTAAGTACCTAAGGGACACCTAGAAGTTGATTGTGTGTAAAATGCTTGTGCTTGGATTTACCGTTGCCTGTGAGTGTCTGCTTTCTCATCGTCTGTGAAATTGTACGCAGGGACTCCCAGGTGCCAACCCCAGCTGAGGTCAGAGCTCCAGGGAGAAGGGCAGGGACTCACTTTGGTCTTGCTGTTCAGTTGCTCAGCCGTGTCCAACTCTTTGAGACCCCATGGACTGCAGCACTCCAGGCTGCTCTTTCCTCCACTGTCTCCCAGAGTTTGCTCAGATTCATGTCCACTGAGTCGGTGATGCCATCCAACCACCTCATCCTCTGTTGCCCCTCCTCCTCCTGCCCTCAAGCTTTCCCAGCATCAGAGTATTTTCCAGGGAGTCAGTTTGCATCAGGTGGCCAAAGTATTGGAGCTTCAACTTCAGCACCAGTCCTTCTAAGGAATACTCAGTGTTGATTTCTTTTAAGATTGACTGGTGTGATCTCCTTGTTGTCCAATGGGCTCTCAAGAGTCTTCTCCAACACCACAGTTCAAAAGCATCAATTCTTTGGCGCTCATCTTTCTTTATGGTCCAAGTCTCACATCCATACATGACTACTGGAAAAACCATGAAGTGGTTTGGTGCTAATGGATGTTAACATTAGCTTTGACTATAGGGACGTTTGACAGCAAAGTGATGTCTCTGCTTCTTTAATACACTGTCTAGGTTTGCCATAGCTTACTTTGGTCTTAAGAAACCCAATAATATCATTACTGCCCCCAAGCCCAGCAGTGGAAGAGAATAGACCGCCAACCTGTAACAGATGCCATACTGGACTGAACTATGATCCCCCCAAATTCTTGCCTGCCTGGAACCTCAGAATGTGGCCTCTTGGGAAATAGGGTCTCTGCAGATGAAAACAGATCTTCTCATTTGAAGATGAGGCCATAATGGACTAGGGTGGGCCCTAACCTAACGGGTAGTGGCCTTATAAGAAGAGGAGATATGCACACAGAGAAGAATATGTATGATTCATAACATGTAATACATGTTTGATCTTCATCCCGGCTCCTGACATAAGTGTGTTAGTCCATCAATCATGTCTGACTCTGTGACCCCTCAAACTGTAGCCCTCCAGGCTTCTCTGTCAATGGGATTCTCCAAGCAAGAATACTGGAGTGGGTTGCCGTTCCCTTCTCCAAAGGATCTTCCCGACCTAGGGATTGAACCTGGGTCTCCTGCATTGCACACAGAGTCTTTAACGTTTGAGTTACAGGGAAGTCGTATAATTTCCCTTAAAGTCCTTGGAATGTCCTAAGTGATAAGAACACTAGAAGCATCTTTGATTCTATTATTTGATCTCTGACCCTGGTTTCTGACACAGGGCTCCTAAAACCCTTTCAAAGGCCTGGCTGATGGGAGTGTCTTTTGCTCTAATGAGGCAACTCTGCGTGGGCTCCTGAATGGGACCAGTCACTAGAAAGACCAGCCCGTGATTAGAAGCTTGATGTTCTTACCCTCTCTCCCCTCATTCTCTTGAGAAGGGAGAGAGTGCCGGGAACATAGCTAAAGACCTTGATGCTGGGAAAGACTGCAGGCAAAAGAAGAAGAGGGAGGCAGAGGATGAGATGGTTGGATGGCATTACTGACTTAAGTGATCTGAGTTTGAACAAGCACTGGGAGATAGTGGAGGACAGGGAGGACTAGTGTGCTGCAGTCCATGGGGTCGCAACATGACTTGGCAACTGAACAACAACAATGCCTGGTGATGAAGCCTCCGTAAAAGTCCCCATAGTGCAGGGTTTGGAGAGCTCCCAGGTGGGGTGAACACATCGGGACATGAGTTGGGTGACACCCCCCAGCTCCCTGGGGACAGAAGCTCCTACACTTGGGATGCCCCCAGACCTGGTCCTGTGCCTCTCTCCATCTGGCTATTCATCTGTATCCTTTATCACATCCTCTAATAGGCTGGGAAATGTGCTGAGTTCTGTGAGCTGAGCTGGCAAATTAATCAAGCCCAAGGAAGGGCTTGTGGGAAACTTTGCTTTTGAACCCATCAGTCTGAAGCCCAGACGACAACCTGGACTTGTGATTGGCATCTGGAGGGGGAGCGGTCTCCAGGGACTGAGCCCTTCGCCCATGGAATCTGCTGCCGTTTGCGGGTGATGTTAGAATCCAGTTCCACTGCAGGAGGCCCAGCTGGTGTCACAGAGAACTGCTTGGTGGAGGGGAACCGCCACCCATTAGAGAACCTCCACACATCCTGGGGGCAGGAGCGTCAGAAGTGACGTGTCCTGTGCAGATGTGAAGACGTACTGGAGGAAATAAAGGCTGTTTTTTTTTTTTTTCTAAAACACCCTGTGAAGAGGAGGCAGAGACTGAGGCGATGCAGCCACAAGCCAAGAACTGCCAGGGGCCATACGAGCTGGAGGAGGCCGGGAGGGACCCTCCCCTGGCGCTTTCACCCCTCCCCTGGCGCTTTCAAAGTAAGCTGGGCCCCACTGACAGCTAGATTTCCGAGGTCCAGCCTCCAGATCGGTGACAGAAGCATTTCTGCCGTAAGCCACCGCATCTGTGTTCACGTCCTACAGCAGGCCTGGGAAATGGATACAGACGCCGAGCTAAGAAAGTTGTGACGGTGTTTCTAAAGTGCCTCTAGCTCCCTGTGGGCCCGTCTGCCCCTTCACTGGCTGTGGGATCCTTCCTGGTCCTTCCTCCTCCCCCACGCCCATCGGTCATCAACCTTTCACGTTCTTCTTGCAGGTAACTTCCCACCTTTCACTCGCTCTGTCTGCTCACCCTGAAGGTCAAGGCCTCCTTCACCCCGTTGGGCAATCATGAGAATTAGGTGAGGAGCCACGAGAAGCAGTGATGGGTACAACCCCCGGGCACACGGGGAGGCAGTGGGGGCAGTCAGGCTGCTCTCCCAGCGCTGGTCAGCCTGGTGCCTACCGTCCACCCTGCGCCCCTTCCCCAGATGGACCAGCCCACAGCCTCCACTCTCTGCCCAGGGACCTTCAGCAGCAGTTCCCAGACACCTGTATCCTCCCAGCAGCATCACAAGATCTGTCTCGTCATTCACTCATTACTGTTAGTCGCTCAGTCGTGCCCGACTCTTTGCGACCCCATGGACTGCAGCCCACCAGGCTCCTATGTCCATGAAATTTTCCAGGCAAGGATACTGGAGTGGGTTGCCATTTCTTTCTCCAGGGGAGAAGGGACCCAGGAATCAAACCCAGGGATTGAACCTTCTTGACCCAGGGATCGAACCCAGGTCTCCTGCACTGCAGGCAGATTCTTTACCGACTGAGCTACAAGGGAAGCCCAAAAGAAACCAAATACATGTTTCTAAAAGGAAATCCTGTCATTAGCATAAATAAGAAAACCAGTCTCACCAGCATATGTAGAGATGACCTTTGCAACTAGCTCAGTGGGGAAGGGGAAGACATTCGCACTAAACACTGGCCCTGTGGAAGGCTCTTGGACCAAAGCCTGTTCTGTTTCTGTTAAACAGATGAGTAAAGGTGTTGAAGACACAGTGACATCAAACCAGGCCTCTCTGTTTGAGCAAGAGGAAGCCTGGAAGGGAACAAAGAAGCAAAGGGCTTTCTCCCTTCCTGATTCAGAGCTGTTCGCTTCTGTGTTCTGTTGCTACCGAAAACCATCTCAGGACGAGTGTGCATCAAAGGGCCCGAGCAACAAAGTGAAAAGACACCTTGCAGAATGGGAAGAAGTATTTGCAAATTACACATCTGATAGGGAACTAGCCTCCAGAATATACGCAGGGCCCTCAACACTCAACAACAGAAAAACAAATAACCCAGTTAAAAAATAGATAAAGGACTTGAACAGACATTTCTCCAAAGAAGATACACAAATGACCAGCAAGCACATGAGAAGATGCTCAGCATCACTAACCGTTAGTGACGTTTAAACCAAAAGTGAAACTGAAAGTGTCGGTCGGTCAGTCGTGTCCGACTCTTTGCAGCCCCAGGGACTGTAGCCCGCCGGGCTCCTCTGTCCATGGGATTTCCCAGGCAGGAATACTAGAGCGGGTTGCCATTTCCTTCTCTAGGGTATCTTTCCTGATTTGGGATGGAACCTGGGTCTCCTGCCTTGTAGGTAGATTCTTTACTGTCTGAGCCACCAGGAAAGAGAAATGTAAACCAAAACAAAACCACAGTAACATACCATTCACAGCCACTAAAACGACTGGACTTAAAAAATTAATAGAAAATAACAAGTGTTGGTGAGAATATGGAGACACAGGAACCCTTACGCTTTGCTGCTGGGAATGCAAAATGGTGCAGCTGCTGTGGAAACAGTCTGGAGGATTCCTCCAACAGTTAAGCCACTCTGTCCCCAGTAATTCCACTCTTAGGTACACGTCCAAGAGAACTTAAAACAGGAGCACAAGAACTTGTACACCAATATCCATAGCAACACTCTCTGCTACAGCCAAAAGGCAAAAGACAACCCAAATCTCCATCAACCGATGAGCGGATAAGCTAAATGGAACTGCGGCAAGTCCATACAATGAGATACTAGGCAGCCACGCAAAGGAATGGAGCATGAACACTGGCTATAGCGTGCGCGACCCTCAAAAACACAAAGGTAAGTGAAACAGACCAGACGAGAAGCTCACCTAATGTCTGATTTCATTTGTATGAAAGAGCAGAATCCATCAGTCTACAGCAATCAACAGACACAGAAGTCGGATACATGATCGCCAGGGGCTTGGTCGAGGGGGAAATGGCGATTGTCTGCTTAATGAGTACAGAGGTTCCCTCAGGTTGATGAAAATGTGCTGACCTAGGTAGACACAATAGCTGTACAACATTATCAAGGTAATAAATGCCACTGAACTGCACTCTTTAACATGGCTAGCTTTTGGTTATGTGAATTCTACCTCAATAAAGACAGCATCCCAGGATCACCATGTACTGTACTTTGGGATAACAGGCACCTCGCCAGTCTGGCTTCCAAGATCCCCATGAATAAAAACATTTGAAAAGACCCTGATGCTGGGAACGATTGAAGGCAGGAGGAGAAGGGGATGACAGAGGATGAGATGGCTGGATGGCATCACTGACTCAATGGATATGAGTTAGAGCAAACTCTGGGAGATAGTAAAGGACAGGGGAGCCTGGCGAGCTGCAGTCCATGGGGTCGCAAAGAGTCAGATACGACTGAGCGGCCGAACAACGACAGAGAACATCCAGAGAAGTGAGTGTAGATGACATTGGCTGAGTGCTGTGTACCCAAGGCTTTCCACTGTTCGCTCATTTGATCCTTACAACAGTAAGCGATCAGGACCACTGCTGTCCCCACTTCACAGGTGAGGAAACTGAGGCATGTGACTATTGAGTAATGCAGCTCAGTAGCTGACACAACACCCCCTGGGTGGGGCGGGAGGGGTGTTGGAAATGGGGCTGTAGACGGAACATCCCAGTGGGCACGCGGGGCTTCTATACAGGATCCCAGTCTCCACACGCCACGCCCTTTCTGCATTAATCATTTCTCTTGATTAAATACTAGTCCTACATTCTGCGGGTCCCATTGTGCTAAATTACATGGTGAGCATGCTTTGCAAATTACACTCATGATTAGAAGTTACACGGGAACATTATACTAATTAAGTTGGGTCTCATTCCTTTTGCTCTAATTTTCAAGCCCCAGCAGAACCCCAGTGCCTTATGTCCTCGTGTGAACGGCCACAAATGGATGGAGTAAAACACACTTTCAATTCCCAGCTCTGCAAGATGATTTTAGACTTAAAACTGCTTACGGCATTGTGCTGCCTTCTTTTTAATTTTTTTTAACCCCGTTAACAGGATGAATGTAACCGAGTACAGTTCTGAAATGGAAACCACACAGGCTGCTCTTAAAATCGACAGTGCTACTATTTGTTTTTAATGCCTTAGGAAACATTTTCAAATGTTTTCCCTGAGCACGACTGACTTTTTAGATGTGTCTTCCTAAGAAATACAAATGACTGCTACCCAGTGCACTTAGGAGAACATGAAGAAAGAAATAACAAAAATAGGGACGTTCTACGGAGCCCACTCAGGGCCAGGAGGCTTGCTGAGCACTTTGTAAGAATCTTCTCATCTTGGTCCCTCGGCCACTAAAGAAGAAACTACCCCCTTACAGGGGTCAAGTCACCCCCGAAGTCTCAAAGCAAGGAAGTGATGGCTCAGGATTTGGGCTCCGCATCTGATTCAAAGCCTGCAGCGCTTTCCCATGCTTCAAAAGAGGTAGCTACGCATGCGTGTTTGTAGGAAGACAAAGCACATCACACGTGAGCCGTGATCGCCCCCAAACATTGCAGAGCCAACAGATGATGCTTCGTTCACCAGCTCGTGTTCATTTATGCGGAGACGGCTGCATGAACACCTGTCCGCGGCATAGGCTCCAGCACAGGTAAGCAAACAGGGGGGGGAATCATACTCTGCTATGGCTCAGCTCTCTGCTCTGCAGACCCTGGGCTATGGATCTGGGAGGCAATGAGGGCTGGAGGGTGGCTGCCCAGGAGCACAGTCTGGAAGTGAAGTCCCAAGGCGGAGGCTGGTCCCGCAGCCTGCAGACATCAGACAGGAGGGCCAAAGTGGTAAGGGAGTTTGTTTACGGGGAAACCAGGCGAGACCATAAGCTCTTTGGCCCTGACACCCCTTATTACAGGTGAACATCAAGCCGCCGCAGGTCTGCCCTGCCCACCGGGGGCTGACCGGTACAGGTTCCGTGGTCCCTCGTGCTGAGAACGTCCCCATTCACTATCTCCCCAGAGCCCGGGAGCCCCTGGGAGGTCCCCGGGGGCAGGAAGCAGAAGGCACAGGTCTCAGTTTGCTTGTGTTGTGAAGGCGGTTCCTCAGGGGCAGTGGGGGTCCCGAGCCGGCCCAGGATCTGGGGGACAGAACGGGAGCACCTCCAGGTCACCTTACGGGCCCCAAAGCCACACTGAGGCGGGTGGGATTTAAATCGCATCCGAAAGAGTAAAATCTTATAAAATCTCACCGTGTGCCTAACTGGGACAAAGTACTACGCGAAAGGTCTTCCCTGGCGGTATCCAGCGGTTAACGATCCGCCTCGCAACGCAAGGGACACAGGTTCAACCCCTGGTCCAGGAAAGACCCCACGTGCTGCAGGGCAACTAAACCACCGGCCGCAGCGACTGAGCCTGAGCTCTGAGCCGGGAGCCGCGGCGGCTGAGCCCGCGCGCCCGAGAACCTGCGCGCGCGAGGAGCGAGGAGCGGCGCCCCTGCAGGGAGAAGCCAGGCGCTGAAGCCAGAGAGCCGCCCGCCGCGCCGCAGCCGGGGAGAAGGCCGCCCAGCAAGGAGGACCCAGCGCAGCCAAAAACAAATGACTTTTTAAAAAGTGCTATGCCAAAAACAAGTCAGCTTTTCCTTATTCTGAGCCTTTTTCCTGGACATCACAACCACTTAGTGTGAGAGAACAGGAATTTGTAACTGGATGCTCCTTGCTGCCACCTCCCATAGACGTGGCCCCTTGCTCTTTTCTGCGCTCTGTCCCATACACAACACACACCCCCCCACACACAACACGCACACACACACATACACACGCTCCTCTGAAACAAAGCGCGGTCTGGCAGCACCAACGTTGCTGGGAAGGTAACAGACGCCTTTTCGTGTAAGAGGTAAATACCATGAAGCTTTTCACTCTGGCCTTTCTAACGTGAATTAGCCCCATGTGCTCTCATAGCGCAAACAGCAGTGACAAGGCCAAGTTCATGGTGAACTGTCGATCCCACACGCGATGCTGCCTGTGGGCTCCCTTCTGACAGGCGGGGAGGGGTGCTCCCAGGGACGAGGTCAGCCCTGGCCCAGCAGCGTCCGGCCTCTGGGCGTGACCCCGAGTGACCGGGTGGAGTCGTTACGGTAACGCTGAGACACCTGAGGTCCCTCGAGGAGCGTGCAGGAGCCCGAGGGGTCCCCTGTACTTTGCAGGGAAAGACTGACATCCCGAGACAAACTGATTTAAATGAAACACTTCATAGGATGCAACCTAGTATTTTTTCCCCTTATCAGTGAGCCTGTCCTCACCATATGTATCCAAAATCATTCAAGGGTGAGTAGGGCGAGCAGTTGAAAAGTAATCTGAGTGTCCATCAAAGATACAGTCTCTGTGAGAACAGATGCAATTAGAAAATGGTGCAGTCTCAATAGAAGCTGCAGGAGAAAGAAAAGGAAAGAGAATGAAAGAAGGAAGGAAAGAAGGAAAGGAAGGAAAAAAAGAACAGTGGGAGAAGGAAGAGAAGGAAGGGAAAAAAAACAGAAAAGAAAATCTCCCGTTTTTTTAATTGGTTAGTCAGTTTTCATGTCAAATATTTCCTAAAATATCTTTACAATTTCCACATTAGCTGAAAGATACATATCCAAAATTTTAAGCACATTCTCGTTGCTTAAAGAACATTTAGATATTACATTTTAAGTGAGGAGAAAGGACTTTCAGGTTAAACAGCAATTTAACTCACGTGAAGACATAAAATCTGCACAAATCATTTGGACAAAACTGTTCACTCACCACCTACACGGATGTTACATTTTACAAACTGGTAGCATAAGCTCACAGACAAACTTGACCGAGAATAGAATTGCTATGACATTCCTAAATTAACAGTGAGAGGCAACATTAGATATTGCATTTTAAAAGCTGTTGGAAAATGCATTTTTTCCTCCCAACCTAAGCCAGAGACATAAAGAAGCTTCCGGAAATCCCTTTTCCCATCTGTGTTCTGCATCCCCTGATACTTACAGAGCAAGGCTTTCTGAACAGCCCCGAGGTGATCAACTCATTCAAACCCATGTCCACGGCACCAGAGTCTCACTGGCTGACAATCTGAACGTTTCCAGGCAGGATACTGATGTGAAAGGCAATACATAATTTACGTGGGCATTCCCTCTGTAGTTCTCCTTGTGAAGCTAGCAGCTGCCAGTGCCCAGACTATGTCATCAGAAATCAGAGCCCAAAATCCAGCAGGGGAAAAAAAGTGTCAGGAGAGATTGCTCATCTCTAGTGGAAATCGACACTCACAAATAAATTTATAATTTGCACTGGCGTCGTATCTTTTTTTTTTTTTTTAAGTTTAAAATAAATCAGGAAGAAAGGTGGCAGAGAAATAGTCCGGCTGAAAGAAAGGCATCTCGATTGCTGGCTGCTGCAGTCAGCGGTCCAAGCTGGGTCATCAAAACCTGTGCACTGCGCTTGGAAAGCAGAAGCAGAGAAGACAGTGGGCGTCCAGAAGAAGCAGGGTTCACAGCCCGCAGAGAGCAAGGAAGGACACAGCAAGACCCATCTTGAGTTGCTTCAGATTTCGTTTCCAAATAAAAGTTACCACCAGTGTTATCCTTCCCCTTGAATTCCTTCAAGGTGGAACAAAATTGAAACACAACAGAAAGTGAAGAAAACGTGAAGGAAAACTCTAGCACATGTATGGTGTGTGCCTTTCCCCAAACAGGCTTCCAAGGTAGAAATCTTTTATTCTAGAGTTTCCCACTCAGCTTGGAGGAAATTCTATTTCAGGCATGATGCTGCTTTGAAGACAGGACTTCTTATAACAGAAAGATCTGTTTTCTCTCTACAGCACTTCCCAAAATAAAAGGAGAAATGGACCCCCAGTTTTTACTCGTCAGTCTGTTATCTGAAAATCTGAAGCTCCCGCAGCAGCTGCCTGTTCTGTCCAAGTTCTTCTTTTGCACTAAAGTGGAGGTTTTTTTTTTTTTTTAAACAGAGCTTCTTTCTTTCACATTCTGTGGGTTGAGCTGTGTGTCCGGAAATGTGGCCGCTTCATAAAGGAAGTGCCTTCCCCCTGGACGGGTTTATTAGAGCCAGGAGTCACAGAGTTGTGCAGACAGGTCTAACCAGTTACACATCTTTCAGAAGGAACCTGGACACAACCAAGGTGCCAAGCAGCACAGTGTCTAGAGGATGGTTTGCTACAATGTCTCGCTCCATCACCACTGTGATCAATACTGTTACACTTCCTACCACCAGCCCCAAGCACTGACTTCCTTGTCCTGAGAATTTGATCTGAGGTTCTGTTCACTGAGTACTTCCTATATGTCAAGGACTGTGCTGGGTAGTTATATACTCTTTCATTGAAGTCCCAATTATTTCTGCCTCCAATAAAGCAAAAATCCAGAGGTGGAAAGGCCCGGAAAGATGGCAGCACAGGTCGACAACAGTCCTGCTCTATGCGGCGGGACCAGTGACCAGGCTTCCAGCAGCTCCTGGAAGAGCAGCGTGCACCAAATGCCCTTGGTACCTCCTCATCGGCTCGTCACATCGTCACCCTGCCTTCCCGGGCGTCCTAGATGATTACGTTACTTGTCTGTAAATCCATTCATTTTCTGAAAACGCCGCTTCTCGTTCATTTTCTGTTGATAAGGAATTTCTGAAACAATCATTGGAAACCATCTCTGCTGCAGACAACCAATGCTACTTGCTTGCAACAAGATTTGAGATCTCTTTTATTCCCGAAGGGGGCCATTATTTCCACCGGTTGCCATGGTGATGTGATGCTGCAGCGTCGCTGCCGTGGTTTCACTGCTTTCCGATGCAGTCACGCCACACACTTAAGTCGAACCATTTGTCTCACCTCTCGCAGGCTTTTTGGGAAACAAACACCGGACTGTAAAACTTAGACCAGTGCTTCGTCTCACGCAATGACGAATGGGGACAGCTGAGAGGGTTCTTGCATGCCAGCACCCAGGTCGGCAACACGATTTCAAACAAGGAGAGCGAGCATCCAAAAATACCTTAGTTTTTTTTCCCTTTGATAATTTAAGGAGAGATTTCTTACTATGTCCAATGACTTAAGAAATACTTTTCAAAACACAAAAGTAAGGAGTTTGGGATGAACAGATACACACTAGTTCATATAAAATAAACAACAAGGCCCTATCGTATAGCATAGGGAGCTGTGCTCAATACCTTGTAATAGCCTATTATGGAAAAATCTGAAAAATATGTATATACATATTATATATATATATACACACGGAGAAGGCAATGGCACCCCACTCCAGTACTCTTGCCTGGAAAATCCCATGGACGGAGGAGCCTGGTAGGCTGCAGACCATGGGATCATGAAGAGTCGGACATGACTGAGCAACTTTCACTTTTCACTTTCATGCATTGGAGAAGGAAATGGCAACCCACTCCAGTGTTCTTGCCTGGAGAATCCCAGGGATGGGGGAGCCTGGTGGGCTGCCGTCTATGGGGTCGCACGGAGTCAGACACGACTGAAGTGACTTAGCAGCAGCAGCAGCATATATACACACATCTTAATCACCTTTCTGTATGCCTGAAACTAATACACATTGTAAATAAACTTTACTTCAATTAAAAAATGGGGGAAAGATGCAGAGCAATAAGTTGCCTGAATCTATTTACTTTGGTATGCAACAGAAGTTTATCGAATGCCAGAAAAAAAAAAAAAGCAAAAGCAATACAACTAGAAATGAGGAACTACACATTTTTCATTTTGGGAAGTTCACATTGACTGAACCTCTGCCATATTCTTTTTTAAAGCAGCAACTTAATACTCCTATTTGTACCTCTGTTTTCTTGCTTTTATTTGTAACTAGTAGGCACACAGGACTTCCCAGGCGGTGCTAGTGGTAAGAATCTGCCTACCAATGCAGGAGATGCATGAGACAAAGTTTCAGTCCCTGGGTCAGGAAGATCCCCCGGAAAAGGAAATGGCAACCCACTCCAGCATTCTTGCCTGGAGAATCCCATGGCCAGAGGAGCCTGGTGGGTTACAGTCCATGGGGTCGCAAAGAGTCGCACAAACCGAAGTGACTTAGCGCGCATGCAGTAGACACACGCATTCACACACAAGTACATATTCGTGTACTTACTTATGAATTCCTGAGGTCTCTAACCTGTGAAGTTTGGCTTAAATAAGAAATGTAGAATACGAGCTTCCCTGCTGGCACAGTGGGGAAGAATCCGCCTGCCAGTGCAGGAGACACAGGTTGGATCCCTGGTCCGGGAAGATTCCACATGCCGAGAAGCAGCTAAGCCCATGAGCCACAATACTGAGTCTGTGGTCAGGAGTCCGGGAGCCACAGCTACTGAGCACACACGCCGAGAGCCCATGCTCCGCAACAGGAGAAGCCCGGCCGCTGCAGCTAGAGAGGAGCCTCCACTCACTGCAACCAGAGAAAGGCCCACGCGGCAACAAAGACCCAGCACAATTAGAAATAAATAAATAAATAAAATATTATGTTTCCTTAAACAAAAGTGACTGTTACTGATAGGACTTGTCCATCTGTGAGCCCTGATTTCCAAAAGGCTGAACCGTTCACGTTGGGAACTCACTTTGAACTCAAGGATTCTGGTTCTCTGCAGCTCTGGCCCTGAATCCAGGTTGGAGGGTGGTGTCTCCCCACCCTCCAGGACAGCCCCCCAGCAGAGGAGGGGGGTGGGGGGTCGCCAGGGAGATGGCAGGTGGTAGCCTTCCTCTGGAGCACATGGACTCCCCAGCTTCTTTCTCAGCAAACAAGGATGGATCTGAATACAGGGCGAGCAGTCAGCTGTCTGAGCTCCTACTGTGAATGGTCTTGAGTGCCAGCTTGGACTCCTGACAAGACAGCGTTAATCGAAAGGGGAGACATCAAAGCACCTGGATTAGGTTTCAGAGACCACTTCTTGGAAAAGGCAGTCATTTACTAAAGCCCAACTTCCAGGAAAATGCCAAATCTAAGTCTGGCCCCAATTCATTAAGTTAATCTGAGTTGAACTCAGGTAATCTGTGCACTCTGGTCTTTTTCTTCTTCTGTCACTAGATTTGCTTCTTTGGTATTTGCTTTGTTTTGCCTTTTTCAATTTTTTTTTTTTTTGCCACGACACTAATATTGGCCCGGCTTGAAGCTGAGAAGCCTTGTTGTGTTGGGAACAGAAAGAAAACTCTCTCCACTTAGGAAGGAATGCTGCGGGGGCCTCAGAAACCCAGGCTTCGACAAAGAATAGACACACTTCTCACAACGCCCACTTTACCGAGAAATGAGGGGGTGTGGGAGGTTGGGGTTAGCAGATGTAAGCTATTTATTATCTGTAAAAAGGATAAACAACAAGGTCCTACTGTGTAGCATAGGGAACTGTGTTCAATATCCATATCCTATGGTAAACCATAATGGGGAAGAATATTATAAAAGAATGTCTGTGTGTGTATATATACACACACATGTATATATGCATATGTATGTATGACTGAAACTGAATGGCAGAAATTAGTACACTGTAAATCAATTACGCCTCAATGAAAAAATTAATAAAAAATAGCAAATAACACCATAGCAAGTTGAGACAGACCATGGAAGAAAGGAACAAGCTTTTTTTTTTTTTTTAGGAACAAGCTTTTTACTTTGGGATCCTTAGCATTTTTTCCTGCTTTGTGCGCCTTTTCATTGTGAACTAGGTCCAAAACAAAAACAGAAAGGGAAAAAAAAAGAAGAAGAAATGAGGATTGCAACATTTACAGTGACTCCCAACAGCCAGGAGGGCTTCCCAGGTGTCTCAGTGGTAAAGAAGCCACCTGCCAATGCAGGAAACACAGGAGATGTGTGTTCAGTCTCTGGCTCTGGAAGATCCCCTGGAGGAGGAAATGGCAACCCACTCCAGTATCCGTGCCTGGAGAACCCCATGGACAGAGGAGCCTGGAGGGCTACCGTCCACGGGGTCGCAAAGAGTCAGACAGGGCTGAACACAAGCAGACGTGCCAACAGCCAAGATGCATCAGCTGGGGTTGTGTGAGTTCACGGCCCGAGTGTGTGTGGTCTGAGCCATCCCTGCCCCTCTCTGCCTCTTCTTTTCGGGGAAAGAAGAGCCTCCCTGAGCTCAGCTCGGACAGGAAATGAGGCGCAGGGCAGCCGCTGAGTGCTGGGAGGTGCGCTGGACAGGTGAGGATCCACTGACCTGGCTTCCGGACTGAGGCACCACAGTTAGAAAACCTGGGGAATGACTTGAGAAGAAAGTGTATTCTGCTGCTTTCGGACGGAATGTCCAACAAAGGTCAATCAAGTCTATCTGGTCTAACGTGTCATTTAAGGCCTGTGTTTCCCTATTAATTTTGCCTGGATGAGCTGTCCATTGGTATAAGAGGGGTATTAGAGTCCCCCACTGTTACTGTGTTACTGTCGATTTCCCCTTTGTTGGGGGCAGGAATAAGCAAGAGGGAGGTGACGTATGTATACAAATGGCTGATTCATCTTGTCGTATGGCAGAAACTATTACAACATTGTAAAGCAATTATACTCCAATAAAAACGTTTCTCTGGTGGCTCAGACGGTAAAGAATCCACCTGCAATGCAGGAGACCCAGGTTCAATCCCTGGGTCAGAAAGATCCCCTGGAGAAGGGAGTGGCTATCCACTCCTGTATTCTTGCCTGTTGAATTCCATGGACATAAGAGCCTGGTGGACTACAGTCCATGGGGTTGCAAAGACTCAGACATGACTGGGCGACTAACACTTTCACCTTTCAAAATTAAGCAAACAAAGTACATAAATAAAATCGTAAAATTAAAAACAAAACAACAACAACAACAAAACGTGGGGAAGCTTCCAGTGCTGATCTCCTGGAAAAAAAAAAATCCTTTAAGTCAGAGTTTGTATGGTTAGAATCCTGAGTGGTTTGAATAGACTTTGTCTGAAGTTAGTATCAGAAATGGGGGTGCCACTGTCTCTCTCCACACTGCCCCCTGATATGTGATATGCAGCCCCCCACCCCCAATCCTCTCCTCGGAGTTTATTTTCTACTGTGGAAGCCATGATTTTAGCAGAGCAGGCTGGAGACAGTCCCCCCTCTCTAGTATCACATGCATGAGTGTCTTCAGCGCAGTTAACTGCCTTTGGTGAAACAGAGGTAAAGTTGTCCATTTCAGAGCAACGGAAGCATCTGACAGCGCAGGTTTCTTGGAGGCGCTCTCTACCTTCCAGACAATTAGACATCATTTGCTTGCTGCTCCACATCCACGCTAGGAATAACACAACCTTTTTAGGCTTCCCTCGTAGCTCAGTCGGTAAAGAATCTGCCTGCAATACAGGAGATGCAGGTTCAATCCCTGGGTCAGGAAGATCCCCTGGAGAAGGAAACAACCCACTCCAGTATTCTTGCCTGGAGAATCCCATGCACAGAGGAGCCTGGCAGGCTATCGTCCATGGGGGTCTCAAGAATAGGACATGACTGAGCAACTAAACCACCACTTTCCATCATCTTGAAATGAGAGGTGAAGGGTGCCACTCCCTGGCAACATGTCCCTGATGTGAATTTCCTGAAAGAAATCCGACTCTCTGACACCAAGGCTGGCAGCTGAGACAGTGGCAGGTGGAGTAGGCGGTTTGCAGAACTCTGAGAAAGCTCCCTATTTCACGCTAACGCACGTTTTAAAAATAGAGGTCAAAACCATTTCATTCAAGGTGGCCTGGGTTTTATTTTTTTTTTCCCCAGTGCATGTGCAAGCATAGCCTGAGCTACGGACAGAATGCCAAATGAGCCAGGTTAAGAATGATCAGGTTCCTGACCTGACAATTTTCCTCTGACGCTCAGCAAGTTTGCCACAGCGCCAAGAGGGCTTGCTCTAGTCATTCTGTGATGCCATACAGAAGCATTAATCAGACACTGCAGCATCACTGAAACAGCCTTTCCACGTAGGTGTTTGTAACAATCTATTGCATGGAGCTATTTCTGAAACCACAGAAGCCTTGGGTACGGTCCAGTTCCAAACCCTGCCTGCGGGCTCTGGGCCATCAGCAGAGCACCTGCTGGTAATTCTGTGGTGCTACTCTGGATCCACAGGCCCCGAGAATTTAGGGGCCTCTGGGACCCAAGTCCCTTGCATGGAGGCCCTCCAAAGCTCGGGACTCACTGGCTGTTGGGCAGCCCCTTGAGGGCGGCGCTGGTGGCTGAACCTGGCCTCTTGGATGTGACAGTCATATTGTGGCAAGCCCCTGGGCTGCACCCTCTCTTCCTGGAGGAGGTGGCCACCGTGGATTAACCTCCTCTGCTTCAGAAGGGAAAACAACGGCTCCATCCAGTTGAGACAGATCTCTGAGAGCTAAGAGATATGCCCACCAAGCAAAGCCACCTACCAGCCTTAAATTTCCGTGTCTTGAAACGGGATATGTTTGCAGTCTTTTATTTTTTCTTGTTTTTCTTTCTTTCTTTTTTTTTTTTTACTGTACCATGCAGCATTCAGGATCTTAGTTCCCCAAGCGGGGCTCAAGTCTGTGTCCGCTGCAGTGGAAGCTCGGAGCCCTAACCACTGGACCACCAGGGAAATCCAGAAAAGGAGTGTGTATTCAATCAAGCAACTGAGGATGCATTCTAAGAGGACTTATTTTCAGCCACAGACTTTACACACGAGGAAGAATGAAGCTGTTCTCAGGACCAATTCCGTGCTGCCACCTCCCATCAGAGCAGAGCGACACCGTCCCCCTCCCCAGGAGTCAGCAGGCCCCGGTGTTCAGCCTCCAGCCGCACAGATCTGAAGTCTTTCTTCTCAGGGAGGAGAGCCGCAAGCAAGGCTCCTGGCTGAAGGTGCTCCGAAGTTCTGAGGATAAGGAGGTGGTGAGAGGCGCCGAGTCCATTCTTGACATAAACTGATGCCCCGGCTACAGCCAGGCTCCCTGGTTTTTGTTTTCCGGGATTTGCTCCATCCATCTCCTAGCGGAGACGGCACGCTTGGCCTTTTACTCAACGTGTCTGAAGCTCAGGCAGCGAGGAGGCGGTTTCTGCAGCCGGAGCTCCCAGTATGTGACATAGCCAGGTCAGACGTCTGAGCTGGAGGGCTCACCAGGGCTGTGAGTCGTGAGGCGACGCTGCTCTCACACTTGTAAAAATAACAGTGAAGTGGTGAGACCCAGCTTCCAAGTGGAGCGCCTTCCACGAGAATAGGCCGCAAAAATGCCAACAGCTCACCTGCTTGAAATTCAGGGGGTTTGGACCAAACTGAGGGATAACACAACACCCAGTGTTAATTCTGAGATCCTATCCTCCCCCACGCGGCAGGGTCAGTTTGGGCTAGCATGACTTATTTTGCACATTCAGGTCTTCGTCATCCTATTTCCTTGTATTTTCTTCAGTCACCCAATCACCCATTCCCCCAGGACTGGGAGGGTAAGGCGATGACACCAGCTCTTGGCACAGGAAGGTGATAATCAGGGCTCCTGGGCGTTGAGAGCTCTGGGTGTCCAGGTGCCCAGCCCTGCCCTCCTCTCTCTGGGCCTGGGGCTGCCCTGAGAGCTGGTCTAGCCTTCTCTCCCCACCCTCCATCCTGCGTGGTGCCCGAGGGGCCCAGCTCCCGGGGGACTTGAACTTGGTCACTCTTCTCAGCACGTAAACTCACGGTTGATAACAGGTCCTCCTCTTAGCGTGCATGCTCAGCTGCTCAGTCATATCCAACTCTTCTGAGACCCCATGGCCTGTAGCCCACCAGGCTCCTCTGTCCATGGCAACAGTACTGGAGCGGGTTGCCATGTCGTCCTCCAGGGGATCTGCCCTGGCCCAGGAATCGAACCCTCATCTCCCGAGTCTCCTGCACTGGCAAGCAGATTCTTTACCACTTGGGCCACTGGGGAAGCCCCTTCACCTATGACTATACACCTTAAATTGATTGACCTAAAATGTGTCCCTTTCAAGGCAGGGAACTTCAAGGCTTGTAGGTGGCTTTGACTGGACAGCCTATTCCTTCGTTCTTAGGAATCCACATGAAATGAACTAGGGGACTGGGAAAAGAACTGCCATTGATAATCCAAATGGGGCTGAAATGTGTAGTTCTGGCCCAGTTTGGGGACCACGGCAGACCCAAACACGGCTCTCCCCTGAGTTCAGGTAGAATGGGGCCAGAAGTACCAGCAGGCCCACCTGACATCTGGCGCACAGCCACAAAGTCAAACAAAAGCGGCTCGGCCTCATTTGTGAAAGGACTTTACTGGGATGCTTGGGGGTGTTGCGTGTGTGCTCAGTCGTGTCTGATTCTTTGTGACCCCAGGGACGGTAGCCCATCAGGCTCCTCTATCCATGAAATTTTCCAGGCAAGAGTACTGGAGTGGGTTGCCATTTCCTCCTCCAGGCGATCTTCCTGACCCAGGGATTGAACCGGCATCTCCTGTGTCTCCTGCATTGGCAGGCAGGTTCTTTACCACTGAGCCACATTAGTTGCCTTCAATCATTTATTTATATGTCTCTTGCTCCCCAAAGGAGGCAAAGCTGCATAGGGAGTATTAAATCACAATCACTCACTCACATACCAGCACTTGTGTGCAGGCCCAGAGGGACAGGGACCCTGCTAGAAGGCCTCCATGCTAGAAGGGGAGGGAGTGGGTGAATATGGCTTTTTTGAATAGTGAGTGGGAGAAAGTCCCCGAGGACCAGAAGTCTCATAGCGAGGACTGGCAGTCCTAGGGGAAATGGGGGAGACCTTCCCAGAAACTAATGATGAAAGCCGGGAGAACTGTAAAGATCTAGCTGGAAGTATATCATGTTCCCAGAAGGAAAAAAAAAAAAAAAAAGTCCTTTATTGCAAAACACCCCGGGGGAACATTCCAGTGCCCTGACTGTCACTGCTCACACCAGAGCTGGCCTCAGAGTCTGAGAAGAGACAGTCAGAAGGGGCTCAGGGCTTGGGGCTGACCACCGCAGGCCGTGTCCTGAAATTTGGAAGAATTCTGTCTCTGAATCTGTGTTTGGCAAAGAGAAGCCTGACAGGACAGCTCTGCACTGTGCTGGGGCTCGGGGGCCTTGACTCACACCTTCTGCCGCCGTCCCTGGGCGGGATCCTGCATGCAGGTCCATTCCTGGCCCCCGATACACACAGGCCTCATACTGAGTTCCAGAGCAGGCGCTGGGCATCCCTGAGGGTCTTTGTGCCCTGAAAGAATCCCCCTGCCCCAGGGAGCGTGGCGTTAAATGGGAGCTACGAAACACTCTGGCAGGTCTGCAGGGAACCCACTGAAGAAAGAAAAAAGCTCTTTTCCTGCTTTTTGAACAAGCAATCGGGCATCATGTGTAGACGACCCTGGTCTTGCTAAGTGCCGCCCCAGGCACTACGGAGAATGCAAAATGCGTTTTTTTTCTGCTACCGGGTCATCTCCCGAGTCTCCCTCAGACATTCATTCATTTGTTCATTTATCCACGGTACACAGAGGCCTGCCAGGCGCCAGGCCACCTCGGGAGATTCGGATTAGGACATTCTGGGTCCTCCAGAAGGTGACACGCCCCCACGTGGCCCAGGCAGCGCTGGGGGCAGATCCATTGTTTTCTGTGCCTCTTCAAGGGTCCAGCCAAGCGTTAACTTCCTGTTTTGTGTCCCGTATTACAGAAATCATGGGAAAAAATAGAAAACAGTCATTTTTAAAAATATGCATTTTTCTCTAGCTGAAGAGGCTGCTCTATACCATCCGACCATTCTCTGAATTTGGCTTTTCATTCCTCAAGATTAGCATTTCATTCTCTTTAGACCCTGCTCCTGAAGAAAAAACCCTTTCCTGTGGATTTTTGGAGCGCACCAGCCAGGACTGCTAAGACACCGCTGACACAGTTCTTTGTCTTTCCCAGAATCTGGTGGAGAAATTTCAGTGAATCATTGTCTCAGGCATCTGCTCACCCTTGGTCAAGCCCAGTGGGTTCTGTGATTAGGTGCAATTTCAACTTTTTTTTTTTTTTTCTCTCAAATTCCCCAGGGATACTGTGATATATACAACAGACAAATTTTTATGAGTTACAACCCAGCTGAAATAAAAGTTATTATTTCTTTAACCTCTAAAGTGTGGCTCAGATGGTCAAGAATCTGCCCACAATGCAGGAGAATCGGGTTCAATGCCTGGGTCAGGAAGATCCCCTGGAGGAGGGCATGGCAACCCACTCCAGTGTTCTTGCCTGGAGAATCCCATGGACAGAGGAGCCTGGCGGGCTACAGTCCATGGGGTCGTACAGAGTCAGACACGACTGAGTGACTAACACGTTCACTTTCAAATTGAGTTTCCGAAAGGGCTCGACCACAGCCACGGTCTGATGGAGAATGAAGACTCCCACCTGTCTACAGATGTGCAGATGCGGTGCTTGGCATCCTGGCGAGGTTCTGGGTTTCCGTGATGTCTGACCGCGGTGCATCTCTGCTCAGGGACAGAGGGAGGGAGGCTCCCACCCCAGGCCTGCGGTTTGGCCCTCGGGGCAGCTGGCTCTTCCTGAGCTTTACCAGGCCTGGGAGCGCCCGCCCTGATGACGCTGTGTCCCCTGGGCAGGGAAACAGCTGGGGGAAGCCCTCAGCCTGGGCCTAGGATGCTGGTTAGAAGCAGATCGCCCCCAAAGAAAAGCAACAGCCTCGTGCACTTTCCAGCGTCCTCACTAGGAACACAGAGGACTTTTTGGCTATTCACGTTGTACTAGAACTTTTCTAGGATATTCCCTGGTGGTTCAGTAGTAAAGAATCCGCCTGCCAATGCAGGAGCCATGGGTTCGATCCCTGGGTCGGGAAGATCCCCTGGAGAAGGAAATGGCAACCCACTCTAGTACCCTTGCCTGGGAAACCCCATGGACAGAGGAGCCTGGAGGGCTGCAGTCTATGGGGTCACAAAAGGCAGGACTTAGTGACTAAACAACAGTAGAACTATGCTATTGCTTCCGCAGGCCCATCTTGGGGGGACAGAATCCTGAAGCCTTGCAGAGGTGGGTGGTTAAGGAGGTGGGCCACTTGACTAAAGCCACCCAGCCAGTTGGGAGAAACAGTGAGCCTCCTGACCCCCTAGGTGGGCCCCTCCTCTGCTTCTTTGCCAGTAGAGTTCTCTGATCGGACCCACTTCACAGGGCTGCCCAGCTGCCCTCCCACGGCACCCCATCATCTCCCTCTGTTGTTCTTCTCTGATTGGCACCATCTCCCGCTGCCTCCGGACCTTCCTGGCCCCCGCATGTGCCATCCCGGTGCTCACCCATCTTCTCAGGCAGCGCCGTGGAAATCAATGTGGGGTGCCCTGGGTGCAGGGCAGGCACCTGGACTGCTTCCCTGGAGGCTCCCTGCTCTCTGCTTGGCCCCAGTAGAAGTGTGTCACGGCAAAGACAGATGGTCTTCACTCGCCATTCATCTCAAGGAGCCAGGCTGAGCTGCCTCTGAGTGGAAGCAGTCTGGCAGGGAGCCTGAGATGGGAACAGAACAGCTCCACCCCCAAGATGACCCTGGAGCTCCTGTCACTTAAGGTGATGGACACTGGGGTCACCAGACCCCAGCTGGGCGGACAGAGGCCACTTGGGGGAGGCCGTGTGAACCTGCAGGGACACTGACTCTCTTACTGGGCTTTCTGTTAGGGAAACCTGAGGCGAAGTGAAAGTCGCTTGGTTGTGTCTGACTCTTTGCAACCCCATGGACTGCAGCCTGCCAGGCTCCTCTGTCCATGGGATTCTCCAGGCAAGAAAACTGGAGTGGGTTGCCATTCCCTTCTCCAGGAGATCATCCCAACCCAGGGTTCAAACCCAGGTCTCCCGCATTGTAAGTGGATTCTTTACCGTCTGAGCCATCAGGGAAGTCCTACCATGTGACATTGCAAGTGGACTGGATTTGTTGCAACATGTTTAAACAAAAAGTTTAAAAAAATTACACAACTTACAAAAACATTGTTACAGAGAGAGATGTTTTCGGCTGTTCGACAAAGCGCCGTCCCCTCCGGTGGAAAAACGTCACAGGGTGACATCACTACCATTTCGTAAGAGCCAGCAGAGGTTTAGCGCCTTGTCTTAGTGATAAGAATGTGTCCCCTCGTCCCAAACCCACACTAGTCAGATTCTATCAAAAATCATTTTTTAAAAGGAAACATGACTTAATCCTCAGCTGCACAGGAGGAAAACATACAGCCATGGGTAGTGAATCACTCATGAAAAATTAAATAAATCCACCCACGGCGGGAAACAGCACAACAGAATGTCGGTGTTGGCTTCACGTTGGAAGGAAGCCAAAAGCAGGTCCTGGAAATGATGATGCCTCTGAATCTGATCTCACTCACGTTGTGTGCACTTGAGATCTCCAACTTCATCTCAGCAGCACACGCTTCAAGCCTGGTTTTATTTATTTTTCTGGAGAGCCGTCACAAGAGGGGAGCAGAGTGGCACTGATGTTTCCATGGTATCCATGCAGACTGAGCAACTCGCCCTCCTTGTCCGTCACTTCTGATGAAAGAGACCCCATCACAGGCCCCCAGAACCCTTTGCCGGGATGGATTACGAAACAGTGGAAAAGGGACACTTGTTTTATTAACTAATGCTTCTGCTTAAGTTTTGAAATTTTCAGTGTATGTGAGCAACATCACAGAAAGAAGAAGATCGCTTTTCCAAAATTGTTTTCTGGGAGCCAAACGCTCCTTTATAGGTTCCCACTTCTTCTGGGGGACAGTGGGAGAGCTAATACAAATAAGAGGGCAGGGATGAGACAGCACCAAAATAGATGTTTTTCAAAGTGAAAATTATAAAACATTGACATCACGACGTACAAATTTCATCCTGGAAGGGAAGGCGATGGGCCCTGGATATGGAGGATTCACAGCAGTGGTTACCTGAAGGGCATTTCTGCTGTTGACGCAAAATCCAGAGAGGAACCACCCCTGAGCACAGACCTTTATGTCATGAGGGGACCTTTAAGAAAATCCTCAGGAGACTCTCTACTTTTTAGACGAAGAAGGTGTGACTCAGACATGAAGGGACACGTCTAATTCATTCAGCTTTCTCCAGCTAAACTCTATTTCTGTCCACTCCTTGTCTGGGCTACTGCACAGAACACACAATCAGACTTGCTAAAGAAAGGACTCTAATAGAGACCTTACAGACAGCATTTCCTGAAGTCAGAATGAGGATCTACCACTGTGTCTTTTCAAGGTCTGGCCCAGTCATGAGCCTGCAGGAGACACCTGATAAACGCCGGGCGAGTGGATGGACAGGCTATTGGCCACAGAGAAAGGAAGCCTGGCAAGAGTGTTGGAAGAGATTAGAAAACGGGATTCAGTCAGCAGATAACATGTGGAAACATTTCGGAACCCTGGCCAAGATCAACTTAGGCGATCATAAAACTGTTCCCAAATAGAATTATCAACCAGAAAACTGCAGAATCCATGGGACACACTCTTAGTTAGTAATGAGTTCTATTACTTTCATAACAGTAAAATCACATTTTCCATAAAAACGTAATTTCCATTTTTGACAGGTCTGCCCCTCACTTTTGGAGAAGATGTTGAGTGCTGACTGGTTTCCAGGTTTGAGAGGAGCCTGGCCTCCGTGCAGGGGACACGGGGACCTGTGAGCCCCCTCCCCCCTGTCCACTCACTTCTCCACAGCCTCCCAAGTCTGCTTCCTCATCTTTATGGCAGAAGGGAGAATGCACACCCAGACTGACTCCAGGTGTCGGTGAGGCTCAAGGAGCCAAAGAAAGTGAGCTTGCTTTGCGAGCTGTTACCTGCCCCACACGCATGTCAGTTGTCAGTGCCACTTGGTTTTCAGGATAAGGCATTTACGACATTATCTGGCAAAACAGGAAATAGATCAAGTCCTGTTTTGGGGAATGATAATTTCCACCAACATGACGTTTAAAAAAAAATTAACTTCTCAACAGCAACACGGTAGCTTTAAAAATATTTATATATATCTAACACCTGAACACAAAATCGGTACCACTTCTGAGAGCAGATCTATCTTGGGAGAGTCATCTGAAATCAGTTAAATACCGTCAATGCGTATTTTTAAAATGTTGTTAGAATGCCATCAGCCCCCATCATGAAATAACACAAATCCAAGTTCTGGCTTTGGTTTATGCCGGGAGCCAACACATGAGACCCTACCCCTAAACAGGCCGTAAGGGAGAAAACCTGGATTTCAGCTGTTACACTCCCTTGTGAAATTTGTCTTTTCGAAAAGGCCAGCTCACGAGATTCCACCCGTGACAAGGTCACGAGGAGAAAGCCTGGCAGGCAAGGCAGATCAGGTTTTCAGGGATTTCGAAAAGCTGCCCCCGGCACTCACCTTAAAGATACCTGTCTTTCTGATGCCTGCCTCAATGGACTACTCCCTAATTTCTCTGACACAGGCAGGAAGGCCTTCCCCGATCTCTTCCCAAATAAGAATCAATTTAGAACTTTAATCAATAAGTTTCCCAGGTGGTGGTATGCATCATCAAAATGCAACTGCCCTTCGATACCAATTCCATATTCCTAGGGAATCTGCACGAGAAATTGTTAGGACATGTCAACTTTGCCCTACTTCAGTTCCCACTTTGCCTTTTGGGGTAAATCCCCGTGGCTTACTACCTAATGTGCTTTGGCAGATGGATGTAACACATGTTCCTTCTTTTGGAAAACTATCCTTTGTGCACGTTACTGTAGATACCTTCTCCCATGTCATTGTGGCTACTGCCAGAACGGGAGAAGCCTATAAAGATGTAGTTCAACATCTTTTTGCCTGTTTTTCCTATTTAGGAATGCCAAAATCAATTAAGACAGACAATGCTCCAGCTTATACATCTAAGTCCTTTAAAAATTTCTGTGCCCAATTCGGTATATCCCACTCTACAGGAATTCCTTACAATCCCCAGGGACAAGCAATTGTAGAAAGGGCACATCAGACGCTTAAAACACAAATTTCTAAATTACAGGAAGGGCAGTTCAAATAGTTCTCCACACCACGTTTTGCAGCACGCCCTCTTTGTGCTTAATAACCTTAATGCTGATCAAGCCGGTTTAACAGCTATGTTCCGTCCCTGGAACCCAGAACAAAAAGATAGGAAACCTTTAGTAGAGTGGAAAGACCTCCTTTCCAGACTATGGAAGGGACCTGATCCCTTGCTAACCAGTGGGCGAGGGTATGCTTATATTTTCCCACAGCGTGCTGACTCGCCAATTTAGATCCCAGACAGACTGATTCGCCATGTCGCAGTCCCCCAGACCTCCGGTTCCCTCGCAGCCTCAACCATAGAGGAGGAAGAGCACTCCTCTGCCCTTACCTCGGCCTAGAAGGTCCAGCAGACTCTGAAACAACCGGCAATGGAGATCCCAGAAGAACAAATGGAAACCACCAGGACGTCCTGCGCGGACAACTCAACAAGCCTCCATACCCACATGGGGACAAATTAAGTCACTCTGTCATCAAGCACAGAGAATAGCTTCCCTGCAGCGATCTTCAGCCTCTCCCGAAAGGGTTTTTATTGCCATGCTTGCTTTACTGTCTTGTCAGGCAAGTGCTACCTCTTATACTTCAAAAAAATACTGGGCACATTTCCCTGATCCCCTGACCTTCCAAGTAGTTACTTGGAACAGCGACCCTATACGGGTCAACACAGACCAGCCTCATCTCTTGGGAGGATCCTATACTTCTTGTGATAAAGATCATTATCCCATCAATTTTAACTATACTTTTAGGGGATTAATGGATGATCTTCCCCTTTGCTTTAACTTCCCCCATAGTTATACAAGTGATCTCATCACTCCCTCTAAGGAGGGGTGTGTTGGAGCCTCCAAGAAAGCAATTCTGACAGATTCTCCAGCATCAAAATTTTCAGACAAAACAGGAGATCGGCTGGTTTGGATATTACAGGCCCATATGCCCAGGGTCCTTGACCCCTATAAATCCTTGTTCCTTAATGCTCCACCAAAATATCCAAATTGTATTGATGTTGCTCCGTCAGATGTCATATGGAAAACTATAGACAACCGCCTTGGATATCCAGTATGGAAATCTTGTACTTATAATTCAAAAATAGATTATAGAATACCGGGAGGTGGAAACTATTCGGTACAAGACTGGAGCAATCCAAACCCAAGTCAGAATCCAGGATCTGTTTCTGACCATGTCAGTAGGCTTAGCAATTGGAAAAATGATTCCCTCCCTTGGCCATTGGTGCCCAGCAGATGGCATTATAATCAATGTGTTCCCCCCATGTTGTCCTATACTACTAAGGGCAAAACCTTTTGGCAACCAGAAATTTGGAGAGCCCTTGCTGCCACCTCCATTGTTACTTTAACTCGGCCAGAAAACGATTCCACCTATTCTGTGCTGGCTTGTTTACCCTCCCCTTACGTTTTTTTGTTTACTAATGATTCAAGAAGACTTCATATACAAATGAATTTTCAGGTGGACCAAATAGAGTCTACTGTGAACAATGCATGCTTTCATCCTGTTTAACCCCTCAATATAACATTTGTTCTTTTGTGGTGCTTCAACGTCCGCCCTACCTTATGGTGCCTGTCAGAGTGAACGCCTATTGGTATGACAATTACGGTGTAGCCATTCTGCAACAACTACAAGATTTAATGCATTCCCGACGGTTTGTAGGATTACTTATCCTAGGGATTTCAGCTTTGATAACAGCAATTACCTCTGTCACTGTGGCAGCGATATCCTTGACTCAACAAGTACATACTGCTCAATATGTCAATGATATGTCAAAAAATGTTTCTTTAGCTCTAGCTATGCAAGAGATTATAGATAGGAAATTAGAAGTAAAAATAGACGCCCTAGAAGAAGCAGTCATGCATATTGGAACTGAGTTGCAGGCTTTAAGGGTAAAGTTAGCATTATCCTGTCACGCCGACTATCGGTGGATCTGTGTAACGCCCCTAAAAGTAAATGATACGGATTACAATTGGGAAAAGATTAAAAATCATATTTCAGGTGTATGGAATAGCTCCAGCATTAGTTTAGATCTTGGAAAGCTTCACGGTCGGATAAAAACCTTAGAACATTCCCGCCTGGACTTTACTGCTGCAGGAGCTGCTAATGATTTTTTTCATACCTTTTCTAACTTTATTACTGGAAAAAATATCCTATCAGCTATTTTCAGTTACGCTGCTGTAGCAGCCCTTGTTTTACTTTTCATTATAATCCTTCCTTGCATTGTCAGAACTCTCCGGCAGAGCACTCAGAAGCTTGCGACTGAGATCCATCTGGCTGTCTTAAAAAGTAAAAAAAAGTGAGAGATGCTGGGAGCCAACACACGAGACCCTACCCCTAAAAAGGCCATAAGGGAGAAAACCTGACGGGCAAGGCGGATCCGGTTTTCAGGGGTTTCGAAAAGCTGCCCCCGGCGATCACCTTAAAGATGATATCTGTCTTTCTGATGCCTGCCTCAATAGACTACTCCCTAATTTCTCTGACACAGGCAGGAAGGCCTTCCCCGATCTCTTCCCAAATAAGAATCAATTTAGAACTTTAATCAATAAGTTTCCCAGGTGGTGGTATATTATGAGATTATTCAGGGTGAAAGGAGTGTTTTAATTTAAACTCCTTTGCTGGTAGTTTGTTAGCCAAATGCATTTATGCGCTTGGTACTAATATGCATGATTGCTTATAATATCCTAATCATAAAATAGCATAAAGAACCTGATTATATAAAAGCCCTAATAGATATAGAGCCCTTTTAAGGGGTAAAGGAGTCCTATTAGAAAACATAAGAAAAATTATTCTATAGGTGGTTATTGGGTTGTGATTTGCTTGCTGTGTTTATGCTTGCTGTATTTTTGCTTTTAATGTGCTAAGGTTGTGTTATAGAAACCATTGTTAATATAGTTAAAGATCTAGAGAAATAAGAGCTTAGCCCTAGTGTGGTAACAATGAGATTGTTAATTGTCAGCCAGGAGTGCTAGGCAGAAGCTGCCTCACTGAAGCCGCAGAGTCTGTATGGGGTAAACTTCTTAGATAAACGCAACTGACAACTTCTGCAGAAGGACTAATTTTTGTATTAACAAGGTTATACTTCTACTCTGTACTGTTGCCCTATGAGACTGCTACCTTTCAGTTAAGGTCACCATAGAAACAGAAAATAGGTTTACATTCACCTGACTTGCATAAAATGTTAATAGGTCCGCAGGCCAGAAGATAATGTACAAGACCCTCATAAACAAAGAAGTATGCAGAAAACACCCTGGTTTTGTGAAGGACAAGCTGACGTAATGTTAAACTATCTTCCCCTTAGAAATGTACTAACTTAGGGTATAAAAGCTGTGGTAAAAAATAAAGCATTGCCAGACTCTGCCAGACTCTCCGCACCCCCGTCTGGTCATTCTCTCTCTCTCTCTTTTTCTCTCTCTCCCTCGCAGTCAGACTTGGCCCTATCAAGGCTGGTCTCACGTGTCTTCTCTCTCTCTCTCGCCGACGCCGTTCATCCTGAGGGTACCCCTTGGGTCCTGCCGAGGCTGGACCCCGGCAGGTTTATGTTCATTTCAGTTCAAAACAAGGAGAAAAGCTACTCAGAGAATCCATTATGAGACACATTTTGGTTCAGCAATTCCACAGGGATCTTTCCTTTTCCAACATTTTAAATAGTTGATAGCAAACTCTGCATCGTAATAAGCAGTCTTTTAAAAAGTCACTTCCAATTGGCAATTTTGGAAAGAATGCACAGACTCTCACGTTGCCTGCATGTCCCAGTTCACACAGGGACGCCCCCCTCATCCCCGCCGCCCAGGATGGGGTTGCAGCTGGCAGTGAGGCCCCGTGTTCAGTGGGGACTGGTCCATGGTCCTTCCATGGGACCCCGGGACTCCTTCCCGGCTCCGTGGCTCAACGGGTCCGAGAATGTTCTCTGTAAGTCACGCCCCCAACAGTTTTATAAATGTCTTATCTTCCTTCCCCCCGCGTCAATGCCGCCTCTCGCCAGGCAGTGGGCACAGATCTGCAGCTGACTACGCCATCTGTCCCTGCAATGTCCGCCACACGGACGAGACAAGCTTGTCCCTAGACGGTCAGCCCCGCCTCGTGAGCCCAGACACCAGCTCCCGGGAGACCTGCTTGCTGCCCGACCACCCAGGCATGGCCCGCTTTCTCAGCGTGCCACCAGTAACTAAAATGCCACTTCACAAATCTAGTTGCTAAGGGAAATGAAGAGGATGGTTTTGACTATAAAAATAGAAAATGTCTGACTTAAAACGGATAGGATTTTGATGTGTCATCCAGGCAGTTCAGGGCCCCAGCGATGGTTGGGGATTGTTTTCCTAAAAAGTGAGCCTCACGTGACTTCCTGTCAGCCCCCAAGCAGACCGTTCTCTGGACCATCCCCATGCACCACTTGGCCAGCTGTGGCCAAGAATCCAACAGGGCGCGTTAAAACAGTTTCCTGAAGCCCCGGTTCCAGATTTCCTGCCCGGGGCAGCACAGAATTAACCAAAGGGCTTGCTAATGTTTCATTTAATGGAGGCTTCCTGATAATATTCTTTAACCCAGTTTCTAAATACCTTAGGAATGATTGAGGTGGCCAAAAACTTCGCTTGAGTTTTTCCATCAGATGTTACAGAAAAACCCGAACAAAGGTTTTGATCAACCCAAAATATCACATAAATATAAAACACGGCATAATTCCCCGGGGATAAGAAAGGCTGCCCTTTAGCTTCTCTTTACCTCGTGTCCTACGGGGACGATGCTGGGCACCCATCCTGGCCTGAGAGAATCCATGTCTTCCTGCCAGCTGGAAAAGGATTTCTAGAAGAATTTCAGCTCTGAGCTGGGTCTGCTGGGAGCTCAGAGGTGAGAAGTGCGTTTATATAGGAGATCTGTGTTCCTATTTTCCCTAAGCGGAAACTCTGACAGCTCAATATCCCTGCCTTTGCTATATGACAAATGAATACCTAGTAGACGCTTTCAGGAGGCACTTCTTGGAAGAATGTTGAAACTTTCCTGGGGGTGGAAAATGGAAATGGAAATAAGCGAGGGATTAATGCGTTTGTCACCATCAGATCCAAAGGCATTGTTCCAACTGGCTGTCAGCTCCTACTCTCAGTCTGCGGGAAAGGAACTGCTTCATTGTCGGGAGAAACACATTTTGCTTGGACGGGACAGTCCACACGTGCTAATAAAACCCCCAGGACGTGGCAAATGAAGGAAATAGGAATCGGATCTCTTAGAAAGTTTTCAAATCTCCTGTGCTTTGCACATGAGGCTTCTCTCGTCTTCCTGTAGACTCGGAAGCCGGCTCAGGCCGCAGAGCACCTGTTCTGCCAGCAGGAATGCAACCTGAGACGGGCGGAGAGCACGCTTGAGGTGGTCCCCCTGCCCTGGGAGAGCAAGGCCCCTGCCCTTGATTTGAAAACCTTCAGATTCTTCATTCCTTTCCTTTCTACCATGACGGCTCTTTAAACCAACAGCCAGGAAGAAAAAATGACTTGGCAGAGGACAGTCGCGTGTATTGAAACTGATGAGGTGGAAGCACAGAGCCTTACAGAGGACCAGGCTAGTGAATGGATATTCTAAGTGAATTTTAAAATTCAATTCACCGTTACTTAATATTAACACTTCAAGTTTTCTTTTATTCCTGGGGTATTTCCATGAACCACAGTGAAATCACCAAACTGCAGTACCATTTAGCTTTACTTACTGGTGGATACCATTTGGTATAATAATGTATTTAACAAGACCTCAAAGATCCTGGAGAAAATATTTAAACCTTAATTGTGTATCTTTCATATATTCTTAATTCTGAAATTCCACTTTTTTTTTTCATTTATTTTTATTAGTTGGAGGCTAATTACTTTACAATATTGTAGTGGGTTTTGTCATACATTGACATGAATCAGCCATGGAGTTACACTATAGTTTTAAAACACTAAGTAACCGAGATCCTCAGAGATGCAAGTATTCCCCAGTTGAGGGAACTTTGGTCATTTTTGATCAATATGAACTAGAGTATTACTTCCCAAATCTATTTTTAAATATTGAAAAAAGAAGAAAATATGAGAACGGGTGGTTGTACTAAAAAGACTCCTCTTAATCCAGTTTAAAGTTGACCTTTTTTTAAAAAAAAGATTCAAATATTAAGCCAGTGTCTTTTTTCAAATGAAAAAATCATGTTATTGCTAGACAAGGAAATGATTTTCAATATCCATTATAGTACAGCAAATATATCACTACCTTGTTACATGCCTTCATTATTTTTTTAAATAATTTTATTTACGCATTGGTTTTGGCTGTACTGGGTTTTCGTGGCTGAGCACGGGCTTTCTCTAGCTGCAGGGTACGAGCTTCTCATTGGGGTGGCTTCTCTTGTTGCAGAGCATGGGCTCCAGGGCAAGCTCAGTAGTGTGGTACACACGCTTGCCTGCTCCTTGACATGTGGGATCTTCCCGGACCAGGGATCAAACCCATGTCTCCTGCATTGGCAGGTGGATTCTTTACCACTGAGCCACCAGGAACAAAAACAATTTTATTAAGCGCTTATTCTTGGGGTCATTTCACTTAAACGTCACAAGAACCCTGGGAACTGCTAGCATAAGAGGTTGGCAAATTCACTCCTCTGGGGCCGCTGGCCCGAGTGTGGACGGTGACCTGGGACAGGCTCCGACTTCAGGGCATGTTCTGTCCCCTGCTCTGCCCAAGGCGACCTATTTGTTTAGCTCTAAATGAGTAAAAAAGCAAGTGTCCAACCTCACAAACTAGAAATAAATTCCTTTCTATTAGTTGAAACCCTGAAGCTCTAGAATAGAAGTTCTCAACAGCTGAGCAATGAATTTGCCGTAGGCTAAGAGACCTGATTCCAAACAAAGGCAGCAACAGGGTAGCTGCGGTAGGTAGGCAAGTTCATGCTTCCAACAGACTTCCCTCACACTGAAGAGGAAGATTCTGGAAATCAGAAGCACTCTTAGCAAGGACTCACAGCGCCCTAAGCACAGCTCTAGCTTCCTGCTGAAAAGGAGGCAGAGGCTGGGACCAGGTGGACGAGATGCTGCCCGAAGCTTTGGCTGCCAAGCGCCCCTGGCGGAGACCGAGGTCAGAAGTCGGGCTCCTACACAGACACCCAGCAGCTTTTGGCGTAGGGACTTCCGAATCTGCGGCTGGTTTGAGACGGTGGGGGCCAGGGGCCCCCTGGAAGCACAAGTCATGGGCTCACTCAACTGAGAGCCAGGCTGACCCAGGCACGGCCTGGCAGCGGGTCGACTAGCTGAAAGGGCAGGAAACCCTCGGGCAAGCGGATGTGGCAACTGATGTGGAAGGACTGGTGCTGAGCCAAGAGCCAGGGGAGGCAAAGGTCGGCCACTTCTAACACATCATAATCCGCACCTACTTTCAGAAGGAGATGAGTCTGGGGGCCTGCCCTCCAGTATTTCATTGCAGCATGGTCAGGACCCGCAGCTTTTCACTGGCAGCAGGTTTAACATCCTTGCCAACCCATTTGAATGAGCAGTACCTCTCGCCTGGGATCCTAAGACAAGAAGGGATGGCGGACTTCCTATAATTAAGTCTCCATCCCATTAATATTGTTCCAGTAATGGCCCTTCTCTTTGATTCCCACCGTGGACATTTGCCCAAGGAAAGCGTGCCACTCAGAACCATCCACATCCAATAATTACAGGATAGAGAACATGGACAACGGAATGAGTCGAGTAAGTAGGAAATGGGAGTTTTCCTCTTCTTTGTCTTGATAAATCATTGACTATATTTAGCATTTTTCGAGATAGGGAGAAAGAGTCCATACGACCAGAATGTCCTTGATCATACCAGGAATAATCATAAGCATGTATGCCCAGATGAAAGGCACAGCCTTGAACAAAGGGGCCAAAGAATTGACCCACCGGCCTTAGAATAATTCTGAACAGAGTCAAGGTTTTTCAAACAAGGTGATACATTTGAGAAAGGCAACTGCCCAGCATCCCCCATCCCAGTTCACTCACAAAAGGCAGGCACACAGGAGGGCAGAACAAATGTTACCTGCCCACAGGCTGCAGCCGCTTCAAAAGCTCTTAGATGGCCTTCCCTCAATCTCCTTAGGAAACTTGACCACATAAGTTGATTAAGTAAACACATAAAAGGCGATGGTATTTCTTTTCCTAAGTACCAGGACCTGGAGGCTATAGAATATTGCCTCAAAAGGCAAAAACTGATGGAATGCCAACACCGTTTTTTTTTTTTTTACTAAAAGTGCAATCCAGAAAAGCTCCTTTTCAGCAGTTTTCCCCACAGCAGATCAATTTAAGAAGCAATTACCATCAAAGCAATTATGTACCCTGTGCTCCCAACAGTCCCCGAATGTGTGCCGCTGAGATAAGACGAGGCCCTTTTCAGAGAGAGGACAAGTCAGTGAGGGAAAGCGTGTGGACACTGTGTTCTCAACAATGCGTTTCAGGGTTCTGAGCAGCTGAGCCAGATTCAAAAACACCAAAATGTATGTATGTATGTAACCAAAAGTGTGATATGGGCCTGCTCAAGCCAGTTAAGGCATAAAATTCAAATATAACATGCTGACCACATGGCCTCCTTTCTCTAGAAGATAATGCTTCTCTAACAATGAAAGCCAACACATTTTTTTTTCCACTAGTTAACTACACGCCAGAGATAATTTTTGAAAAGTTTTGTACTCACCAAGGGAAAACGAGGGCTATAGTCTGAAAAAGAAAGAGAAAAAAAAGAGAGGGTCAGTTTTCTGGTTTAAAAAAGTGCTCTTTTTTGCCACTGCTTTCTCTACAGCACTAGTTGAATGTGCTCATTTTCCCCTCATGGTTTGGGACCTTCAGGAGACCTGGGTTCAATTCCTGGGTCAGGAAGATCTCCTGGAGAAGGAAATGGCAAGCCACTCCAGTATTCTTGCCTGCAGAATCCCACGGACGGAGGAGCCTGGCGGGCTAGTGCACTGGGTCGCAGAGAGTCGGACACGACTGATGAACTAACACACACACACTGACACCTTTTAATCCCGATAATAATAACACTTTCCCCCACAAATACCAGCCTTCAAGAGCGTCCTGCCCTGAGCGCTCCTGTGGTCTCTGGTTGCCCACTGACGGTTGACCAGGGGGCGGGGGCACCCTGGATCTGAAGTGCTGGCCTCTGGCCCCCGAGGGGTCCATCTGTCAGGGGCTCCTTCTGTGACCCGCAGTGTCCCTTCCTCCCAAGCCACCCCATCAGCCCATCTCTCCACAGACAACCTCTTCAAACCCGCAGGGGACACCTCCCTGCACCCAGTTTTCCAGCTCAGTCAGTATCCAGCTTACTCACCATCCATCTAGCTCTCATGCTTTTTTGGTATCCAACAACTCTACTGAGATATCATTTACATCCCATAAAGTCCACCCGATTAAAATATACAATTCAGTGGCATTTAGCACAATCACAGGCTTCCCAGGTGGCGCAGTGGTGAAAAATCCACCTGCCAATGCAGGAGATGCAGAAGATGCAGGTTTGATCCCTGGGTAGGGAAGATCCCCTGGAGGAGAAAGTGGCAACCCACTCCAGTATTCTTGCCTAGAGAATCCCATGGACAGAGGAGCCTGGCTACCGTCCATGGGGTCGCAAAGAGTCGGACACGACTGGGCAAGTGCGCACGCACACAGCACCCGAGAAGTCCCAGTAAATCCCCGCACGCACCCACGCGGCACAGTCACAGTCTCACCACCGTCCTCACCAGCTACTCGGAGCCCACTTCACCATCCCAAAGGAAACCCCCTACCCATTAGCTCCTAATTCCCCCAGCCCACCCTCTCCCCACCCATTGGCCCCAGGCAACCACTCATCTATTTTCTGATATGGATTTGCCAATTCTGGAAAATTCATATAAACGGGGTCCAAGAGCAACTGGCTGCTTTCATCCATGCCATGGCCTGTACTGTTCTGACTCCTTTCTATGGAAGGATACCGTTCCATTATGTGGACGGACCACCTTCTGTTTATCCATTCTGCTCAGCCCAACAACATGACCATGTTCTAGGATCTCGTGTGAGTGGCCAGTCAGGCAGCCTCATGCCAGGGCTGGGAGCCTGAACCTCCCAATGGCTGGAGACCTCACCCTGTTCTCATCACCTTTCTGCCCTGATGGAAGGTGGAATCAAGCTTTGATGAGACTCCTTTTTACAGCAAATGCAGTACACGGTGTTTTCCACCAAAATAGACTACTTCTCGTAGTCACGGCCAGGCTAGATATGTTAAACCAACTACATTGATAACAAGTTGTTGCACTAATTGAAAAGTTGACCTGGGAAGTAGGTTTGAAGCCAAAGCATCAGAAGAAATAATTCTAATATTGAGGAATCTTGCATCTGTGTATGCATATGTGTGTGTGTAATGAGTTGCTCAATTGAGTCCCACTCTTCTGCGACCCCAAGGACTGTAGCCCATCAGGCCCCTCTGTCCATGGAACTTTCCTGGCAAGAATACCGGAGCAGACTGGGATTGCTATTTCCCACTCCAGGGGCTATCTGACCTGCGTCTCTTGCATCTCCTGCATTGGCAGGCAGATTCTTCACCACTGCGCCACCTGGGAAGCCCGATCTTACATCTACTTATCTGTAATGATGGAAGACTGAATGCTCCCCCCTAATACTGAGACAGAGGCAAGGGTGTCCACTCTCTCACTCACATTTAATATTGTCTCGGAATTCCCAATCAGTGTGATAAGGCAAGAAAAAAAAATACATAGAAATTGGAAAGGAAAAATAGGAGTTTATGCTCAGATGGCAAGATCACGTACATAGAAAATTCTACAAATTTACAAAGAAGCAAAGGAGACCCAATCTGTTGTGTAGCCAACGTACTGTGTAACCCAATCTTTTTAAAGTCACAGAGTTCCTAGAGTGCAAAGGAGCCCAGGATCACAGAAGTACACCAGGGGGAAGACAAGTGGGTACTGAGTGTTGGGTGAGGGGGAATCATTGGGGGGTACAGAAGTCATTTTTTAATAGAAATAACTTATTACAAGAGTCCACTTCTTCCAATCCCTCAAAAGATCTTGGGAAGATGCTAGAAAGAGTGACTTCTGGTCTCTGTCTGGGGCCAAGTATGGGGAGAGGCCAGGGGTCCCAGGTACCCTTAATATATCAGGAGGATTGGTAGAAATGCTCACAAGTCTCTTCCTACACAACGCTGAATCATCTTAGGGTAAAACGAAACCCCAAGATGTGGAGAAGCAGGCCCGCAGCCTTGAATCAAACCAAACTAACAACCACAAGACCAAAAGACCGGTTGGGCGTAGAACCAGGTGGTCATGCTGTCAACGGATGTTTAAGTAAATGAGAAAGTACGATGGACTACATCCTAAACGAGCCCGATTATTAATCATTTTGAATTAAACTTTGAAGTGATTTTTTTTTTAAACAAAGCAAAAATACACGAGACAGTGGGCTCTACAGAGAGATCACACATTACATTGGCTCAGGGCTCACACATGCTCGCTTGAAACCACAACTACCAGCTTCTCTGAAGGACAGAATTAGAGCAAAAAACCCCAGCAACCAGAATATCCTCTGAAGTCAGCTTTCATCACACAAACACTTCCTTTAGCCCAAGACCCTTGTGCAGATGGCTACTGTCACAGTGGGCCAAGATCTGAAAAGGTGAAATAAGCTCGTTATAAAGTGAGGGAAGGGGAAGCTGGTCTCCATGGACAAACCCACTCCTCTCGGAAGGGGGTTGTCCCTGGGGAGCTTACAGGGCACAGGGCCGCGGCTGGCTCCTGGTCCTCCCGGAACAGCATGGTCCTCCAAAACAGGAAAGGAGAGACGCTGCCGTTTCACTGGGTCCATTGAGCCCCTTGCTGCGTTTGTGGTGTCTCACCCAGAGCCAACGGTCAATCGCAAGAGGCAAGAGGAGTCCCATTTTAAGGATGGGAAGACTGAGGCTCGGCGAGCTCTCTGACCCGTGTCACCCAGAGCAGGGAAGCAAAGGCTGCTAACCCAGAGGCGCTGGGACCACTCTTGGCTGGCCGCCCAGGGGAAGGCAGCCTACACCGTGGCTTCCTCTGGTTTGCTTGTGTTTTCCTTTCTCATCCCCCCCCACCCTCCAGGGAAGTTGTCACTTCCCCAGGGACCACCTGTCTTTTCCTTACATGCCTAGTGTCTGGGGCACGCCTGCCAGGAGGAGGGCCCACAGAAGACTTTTTGTCCAGGGTGACATGGATACTGGAGAATTCCTTAAAGCCTCTTCTAACTCTAGAAGGGACTTCACTGCGGTCTAAGGGCCGGAAAGATCTAGAAACGCCCAGGCTGGCCACATACTTCCTGTGGGGAAAAGCAGTTCTATGGGAGAGGCTGGGCTCACAGAAGCCTGGGCTTCTGGCCACAGATGTGTGGAAGTCTGTCCCCAGGATGGACATGGCCAGCCGCTCGGCTTCAGAGAGCAGAGGCAGGGGTATGTGGCCAGCTAGAAGCCTGGGAAAGAGGCTGCGCTGAGCGAGGCTGTGGAACAGGGGAAGTCCACCAAGGGAGGCGGGAGGGCAGCCAAGGGCAGGCGGGAGGAACTCCTCTGGGGAGTGACCCGGCCACAGGGCTGGTCCCGATTGCTCACAAGATATGGAAAGACCCAGTGATGTCACTGTGCACCCAGACCCTGCTCAGAAGGAAGGAAAACGGCACCATGAAGAATCAATCCATCGGGACTGCTCCATTTAAGGCAAACGTTAAGATTATTCTGAGTTGTCAAGCTCTGAGCTGGGCAGCCTTTCCAAGCTCAGACAGAAGTGAGAGGTCCTTTCCCTGGGCCTGAATCATCGTACACATTCCAGTGGTTAGACTGCATGTTGCTGAGGGTGTATTGACAAGTTTTTCTTTTAAATCGGCGGTGGCATTCTAAAAAAATTTTGGATGCACATTTGCATTTTACGTTTAAGTATGTATATAAGTATTTCTATATGTACAGGGTATCTAAAATGTGAACGCTTAGTGATGGGTTAAAATTTTATGAAACAAGGGCACACAAATAAAAATCTAACACAGGCGATTCAATACCATAAACTCTGGCCTTGGGGTCACCTTTCAGGAATGATCAGACCTTAGAGTGGCGTGCCTCCATCCTAGCACGTTCTCTCGGGCTCTGTGTCCCCCAGAACACCACCTTGCCCTGAAGCGTTGCTCACAGCCCCTGGAAGATCACCAAGTGGCATTCACTTCCAGTCACGGGACACTCCAGCACCACGACCAGGACTGTTAACGTGGATGTGGTCCCACGGGAAGATCCCTACAATTGGGAGAGCAACTGAGACCCCATCGCATCCATCAAGGGCTGTGGAAATGGAGGAAACCCCCGAAATGACCCATCGCTGCTTCAGCATGGTGTCCAGGGCACAGCTCACCCTGCTTCCTGGTGCTGACTCGAAGGACGGGAGAGTAGAGAGCCGCCTCTGAATCATCCGCCTCAGATCCTTGCTGACCTCATAACTCTGCCGAGTCTCACAGCTTCCTTGTTTACCTTCCCGGCATCAGCAAAGCTGTGAGTTTCTGTATTTTCTAATGCACGAAAGGAAGGCTGGAAGTTGCGGCTGAACAGGGGAGGTAACCTCCCTGAACGATGAGCAGTTTGGTAGACTCTTCTTCTGCCCATCCTGCAGAAGGGGGAGGGTCCCTAAACCAACGCTGCCAAGGCTGAAAAAAAATCCATTTTCTCAAGCTCCTGTTCTGTCACTCTATGACGGACAAGCTGGCCTTCTAAATATTTGGCAACTTTTAACAATTATCCAAGGGCAGCTGCTCAGAAGATCCATGCCTGCTTTCCAAGAGTGTTTTCTGAAGCACAATCCCTCACCCCCCAAACGCACATATCTCTAATTACCCCACAGTTGGGGGTCCCCTCTTTGGATGAGGAAACTATGCAAATTAGTAAGCCCAAGACTCCACTTTCAGAAGTACAAATAGCTTCCGGTTTCCACTCTTTCACGTCTGTCTAGGCCATGATCGAAGAGATGTTTCTCTTGGTCTAATGAACGTTCAGCGAAGCTCAGAGAAAATGATTTCTCTCTAATATTTAAGTAGGGAATCCGCGTTTGGAGGTGTTATTTCTTGGAGAGTCAGTTTGAAACGCCCTTACTTCTCACCAGGTGGCTCGAGGCCTGTGAGCCGGCCGCTGACTGTGTGTGATCACCCCACCCTCCACGGTAAATGGCGGCAAGGTGCAGACGCCCAGGGCAGAGCAGTGTTCTCCAAGGGCTGGGCCACTGCATTAAGTCACTGTTCAGGAGGATCGTTATTCCTGCGGACCCAGGGTGAAAGGAAACTTACCATGCGCTTCTTAACTTAAAAATATCAGTTGTTGCTGTTATTTAAAATGTCAGTTACCAGCAATCATATACGATTGGCAAAGGGGCAAGGAAAATGTGCCACCTGGTTTGTAGTAAGAGATGTGTCTGGGGGAGAATGGGCATATATATGCATGGCTGAGTCCCTTCACTGCTCACCTGAAACTCACATCATTGTTAACTGGCTATATCCCAATACAAAAGAAAAAGTTTTTTTTAAAAAAAGAAAGAAATACATCAACGGAACATAATGGACTCTGAAAATAGATCCCAATACATATAGTGGTTTACAACAAAAAGAGAGATGCGATTTTATTATTACATAGTAATAAGTATTGTTAATGATAAAGGCAACAGCGCTTCTGCCCGTCAGATTGGCATCAGTAAGAAGAGCCAAATGTGTTGGGAAACACCCGCCTTGGATTGCTTCACAGAGCCTGAAGTTCCCGGGGAAGAATCTCAGGATGTGGAGAGGCCACAGAAGTGGTACCCGGACACTCTCCAACTTGGGGGGTCTATGTCCTCCTTCTAAAGCCTCCTTCTTCTAACGCCAAGCTCCCCCTTTGGCTTCTCCTCCAAAAGCCACAACGTGCTTCTCTCAACATTGTCCAGGGTGGAAATTTCTAGAGGCCTCTTCCCCAGAGAAACTGTGTTTTATGGCCCTCCAGACACACCAAGGTCTCCCCACACCGTCCCTTTCCTCACGCTGTTCCCCGACCCAGAAAGCTCCCATCTCCCCTACACTTGCCAGGGGGTGCTGAAGCCCTGGCCTCTCATCCAAGCCATCAGGCTACCTCGGTCTCCTTTCTCCCGCCCCAGGGACACGAAGCTGTTCTCTGCTTCACCCTCTGTCTGTTTTCTTCTTTCTCCAGCCCCACCTTCACAGCAATGTGATGGACGAGACACTGGATGGAGAGACGGCCACCCTGGCTGCTGTCTCGGCTGCCCTGTGACGTGGGTGGGCACAGTCTACAGTTCACAGCTGACAAAAGCAGGATGCAGACACTCACCCCAAATCCAAGGTCTGTGGTGAGTTTGCTGCTTTCTGAACAGAAAACCTTTATCTCTAACTCGAACTTCTTCGTTACATACACAGTTCTATGCACAAACCAGAAATTCGGAAAATACTGGTTGGAAGAATGAGTAAGTGCTTTAAACCAGACGTGACTGTTCATTAAGCGTTTACTTATATGCTAGGGTCATGCCAAGCACGGAGGATTTAGAGATTTAAAGTATGTGGATGGAAGCTCCAGGTGTTTACTCTAAAGGAGTCCAGAGACGGGCTGATCAACAGATCACTGAAATGCTGGGGTGAGCAGGGTCTGATCTGGGGGGTCCAAGAGTTCTGAGATGACAGTAGCAGCCGTAAGCCACATGGGCTGAAGTCAGGTGTCTTTCTTGAGGATGAGATTCGCAGGCAGATGACACAAACAGAGGCTAGGAAGCTGGGCAGCTCGCGGAGCATTCTAAAAGTAGCAAATCATTTGAATCCTGGCTTTGACCTCGGAACAAGTCGCTTCCCCTTTTTAAGCCTTAGTTTCCTCCCCTGCAAAATAAGGATACACATCCCTACTGTGCTGGGCTGATAACTGAGAGATGAACCCCAGGACTGAACTCCGCAGATACCCGAGTCACTGAGAAGGATCTGGAACGTGAGGCAGACAGGGCCTGGGAAGCCGCAGAGGCATTGGTTTGGATTTGGGCTGAAGCCACGGGTGGACTGCAGAAGTCTGCCAGCCTGGAGTCCCTTTCTGCTCTCCTCCGAGGTCACTGTGGTGGCTGCAGGGAGGACAAAGGCGGGGGTGAGCTGAGCGTGGACTGCGGGTCCCTGATGGGCCAGGTGAGGGGTGGAGAGGTACTCCTGAGGTCAGTGGCAGTGGGGATGGAGCTGGGGGAGGGGACTAGTTACAGACCCAGGGGGCAGAGCCCGCCAGCCTTGGGGAATGTATGTGAAGAGGAAAGCAAGGGAGGAAGAAATCAAGGTGACCTTGGACTCGGGCGCCCGTATAGACGGTTCGCCACTCCTGGAGGTGGGGTGCTCGTCTCAGAGTCGCCAGGGAGTGATGTGTGTGCAAATCCTGTAGACACACAGAGAATGTCCCCGAGAGGCTGAAAACAGACATCCACATCAAAAGAAAGAGAGAACACCTCTTTGGAAAAGGCACAATCCCCTTTCAGGAACATGGTACCCAGAGCAGAGAAGTTCGTTAGGTATTTTCAAGAAAGGCTTTGAAAATCTGTAAACCAGACAACTGAAAGGTCTACGAATCAACCAGTTATTTTTCCCCAGACCCCTGAAACACTTCCCCTCTCTTTAACTGACTGATCTGAACCATATAAACTAGCTATATTATTAAGAATTTGTGGAAAATGCACAGAGAAGAGGCTGGCTTTAAAATAACACGGGGAAAGGGAAGATCTCCCATATTCACTGTGTTGTCTTAAAGAGGAAAATCTCAATGTCTTCATCTGACAGCGAGTTCATGATGAAAGGTGAGCTTTGGGGGAATTCATCCATCGCTGAGCTTCTAACAAAAACGTCTCCAGGCTCCATGTGCATTGTCGCTGAGGACAAGCCTCGATTTTCCCCCCGGCCCACCACAGAAGTCCTGTGAACTTGTGATGAATCCCTCCTACACACGTTAAGAACACTGTGGCATTCATCTGCAAACAAAAACGGCATTATGACACAAATATGCAGCCTCGCATCCGGCAACAATATACTGCCATAGACGTGTCATGTTTGACAGGCATTTTGTTTTGTCTACCTAGAAAGGTCAGCCCTCCTCTTCCTCAGGGAGGCAGCGCACCCATCATCCTCCAGGAAAATGGTTTTCTTTCTTTACAGCTCAGGGAATCATCTTCCAATGAATGAATCCGAGCTGCTTCCACAGGCAATCTGTATTGTCCTGGGCACCGGGATAAACGTCGTGATGTCAGAAGCAGGAAATGGAATGCGGACCCCAAGGCCCTCCCTGCCTCCCACGTGGCCGGTGGTCTGCCCTGTGGTCCGAGTCAGAGGGAAGAAGGGAGAAGCAGCGCCTTTGAGCCCCAAGTCAGGCCCTGCCCCCGTGGCCACCGGAGGCGGGGTGACCTTCCCGGCTAGGCGACCTCGGGCAGGTCTCTCATCCTCCCTGTCTGTCCACGGCCTCCGGGCAGGAGGTCACGAATGGCCTCAGAGGAAGACCTGAGGTCTACAGCATTGTGAGAAGGAGCTTGTAAACTGTGCAAGTGAGCGGGGAGGTCCAGGTAAGGGGCAGCGCAGGACAGGGGGAGGGTCCCTGCTGGCCCCCTGGGGGGTGGCGGTGGGCTGGGGCCACGCCGCACACAGCGGTCAGAGGGGCACTGATGTCCCTTCAGCCTCAAGGCTGGACACACTCACTGCAGGGGCCCCTCTAATCCGCACGACGACCTGGAAGCCAGCTGGGAGAGGTGACAAGGTCAGAAAGAAGTCAAGTCTGAGACCTACCCAGCCGGATTCATGCTCCCCAGCCTAGGGCAGTAAGACCCCCGAATGTTCAGGAATCCTGGTGCTTCGATTCCCCGGGGCCAAGAATCACTTTCTGGGAGATGGGCCGTGTGCAAGGAGTGGCCCCCAGGGCCACGGCTGAGGAAGGGGTCCTGGCCCAGCTGTCCAGAGACGCCTCCTCAGCCACAAGCCACTTGCTTCCTTAAAAATCACCGTCAACCTGATGCATTGCAGCCAAGGAGCCCAATGCCCGCCTGCCCTCGGGTTAGGAACTCAGGTCAGTGATTTGGGAGCAAATTCAGCTCCGCATGATCGACACAGAGCTGGTCTCCGAAAAGGCAAAGGCTCTGGGAGTGGGATTTGCAGAAGCTGTGCAGAGTTCAAGGCCAGGCCTGAGCGTGGCAGGACCTAAGGGAATCAAGCAGACCCTCTCTCCACCCCCTGGCCACCCCAGGAGGTGTCCCTGACTGGCCTCAGCAAGTGCCCACCCTCCTGCCCACATCTTTGGCCAACAGAAAGCTGGGGGTCTCACTCTAGGGCTGCCAAGTTGCTAACAAATCTCCTTCCCTTTTTAAACGGGAAACCACAGGCTCCCGGGAGCCTCTGAGAACCACCTCGCGAGACAGACACACTCAGGTCAGGACTGGACGGGACCTGCCTTCCCAGGGGGTCTTTTCTGTCCAAGAAACTGAAATCGCCGTGACGGTGAGCCAGCAAGGCTGGGGCCGCCACGCATGGGCTGGTGTACATGCAGCATCGCTGTGTGTCCAGCCCCGGGCAGGCAGCTTCTCCCTGAAGCCTCCCCTTAGACTGAAGACCTCGGCCAGCCTACCGCGTGACCAAGGAGGAAACGATGCGCTGGGACTGGGTGACATCCCTCAGCGTCGGGACAAACCTCGCTCTCCACCCAAGTCTGTTACCGTAAGAGCCGTGTTCCCAAAGTGGCCTCATCCCTTGCCTGGCGCCGGACCCCGCCTGTGCAGCGGACTCAGCGGGCTGTGCACGTGTGGGTGACCCTGTGCAAACGTGCCAGCCTCTGTGACCGCCATGTGCATCGGGGTGCGGTGCTCACGAGGAACGGGGCTCACATCACAGGTCACATTAAGACCCTCCCTAACAACAACAACAACAGAGACCCTCCCTAACTCTTCAGTTCCATGTGACACAGAGGCAGGGCCTCTGCGTGTGACAAAGGGCACAGGGGACTGTGCTGCCGTGTGTTAGGACAGGACACACGATCAGGGTAACGGCCCCAGGTGACTTTGCTGTGTCACCTACTTTTATTTTACGTACATTAAAAATTTATTTATTTGGCTGCTCTGGGTCTTAGTTGCAGCGTGTGGGATTTAGTTCCCTGACCAGGGGTTGAACCCCCACCCCCGTGTTAGAAGCATGGAATCTTAGCCACTGGACCACCAGGGAAGTCCCCGTGTTAACTAACTTTAATGACATAGAAGCCAATCTATCCAACTACTGGCCCTGGATAAATTTCACCTGGGGAATGGGTTATTTTTAAAATGACTAACCGTTCATAACTAAAATGAAATGATCTTTCTCCCATGGGGCTTCCCAGGTTAGCTCAAATGTTTAAGAATCTGCCTGCAATGACAGAGACATGGGTTCGATCGCTGGGTCAGGAAGATCCCCTGGAGGAGGGCATGGCAACCCACTCCAGTATTCCTACCTGGAGAATCGCATGGACAGAGGAGCCGGGAGGGCTACAGTCCATGGGGTCTCAAAGAGTCGGACATGGCTGGCAAATGACTTGAGTAGGAATACTATCCACCTAAAATCTCCAATGGGGAGGGAAGTATCAAGTTATTTTATTTACGAATGCAGCTGTAATGGAAAATTTAGAATCCATTTGTGAATTTTGTATGCAGTAGGATTACTGAAAAAAACTCAACATTTTCAAGTTTCAGAGTTTAGAATAATAATTTAGAAAAAAATAGGAGACTGTAGAATATTTCCATCTGTGGCTGTAACATGTAATCAGTTGACCAGTAGATTATTTCTTGAATGCCTACTATGTTGTTCTGGAGTAGGAAATGGCAACCTACTCCAGTATTCTTGCCTGGAAAATCCCTTGGACATAGGAGCCTGGCGGGCTATAGTCCACGGGGTCCCAATGAATCAGACGGACTGAGCACACACGCACACAAGCAAGCACTCTACTATGTTGACCATTTGATGACGTGCTTTGGGCCACACAGAAAAGTGCACAGATGAGCTGTCAATAGCGGTGAGGGAAGATCCTCCCATCCGTCCCCCTCCCCCGACTCCAGGCAGCAACGAGGGAGGATGGGTCAGCTGGTCCTGGGCGGGTGGAGGGCGCCCCAGTCCCGTAGCTCTGATTCCAGCCAATTCTGTGAATGCAGACCTTTCACCTGCAAAGCTGCGGTTACAGTGAGAGGCTCCACCCCGCCCCCTCCCACCGCTGCCCTTCCCTGGCTTGGCGGGCTTTGAGATCTAGGGAGCGCTCTGTGCCAGGCAGCAGCTTGGCTCCTGAACGCCCTGGGAGGACGGAGTCCCCAGGACCCTCACAGTGCAATGGCCCCGACCTGTCCCAGCCCCTCACCTCTGATTCTCCAGGTCCAGAGTCTCCCAGGCCACTGTGGGCCAGGGAAACCCCTGGGTTACCCACCATCCTGTGTGTGTGTTGTGTTCGTAAGTTGCTCTAGGGAAAAGAAATAAAACAAAGAACTCAACCGCAATGATTTGGGCAAATGAATTCTCGTGTTTGCAGGCAGGGGAGGGGAGACACCCATGCTTCCTTCTGCAAGGCTCCTGACCCTGGATCCGGTGCCCTTGAGCCTGGGCAGCAGAGCCCTCTGTAGGCACCAGCATGTCCATGAACGCTGAGGACCGTAGCAGCCGCTCACTCTGGACCTGACCAACCAGATTCTACAGATCCCAGCGCAATCGGCTTCTTTACAGATGCCGAAGCCAAGAGACCACCGGGCGTGGGTATGGATGTCACCTCCTTCACCTGCACAGCGACCCTGGAAGGCTCGAGAGCAGTGGGTGAAACCCAGGCTCCTCTTGTTCCTCCAGACTACATAACCTTTCGTTTATGCTATCCTTATAAGATTCCACTAGAAAGAGAAGGTGAAAGAAATGAAAAAAAAACAAAAACAGAATTTACTAAATCCTATGCCAAGGTATTAGCTTTCCATCCTTAATTCCGTACAACATCCTCAGGTCAGTATTTTTTAAATTAAGGGATTAATCCATGCTGCAGAGATAGAAAAAAGATTTCTCCAGCTTCTGGAAGGGGGAAAGGCGGGCAGGGGGAATCATTGTTGCAAACGCCATCAACTGAATGACTCAGGCTTTCAAAATAAAGTCCTCACAGAATGCAGCACCAGGAAAGTGTTGATGTTTCCTGAAAAACTAGGACGTTCTTTTAATCGTACTGCAACAATACAAGCCATTGTGTTTTCCTTTTTGCCATGTCAGCCAGGAAGCTTAGGACTGAATTTAAGGCACAATTACAATCACGTCTTATCTCCAGGGAAAGGGAGCTGGCATTTGTGGAATGCCTACTTGTACAGGGCGCTTCCAACTAAATATTTTTAACTGAACGCTCGCAATCGCCCGGTTATTATTCCAGCTCACAGAGTAGAATAGCAGAGTTAAAGAGGCAGACTCACCAGACCCAAACCTGCCCAAATCATGAGCCACCCTGACACCGTGCAGCATCTTGTCCCTCCGGGATCCCAGAAACTTCTCGGAGGTAAAGAGCACAGATCATCAAGACGCCCCTATGGTAACTCCATCCCCAGGATGGGAATGATGGGTGCTTCCGGCCCCGGGTTGTGACTCACAGTTCCCTGGTCCTAAGAGGTGGACTCGAGGAGGCCAGGATGAGTGAGCACTTTATTGGGTAGACCCAGGGCCAGGCAGGGTCCGCCCAGACGGCCATGCCTTTGCTGGATGTCAGGCCCTGGGTGGTGACCCCGTAGGACAATGCTCCTCCGCTTCCCCCTCCATCTCTCACTAGCGGCTGCCACTCTCCGTCATCCCCACTGGCCTTCTCCAGCCCAGAGCACAGATGACTTCAGTGTCCTGGAGATTTCCCCGCAACACTGAACCCAAAGCACTCTGCTGGATTCGTAGTTATGCTGAACGGTAAACGGTCAGTTCCCATAGCGGTGACGTCTTCCCTCAACACACACCGCATGTCAGCTGGTCATCCGGTGAGAACTGGCCGCTAAGACAACGACCCCGTGACCTACACAGTGACACCAGCCTCCGTAAGGACCAACTGGGATGCAGTTGAAGCCAAGCTGCAGAGATTCACTGAAAATCTGCACAATGCCTTGCGCATCATGGGTGCTCACAAAACATGGTGGGGGAAAGGTGGTACACGCTCTCTGATTCCATTTATATAAACTTCAAAAGCAGATTGAACGAAAACGAAGGTGAGGAGCAGAAGTGGGGAGAGGGGTTTCCCTGGAAGGTGAGGTGTGGGGGAAGTGGGAGGGAGGTTTGTGTGGGGCAGGGCCTGTCCTGTCCCCTGGCCAGGCTGGTTACTCGGGGGCTCACTCTGAAAATGCAAGGTTCCATGCATTCCTCCCAGCTTGTGTGTTCAGTTCTGTAGGTATGATTTAATTTGATCTGCTATTTCAGATCACCGCTAGTATTACTTTTCGCCCTGTATAAACAAACAAATTAACGAGTGTGGCTCAAAACACCAATTTGCAAATACGGTCAACTGAAAAATGTTCTCCCTCTGTCTGCTCCTCACTCAACAGGGGGACAGATGGCCCTCAGCATCGAGAGACTTAAAGTGTGTAACGGACAGGACCCCTGGCCTGACTGTGCCCTGGGCATTTGCTTGTTTGACATCAGAAGCCTGATTTCTTAGAGAACAAGCTTGTTTACCTTTAGTCATGAACTTTATTTGAAATGACTTTTGATCTTATTGTATTTGTTTTTACCTTGTTTTTATTTTTATTTCTAACTTTAACATTTTTATTTTGTATTGGGGTTGTTGTTCCGTCCCCCAGTCGTGTCTGACTCTTTGCAACCCCGTGGACTGCAGCACGCCAGGCCTCTCTGTTCCTCACCATCTCCCAGAGTTTGCCCAAGTTCATGTCCATTGCATCAGTGATGCCATCTCATCCTCTGAAGCCCTCTTCTCCTTCTGACCTCAATCTTTCCCAGCATCAGGGGCTTCTCCAGTGAGTCGCTCTATGCAGCAGATAACCAAAATACTGGAGTTTCAGCTTCAGCATCAGTCCCCCCAACAAATATTCAGGGTTGATTTCCCTCAGGATGGACTGGTTTCATCTCCTTGCAGTCCAAGGGACTCTCAAGAGTCTTCTCCAGCACCGCAGTTTGCAGATACCAATTCTCTGGCATTCTGCCTTCTTTATGGTCCAGCCCTCACAGTTTTACATGACCACTGGCAAGACCATAGCCTTGACTATACGGACCATTGTTGGTAGAGTAATAGCTCTGCTTTTCAACACACTGTCTAGGTTTGTCATAGCTTTCTTGCCAAGAAGCAAACGCCTTCTGTTTTCAGGGCTGCAGTCACCATCTGCAGTGATTTTAGAGCCCAAGGAGAGGAAATCTGTCACTACTTCCACCTTTTCCCCTTCTATTTGCCATGAAGTGATAGGGCTAGATGCCATATCTTAGTTTTGTTTAATATTCAGTTTTAAGCCAGGTCTTTATTTGAAATAACTTTTTGATTTTTATTGCATTTGTTTTTACCTTGTTTTAATTTTTTTTCTACCTTTAAACTTTTCGTTTTGCACTGGGGTACAGCCCATTAACAACACCGCGATAGTCTCAGGTGAACAGTGAAGGGACTCAGCCACACAGATACACGTATCCCTTCTCCTCCAACTCCCCTCCCACCCAGGCTGCTCCATACGATTGAGCAGAGCTCCATGTGCCCACAGTAATTCCTTGCTGGTGATCCACTTTGAATATAGCAGTGTAGTGTGTACATGACCTTTCCAAACTCTCTGACTATGCCTTCTTCCCGGCAAACAGAAGTTTGTTTTCTCAGTCTGTGAGTCTCTTTCTGTTTGGTGAGTAAGTTTACTTGTAGGGATAGGAATCTCCGACTTGCACGCAAATCTTTATGATGTTGATCTTGACCTTGACCTTGACCCTTCAGTGATGGACAAGATTGCCTCTTAGGGGCTGGCTGGGTGCTCTGGTCAAAGCACCTGGATTCGGATGCCTCCTCCTGCCAGGGGAGGAGCCAGGACAGCTAGCCTCCCCTTCCTGAGGGCTTCCATTTACAAAATGAGGGGGGTCCCCTTTGCTCCAGGGAGGCGGGTGGGGGCCCGACCAGCCCAGCTTTGCCGGGGGGTTTCTGGCTCTACACTGAAAATCCCATGTGCGTAGTCGCCTGATCGTGCCCAACTTTTTGCGACCCCGAGGACTGTAGCCCACCAGGCTCCTCTGTCCATGGGATTTCCCAGACAAGGCTGCTGGAGTGGGCTGCCGTTTCCTCCTCTAGGGGATCTTCCTGACACAGGGATTGAACCCACGTCTCTTATGTCTCCTGCAATGCAGGCAGATTCTTTACCACTAGAACCACCTGGGAAGCCCACACTGAAAGCCCTAGGGGCCTGTAAACCCCTCAGTTCAGTTCAGTTCAGTCACTCAGTCGTGTCTGACTCTTGGCATCCCTGTGGACTGCAGCACCAGGCCTCCCTGTCCATCACCAACTCCTGGAGTTTATTCAAACTCACGTCCATCGAGTCGGTGATGCCATCCAACCATCTCATCCTCTGTCATCCCCTTCTCCTGCCCTCAATCTTTCCCAGCATCAGGGTCTTTTCCAATGAGTCAACTCTTCGCATGAGGTGGCCAAAGTACTGGAGTTTCAGCTTCAGCATCAGTCCTTCCAATAAATATTCAGGACTGATCTCCTTTAGGATGGACTGGTTGGATCTCCCTGCAGTCCAAGGGACTCTCAAGAGTCTTCCCCAACACCATAGTTCAAAAGCATCAATTCTTCAGTGCTCACCTTTCTTTATAGACCAACTCTCACATCCATACACGACTACTGGAAAATCCCTCACTCCCTGGGAAACTGAGTGGTCACTGGGTGGGAACGTGGAATGTGCCCGGGAACATTTGTATTGGACCCTCTGTGTATGGGGTCTGGCATAGGCCATGAGCTCAATAAGTACAGACTATCATTAGCAGGACTACAACCTTCTCCCGAAAGTCTCCCTGTGTGTGTGCTTCGACTGTCATGTCTATTGATGCATTATGCCCAAGACATCTCCCCTGGACCTCCCTCTCCTTCAGTTTCCTGACCCACTTTAAAACAGAAACACACACACCCCTTTGCATGAACTAGAAGGTTCATTCGAGTGAACTCACGCTAACTCAGAACGTGAGTGTCCAGAGGGGAGCGGATGCTGGCCAGAGACAGTGAACCCCGCTGACCAGGAGGCAGCGCCTGGCCTGCTGAGCTCCACTCCTCGTGTTAAAATGAGGACGAAAGCCTGTCCACACGCTCAGGTGCCTGGATGCCGAGTGAAGACCCGGCGCACCTGCTCATTGCCCTGTTCAGTGAGTGTGGGAGCTGGTACTGCATGCAGCGTGGGGACCAGCATGGAGGCCAGCGACCATCAGAGGCATCTTGGGGCTGGGGACCTCGGCGCTGAGGTCAGGAGGAGGGCAGTGCAGGCAAAGGAGCCAGTGAGACACAGAGGAGACCTCAGCGATCAGGGCTGAGGTTCACGGCCCGTGAACAGGGTCAGACACAGTCCTGACCCTGAGCTGGCCAAGGTCTGAACAGCGGGAACCAGACAGAGATAAGGTTTCTGGGCTCTCTGAGCCTCACTGTATCTGATGGAGAGTTCCGCTGCTCAGCTCAAATTATGCTTGTTTTTTCATCTAATGTCTGGCCGCTAAAATACATGGATACTTGTGTTTTAATATAAACTGTAAGAGGAATACAAAAGGAAACTGGTTATATGTTTACGTTTACAAAGAGCAAAAGAAAAGAAATCATAGCTTCTTCCTAATGTAAGTAAATGGAAACATTTTTGATCGGGGTCTGTCCCTTACCTTCTACTGCAAATACCTGGGGAAGAAAGGAAAGGAGATGGTTTATAACAGAAAAACTCCCAGCGGAGTGGACGAACTCAATCCATGCTTTTTTTCACATTTCCACGGGGATGCAAATCAATTTAAGTACTTAAAATAGCCACAGAAAGGGGGAAAAAAGATCAACCTCTATTAGTTACCATGGGAATTACTAATTGAAGCACTTCTTTTGTCTTTTTGAGATCCTTGCCATTCCTGTGACATTTAGAATGATAAAATTAAGGGAGCTAGCATCTATTTCCTGCCATTTGATGATTATAAAAATATCATTATGGAAGTTCAAATTGAAGAAGCTTCTTCGGAAGTAAAACTCACTTATTGTAGTGACATACTTATTAAGGAAATCCACCTTGGACGGAATTTTGCAAGTAGAGTCTAGAATCTTCATAGGGTTATGAGATTTGGGAAAAGAGTCATTTAAAGCCCAAATGCGTCAGGGCATTTCAGTGGGAGAATACATGAAACCCTGGCTGGCTGGTCCCTGTCACTCACCCAGATCACAGCTTCCTGCCGAGAGCCTTTCCGAAAAATGCCAACGTCTACAAGATTGCTGCTGGGCCAGGGTTCTGAAAATCAGACATCTGACCATGAGTGCTGCTTGAAAATGAAACTCTTGATGGCATTCATTAGGACAGTGCTTTGGGGGCATGTTTTTTAAATCATTACTTGCACAGAGTTGCAGTCCCCAAAATAATATTCCCGGATGTTACCAACTTGAGTCTTCATGGGATGGAATGCCATGTAACGTGAGCACCCTTGGAATAGGAGATTGGTTGCTGAGGCACTTGGGTTTAGCAATAAAGAAGTAAATCTTTCCCTTAAAATTGAGAACTGTTTACTGTTAGACTTGGGCTGAAAAAACGGAATGAAGAACTTCGCTAATCCTTATAGGTGGCTAGACTTACCATCTATGAAAACAGATTCTTAAAAGTTTAAATTTAAAAAAGGGAAAGGATACCCTGGCAGCCAGGAGTAGGCAATGAACTGCAATTACACTGGGTTCAACTTCAAATGCAATTAGCTTTGCAAGGAGTGGTCTGGACAGGAAAAGGTTGGACAACACAAGGAGGAAGGCTTAAAACCTGGGCCCGATGCTAACCCTGGTTCTTGCTTTAAGAAAATAAGACTGATCCCCTCAACCAAAGGATGAGTAGTAAGAGAGACGGAAGGTAGGGGAACTGGTTTCTCCTCCAAGAGAGAGAAAACACCTTTCCACTTCGGCACAGAGGGCAAGGCAGCTTGGGCATGGGGGTCAGAGACCCTCGGCTGGGAGCAGATACCCCTTCCTTCCTCTTGCAGAGAAGCCAGTGCCCAGGATCCAGGCTTTCCCAGAAGGAGACCACGCGCTGTGGTCTCAGACTGCTGGAGAGCACCCCAGTCCAGCAGCTTCTGCACACACGCACTCTGACATGCACACACAGAGACACACACACACATACAAACACAGACGCACACAGACACACACACAGACACAGAGTTACACACATACACAGACCCCTCCCCACACGTACACACAGACACACACAGACACACACAAACATACACAGACCCCCCCACACACATACACACACAGACACACACAGATACACATACACACACACAGTCACATACATACACACACAGCCACACACATACACAGACCCACAGACACACACATACACACACACACAGACAGACACACACACAGTTACACACATAGATGCACACATACACACATGCACAGACACATACAGATACACATACACACACACAGTCACACACATACACACACAGTCACACACATACCCACATATATAGACACACAGACACAAACATACACAGACCCCCCCCCACACACACACAGACACACACATACACACACAGACGCACACACACACAGACACACACAGACACACATACACACACACAGTCACATACATACACACACAGATAGACAGACACACAGTTACACACATACACAGACCCCTCCCCACACATACACACAGGCACGCACATACACACATATATAGACACACAGACACAAACATACACAGACCCCACATACATACAGACACAGACGCACACATACACACACACACAGATACACACAGACACACCCACAGACATACACACAAACACACATACATACATACACACACAGACAGACACACACAGAGACACCTGTACAGACACAGACACACACACAGACACGCACAGAAATACACAGACACACACATATACACAGACCAACACACATACATACACACACACATATACAGACACACAGACACACCCACACAGACAAACACAGACACATACACCGACACACACACAGACACACACAGGCACACACATGCACAGACCTCCCCACACACAGACACACGCATATGCAGACACACAGACACACACAGGCACACACACTGCTCCTCCCGGAGAGGCAGGAGGAGACCCCTCCAGGGTTGGAAACGCTTCCCTCGCCCACTCTGGACTTGTCAACTCCACTTTGTCACACAAGCGACGCCAAGAAGACTCTTCCTTAGTCATCAAAGACAAAGTGCTCTCATGGACGAAAGCTTTTCTACGTGCTGGGCTCTTTGCCAAGAATGGTACGTATAGCCAAAGCTATGGTTTCTCCAGTAGTCATGTACACATGTGAGAGCTGGACCAAAAAGAAGGCTGAGCACCAAAGAATTGATGCTTTCCAACTGCGGTGCTGGAGACGACTCTGGAGAGTCCCTTGGACTGCAAGGAGATCCAACCAACCAGTCCTAAAGGAGATCAGTCCTGAATATTCATTGGAAGGACTGATGCTGAAGCTGAAGCTCCAATACTTTGCCACCTGATGCAAAGAGCCGACTCATCAGAAAAGACCGTGATGCTGGGAAAGATTGAAGGCAGGAGGAGAAGGGGACAACAGAGGATGAGATGGTTGGACGGCATCACTGACTCGATGGACATGAGTTTGAGTAAACTCTGGGAGATGGTGAAGGACAGGGGAGCCTGGCGCGCTGCAGACCATGGGGTCACAAAGAGTTGGGCACAACTGGTCCACTGAACAACAACTGAAGATACCAACACAGCATCGATGGGCCAACACAGAGGCACCTCTGGCTCTCAGGCAGTTCACAGGGTGGTGGGGAAGACAGACAGGAATCATGTGTTTATATCAGCAAACAGTTCTTTGAGAGGATGCAACCTGACCCAGGCTAGTAGTCAGGGAAGCCTTCCTGTAGGAAGCGACTTTGGCTGAGAGCTGAAAGGAGGCGTGGGAGTTAATCAGATGGGAGGGTGGTAGGAGAGAGTATTCCAGACATCTCATGCAACCATCGTGTGGAGAAAGGGCCCACACCTCCGGCCTTGGCGGCATCTGCTGGCCCCAGTCCTCCTGGGGCAGGAGGTGGACTTGGGTATCTGGGTTATCTGCACTTCGACATGCCTGGGGCAGGATGGGGCCTAACTGCCATCTCAGTGGCTGTCTTCCACGGACCCCATTTCTCCAGTGCTTGCCTCCTTCAGCCTCAGCCAAGCTTTCTCAGCCCACGCCTGCCCAGTCGAGGTCTCTGGACCCACGTTTCTACTTCCACAGAGGAATCTGCAGGTGCCCTGACTCGGCAGCACAGAGATCCTGGCCCTGGTTTCCATGGATGGTACATCCCCTCCTGTCCACCTGGCTGCTACCTCAGCCTGCAGGTTCTCCGCTTTGGCAAGATGACATCTTGGACCAGACAGCTCTGCATCCTAGGGTCTCTGTCTGCGTGTCACCAGATGTTTAGCAGTGTCCCTGCTCTCTACCCAGTAAATGCCAGCAAAGTCCCTTCCCCCGCCTTCCCCATCACGACAATCAAACGCGTCTCCAGCAGATGATAGGGGTGGGGGGTGCAAAATCCCCCGCAGTGAGAACCACCGCCATGGGCCACTCTCCTGACCCCACAGGGCATCCTCGGCCTCACCCACCGCCTGTGAGGATGCCAACCACCTCCGGTGTCAGTTTAGCTCTGGCTGCTTGTGTCTGGATTCGATCAGAGACATCACCATTTCCAATTCACTCTCCCAGCTCTCAACACAAACCCTGGTATGTAGTTCACATTTAACACATGTCTGTCTGTGTGATGAATGTACTCCTGTAATAGAGTCACAAACACTCTCACAAGCCTCATCTCCTCTTGCCCATCTGCTATCATCTAAAGTGCAGAGCTGACCACACCATGACCTTGCTCTAAAACAGTCTCTGGCTCCCCATAGACTGGTTAATGACTTTTCCAAACCATCTCCAACTCATCTCCATGTTTACCTTGTTGCTGCAATCCCATGGACTGCAGCACACCAGGCTTCCCTGTCCTTCACTGTCTCCTGGAGTTTGCTCAAACTCATGTCCATTGAGTTGGTGATGCCATCCAACCATCTCATCCTCTGCCACCCCCTTCTCCTTTGGCCTTCAATCTTTCCTAGCATCAGGGTCTTTTTCAATGAGTCGGCTCTTTGCATCAGGAGGTCAACCTGGAGGAGGGAATGGCAAACCACTCCAGGGTTCTTGCCATGAGAACCCCATGAACACTGTGTTTGCCTTGAACTGACCTTAAACCAAATGATTGCTTTTTCACAAATACCCCTTGCCTCATCTTCAATGGTAAATGCTTGAGATTGCAGAGAGCTTGGGCACTGCCCTGGAATGCACCGATGGAGAGGACCGATGGGAGAATGGGACAGGGTGTGGAGACTCCCCAGGGTAAAGCTTTGATGTCCTTTTGAGGCCAGGAAGATAAGCCTTCATCTGTGGCACTGATAACAGTGATGAAAGAGTCACCCATCCTAACCAGCCAGGGAATGGAAACACTTGCCAACAACTCTCTCTGTCTGGACCTATTTATTACGTGGTCTAGGACAGGCTATCCCAGAGGCTTGACCCAGAGAGTAGACTGTAGGAAAAAAAAAAAAATCAACCTTCTTGATAGCAAGCATCATCAGTCTCTCGGGGCCAGTGGCATGAGCCGTCAGAGGGCTTCTCGGGACCAGATTCATTCCTCCGTCCCCCGAAAAATGTGCGGGGCCCTAACCCTGAGCACATACCCTCCCGGGCATGAGGGGTGGGCGGGGATCCCAGAGACCGCCTGCTGCGTCCGCTCCAGGGCACCCAGCCCTGCGCTCTGAACAGGCCGTGCATCCCATGAACACTGGACGTTGTCATCTGACTGCGGCTGATTAAAGATGCAGGGGGCTCGTCCCGACAGCAAGCTGACGGGCAGGGGACGTGGCGGTGCCCGGGAGAACCCGGAGGGGCGTCTGCAGGCCCGGCCGGTCTTCAGCCCTGCATCCGCTGCACATCAGGGCACCGCCCCTGCCCTCCGCATCAGAGCGGCCTCTGTTCACCAGGGCAGAGTAGCTGCGGGAGGGGACCCGCTCTGCCCTGGACTCACTGTTGGGTGAGCAAAGCCAACCCACCTGAGCCTTGGGACCAGGCTCCCTGTCTGGCCTCTCAGTGCCCTGAGAGTTCTGAGAAAGAACCCGGGACCAGGGGAGGTACCCGGGGCATCCCTCCCCTGGTGGGGGCAGAGCCTTGTGCCCCAAGTGGCCAGACTTCTCTCGACCCCTGGGGCGGGGCGGGGAGGACAGACAGGTCGTTTACTGCGCTTCCCTGTCATTACCCTAAACTTAAAGGAAGGAAAGATGATGCAGGCTTATTGTCCAGTGAAATTAAAACAACCCAGGAGTACATGAAGGAAAGTTCGGGTCTCTCTCCCAGCCCCCAGTGCGAGCATCTCCTGGGTGGTCATCATATGCCAGGCATCGTGCAGGGCGTGTTTCCTGCTTTCTTCACTCATCCGATCATTCATTCCCGCCAAGTACTTGCACTCAACGCTCGACCTGCCCTGCCAGGGCACAGCGTGGCAGCAAGAGGGTCCCGGCCCTGCTCAGCGCGGTTCACCATCACGTGTGTCCGTGTGTGTGGAGGGGGACGGATGATGGCATCAACACACAAGGACATACATGACAGTGATGAAGGGATGAAGCTGGTGGGGGCAGTCACACAGCTGTAAAGGGCGGCCTCCTGGTGAAGGGGTGCCCGCCGTAGTCAAGATGCCTCCACCCCGGGTGTCCGGTCTGTTCACTCCCAGGTGCCAGGCCCCGCCCCCTGCAGCCTCCTGGGAGAGCCCCCATCTCTACTGGGTCAGTGTCCTGTCCCACCGTCCCCAGTCCTGGGCAGAAAAAGAGGCGTCTTCCCGCAGGGAAGTGCCATGGCTGCTATTGGCCTTTACCAGGACCCCCTTCCAAACACTGCTTCCCTGCACCCCGGCCCCGAAGAGAGGGCTCTAAGGAAGCATTTTCAATTCTCCACCACCAGGCGCTTTATGGACGGCTCCCCAACAAGCCCACACTGTTCTCGCTCCCCTCCTGCCAACCCAGCTCCCAAAAGAGGAGGCTGTCACCGCTCACGGTATGAAATAATTAGGCTGCAGCTGGGATATCTTGCTGAATGTCTAATCGTTTTCATTTGTGGAAGCCTGAAAATGAGCACTTATATGCCCCGGAGAAGGCCATATGCATGCAGGACACATGGGGAGGAGCAAAGGCCGCCTGAGACCCAGGGCTCGGCCTGGACCGGGGAGTCGCTGGCATCATGTGAATGAGCGCTCACAGCCGACGGGGGGCGGTGGGGACCACCTGCTTCCGGGTAAGAAAAAGCCTCACATTTGGGGTTCATAAATTCCAGCAAGGCCTGGGTGATGGCAGATTCCCACTGAGTGAGTTAGGGGTCCAAACGGGACTCGGGTCCACTCCTGGCTCCACGGACACAGCTACATGGTGAAAAGGTGTGTGTGTGTCCCCAGGAGCTCAAGGTCAGAGGAGACCAGATGAGACGAGACCCCAGGGAGACTGGAGCTGGATGCAGATGAGTAAGAACGGATCCTGAGAGGCCTAAGTCACAGCAGAGATGTCATCCTAGGGCCCAAGGCCACCAGAAGGTGCTATCACTGACTCAACGGACATGAGTCTTTGCAAACTCCAGGAGATAGTGAAGGACAGGGAAGGCTGGCATGCTGCAATCCACGGGGTCGCAAAGAGTCAGACATGACTTAGTGACGTAACCACCAAGGCAGCACCAGTGGTAAAGAAACTGCCTGCCGATGCAGGAGACGTGAGACTCGGGTTCAACCCCTGAGTCGGGAAATCCCCTGGAGCAGGAGATTGCAACCCACTCCAGTATTCTTGCCGGGAGAATCCCATGGACAGAGGAGCCTGGCAGGCTACACTCCGTGGGATTGCAAACAGTCAGACACAACTGAGTGACTGAGCAGACAAGACAAGACATTAGCGAGGTGGACAGACCGTCCTAGGCCTCCCTGCTGGCAAGTGGCTGAGCCAGGGTCACTCCCGGAGGGTCTGGCTCCGGCCATGTCCGAACCCACTATGAAGAATGTGCTTAAAGCAATTTGAACAGCCTGCTGCTTCCCAACAACGGACTTACACTTCTGACTTGCCTGCTAATCCTTTCTTTGCCTTCAGGAAGATTGCGTTCTATCAAGCTAATTTCAGTGGTTATTACAAAATGTAGACTAATTAAATCTAAATCATTGAAGATGTGCATTTATAATTTAGAAACATAAAAAGGTAAGGAATTCAAGAAAAAGAACAGAAGAACCCGAAAAATGCAATGCTGGCATCTTGACGCAAGGCTCATCACTGTTAAACAGGTTCATTAGGTGACTGCTGAGTGAGTGAATGTGAAAATGAGCAGTGAATGAGTGAAGAATGAGTGAACCAGGTGCGCATGTGGTGTACTTCTCCACTTCCCTCAAGTCCTAACCTGCAATTAACCTGGATTTTTCTTTTCTAAAAAAATTTAAGAAATAAAGACAAGTTGAATAGAACTGTACCTATTTAAAGAAATTTGAAGCAATAATTAATAACCTCCAAAATCAGAAAGCACCAGGAATAATATACCAGGTCACTGGTATATTCTATTAAAACCAAACATTGAAGGAAGAAATTATACCATCTGTCTATAATCTCTTCTAGAAAGAAGCAAAGGAAATACTTCCTAACCCATTCTATGAAGCCTGCATTACCCTAATATCAAAATCAGACATAGACATTATAAGAAAAGAAAACTATAGACAAATATCCCCATGAACATAGACGCAAAGCCTTCAACAAAATATCAGCAAACAGAATCCAACAACACATAAAAAAAATTGTATACCACAACTAAGTAGGGTTTATCCTAGGTATGTAAGGCTGGTTCAACATCTGAAAATCAATGAATGTAACCCATCACATTAATAGTCTAAAAAAGAAACATCCCGTGATATTATCAATAAAAACGGAAAAACCATTTGACAAAACATAGCACACATAAATGATAAAAACTCTCAGCAAAATAAGAATAGAAGGGAACTTCCTTAACTAGATAGAGAACAGCTACTAAAAAAAACCTACAGCTAGTAATTCTTGATGGTGAGAAACTAGAAGTTTTCCCATAAAAATCAGGAACAAGGCAAGCATGTCCTCTCTCATCGCTCCTTTACAACATCATACTGGAAGCCCTAGCTAACGCAATAGGACAAAAAAAAAAAAAAAAGGAAATACAAGGTGTATTGAATGGTAAGTAAGAAATAAAACTTTTTTTGTTCACAGATGACAGTAACTCTTTCTGGAAAAAGCCTGAAAGAATTGACAGGGGGAAAAGCAACCCCTGGAACTAGCAAGCAATTACAGCAGGTGCAAGACACAAAGTTAGGAGCAAAAGTCACTGCTCTTCCATATGCCGGCAATGAACAAATGAAATGTGAAATTAAAAACACAATACCATTCATACCAGCATGCCCCCAAAATGAAATACTTAGGTATAAGTCAAACACGATAAATTTCAAAATCTATGTGAGGAGAACTACAAAACTATAATGAATGAACGAAAAGAATAACTAGATAATATATATTTCATGTTCATGGGTAGGAAAACATAATACTGTGAAGGTGTTAGTTCTTCCCAACTTGAGCTATTGATTTGGTGCAGTCCCAATCAAGATACCAGCAAATTATCTGTGGATATTGACAAACTGATACTACATTTATATAGAGAAGCAAAAGACCCACAATACAAAAAGAATACTAAGCAAGGACACAATACTAAAAGAGAAGAAAGCTGGAAGACTGACATTACCTGGATTTTATGATTTACCATAAAATTATGGCAATCAAGACAGTGTAATATTGGCAGAAGGACAGAAAAATGAAAGACATCAGAGAGCCTACAAAGAAATCCCCATCACTATAACCAACGGCTCTCTGACAGAGGAACAAAGGCAATACGGAAGAGTAAAGACAGCCAGTTTCAACAAACGGAGCTTGAACAACTGGACATCCACAAGCAAAGAAATGAATGCAGACACAGAGCTTACACCCTTCACAAAAAGTCACTTCAAATGGATCAGTCTTAAACGTAAAACTTAAAGCTATAAAACTCCTAGAAGATAACATAGGAGAAAGTCTAGTCAATCTTAGATATGATGGTGACTTTTCAGATGCAATACCAGAGACATGATCCATGAGAGAAAAAACTGATAATCTGGACTTCATTAAAATTAAAAACTTCTGCTTTGTGGAAGACAATGTCAAGAGAAGAGGAAGCAAGCCACACAGTGGGGAAAAGCATTTGCAAAAGGCATATCTGATAAAGGACTTAGCAATAATATACAAAGAATTCTCAAAACTCAACAACAAGAAAACAAATAGCCTGATTAAAAAATGGGCAAAATGCCAAACACATATCTCAGGGAAGAAGCATACATATGACAAGCATATTAAAAAAAAGTTTCTACACACATGCCATCAAGGAAATACAAATGAAAGAAACAAGAGATTCTACCACACACCTACTGGAATGGCCAAAATCCAAAACACTGACAGAGCAAAAGGCTGGCAAGGACATGAAGAGCGGAAACTCGTTCACTCCTGGGAATGCAGAATGGCACAGCCACTCTGAAAGACAGTCTGGCATTTTCTACAAAACCATAAACATACTTTTATCGTGTGATCCCGCAATCATGCTTCTTGGCATTTACCCAAATGAGTGGAAAACTTATGTTCACACAAAAACCTGCATACAGACGTTTACTCACAACTGCCAAAACTTAAAAGCAACTGAGATGTCCTTCCATAGGTGAATAAATAAATAAACTGCAATCCATTCAATGAAACACTGTTTGGCATTAAAAAGAAGTGAGCTGTCAAGCCAGGAAAAATCATGGAGGAATCTTAAATGCACATCAGTAAGTGAAAGAGGCCAATATGAAATGGCCACATGTAGGTATGATTCCAACCATCTGACATTCTAGAAAAGGCAAAATGATGGACAGTGAATAAAGATTAGCGGTTGCCAGGGATTGGGAAGGAAGGAGGGATGAAGAAACAGAGCAAAGAGGGTTTTTAGGGCAATGGAACAATTATATAGGACGATGTGGACACATGCCATATGCATTTGTCAAAACCCATAGAGTATAACATCAAGAGGGAACCCCAACGTAAACATGGACTTTGGATGACAATATGTCAGCATAAGCTCACTGAGTGTACCACATGTACAGCCATGAAAGCTTGCTCCTTGGAAGGAAAGTTATGACCAACCTAGGCAGCATATTGCTAAAGAGCCTCTTGATGAAAGTGAAAGAGGAGAGTGAAAAAGACGGCTTAAAGCTCAACATCCAGAAGACTAAGATCATGGCATCCAGTTCCATCACTTCATGGCAAATAGATGGGGAAACAGTGGCTGACTTTGTTTTTTGGGCTCCAAAATCACTGCAGATGGTGACTGCAGCCATGAAACAAAAAGACTCTTACTCCTTGGAAGGAAAGTTATGACCAACCTAGACAGCATATTAAAAAGCAGAGACAATACTTTGCCAACAAAGGTCCGTCTAGTCAAGGCTATGGTTTTTCCAGTAGTCATGTATGGATGTGAGAGCTGGACTATAAAGAAAGGTGAGTGCCAAAGAATTGATGCTTTTGAACTGTGGTGTTGGAGAAGACTCTTGAGAGTCCCTTGGACTGCAAGGAGATCCAACCAGTCCATCCTAAAGGGGATCAGTCCTGAATATTCATTGGAAGGACTGATGCTGAAGCTGAAACTCCAATCCTTTGGCCACCTGATGCGAAGAGCTGACTCATTAGAAAAGACCCTGATGCTGAGAAAGATTGAAGGCAGGAGGAGAAGGGGATGACAGAGGATGAGATGGTTGGAAGGCATCACCGACTCAATGGACAAGAGTTTGAGTAAGCTCCGGGAGTTGGTGATGGACAGGGAGGCCTGGCGTGCTGCAGTCCATGGGGTCGCAAAGAGTCGGACATGACTGAGCAACTGAACTGAACACAGGTACTGCTCTGGTGGGGGACCACATGTGGAGGCAATGGCTAAATGAGTCATTCTTCACTTTCCACTCAGCTTTGCTGTGAACCTGAAATTGTTCTAAAAAATGAAGTTTATTTAAAAAAAAAACAAAAACAAGAGGCCATGGGGTGGGCGTGGCCCCAGCTCAGGGTCTGTGCTCATCTCTGGAGCCCAGGCCTGCCCTCCTCAACCTGCCTGCTCTTCTCCAGAGCTCTCCATGCCTTCCCAGGATAAAACCTAAACACTTAGCCTGAGAGCCCCTTGATCATGAGGTCCCCACTAACCTGAGGACTCCACCTCCCCGCCCCCACATCATTCCCCTGAAGTCCAAGAACACTGAGCTTCAGTGACCCACCACCAACCGTGTTCTTCCTACTCCTGGTTCCAGGGTAATGCCATTTTCGTTTGCATACTAAATTTTAAAGCACATGCGATCCAGTACAGACACGTGATAACCCGCAGTGTGTGCCTGAATATCTTTGTCTTTGTCCACAAGTACAGAAGGACAAGTGCTCACGGGTGCAGGCTTTGAGATGACGATGCATTTGTGTATCTTGTTCTTCTCACTTATGAAGCATCGCAGACCACCCCTACTTCCAACCCTGCCAGCCTCTAGAGATCTGACAGATGCCTCCAAAGGGCTGCATAGTGGTCCATGACGCAGAAGTCAAAACAGTCTTTTATCAACCTTTCTATATTGATGGACCTTCACATTTTTAATAAAATTTTTATCTTTTGCCACAGTAAACATCTTTGTGCACATGTTCCCACCTGTTGCTATTCAGTCGCTCAGTTGTGTCTGCCCTTTGTGACCCTGTGGACTGCAGCACATCAGGCTCCCCTGTCCTTCACCATCTCCCAGAATTTGCTCCAATTCATGTTCATTGAATCAGTGATGCTGTCTAACCATCTCATCATCTGTCATCCCCGCTCCTCCTGTCCTCAATCTTGGCCAACACAAGGGTCTTTCCCAGTGAGTCAGTTCTTCGCATCAGGTAGCCAAAGTATTGGAGCTTCAGCTTCTGCACCAGTCCTTCCAATGAATATTCAGGGTTAATTTCCTTTAGGATTGACTGGTTTGATCTCCTTGCTGTCCAAAGAACTTGGCCCTGAAATGAAGGCAGAGAGTCTGACTTATCTCTTTCTTCCTATAGCCTTGAGCAGGACTGGCCACTGAGGAGGTGATCAATACTTCTTTGTAATGGCACAAATGGCCATCACACTCTCACCAGCCATGTACTTCAATGCAATTTTTGCTTTGTGTTTAGGCCCTGTGGCAGAATCTCTCAGCAAATACCTAAGTTATTTAATTTGTTACTGAAGCTAAATTGACACACATTTATTTTTAATCATTTGAGGCTTTCAAAACATTCTATGTGTTTATCCTTTAATATAAACATGGAAACTTTTAGAGGCATCATTTCATTCACACCACTACAATTTGTCCCAAGGATAATTTTCCCAACGTTAAGCGCCAACAATGTTAGATAGCATCACTGACTCACTGAACATGAATCTGACAAACTCTGGGAGATAGTGAAGGACAGAGAAGCCTGGCGTGCTATAGTCCCAGGAGTTGCAAAGAGTCAGACATGACTTAGCAACTGAACAACAATGTTACCATGTTTTGGGGACAGTAAACAGAGAAAATTGAAATTCATTTGAAGCAAGATAAGAGAAGTTCAAGAACTAAAGTTTAATGGTGTGGGTTTTCTCAGAATGTGCTGAGCTTATGAGATCTTTCCTTTTTAACTTTTTATTTTGCATTGGAGTATAACTAATTTATCACATTGGGTTAGCTTCAGGTATATAGCAAAGTGATTCAGTTACACATATACATATATTGATACTTTTTCAGGTTTTTTTCCCCACATAGGTTATTATAGAATATTGAGTAATTGAGTATAGAGTTCTCTGTACTATACATAAATAGGTACTTGTTGCTTATTTGTCTTATGTATAGTAGTGTCTGTCTGCTGATCCCAAACTTCTAATTTATCTCTGCCCTACTCCTTTCCACTTTGGAAACCATGAGCTTGTTTTCCGTATCTGTGAGTCTGTTTTATAAATAAGTTCACTTGTATTATTTCTTTTAGATTGCACATATGAGAGGTACCATGTGTATCTTTACCTTTCTCTGTCTGACCTGCTTCACTCAGTATGATGATTTCTCGGTCCATCCATGTTGCTGTAAATGGCAGGAGTTCAGTCTTTTTCACGACTCAGTAATATTCCACTGTCTGTACGTGCCACACCTTCTTTATCCAGTCACCCGTCCGCGGACATTTAGGTTGCTTTCCCACATCCTTTCCCAGTTGGCTAATCTTTCCAGCTGGACTCTGACAAGAGGCGCCCAATGAGTGCAGCTCAACCACTTTGTCTGGAAGGTCGGCGGGGGCCTATAAGTCAGCTCTGATGGCCTGGGAGGCTGAGGGCAGCAGATGTGCTTCTGGAACAGCTGTGAGAAACAAGGAGGCCCCTCTTTCTTCTGTCACAGCAGCGGATTATCAGCTTGACCCAGGCGGTTGGAGGAGCCCCACCGCCTCCTGACGCGCCTGGCCTGTCAGCCCTCACCTTCCCACAGGACCGGAAGTCCTTCCCCTAACCCTGACCTTGACCCTGACCCATCCCCGTCCCTCTGGGGCTACCCTCGCCTCAAGCCGCGGCCTCCACACAGCAGGCCCCTCTCAGGGTCCCTCGGAGACGCCTCAGGGTCACGGAGTTACTCAGATCAAATGGCCCCCAGAGGTGACCCACCACCCTCTCCTCAGCTGCGGCACAGGACCAGAAGAAAGCCCAGGGTCGGGAGGGTTGGGGACGGATAAACACAGAGCGCACGCCCGCGTGTCCGTCCACCTCAGAGCGGGAAGACGGGCGGGGCGGGGCGGGGGGAAATGACGCGCCGGGGAAGGAAGTGCATCACCACAGGAAAACGGAATGGCTCCGGCCCCACCGTCGGGCCTCCGGAGGAAGCCTCGCTCAGCCCCTTGTCTCCCGCCGGCTTGGCCGGCCCTGGGGACACCTGACCCACTTCCCCGAGGCCGCGTTGCGACGGAGCGTCTTTGGTGAACGGCCCAGCCCGGGTCGTGCAGAGGGCGGCTCCCTCACCTTCGGAGCTGGCGACGTGTGTCCCGAGCGGGGGGCCCCATCTTGCTCGGGCCCGGCGTGGGGAAGCGAGGCCCGGGGCCTCCGGGGGAGGAGCCCAGGGCCTGGCTGGCATCCGGCCTGGGGCCTGAGGCGCAGGGCCGGAGGCGGCCACTGGGTCTGGAGGCTCCTCCACGTGGACCCGCCGGCCAGCTCCTCGAGTGAGCGCACTGCCCCCGCGTCCGAGTCACGGCGGTGGCTCGGCCCACGGGGGAAGGCTGCTGCTGGAGGGGGAGACCCGTGAGTCCATCTTCAAGCCCCTGAGCTGAGCTCCGGGGACGCAGGGACGTGAGCAAGGGCAGGGTGGGCCCTCAGCGCCCAGGAGAGGAGGCTCTGGCTGCCAGATGGACGCCATCACGCCTGCAGGCGCTGTTACCCTCCTGACGACCCTCCGTCTCCCCAACCTGACCCCCTCCCTTCTGCGGCCCACCCCGTGCAAGGTGGAGCTCCCCCCAAACTGTCTAGTCGACCGGGGGCTGTCCTGGTGCTTCCCGCTCTTACCCCAGTCACCTAACTAGTCAACTGACTGACTAACTTAGTCATCTAGCTAAGACACTGCATCCTGAGAGCTCTGCTTCCTGAATTCTTGGGACCGCCCGCCGACAGCATCCTCTTGGCCCTCAACCTGACTGCATGGCGCCAAGGCCTCTCCCCGCAACGACCTTCCCACTGGTCTTTGCTTCCACCAGCCTCTTGCCCACACGGAGCCAGAAGGTCTGCTCAGACACACAGATCCCCCACTTAAACGCCGCACGTGGTTTTCCGCACTGTCCCCAAGCCCCTTACAAGCCCTTCATGATCTGATCTCGGCTACTTTTCTAGCTTCATCAACCTTCGCATCCAGGGGTAATTCATGCACCTACCTATCCATTCACCTCTCCACCCTCCTGCATCCAGCCGCCCATCCAATCAACGTCTGCGTCCGAGAGCTGCTCACCTGGGCCTCACGGAACTCTCATTACGACGACAGTGGCTAAAATCTTCCTCTTAGTCCTAAGTCCTGCTTTATCCAGGATCTCAGCCCTGCCGTCAGTGGGCCCCTCATCTGCGGCCTCCCTCCGCCCTGTCCACTGGTTGATGTATGTCCCTGATGGGGACCCCTTCACCTTCTGCTGAGCTCCCCCCATCCCCTGACTTGCAGGAACAGCCCCAGCACTCCTCACCAGGCTCCCCAGCCCCAGTACCCCACGGGGACCCCTCCTCCTCCTTACCCGAAGTCTGCAACCCGAGCGGCAGTCTCCCCTCCACGTGCCTTCCCCACCCCGGCCCGCGCTGCCCACCCCAGCAGGCAGGCCCAGCTCCGGGCAGGGCCACTGCCAGTCCAGTCTGCCTGTCCAGCTGCTTGGGAGCAGGGCCTCCCCAGCTCTGTCCTGGGGACGTCCGGAATTAGGAGTCAAAGGAACATAGAAAAACCCCTGGGGGAAGTGCTGGCCACAGGACAGAGTAAAGTCATGCAAGTCTCTTCCCCAGTTCCATCTGCCTCAGAAATGAGGTCGGGGGCGCCTCTCCAGCCAGGGAGACCTCCAGACCTCTCCAGGCAGCAAGACTCCGGCGGGCCGGGTCGGGGTGGCGGTCCTCAGGTGCCTGCAGCCTGGCCTGGGTGGGGAGGGGCCTGCACCATGCTCCCTCCCAACAAGGACTCAGAGTGAGGTGCTCCCAAGCCCCGCCCCTCCTTCACCACCCTTCCTTCCGTGTGGGAGGACACAGGGTAGGGAATTCCAAGAATCAACAGAACCGGAACCAGAACTGGAGGGATCCCGGTGGAGTGGGAGGCAGCAGCCAGGTGGGGACCAGCTGGGCTGGGCGCTGTTCCTCCACACAGACATCACAGACACGCCAAGATTGGCCGGGGGAAGAATGAGAGCCTCTTGAGATGGTCCTGATTTTTAGAGATGAGCATCCTTTTATCCAAAGCTGATGCAGACAGGACCACATTCTGCTCGGAACCATAAATGCAGAGAGGGTTTCCTTAAAAGGCCTCTTATCAAGTTTAAAGACTGTTACTGCTTTCGTTAGGACAGGATGTGGTAGTACCTGGCCAAGCAACAAGAGACGGATAAAACGGATAAAAAAGATCACTGAGGTTTCTGCTAGACTGAAGAGGGAAGACAATTCTCAAGAACCTGGGTCTGTGTGATAGAAAAAGAGTCTGGACTCTCCCAGATGCTATCCTCAGATTCTGGCACCGGTAGGAATTTTTAAATTGTGGTGGAGACTGCTTCCCCTGTGGCTCAGTTGGTAAAGAACCAGCCTACTATGTAGGAGACCTGGGTTGATCCCTGGGTTGGGAAGATCCCCTGGAGAAGGGAAAGGCTACCCACTCCAGTATTCTGGCCTGGAGAATTTCATGGACTGTAGGGTCCGTGGGGTCACAAAGAGCCAGACAGGGCTGGGCAACTTTCACTTTCAATACAGACTGAACATAAAATTTATCATTTTAAGCCTTTTTGAGTGTACAGTTCAGTGGCATTAAGTCCCTTCACAGGGCCACCTTCACCACCAGCATCTCCAGAACTTTTTCATCTTCCCAAATGGAAACCCCACACCCATTGAACATTTCCCATCCCCTCCTCCTCCAGCCTCTGGGAACTTCTTCTCTGCTTTCTGTCTCTGTGAATGTGACCATCCTAAGGACCTCCTGAGTGGAGTCACACAGGGTTCATCCTTTGTGTCCAGCTAATCTCACTGAGACCTCAAGCTTCATCCATTACTACAGCTGTGTCCACATTCCCTTTCCAAGGCTGAATAATACTCCATTGCGTGGACAGACCCCATTTCATTTATCCATTCTTCTGTTGATGGACTCTTTGCATGGCTTGGCTTTCAGGTCTAAAGACAAAGGGTCAAACTGAACTTGATCCAGTTGACCTTTCAAAGACATGGGCCTGTTAGTTAATTCAATTGTCAAAATCAAGGCTATCATACAATTGAATGAAAATTTTTTATTTTATAAAATTTCGCTAGAGACAGGCAGATGCCCAGCACCCACCCCCATGACTTCCTCGTTTCCTCAGTCCTCTTCCAGTCCTAATGGTTTTCACAGCCTCTGATCACAAGCAGAGGGAGTGAGATTCCTGGATTCCCTTTCCTTAAAATGCCTTCCCAGAGCGTGAGGGTCTCCTCTCATTGCTTCCGGCCGGGCGGTCTCTGGCTCCCTGGCAGGTCGAGCGGAGCGTCTGCACAGTTGATGGGACGGCAGGAGAACCAGGCTGCACTGGGCGATGCTGACCTACTTTCTCCCTGTGAGAAATTATAAGAAGACGCTAGGCTTGGCAGCTAAGGGTCAACATTTTGCTTGTCTCCTTTGCCTTTTTTTTCTCCCCCTAGTGACGCAGTCTACAGCCTCGCAGCGGCTTTGCACTTGACCTGGGGGAAGGCTGGGCTGCCTTGCCGCCTTCTCTTTTCCTGCTCTTCAATCACCTGGCTGCAGGTAAGGGCACCCGGGGCCTGAGTCCATGAGTCAAAGGAGCCTGGATATAGAGACAGAGCCTTCAAGAATGCCCGTGGGGACTCAGGGAGATGGAGGAGGCAAAGGCGCACTGTGGAAAGGACAGAGGGATGGATTTCTGGAGGTGAAGAAATGAACCAGGAATGAATCAGTTGTGGGAGGAGAAGGCGACTGCCCAGAGACCACATGCAGCCAGGAGACAGCCTGTTTACCTCACCTGGTATAAAGAATATCCTACTCAGTTGTCCACATTTTTAAATTATATCATCTACATACACAAAGGAGATGGCCAGCTGATCTTGAAAAATCAGATGTTCCCTGCCCCCACCCCGCTGGGCGTACCCTGAGCAGGGCGCCCCCTGTGGTTGGGCGGGTGCTGCTCCTCCCAGCCCTGGTCCCCTGGTCCCCAAACATACCTGCCTGCAGGGCCTGTGCCCCGTGACCCCACCCAGGGCCAGGGGACTGGGCACGGGACAGAATGGGCAAGCAGGAAATTGTTCCCCTGAGTACTGGCTGTCCAGGAATCCCAGGGCGAGGAAGAAGGCGGTTCTAGCTGGAAAGAAAGTTTAATCTGATGTTCTTGACTTTTAACATTTGGAGACATTCAGAATCAGTGCACTTTCTGCAGCCCTGGCGCAAGTCCAAGCTTTTAAATGGCCTTGACCTTGACCTTGACGCCTACGGACACTGCAGGGCCTCCCGCTTCCAGCCCTGCCCCTCCTTCCCGTCTGGTCCAGCCCTGCTCCTGGAGCTCCAGCAGACAAGTGCCTGCCTCTGCCAGCTCCTTGCCTCCTCCCAGCCGATGCCCTGCCCTGCATGGGCCCCTGGGGAGGCCCTTCACTGTTGGTTCCCAAGCTCGTGCCGGGCCCCTTCTGAGTGCCAGGGGCCGCCAACGAGGAGGGCGTGAGCCAGACAGCACTCAGAGGATGGCGGGATGGGGGGCTCAGAGGTCAGGAGGGGCCTGGCTGGGACTTGACCCTGGGGCTGAGAAGATAGGATCCTTGCATGACGATGACAAGGGGCCTCTAGGGTGTTTAATCAAGGAGGCACTCAAGTCAGAGCAGAGTTTTCAGAAAGACGTTCCGGGAATGGACGTACGGGGTGGACCAGAAGTATGGGTGGGCTGCCCCCACCCGCCTCTCCTCTTGACAGGGACAGAGTAAAGGGACAAAGTAGGTGATTAAACAGTGAATCCCACTTGGGGACTGTAGATAGAAAAATATGGGAGACCCCTGTAAATTAGTGATTACTCAAGAAAGCAGGTTGGCTTAACCACAAAACCAAGCAGGCTTGCTCAGCAACAAAACCATGCAACAGAAGTACGAGACGAGCCCCCCAAACAATAAAACCACCGCGGCAAGAGACCCACAAGCTGCCCAGTGAGCTCTGAAGGTTACTGATCCCTAGGACACGCTCTCCGCACGCGTGAAAAACAGCAATTTGTGGACCTCGCTTGGCCACGCAGAGACAAGAAAATCCCCCTGCTCAGCCTGGAGGAGGAAGTGATGGTAGAAGCATGACATCTCCTCGAGAAATACAAAGAAGCTCTTCGGCCTCTCCCCACTTTTCTTTGGATAATAAAACCATAGCCCACTAAGTTCTCGGGCGTGGCATTTCTTGCCTCCTCCGCTGTAAGCCTCACAAGCGTCCTATTCTAATAAATCACTTCTCACCTACCACCTCGCCTCTCCCTGAATCCTCCTCTGCCCCAAGACATACAGGATTGTGGTTCCAGAGCTCTTCAGAGCCCCCGAAATGCCTCCCCTTCGGGGCCCATCTCTTTCCTCTGCTCCTCCAGGTACCGTCACCCTGCCCATGCAGAAAGGTCTCCGAGGCTGTTTTGCACTTCTCACATATCTGAGCTGCCTGCCCACCTGGACTTGAATCCCAGTGAGGGCTGGGCCACGCTCCCCGCCCCTCAGGTCCCCTGCGTGGAGACACAGTGACCTGGGCTCCACGGACCCTTCGAAGCATGTGCCACACTGTGGGGCGCAGACATAGAGAACAGACACAGCAGGAGGAATTGAGAGGCCAGCATGGGAACACACACATCACCACACGGAAAACAGACAGCCAGTGGGCTCTGCCGTAGAGAGCTCAGACCGGGGCTCTGTAACAACCTGGGGGGGATGGGGTGGGAGGCGGCAGGCAGGTTCAGGAGGGAGGAAGCATATGTATCTCTGTGTGTGATTCATGTCGATGTATGGCAGAAACCAACGCAACGCTGTAAAGTGATTACCCTCCAATTAAAAATACATAATTAAAAAAAAAGTGCACTGCATGGCTAGTGATCACAAACAACCCTCTGCATGGGCCTCTTCTTGGTTTTGTTTTTCGAGAATAACTAGATCTAAAGTGTGAGATTCCTTTCCGGAAAACTGCACACGGCAGTCATCTCCCACAGTTTAACATGCCCTGCCTGTTTTTGCTACAGAGACTAGAATGTTCAAAAAATAAAGAAGGGTGAAAGAATTAAAAAAAAAAAAAATCTCCCAAAGAATTCTGCAGTTGAAGGATTGATTCCCTTTCATTTATATGAGGGAAAAGTTCTAAGCTTTTTACTGAAAAAGCTGTACTATGAAGCGCAAACAAGGGATTGCACTTGTCGAAATACCTGGAAAAGTGTTTCACTGGAATGTTGTGCTGTTTAAAGATAATGAACAGTGGGGATTCGTTCACAGCTTTTGTTCAGCAAGGCATTTACAATGTTGTTCGGAGAAGGAAGCAGCTGTCTGGGGTAGCAGGCCTTGCATGTCAGGTTCTTCGAGTTTTTCACAAAAGGTCTGACATCAGGACATCCTAACTCATACCAGCGCGGAGCACCCTGGGATTTTTCAGGTCCATGCGGGGTTAAGTACACAGATTTGGGGGCTGAGGGTGGAGATATTACCTTAACAGAGGTGGTCGGCTCTGTTTCTGTTTTTCCAGTTTGAAATGCAGAAGCAAGGGTACTAATTTCATCAATTTACACACTTCCCATCCATAGCAAAAAAGAATACTAAGAGGTAATATCATCTCAAAGGTACCATAACGCTGCTTTAAAAAAGGTAAAAACAAAAGTAATATTGATCCACCAATCTCAGTTCTGTGTAAATATCCAAAGGAAATGAAATCATTATCTCAAAGAGGTATCTGCAACCCCATGTTCATTGCATTTATATATAAATCATGACAGAGATGATGGAATATTACTCGGCCTTGAAGAAAGAGAGAAATCTTGCCATTTGCAACAACATGGGTAAACCTGGAGGACATTACCTGAGTGAAATAAGCCAGACACAGAAAACAAACACTGAATTATCTCACTTACATGTGGAACCTCACTTATATGTGGAACCTCACTTACATGTGGAACCTCACTTATATGTGGAATCTAAAAATGTTGAACCCAGAAGCAAAGAGTCAACTGGTGGTTGCCAGGGGCTGCGGGTAGAGGAGATGGAGAGAGATCATTTGTAGACACTTTCAGTTACGATAAATAAGTTCTAGGGATCTAATGCACAGCATGGTGACTACAGTTAATAGCACTGTTTCGTATACTTAAAATTTGCTAAGAGAGTAGAGCTCAAGTGTTCTCACCACACAAACACTAAAAGGTAACCACTTAAGGTGAAGAGTAAAAGTGTTCATCGCCCAGTCGTGTCCGACACTTTGCAACCCCATGGACTGTAGTCTGCTAGGCTCCTCTGTCCATGGGATTCTCCAGGCAAGAATACTGGAGTGGGTAAGCATTCCCTTCTCCAGGGGTTCTTTCCGATTCAGGTGTATATTAATTAGCTGGATTGCAGCAATCCTTTCATAATGTATACATATCAAATCATGTCCTACACCTTAAACATATACAACAAAAAAGCAATGTCAATTCTAAAAATAGTCTGGATCAAAGAAAACATAAGATTACTTTAAAAATGTCCATTTAACCAACAATTAGTCACGACTGAGCTGTGCTCCATGATTAGAGCTTAGAGGATCCCAGCTCCATGCACATGCCTCCTAATTAAGGGGCTGCCAGGCTGGCTCATTCACCACTATTATTTGATTGAGAAATTTTGTCAACTCCCTTCACAAGGAAGAAATTGGGTCCCAACACGAAAGCAATTTTACACATGTTATGGCAAGATTCAACAAGTACACCAGGGCGCTTGACTTTTAACCAGCTTCAAACCTACTAGGCTGCTAGTCTTAGACAAAGGAAAATGAAAGCTTTTCTTAAAAAAATACAAGGACTTCTCTGGTGGTACAGAGGATAAGAATCTGCCTGCCAACACAGAGGACACCGGTTTGATCCCTGGTCCGGGAAGATCCCGCACGTCTCCGAGCAACGAAGCCTGTGCACCGTAACTATTGAGGCCTCACTCTAGAGCCCAGGAGCCACAACTGAGCCCACGCGCCCCAGAGCCAGGGCTCTGCAAAAGAGAAGCCGGCGAAACGAGAAGCCCCCGCACCACCGCAAAGACATCCCCCACTCACCACAACTAGAGAAAGCCCGTGTGTGGCGACGAAGACCCAGCACAACCAAAGATATGTGAATAAAATAAACAAAGAAAAGTATATGTTTAAAAATATGAGATAGTGCTATCAAACTGAATATTAGCTATACATCTTTATTAACACCTCTAGGTAAGAGCCATGGAGTCTACACACACAGGCACACACACAAACTTACAGGCACATTATTAAGGGCGTACACCAAACTAGTATACATGGAATGGATAAACAACAAGGTCCTACTGTCGAGCACTGGGTGTAGCATCCTCAATGTTCTGGGATAAACCAAAATGGAAAAGAATATGAAAAAGAATATATACATGCATAACTGGGACACCCTGCTGTACAGAAGAAATTAACACAACACGATAAACTGACTATACTTCAATTAAAAAAAAAAAAGGTACACTCAAGAAATTCCCTTTTTTTCCCCCAGCTGAGATATTGATTCTACTTGGGTGAGAAATGATCCTTGGGATTTCTGTCTCCTTATGAGCAAAATGTCATCCCTGGTTAGGCAATTACTAGAACCTCCATTCAGCTTAGAAAGTCTAGGTTTCTAACTATAAATTATGCTCATAATTTGATTTGGGCAAGTGCAGATTTGCAAATCATGTGATTTTCACCAATTCCAACCTGAGTGAACTGTACAGGATGGTGGAAAGGCATTTTAGCTAAATGATTCATGACAAAGTGCAATGCAGATTTTTTAAAAGAGCATTGTTACCTGAAAAAATATATAGTTTAAGGGATTTCCTTGGTGGCTCAGTGGGAAAAGAACCTGCCTGCAATGCAGGAGATACAGGAGACTCAGGTTCAATCCCTGGGTCAGGAAGATCCTCTGGAGAAGGGAATGGCAACCCACTCCAGTATTCTTGCCTACGAAATCCCGTGGACAGAGGAGCCTGGTGGGTTACAGTCCACAGGGTTGAAAAAGAGTTGGACATGAACTTAAATCACGTTTGAGATCTTAATCCCATTCATAAAGATTCTGCAGCCAGAGCACCGGAATCAGGCTTCTCGGGTGGCACCAGTGGTGAAGAACCTGCCTGCTAATGCTGGAGATATAAGAGACACAGGCTAGATCCCTGGGTCGGGAAGGTCCCCTAGAGGAGGTCATGGCAACCCACTGCAGTACGCTAGCCTGGAGAATCCCAGGAACAGAGGAGCCTGGTGGACTTACAGTCCATGGGGCTGCAAAGAGCTGGACACGACTGAAGTGACGGAGCACACACCCTGGAATCAGCACCTGTACTTCTGTGCTGTGTTTGTTTTCCAAGCCTTTTCAGGCATAAAAACATCAGAGTTCTGTCTGCAGGAGGATGGGATTGCCTACGAAAGGAAAAGCATATAGACGTAGGGATTATGAGTCTCAGCTCTCAATAACCCTGTCAGTTCCTACACAGCCCACATCCACTGTACCAAGAATCATTACTGATGCCTTTTACAGGACAACAACAACAAACACTTGGCCATCTTTAAACTGGATTGGAATTAGAAATTCTTAGCTAACAGCCGCCAGAATATCAGAGAATGGTTCTGAACAGTCATTGAGTCTGGTAAGCAGTTCTGGGAGTTACAGCACCACAAACCTTGGAGTCAGAATCAGCTCTTTCTTCAAAAGGGTGGATGATCCAGATAAACTCAGGTACGTGTCTGTGTGTGCTGCGCATATATACACACACACACTGGCCACTCTTAATTAAACACAATGAATGTCAAATAAACAGCTCAAATAATGTCAAGTTTCAAATTACATTTTACTTAAAAGACAAGCCCCCAATTCACAGGCATTTACAAAACAGTCTTGATGTGAACTTCATTACAGGCTCACCTCTACCATGCTGTGATTGCTCGGAAGACTGTCTTCGAGTATCACATAGGATACAGTACAGTCACCATTTAAAAGGTGACATCAGATCTTCTGGGATGTCGTACAAACAGAAAGTCATTTTCAAATGTATGTAAGAGATAAGAGGTGGGTGGTGTTCAGTGAAACGTGATGGGCTGGGCTGCAGTCTGGGGGGCCAAGAAAAGAGCACCCCAACTCCCCCCACCCACACAATGCTCTGTGGCACCAGGAGAGTGAGCCCCAGAAGCTGCACGTCTGAGGCTCAGAGGCCGCTGTCACTGGCCCATCACGATTCTATCTTTACTGCCTCTGTATGAAATCACGTGGTTTCAGGGCTTAGTTTAAATGACTGACACCAGAGCTCCTTCCAGGAGCTTCTGCCTTGGTGAGGACCCTAAGTGAGGTCCCTGGGATGGCCCGGCCTCTCAGAAGACCCAGTCCTGGGCACCAGAGGAAGACACGCCTACCCTGATGCCCACAGTGTGACCCTGCCAGGTGGCTGGACCCTCTCCAAGCCAGGGGGCCCAAGGGGCCCAGTGAAACGGGTCTGAGAAGGTGCCCCTCGGTGGAAATGAGTTGGGTCCTGAGGGAGAAGGGGGTCCCCTGGGACAGAACTGGGAGCAAAGGATGGAGCTGCAGGGTCCAGACGCCGACTGTCGGGGGGAAGGACCCATGTCATAATCCTTTCTGGGGGTGGGGGGTGGGGAGATGGGGAGCCCCGGCCTCCACAGCACCAGAGGGCTGCTCCAGGGGACCACATGGATACTCATGTGTCCCCACTGCCAGCCCCTCCAAGAAAACCGGAGGAGAGAAGGGCAGACGCATGGGGGCACCCTCTAAGTAGTGGAGGCTGGGGTGGGATGGCGTGGGCAGCGTGGGGGCAGGGCGGGCAGGAAATCCCCTCTCAGGAAGGATGCTCACTGTGCAGGCCCCCACCCGCCAGCCCCATGTTCAGCGCCGCGGTGAAGGACAAAGCAGATGGAAAGAAGGAGGCCGCCCAGCGGGTGCTGGGAGACATCAGAGATGGCCTCAGAGACACCCAGCTCCCTCCCAACCTCGTGTCCCTAGGGGACAAGCATCTCCTTCCCCGTGAAAGGGAACACGAGATAGCTGGACTCTTATGCAAGCTGTGTGGCATCAGCTTCTGAGTTTCCTAAACCAGAGGGCTTCCCTGAGAGCTCCATCGGTAAAGAGTCCACCTGCAATGCAGAAGACCCCGGTTCGATCCCTGGGTCAGGAAGATCCTCTGGAGAAGAGATAGGCTACCTCCTCCAGTATTCTTGGGCTTCCCTGGTGGCTCAGCTGGTAAAGAATCTGCCTGCAATGTGGGAGACCTGGGTTCGATCCCTGGGTTGGGACAATCCTCTGGAGAAGGGAAAAGCTACCCACTCCAGTATTCTGGCCTGGAGAATTCCATGGACTATATAGTCCATGGGGTGGCAAAGAGTCAAAACCCTAACTTTCACTTTTCCTAAACCAGGGCTGAACTAGGGGGGTGAGGAGGGCCATCCTAAAGATGCTCTTATCCCTGGGGAAGGAAGCAGAACTCAGGGAACTAGAGCCACGGAGCAGACGAGGGTTGCCAGTTTGGAGAGACAGCCAAGCTCAGTCTGCAGGCAGCATCGTATTTCTTGAGGGTGGATTTCACAGACAAGTCCCAAAGGGCAAATGTGTGTGACTCTCTCACCAAGCAAAGAAACAGTCTAACATGGGAAAGGCCAGGAGCATCCTCTTAATATAAGAGCTTTACCCTCAGGCTCTTGATGGGGAAGCAGTGACACAGACTGGGGTGACACAGTGACCTGCCTCAACGAAGCTGCTCCAGGGCTGAAGAAACAGGGAGGTGAACCCCACCTTTTTTGCTTTTGCTTCCAAGATTATACTCTGCGGAGAACCTTCATGTGAGAAACTCCATCTCCTCTATACTGGTTCCAGAATTTGTCAGAACAAGAGCGGATTCTCTCTCTATGGTTGCTTAATTTGTTCAGGCGCTAAGTCAAGTCTGACTCTTTGTAACCCCATGGACTGCAGCACACAAGGCTCTTCTGTCCTCCAGTATCTCCCGGAGTTTGCTCAGATTCATGTCCACTGAATCAGTGATGCTACCTAAACATCTCATCCTTGACTACATGGGCGCTAAGTCACTTCAGTTGTGTCTGACTCTTTGCAACCCTAGGGACTGTAGCCCACCAGGCTCCTCTGTCCATGGGATTCTCTAGGCAAGAATACTGGAGTGGGCTGCCATTTCCTTCTCCAGGGGATCTTCCCCACCCAGCGATCGAACCCACCCCACCCTGAGGCTCCTGAATTGGCAGGCAGAGTCTTTACCACTGAGCCACCTGGAAAGCCCTTCACTAGCAGGTGTCTAACTCTTCGTGATTCACAAATTATCTTCTTAGATGCTACTTCATTAAAGCCTAGTCAGAATTATTCCCAGATAGTAAGACTGAGGCTTGAGAACACAGAACTTGCCCCACATGGCCCAGCCAGAAGGGGAGGGGAACTGGAGGGAGAAAATAGGATCCATTCCCTCTGGGGACATCCCTGGGGGTACAGAGGATAAGAACCCTTGCCAGTGCAGGGGACACAGGTTTCATCCCTGGTCCAGGAAGATCTACATGCTGCAGAGCAACCAAGCACGCATGCCAACTCCGGAGCCCTGCACCCGAGCTGTGCTCTGCAACAAGAGAAGCCCACGCAACTCAACTGGAGAGGAGCCCCTGCTCTCCACAATAGAGAAGGTTCAGGCACAGCAATGAAGACCCAGCGCAGCCAAAAATAAATAAATTCTTAAAAAAAAAAAAAAAGAACCCATGCCCTCTGACCCCAGCGCCAGACCTCCACCACATGGGGGTGATCCATCTTCCCAGGCAACAGAGGTGGTCCTGGGCAAGCCCACAGAGGAAGATAATATGTGTTTAGGATTCCTTTCTCTGTTAAATGCCAGAGAACCTCAGATACATATTAGGATACTAGATGATCTCATAATTAACTAGTTTTGCAATATTAATTTGCGGTTATACTGACAAGGAGCTTCCTAGGAAACCTAAAATATGCCATACATTCGAGCACATTTCCATCTATCCTACTTCGGAATTCTTCCAGAGTTTAATTTGGTCCATGATGTAAACAATCCCTCATTTTCATCTAGAATGTGTGGCATGTTGCTGTTTTCAGGAAAGAGACAAATCATCTTAATTTATGTAAAGAGTATTCCTAAAGATATGTATAATGGAGTCTGCAAGGCGTAAACACCAAATGTGTAAATATCACAGAATTATCTCTGCACATATTGTCTCAGAAATGGAAACAAATCCCTTTGCTGCAAACAGTCACTCAAGAGAACCTTAAATTTTGTCATTTTGATGTTAACGTGGGTGTGGAGGGAGCTGGGAGGCAGAATTTTAAAAATATCCCCCAAGAGTCTCACCCAGCGTGCAGTGATCCAGGTGCTGCTGGGAAGGGGCTTAGCAGGGGAGTTGAGATTCCTAATCTGCTGACTTTAACGTAGGGAGAGGATCCTGAATTCTTGGGGTGGCTCCAGGGTGGTCACAGGAGCCCTTTTAAAAGCAGGAAAGGAGCAGAAGAGAGATGTGATGGTGGGGTGGGGCAGGGGTGGGGGGCACAGATGGTGGAAACAGGAGAGGGACTGCTGACTCTGAGGATGGAGGAAGCAGGCCTGGAGCCGGGGAGTGGGGCAGCCTCCAGAACCCGGAGACCACCCTCCACGTTCAGCCACCATGGACACAGACCTCACCTGCGTGACCTGAATGCAGGCTCCTTCATCCCAGGGTCTCCAGCTGGGACCACAGCCCTGCCGACACACCGATCTCATTCTATGAGACTCCGGGCAGAGCCCTCCAGAGAGAAGCTGTGGGGTCAGGACTGGGTGTTGCTTCAAGCTGCCAAACTGGTGGGAACTTACATGGAAACTGACTAAGATGAGCCGGAAACTGGCCACGGGCACACACGGGTGTGCAAATGAGCAAAAGAACCTTTCCCCACCCTCCTTTCTCTAAGGAAGACAGACGGGGCACCAAACACTGCACCCACGTGAGACCCACAAGCCGGGCCATGGGTTCCGCGCGGCGCTGCCTCACAGCTGCCCAGGCACCTCACCTGCGTGGCTCTTCTTCCCCAGAGGCACAGCTGGGAGGTACTTCCCACATCTCTGATTTCCCAAATTATAAGCACTCAACATATATTTGCATACGCTAATGTGCCAAATGTAAAATGTAGGGCATCTATTTATCACTAAAATTCACTCTAAAGCAATAACTAACACATGGAAGAATTCTTCATCATGGCATCATTTTGGGTGTGTGTGCGCCAAGCATTCATCTTCAGTACATACACTGCATTTACTTTTCCAACTTTTTTCTTTCCAATGGGGAAGAAGAGAATCCTACGTAAGTCACTTGATTGTAATATAATAAAATATTGTGGCACAAATATCTGTACCTTATATCTTCTTTATATTCCTTAACAGAAGAACCACAAAACAAGACTAATCTGTGGATCATAAATAAGGATATGATTCCTAAAAATGTCAGCCACTCAAGATTATATTGAAACTTGACTCATAGATTCAGATATGACTGAGTCAATATTTAGCTACCCACTTAAAGAGTCTGCAGAGCCTTTAAAAAATAGCTCCAGTAGATTTAAAAAAAAAATTGCTGGGAGATGAGCTCTGCTCGGGAGCTGGATGAAAAAGACAGATCAAGGCAGAAAAATAAGTCAGTCCTCTGTGTCATGGAGATAATCACAAACAGCGATCAAACACACAGTCAAACTTGTCTCCTGCCTGAAGAAAGAGCTCTTAATTTTGAAGGTGGAACAGGACTGTTCTCTTGGAATATGTTGGTTCACTTTTTCCTACAACTTAGGATTTCTTCCATTTGGGTTAAGAATCAAAGAGGGCCAAGGGATTTCATAAATAAAAATAGAAAAATGCTTTATGGTTCACCAAAGAGGAGGGAGGCACAAGGGATCCTGCTCACAGCTGAGAGTGATGCTGTGAAATCCTATTTTATGTATACAGAACAGAACAAAGAATGATGATATGCCCTATCATGGGCAAGCTACCTACCACTTGGGACTCCATGGACTGCAGCACGCCAGGCTTCCCTGTCCTTCACTATCTCCCGGAGTTTGCTCAGACTCACGTCCATTGAGTTGGTGCTGCCATCCAACCATCTCATCCTCTGTTGCTCCTTTCTTGAAGGGAGCTAAAAATGTAAATACCAAAGATATTTCAAAGATTGTGTGTCCCCCAAGGGTTCTTAATCTTTTTGGTGACTTGGATCCTTTTGGTCAGTCAGTGGAGAATATCCTTAGAATAATGTTTTTAATTGCAGAAAATAAATTATATAGGACTAACAACTCAATATTTGTAATGGGCAAAATATTTAAACAGACACTATCAAAGAAGATGTACAGTTAGCAAATAAACCCAGGAAAAGATGTTCTAAGACACTGGTCATTATGCAAACTAAAACTGCAACTAGGTATCATGACTCACCTATAAGAATGGCAAAATTAGAAAAGTAAACAACTCTTCAAGAAAACTGGAGACATCAAAGGCACACTTCATCCAAGGAGAGAAATGGTATGGACCTAACAGAAGCAGGAAAGAGTAAGAAGAGGTGGCAAGAATACACAGAACTATAAAAAAAGGTCTTGACCCAGATAACCACAGTGGTGCGGTCACTCACTTAGAGCCAGACACCTGCAGTGTGAAGTCAAGTGGGCCTTAGGCAGCATTACTAAAAACAAAGCTAGTCGAGGTGACAGAATTACAGCTGAGCTATTTAAAATCCTAAAAGATGATGCTGTTCAAGTGCTGAGCTCAATACGTCAGCAAATTTGGAAAACCCAGCAGTAGTCACAGGACTAGAAAAGGTAAGTTTTCATTCCAATCCCAAAGAAAGGCAACGCCAAAGAATGTTCAAACTATGGCACAGCTGTGCTCATTTCACATGCTAGCAAGGAGATGCTCAAAATCCTTCAAGTTAGGCTTCAACAGTATGTAAACCAAGAACTTCCAGATTTACAAACTGGGTATAAAAAGGCAGAGGAACCAGAGATCAAATTGCCAGCATTCACTGGATCATATAGCAAACGAGGGAATTCCAGAAAAACATCGCCTTCTGCTTCACTGGCTACTCAAATGCCTAGACTGTGTGGAGCACAACAACTGTGGAAAATTCTTAAAGAGATGGGAATACCAGACCACCCAGCTTCCTCCTGCGAAATCTGTATGCGGGTCAAGAAGCAACAGTTAGAGCCGGACGTGGAACAACAGACTGGTTCACAATCAGGAAAGGAGTAAGACGGGGCTGTACCTTCTCACCCGGTTTCTTTAACTCCTATGCAGAGTACATCATGTGAAATGTTGGGCTGGATGAATCACCAGTTGGAACCAAGATTGCCGGGAGAAATATCAACAACCTCAGATAAGGAGATAACACCACTCTGGTGGCAGAAAGTGAAAAACCTCCTGATGAGGGTGAACCAGGAGAGTGAAAAAGCTGGCTTGAAACTCAATATTCAAAAAACTAAGATCGTGGCATCTGATCCCATCACTTCATGGCAAATAGAAGGGGGAAAAATGGAAACAGTGACATATTTTCTTTTCTTGGGCTCCAAAATCACTGCAGACTGTGACTGCAGCCATGAAATTAAAAGACACTTGCCCCATGGAAGGAAAGCTATGACAAACCTAGGCAGTTGGTCAAAAAGCAAAGCATCACGGTGCAGACAAAGATCCATATGGTCAAAGCCATGGTTTTTCCAGTAGCCATGTACAGATGTGAGAGTTGGACCATAAAGAAGGCTGAGCACTGAAAAACTGATGCTTTCAAATTATGGTGCTGTAGAAGACTCTTGAGAGTCCCTTGGACTGCAAGGTGATCAAACCAGTCAATCCTAAAGGAAATTAATCCTGAATACTCATAAGAAGGACTGATGCTGAAGCTGAAGCTCCAATACTTTGGCCACCTGGTGCAAAGAGCTGACTCACTGGAAAAGACTCTGATGCTGGGAAAGACTGAAGGCAAAAGAAGTGGGCAGTGGAGGATGAGATGGTTAGATAGCATCACTGACTCAATGGACATAAATCTGAGCAAACTCCAGGAGACAGTGAAGGACAGGGATCCTTGGGGCAGGACTTAGCAACTGAACAACAAAACAACAGACAATAGCAAATGTTGGCAAAGATGCAGAGCAACTGAAATCCTCCTCCGCTGCTGGTAGGAAAGCAAACAGTACATCACTATGGAGAACAACTTGCTTTTTTAAAAAAATAATGTCACACACATGTGTTCAGCAATCCCATCCTGCTTACTTATCCAAGTGAAACAAATCTAGATTCACAGAGAAACTTATATGCACATGTTAGAGCCATATTATTAATGTGTGTATGTTAGTCACTCAGTCATGTCTGACTCTTTGTGACCCCATGGATTGTAGCCCGCCAGGCTTCTATGTCCATAGAATTCTCCAGATAAGAATACTAGAGTGAGTTGCCATTCCTTCTCTAGGGGACTTCCGAACACAAGGATGGAACCTGGGTCTCCTGTATTGCAGGCGGTTGCTTTATTGTCTGAGCCACCAGGGAAGCCTGATTTTATTTATAAGTGCCCCCACCTGGGAACAGCCCAAATACAGCCCCATGTGGAGAATGGGTAACCAGAAGTGAGTATATCCATACACAGAATACTACCCAGCAATACTGATATACACAACAGCAAGAGTGACTCCTAAACCCATATGCTAGGTGAAAGAAGCCAGACTCAAAAGGCCACGTAGTGTCTGATTCTATTTATAGAACATTCTAGGAAAAGCAAACACTCTAGGAAGGGAGGACAGATCAATGGTTGCCAGGAGTCAGGGGTGGAGTTAGAGAGTCTACTGTAAACTCACAGCCCGAGAGACTGTTTAGTTGGGGGGGCACGGCTGGATTCGTGAAGGTGGTGGTGGTTACGTATCTCTATGCATTTGTGAAAGCTCATGCAGCTGTACACAAAAAGGGTGACTTTTAAATTTTGAAAAAAAAAATTTTATTGTTCCTAAGTAAGCCAGGCAAAGGAAGACGAGTATCATATGATATCACTTTTATGTGGAATCTGAAAAAATGATACAAATGAACTTACATACAATACAGAAATAGACTCACAGACATAACAAATTGATGGTTAGCAAGCAGGAAGGGGGGAAGAATAAATTAGGAGTTTGGGATTAACATTAAAACACTCCTATATATAAAATAGATAATCAACAAGGACCTGCTATATAGCACAGATATATAAAATAATCAGCAAGGACCTTCTATACAGCACCAGGAGCTCTTAGTATCTTGTAATAATCTCTAAGGGAAAAAAAATCTTAAAAAATATATATGTGTAACTGAATCACTTTACTATACACCTAAAATTAACACAATATTGTAAATCAACTATACTTCAATAACAAATAGAACTTAACCGTAAACTAAAATATATATATACATATACATTCTTCCGACCATGAAAAAAAAATGTTTAAAGATGTGAGGAATGACAAAGGAAGCCAATTATATGGAAATAAAGGTGTAAATTTTTCCCCCTATCTAAATTTCCAGACCCTCTGAATTCTATCCGTGGACTCCCAGGAGACTCCAGGTTAAGAATCCCAGAGTGCGGACCAACACACTCAGGGATGTTACCACAACAGTCCCTATGGCCGAAACTGTTTGGAAATGCGTGCGCGTCGCTTCAGCCGTGTCTGACTCTTTGCGATCCTGTGGCTGTAGTCCGCCGGGCTCCTCTGTCCATGGGAATCCTGTAGGCAAGAACACTGGGGTGGGTCGCCATGCCCTCCTCCAGGGGAGCTTCCCGACCCCGGGAGCGAATCCACCTCTCTTCTGTCTCCTGCATCGGCAGGCGGGGTCTCTACCGCCAGAGCCGGCTGGGAAGCCTGCTGGTGTCCTCACCCCCCCAGGTGGTGCCTGCCGCCTGCAGCTCCCAGCGCACCTGACCCCACCGGGCAGACGCGTGGGGAGGGGACACGGTCACCAGGGAACCCTTCGGAGATGCCGTGCCAGACCAGCACTCTTGGGCGCAGTGCCCCTGATTTCCTGCTTTTGCGGCCCCCAGCACCTGGCCCAGGTATAGACTTGATAAACACCTATATTTGTTAAACAGGTGAAATATCCATCTTTGTTGATTTCTTTACAAAAATCAATTTTACCTATTTACCATACAGCTCATACTTCCAAGTAATTTACTTAAAATACCTTATTGCTTTAACACTAAGTATTTATATAATAATTTTAATTGAATCAGGATTGGTAACTTTATTATTTGGGCTTCCCTGGTATCTCAGCTGGTAAAGAATCCATCTGCGATGCAGGAGTCCCCAGTTCGATTCCTGGGTTGGGAAGATCCCTTGGAGAAGGGATAGGCTACCTACTCCAGTATTCTTGGGCTTCCCCGGTGGCTCAGATGGTAAAGAATCTGCCTGCAATGTGGGAGACCTAGGTTTGATCCCTGGGCTGGGAAGATATCTTGGAGAAGGAAATGACAACCCATTCCAGCATTCTTGCCTGGAGAATCCCCATGGATAGAGGTGCCTGGCGGGTTACAGTCCATGGGGTTGCAAAGAATCAGATGCAATTAAGTACAGCACAGAATCTTATGACTTTAATACTAAGGATTTATATAATAATTTTAACATGAAACAAGATTGATAACTTTATTATTTACATGACATATACCATGGAAGTAATTAACCTGAAAAATTACAGTTGACAGAATCTAATTACATAAATCACCATGAATGCAAAGCACCTCCTAATTTTTATTTTACAGTGCATATTACTCCTTCCCCCCAAATACAATGGCTTACAGTTGTAACTTGAAATGTATACCAATCCAAGGTTTAATTTTGCTTTTAAGATTAAGTAGCACATGTGTAATTTAAAAGTGATTTGAAACAGCAAACAATGTCATTGGGCTTACAATTAATGAGGTTTTGACAACTGCAAACAAATTGAATGCATAAATCTATTCACAGCAATCTCTGTATTTAACAGACATGTCACTGAGCGTGACTATACAGTTAATTTTCATTCTCCAGTGTGAAAGCTGATTTATGGTGACCTTGACCTCTAATACTGCTCTCAGCATTTGGTTCAGTTATGAAAGTTAGGCTGGACAAGGAACATTATGAAATCAAATGCCACGATTTCTTTCTTTCTTTTTAACTTTTTTGGCCGCACCACATGGCATGTGGGATCTTAATTCCCTGACCAGGAACGGAATCTGGCCCCCTGCTCTGGAAGCAGGAAGTCTTAACCACTGGACCACCAGGGAAGTCCCATGATCTTTTTTTTTTTTCCTGTGACTTCAGTACAGCCCTTATCTACCAAATACTGTGCTTTCCAAACTGTTATTTCAAAGATGGATACACATTTCCAGGCCACACCTCTCAGTCTGTACTCAGGGTAGGATGTTTCCTAGTTACTCAGCCTTGTAGACGGACTCAGCATAAACACGCATGTTGAGCTAACCCAGCACACAAACCTCTCACACTCCCAGAACAATCGGTTCTAGGTACACAGAGAAAAACCAGTAAAGACATGAAATAGGGGAATGGATTGGCACTGGAACGTTTCTGAAAGAAGGCCACATAGAATCAATACGAACTGATGATAATATGCGCATTTAAAAACAGTTAAAGAACTGCTGTATCTGCACTAAGGTTTCACCTATTTCCTTCCCACTCAGAAGTTCCAAGCTCTAAGGAAACAAAATGGTCTTGTCAATAACAAACACGATTTACTGAAAGGGAAAGAAGGCCAGGAAGTCAGCACACAGATGAGAACTGGATAAACAAAACAGGAGCAACTGAGAGGCTGCTTTCTCTGTTAAATGAAAGGAATTTTAAGGTTTGTTCAGATGGTTGCGTGAGAATGGCTGGAAAATGAGTGAAGAACAGCAATAAATCTTCTTTTGAAGTTTTTCTCTAAGTATAAATCTGAAGGCTACTACTAACGTAATTTGCGAATCTTGGGAGGGGGGGAAGCAATTCAGGGTTATTGTATTAGGAAGTCAATATTCCCTCTAATAGTTTTTGCAGAGTGCATTAATTTTCTTGGCCAAAAAAATGATGGTGCTTTTTCTGTTTTATACCAAAATATAACACAAAAATATGGGGAAATCCAGTTAAATAACGACAGCAAAATAATAATCATAATAACACACTAAAAGGCACCCAGATTAATGGAAGTTACTATCCGCTCTTAAAAGTAATGGCTTTCCAGGTGGCACTAGAGGTAAAGAACCTGCCTGCCAATGCAGGAAATGTAAGACACGCGGGTTCGATCCCTGGGTTGGGGAGATCCCCTGGAGAAGGAAATGGCAACTCACTCCAGTATTCCTGCCTGGCGGGTTACAGTCCATAGGGTCACACAGAGTCAGACATGACTGAAGCGACTTAGCATGCACTTAAATGTAAAATTAAATCAGGAAAGTAATTCACTCTATGTCCCACCATGGAATCAGAATCATTTGTATTCTGACATACAGAGTAAAATAACCCACTGAAAAATGTTATTTACTGTATGTTCTTTAGCCACATATTTTATTCAACGCGGTGGCCATCTCAGGATGTCCATCCGGAATTGCAGGAGCCTCAACTCAAGCTGCCTCGGTTCCCAGGCACGTCTCCTCCAAGCTGCTCTGCTCATCACCACCCTGCCTGCCAGGGTGGCGACCGGCCCTGCTCGGACAGCCGACAGACCCGGGACGGAAGCCCCTCTCTGCCACCTTCCAGGAGACAGGGCTCCGAACAACCTGTGTCCCATGTCCAAGGCTTAGTTTTGCTAACCATAAGATGGGCTGACATCTTACACACATTCAACGTTAAGAGAATTCAGCGACACAAAGGGAATCCACTCCATCCTCCTATGCCTTCTTAGAGGGGGCATCTTGCCACAAGCAGTATGATTCCAGGGTCTGATTTTATTGTTGCTTTTTAAAAAATTATTAAAAAAAGAATCTATGTTTTAATAACATAGTCTCTGAAAACAGAAGTCAGTGCCTCCTCGAGTGTCCACCAATGACACTGATGGGTTCCAATGCTGGAGGAGAAAGGGGCTGAATCAGTCTTACTGATGTAGTAACACACGTTCTTACCTTCCTACAGGCATGAGAGACCCGCCCTGGGGTGGAGGCCGCCCCAGCTTTCCTGTCCCCCTTACTCTGTGGGGATGGAGACTTCAGGTATGCACACACACGGCACGCGGAGGCACCTGAATGGCAGCTGTCTCCTGTGTCTCCCCCTGTCTCTGCATCTCTCCTCTCTCAAGCAGACTCCGACACCAGCTGCCCGACTGCCCCCCACCCAGCTCCTCATCTGATGGTTCTGCTCGCTCCTGTTCCACCTGGATTCCTCTGCACACACAGAACCTATCACGGCCCCCGCGGAGCTGGGCCCATGCCTCTGCCCTGCTCCCCACGCTCCTCCCGTCCAGGCCCCTGCCCCCAGTTAACCAGGAAACCTAAAGACAACTCTTGGAAATGGAATCAAATTTTCCTGCTGTGATGTGGAAGCCTCCCGCAGAAGGGGAAAAAAAAAAAACTAACATTAAAGGTGAATTTTCCAAATCTAATTTCCCAGGCAGAACAACTAAAAATGTTTGCTTCTTCCCTTGTTCACCACTAAACACGCTCATGTTAAAACAGCCTTGTGGGCAAGAACAAAATAAAAACAAGCTCTTTAAAAATTTTAATAGCCTGTGCTTCCTTCCAGGAGACAATCAATTACAGTAGAGAAGGAAAAATGAAGAAAACAAACCAACCTTCAGTGTTTTTATTCTTCCACACAGCATGAAACACTGCAAACAGTTATACATAAAGCCGTCATGGTCCCTCACTATGAGCAAAAGAGGAAACCTGAAAGTTGGATCCTCTGCCTTGAGAAAACACAATACGCAGAGTCTTGACCTTAAAAAAAAAATCATTAAGAAGTGATTATTTGTTCCCTAAAAGGATTAGCTGCTTTACAAAAGGATTATCTACAGACTTCTAGAAGGTATTAAGCTTAGCCAGTGTGTATAAGCCACGATTCAAATTAACATAACTTTTCAGGAATATATTAATATGTAATACAGGGTGTACTTGCAGACAAAAATAACCCTCGGGCTCAGTACAAATCAGGCAGCATGAATGCCGGTGTTTGGGGGATGCCCTTAGCAGCCTCAACTCTTCCTCCTACTTTTGAGCATCCCTCTTAGGTGCGTCATCAGTGGTTCAAAGCGCTCCCCCTCCCGGGCAGGATCCCACCTACATCCCCCCCTCCACGTACCTGCAGCCCAGGTTTTGACAGGGAGGTGACCGGGCTGCAACCATCAGTCTTACCAGGACTGAGTCTTCGGGGTGAGTCGTGGATCCAGGGATGTCCTGAAACCGCGGGCAGAGGGTGCAGCTGCGAGGGCCCAGCAGCAGCAACATCCACAGCCCCAGCAGCCATGAACCACAGCCCACATCCTCGCTGAAAGCTTCTGGTGGCCCAGCCGTGCCTGCAGCTCACTGGGAGCCTTGGCCCTGCCCCTTTTCAGACCGTTTAACCAGCTTTCCAGTTGATTCCAAGGACCACTCCATAACTCTCTGCCAGCTCCTTTTCTCAGTTCTGTGCTGTTACTGCTAAAAGCCACAACTAACACACCCAGGATAGTAAAAGAATAAAGGTTCCTCACCAACATCTTCCTCATTAGCAGGACTGATACTAAAGCTGAAGCTCCAATCCTTTGGCCACCTGAAGCAAAGAGCTGACTTACTGGAAAAGACCTTGATGATGGGAAAGACTGAAGGCAGGAGGACTGAAGGGGATGACAGAGGATGAGATGGTTGGATGGCATCACCGACTCAATGGACATGAGTTTGAGCAAACTCCAGGAGATAGTGAAGGGCAGGGAAGCCTGGTGTGCCTTGGTCCATGGGGTTGCAAAGAGTTGAACACGACCTCACTACTGAACACCACCACCACCTACTCTTTGGAAAGGACCGGTCATTCTTCTCTGTGTAAGTGGGGCTAACCTGTATGACCAATGGAATACTGCAGGAAAGACCTTGTGACTTCTGATGCTAGGTCTTAAAAGATGTTTCAACTTCTGCCTCACTTTCTCTGGGACCACTGTCTCTGGGGGAAATCAGCTGCCCCTCATAAGGATGCTCAAGTGATCCTTTGTATGTCTCCACATGGGAAGGAACTGTGGCCTGCAACCCAGAGCAGACATCAGCTTGCCAGCCAAGGAAGTGGGTCTTCCAGCTCCAGCCAAGTCTCAGATATGCTAGCTTCAGACAGGTGTGTGTGCTCAGTTGCTCAGTCATGTCCGACTCTCTGTGACCCTATGGACTGTAGCCTCCTCCCAGGCTCCTCTGTCCATGGGATTTTTCCAGCAAAAATACTGGAGTGAGTTGCCATTTCCTCCTCCAGGGGATCTTCTCGACCCAGGGATTGAACCCGTGTCTCCTGCACTGCAGGCAGAGTCTTTATTGCTGAGCCACCAGAGAAGCCCCTCAGACAGGTGAGACAAGACAAAATTGCCAACTCTGTTCCGGAGCTTGGAAAACTGAGGTCTGTGCCAAAGGCTGCATTTGGCACAGACCTTATTTCACAGAACCACCTCGTCAGTGCCCGGGAGTGTGCATTGCAAAGTATCCCAGGGACTCCTCTGAAGGCCTCTGCTTAAAACAGCAAGAGCACTGAGGGCGGAGGTTTTCTGGCTTTGCTCATTCATTAGGGCAGCTACTTTCTAGCAAGCTCAGCTACAGTTGTACCAAAGCTCCATTACTTCTAGATGCAAAAATGGTACATTGTCAATAGTTTTTCAGTTCAGTTCAGTTCAGTTGCTCAGTGGTGTCCAACTCTTTGAGACCCCACGGACTGCAGCTCGCCAGGCCTCCTTGTCCATCACCAACTCCCGGAGCTTACTCAAACTCATGTCCATCGAGTCGGTGATGCCATCCAGACATCTCATCCTCTGTTGTCCCCTTCTCCTCCTGCCCCCAGTCCCTCCCAGCATCAGGGTCTTTTCCAATAGTTTTTAGGGAAGATGAAATGCACTGAGATGTGTGGGTCAGAGCCAATGTTTCCATGTTCTGCAACCAAATGGGACCCTATTGAACATCTCACCCACACTGTCCTGGTTAATCTTGCAGTTTTTGTTGTGTAGGTCATGAAATAGCCCCTGAACACACAGAGAAAGGGAAGTTGGACAGAGGGGAACAGGCTGGCTGTAGGCTGAGGGTGAAATCCTACTGACAATAATTGTTGTTTAGTCACTCAGTCCTGTCCAACTCTTTTTAACCCAATGGACTGTATCTGGCCAGAATCCTCTGCCCATGGGATTTCCCAGGCAAGAATGCTGGAGTGGGTTGCTAAATCCTTCTCCAGGAGGTTTTCCTGACCCAGGGACCAAACCCACATCTCCTGCATTGGCAGGCAGATTCTTTACCACTGAGCCACCAAAAACTATACATGTGCCAAATCACACATCTCAAAAACACCTCGTCCACCTTCCCTTGTCCTTCCTGATGAAGAACGAGGTCTGTGACCCTATAAAAGTGAGTCACACAGTCATGTCTGACTCTTTGCGACCCCATGTGGACTGTAGCCCGCCAGGCTACTCTGTCCACGGAATTCTCCAGGCAAGAATACTGGAGTGGATTGCCATTTCCTTCTCCAGTGATCATATCACTCAGCCCCATTTCAGGCCCAAACTCTTTCTTGATAAAAATGCTTAGGAGTTCGTTCCCACATGTTCCTTTGATTTGTTCAGACACGCAGTTTCCCAGAGACATGACCTGCCTCACACCATGGTTAATTGTATTTTTTATGCATCTTGACACAGTATTTAAACCTCCACCCAAAGGCTCCTTGTATTCGTCATGGATATTTTCCAGCTTAAGCCTCCTGCAGGGAAACGTTCCCCTCCAGCCAGACCAGACAGCACAGCGTTTACAGGGACTTCATCTGGATCTGTGCTGCTCGATTAAGGGGCTGAGCTCCTACCAACCAGAAATCAGGCAGGGTGGGGTGAGGGCAAGTGAGCGGGTGCCCCACCTGAAGGTCAGCTCCAATCCTAGGTTCATCCAGACCCTGCCAGAGGCAACAGGAAGTAAAATATGTGTTGTTTGAACTTTGCATTAAAGAAAGACTGTGACTCCAATACTAGGGTATCTTGATAGAATTTTTCCCAACATGGAAACTCTCCATGGAGCTGTTAGGACTAAATCAAAATGATTCTCCAACCAGGAGCAATTGGGCAAACCGTTCTGGTATGCGGTCCTCCTGGGCTTGTAGCACTCAGCCCTGGGTATCTGCGGTCTCGTGGGCAGGGTCTCTCCCACGGCCCCTGAGGGGGCCCCGTTCCCCGAAGCCTGTCCCCCTGGCCTCCTCACGTGAGGAGGCAATCGGGTCTTTTTATTTTTTGGAGACTGGACAGCAGCAGGCTGGAAACAATGGGCATTTCTTGGACCAGCTTGGCTGTTACTCATTTCAAAAGAATGGCATGCCGGCGGTGAAGTGCCAGCTCCCAGGGCCGCCGGCCCGGGCAGGCATGCAGCGGGCAGGAGAGCGGCCCGAGGCACGATCCACAGCCGCTGCCACCCGTGGGCCCTCATTCCACAGCGTGAGTGTCCCCGACACAGGAGGGTGAGCTCAGGAGGGCTTGGGGTTCTGGAAAAAAGAAGTCCAGGGGTGGAAGAGAGCTGAGTAGGGAGGAGGGGGCAGGCCAATGGGTGACCCTGCCACCCTCCCCATCTGGCCTTAAGAGTCCAGCCTCCTTTAGACGTTAAGGTCAGGAATAGAGTCCCAGGAATTTGGGTTCACTACCAGACAGATGGGCTCTTGAAAGAGAGCCTGGCAGAACTGCAGTTCTAGGGGGTGGGGTGGGGAGGGACAGCCACTCAGCCATCACCACCCAGTGGAAATGCCCGCCCCCCACCATGAACACATGTTGCTCCGGATTGACAGGAAGGGAAGAGGCACGGGAGGCCCTCTCGGTCCCGCAGGGGTGACTCCAGGACCTCGGGGCGGTCCCCTTGCCACACACGGTCCCCCAAGTGAGGCTGAGCTGTGCCACTGGCCTCTGAGGGGAATCCTGGGGGCAGACAGATAGACAGACATGGAAGCCCAGGCCCCAGGTAAAGGCTGCAAGGGCAGGATCCGTACATTCTATTCAGCACTGGGGCCCCAGCACCCAGTAGGTCTCCTGTTTATGTTTACTGAACGGATGAGTGGATGGATGTACATACATGGCTATGAGTCTCCTGGGGCTTACGGCTGCGGGAAGGAACGCCCCCACTGCCAGCCATCACCACCACCATCACCACCATCATCACCACCATCACCATCATCACCACCACAATCACCACCATCATCACCATCATCATCATCGTCACCATCATCACCACCACCATCATCATCACCATCATCACCACCATCACCACCATCATCATCACCATCACCACCATCATCACCACCACCATCATCACCATCATCACCACCATCACCACCATCATCACCACCATCACCATCATCACCACCATCATCACCATCATCACCACTATCACCACCATCACCACCATCACCATCACCACCACCACCACCATCACCACCATCACCATCACCACCACCATCACCACCATCACCACCACCATCACCATCATCACCACCACCATCACCACCATCATCACCACCATCACCACCATCACCATCACCACCATCACCATCACCACCATCACCATCACCATCACCACCACCATCACCACCATCACCATCACCATCATCACCATCACCATCACCATCACCACCATCACCATCACCACCACCATCACCATCATCATCATCACCATCACCACCATCACCACCACCATCACCACCACCATCACCACCATCATTACCATCACCACCACAATCACCACCACCATCACCACCATCACCACCATCATCACCACAGTCACCACCACAACCATCACCATCATCACCACCATCATCACCATCATCATCACCACCACCATCATCACCACCACCATCACCATCACTATCACCACCACCATCCCCTCACACTGTCAGGAACCAACCCTCCAATGTTTACTTGGTTTAGTCCTCCTCATTCCAAAACTGTCATCTTTTAAAAAGCAACACTTGAAACTGGCCCCCAGTGCATCCCCAACACCTCATCATGGGTCAGTCTGTCCAAGAACTCTCATTTAGGATGGAAGTGGCTGGAGCAGGACTGAAAGGGGAGCAGAATGCAAACAAAGGAGATTCCTGAAGATTCCAGCCACCCTCAGGGCAGCACTCAGGACTGGTCCCCTCCCCATGATGGTTCCATTTTGGTCCTATGAGCCACAGGTACCAGGTACCACCTCAACCCCACTGTTAGCCCTGCAAGGCACTGGTGCCTCCTCCACCTGCCCAGGCAGCTGCAGTGCCACCCACTGCCCACTTTCCACCCATGGAAAGTCCTGACCTCATTCCTGGGCCCCTGAAAAAAGCCCCTGACTTTTTCTACCCGGCCACAGGTTGGGATTTCCTGGGGAGCTTTGTAAGAAATGCAGCTCCTGACCTCACGATACGCAGGGGGCTCTGGGACCTGCCCTGTGACTCAGAGGCATGTCCTCACTGGAGAAGACCACCCAGAGACTCTCCTGCCCCCTGCCCACCCCTCATTAACCACCCCCAACACACACACATCATCAGCGCTTCCCTTCCTCAGAACTCTTCTTTGCCTCCCCCAGCCCAAGACGGAGCACAAGTCCACCCATTAATTCTAACGCCATTCCTGGGCAGGCCCAGGGGTCCTCCCATCCTCTTCTTGAGTGGTCCACCCTCTTCCCTTCCCCTGAAGGCCCCAGCCACTCTCCCCTGAAGGGTACAGTGGTTTGAGGGGAGCTGCTCCACCCCCGACCCCTGGCAGGACACAGGGCCCCAGCCTGGACAATCAGAATAGGGCGAACCCTGGCCACACTGCAAGCTTTGGGCGCGGTGAGCGACTGAGGCCTGGTGCATCAGAGCCAAGGAGACTCACTCCGGAGTCCACAGCCTCCTGCTCAGGTGGTGGGGGCGGGCGGCTCTCTCCTGCGGGGAGGATGGATAGGAGACTGCTGGAGACGCTGGAGGAAGAGCCTGTCGTGAGAAGGAGGAAGGGGTGGGGTGTTGACGGCGATGCTGAACCACAGGATCCTGCTCTTCCCCAACCTTCAGTTACGTAAGCAGGTGAGGCCCCTCGTGAGATGACCTGTGTTCCCGTCTCTGACCCTCCAGGATCCCTGACCATATGGAGCCTGTCTCTCCCAGCCTGTGGGGCGACATCACACTTTCCTCTGCACTGGGGCCCCCGGAAGTCCGGGCGGAGGGTGGGGTTGGGTGGAAGAAAGGGGGAGCTCCACCCTGAGGTCCAGACTCTCTAGCAGACCCTCCCATAGATGGCCCTGGAGGCCACAGCCACATCGGTCATGGAAGTTGTTTCCTCTGCCCCACCACCAGGACCCCCCTTCTGGAGAGGGTGGTGACCGCAGGGCAGTGGCATGCCCACCAGCATCCTGGGGACAGACACCCTGGCTGGGGGCGGGGAGCGCAGCGGACCCTCAACCAGACTCGGAGTGGAGGCTGCAAGGAGTTCATCGTGGAAGGCACGGCCCGCTCAGGCTCCGGGGCTGCCCGCTTCCAGGGGGACCCAGGGAGTCGTCTCACGGGAGCCTAACCAATGTCGCGTATCAGAAGCAACAGGGGGTGAGCCTCAGGTGACCAGACACCAGTCACTCCATGGGTCTTCATGCACACTGCTGCCATCAATTAAGCAACAATGACACGCACCCAGCCCAGCCATTCCCACCCTGTCGTTCAGGCCATCAGCTCAGAAGTCACCCCGGGAAGCACGGCCACGCTCCCCACCTGGTGGGCCTGCACACAGACACAACACAGCCCATCGAGCCTGGCTGCACCGGCCTCCAAAATACCGGCCACGAAAGAAAAGTGCCATCTCTGTACGGAACTTACAGATCATTGCCATACTGAAACAAACAAAAAAACGAAAAAGAAAGAAAATCCTCTGCACAGTAAAGTAACTAGGATTGATCTCATTGATTTCTGCCCGGCACTGCCCATTCATTCAGGATGTGCATTTTAATACAACAAATAATAAATCATTTGCTAAACAAAAGCATGCCAGGCACCAGAAGCACCCGCGTGGCTGACCGCCTTCTGAAATACCGCGTGGATGCAGCTGGCCGGGCAGAAACCACACCCAGAGGGCCGGGCCGGTGAGACTCAGGCCAGGCAGACAGAAGAGGCAGGCCTGGGCGTGAGGCGGGAGTCCCTCTCCTCCAGGCTCTGCTGGGGGCTGGCACGTTCGCCTCCTGTGGAAACAGACAGATAGGCTGGGCTTTCAAGTGATGGAAGTAGATGAGGGGCCTCCATTTCCCGAGACCCCAAAGCGTGACCAGGGGGTCAGATACAGGAGGGAGGTGAGGGGTCAGCCTGCCCCTTCTCTCATGAGAACATGAGAAGGAGGCTCAGTCCGAGTCAGGACGTGGTCCCGGGAATGGGCATCGTGACCGCAGCAAGTCTTAGGATGCTCCCCGGGGGGCAGGCATCACCCTCAGGCTCTAAACGAGGGGATCACGTGGGTCCCCAACCATCTCAGACAGATAAAGCCTAAAACAAAAAGGGCAGAATTGGTGTTGTCTTTCAGTTACTTCTTTATGGAGTTTTTCTTTTCCATTATGATTAATCACAGGCTATTGAATACGGTTCTCTGTGCTGTGCAGTAGGACTTTGCTGATTATCCATCCTATAAATAATACTTTGCATCTGAGAACCCCAAACTCCTACCTGTATCCCCCTCAACCCCCTTCTCCCTGAGAAACCACCAGTCTGTTCTCTATGTCTGATTCTGTTTCATGGATCAGTTCACTTGTGGCATAGTTTAGATTCCACATCAGACAGAGCCCAGATGCTGATAAGGGTCTGGAGAAGGCCAAGCTCTTCCATCTGTTTGGTTCCAGCCTCCTCACTCCTGGGTTCCAGGTCCCCTGAGTCACCCGCCGTTCCCAGAGAGGTCATGCCACTTCTCACCGCCAGGCAAGCACAGGGAAGTCTGTCTGGAATGTTCTAGGCCTGTTGGCCGCCAAGGAAACATTCTTGAACATGACGCCAGCTCGCTGGCGAAGCTCTTCCAGGCCCCACTTCACAAGCCCGTGGTGGCAACTCTGCTCCACCTCTGCATCCACATTTACATTATATATGCCCTGGAAACGACCAATTTTGCCCTCCTACGGGTGTAGGGCAGGGGACTCCAACCTCCAGGATCTAATGTCTGATGATCTGAGGTGGAGCTGATGTAATAATTAGAGAAATAAAGTGCACAGTAAATGTAATGCCCTTGAATCATCCCCAAACCATTCCCCACTTCCCACTTAACGGAAAAACTGTCTTCCACGAAACCTGGTGCCAAAAAGTTTGGGGACCGCTGGACTGGAGGGAACCCCCAGGACAGGGGCCGTGACCGCTTCATAACGCCAGGGTTAAGCCCGATTTGAGTACACCACCAATACTCAACAAATGCTTAAATCCCCATCGTCCCTTCCATACCACCTTACAGGCTGCTTCCCCATACTACCCACATTCAATGAAAACCAAGGAAGATCCTTTGAAAGAATATTGTTGGCTGGCTAAGAATAGGCCTCGCTTGGCACAATTCTGTGCAAAATTATTAAATTTCTGGCTCTTGCCTCTTTATATTATGTTGAGCCAAAATCAGGACTTTGCTCCAAGGAATTTAAATGAGCAGACTGATACCATCTCCAATACATGACTGAGCTTTAGCTGATGCTCGCAACACGGCTGAAAAGTAATTTATTGAATTACTGATGCACTTAATAAAGTGCTGCCAAAAGCTCAGAAGGAGAGGGTGCTGAGCCAACTGCACTTGAACTTGAAGGACAGGGTGACTGTTTCAAAGCATTTTTATGTCCAGGACTTAAATGTTCAGCTGTTTATAAAACTAAGGCCACTTTCAGAGCCAGGAAAACCACCTCCTGAAGAAAAGTGTCTACAAGGAATGATTTTACTAGTGACAGGCAGGTTTTGAGAAGCTTTGAAATAACATGGTTGCAAAGGAGAGTTTCTTTTGATTAGCCAACTAAGATGGGTTTATTTGTACATGGTTAAGAAGTTAAAATATTTTAATCTCCTTGGAAGAGCACTTAGGTGTCTAGTAGTCATTAAAGCAAGTACCTTAAGGCAACAGTTTCAGAGCCCAAACTGAATTACTGCAAACCCTTGAATGTCATATAAGGACACACATATTCTGGCTTCTGGTTAATTCACACTGATTCCCCACCCCTGTGCCCCTGGAATTGTGAGAGAGTTTCTCCTTCTGTGGTTCAGTGAGTGTAGTCTAACTGGTAGCCCCATGCTTAAAAGGAGTGACAGGTCACCCTTTTGCTCTCTGAAACCATCTGAAACTACACTCTGGAATTTAATTCCTGCCTACAGGTACCTAGATCCAGGGCTCCCATTCTGGACTGAAAGGGAGTTTGGAGGCCTCCTTAGATGACAACGACTGGAAGATAAAAGCTCAGTATCTGAGTCTCTCTGTCTCCGCTTTGTACCAAGTGCATTAGTATAAAATGGCTATGAGCAGGCCAGCCCTGGGAAAATTGTAAGAAAAACTGACCCCTTGTATCCTCAGAGCCCCTTCTGAGCCATATTTCAAATGACAAAAGAAAAGCTTTATTCCATGACAAGCATCCAGACAGACTGGTGAGTGAGGTGGGGCGGGGGAGTGAGTGAGCGGGGGAGGATGGCCCGTGACATCAAGTCACGGAAGTGGGTGCCCCTCTTCGAGGCCAGCCTGTGGAACAGGAGCAGAAAGCGAGGCCGGGGCTCCCACAGTTTAACGGGGGGCCTGCCGGCCCAGGAGCCGGCACCGACCAGACTCTGAGCCCCCCAACTCCCAGGGCCCTCATGCACGTTGACCAAACAGTCAGGGCCAAGTCTGCTGCAAGCCAACTGAACTCGGCCTAGCCGACCTGTGGGAGCCCCAGGCCAGGGACACTGCCTGACAATACCAAGGCCCTTTGGGGTGAGGGACAAAATAAAAAGGCTGAGTCCAAAGGTCCCTCAGAACAACACATTGTAACCAAGCAGCTAGGCGACAGGACTTTCACAAATCCCGGCTGAGAAGAAACATGGAAATTGTTGGCCCTCGACTGCAAGTATCAGTGACTAATGTTTGGCTGGAAATGACCAAATAGATCTCAGGACATTAATAGCCAAAAATGATGCCTGCGTCTTAGACAGTGGACGTGGCGTGACTTGCTCTGAGGACAAAGCAGATGCGTCCGAGCAGAGATCAGAGTTCAGGTCATCTTGAGCCTGGACACGAGGCTGTGCCATCACCGGCTGGCAAGCTCGCTCAGGTGACGGCAACCCTTCCACACGACAGCTCTGTTGGGGACGTGCGATCGTGGGGACGTCCCCACATTGGGGACGTGTAGGCCCATCGCGCCTACAAACAGGGAAGACCACACCAGGAGGCGTGTGAAGTCACTCGCCCCTAACCTCAGCGCCCAGAGCCCAGCCTTGACCCTATCCCTCTGGTCCAGTCTGTGCTCTGAGCCCTGGGCTGGGTGCCTCCCAGTGACGAGCGGAGCCCGGGGCTTAGATTCACTGTTGGTTCTCAGACAGAGTGAAATGACTGCGATCAGGGGAGAGATCTCAGCACAAAGCCTCCTCTCCTGGTGCACTCTGGGGTCTGTCCACTTCCCGTGGAAGCCGGGCTATTCTGGGAGCTCCGGGCACCTGGCGAGCATCCTTCATCCCTGGGGAGGATGATGCAGCCACGCAGCTGCCGGGGAAGGGGGGACGCTCAACACTCATTCTGGCACGAGCCCCTCTCCCACGTCACACTTACTGCTGCTGGAGCCCAGCCCCAGGGTCCAGACTAGCTTTCCCATCAGTCCCTCACTCCCCACCCAATAAACGTAACAGCAAAGGCTTGTCCAAAATGCTTCAGGATTTTAGCACATGAAAAGCGAAAGTGAAAATGTTAGTTGCTCAGTCATGTCCAGCTCTTTGCATGACCCCAAGGACTGTAGCCTGCCAGGTTCCTCTGTCCATGGAATTCTCTAACCAAGGATAATTTTTCCCCTTCTGTCCTCAAATGGAGTTTCTATTTGTTTCAGGGGGAAAGAAAACGTTGCCCCCTTTTGGGTTATCTCGTCCAGGTTACATTCACCGGCTACACTAACACATCATTGACAGGGATTTTTGCAGAAGCTAATGCTTATGGTCAATGATGTGTTAAGTGGGATTCTTGATTGTACTTGAAACATATTTTAAAACACACATTGAAAAAATGTATTTACTTGGTTCTTTTTTTCTGGAGATCAATATAAAAGGATATGCTGCTTTTCTGAAAGATAATGTTAAAAAAATTTTTTTTTTTAATTTCATAAGCTTCGACAACTCCTTTGAAGTGTATGAGAAGTTGAAAGAAAGACATCAGGCTCACGTTTCTGGCTCTGAGCCGGGAGCTGTGTGAGTTCAAAGAGGCTGCGAACCACATCAAAACTCCTGGGTTCGAACACCTGGGTGGGGTGGCCCTTGATGGACGAGGTTTGGGGAACAGCAGCCAGACGGAGAGAAGCAAAGGAAGCCAGTGTGGTAATCCCCAAACGAGGGCTCTCCTAGCCCGAACCCCGCAGACGCTGCCCCCCCCACAACTGTGCGCCCGCCATCTGTGAAATTCACCGAAACCCCTTTACCTCTGTTGCAGCTGATCTAACACCCCATCCATCCAGAAGGTCATCCAGCACTCTACTATCGGAGAAAAATGTAAGTGACGTGCAACAGTGAGAAGTTAGCGCTCCAGAGGAGCCTTCTGGTGTGTCTGGGGTCAGCACATAAAACTAACAGCACGCTAAAAGTGCCCATGAGCCTAATCATACTCTGTGTAGGCCCGGCACCCAGAGCAGACAGACACGTGGCCCCTGTGGTGACCCAGCAGTGGGAGGCAGCCCAGCTGTGGACGGGGTCCGGGGATGGGGGTGGTGTGGGGGAAGCTGCACCACCTGGACCAAGTGAACAGGGTGAAATCAGCCAGCACCCTGGGGTTAGGAGGGGCTCAGAGATGGCCCAGTGCCCACACGTCTCTCTCTGGAGACAAGAAGTGTGAAGTTCTGAGGGTTTGGGGGGAAGTCCGTGGCTTCACAGCCTTTATTTCCTAGAATAAAGAAGCCCTTCTCTTGACTCTGGGGCCACCCTAGTTCTAGACCATACTGCTTCTTGACCCCGGATTTGGCTGGCTTGCATCTTGCACACAGCCTGGTTTAATCCAGCCTGTGGATGAAGGCTAATGCACATAAAAGACTGCATCTCTGCCTCCCAGATCCCTCTAACACTCAAGAGTCAACGATGTGTGTTAAAGAACGGATTGGTTCAAGGCGCACAGTTCATGTTATGAGATTAGAATACTAAATCACACAGATCTTACATCCTTGTTCAAATTATCATGAAAAAAATAAAGTTAACTGGCATAGCGCACTGCATTGACTTGAACGGGCACTTCAGATGGCATACAAAGGGTATGTTATGTGTCCGCTAGTGTGGATTCTGCAAACACTAATGACCTTAGGTAGAGGGGTTAGGAAGGCTTTGTGGAGACCCAGGCATTTGGAGTGGGCCTTGAGGTATGGGTAGGAGTCCCAAAGATGGAGACAAGGGGGAGGGAGATTCAGGTTAGGAGGCTGAGCAGGCTCCACCTTAGAGGATCTAGGAAGCCTGGGGCTGCCTTCAGGGAGCATGGACCCATGGGTTCACTAGAAGGCAGCGTGCTTGGAATATGCAATTTTTTCCTAGTGATCATCAAATATTAAGAAGGCCAGTCTTTATCTTAATGGATATATTTGTTCCTGTTTTAACAGCAGAACCTCTATCAGGGTAACTCAAACATTATAAATGGAAAAAACGTGTCAAATAAAGAAATGGAAAGTTACTTCCATGGTGTCCCAACTTGCCTCCTGGGGAGGTCATCTGAGGTCGCTTTGTTCCAGGTCAGACAGTCATTTTAGCAAGTATGTTCAGCATCTCTAGAAGCACTGGCTGTGTGGTCCCTAGGCAGGTGTCTCTTCTCTCTCCATCAATGTTTAAAAAAAAAAAAAAAAGGGTGGCTGCCTATCAACCACAACAAACATCCCCTAAAAACACACAAAGGCCTCTACATTCTCAGACCAGTTTCTAAAAATGTTTCCATTTGTCCACTGATGAGTTGCCAGAGCCTCCTGTCAGGTACCTGGCTGGGTGCTGAGAACACAGCATTTTCCTCGGGGAAATAACAATCCAGCCCGTCTTTTCCACAGCAGGATGGAGGCTGGTGAGATTAGAAGGATAAAGGAAACATTAGGCGGTGTTGGGCTGGGTGGGAGGTCACAGGTGTGATGGGACGTGTTGAGTTGGGGGCATTTGCCACCCCAGAAGAAATGCCAAGTGGGCGCCTGAGCCTGGGACTCACAGAGGACAGGCCTAGGACAGGACGTGCTTCTGACCTGTTAAAAGCGAGCAGCTTGGCCTGGGGTGATGCCGCCGGAGAGAAAAGTATAGTGTAGAGGAGACCCTTATCCACGTTCCAGCTCCACGACTAACCAGCCCTCAACTGTGGCCAACTCCTCACGCATCTGCCTTCAAAACACCCTCTCTGATGGACCCTGGGCCCCCACCCCACGGCCACTGCAGCCCCTCTCCGGGTGGATGATTTGCACACACACACCCCCCCACGGATGGATGGGAGGGGTAAAGCATGAGGACATGGAGCTCCAGAAGGCGTCCGCTGGCTTCCGTGGGGCACCGGCCGGGGGAGGCCCCTCCACAGAGCTGAGAAGTGGCCCCGCGCAGGGCTGCGGGCCTGCCAGCAGCTTCACACCCTCTGCGCCTCCACAAGAGGCCTCCCAGTGACAGTCACGGGGCTTCCTCATTCAGTGCCCACCACCTACGTGGCTGGGGGCGCTGAGTGGCTACGGTTTTACATCTAAAACCATCTGGATTCAGCCAACGACCCGCCTTCTATAGAAACAAATCTAGATCTTAGCTCTTGCTGACACGCGGAAAGTTTCCAGGGTGGGTGGGGGGCAGTGGTTGATTCACGAGCATCGCTGCCATCAGTGAACAAAGGCCAGAGGTCATGGTCAGAGGCAGTGCCACATCTGGGAAGGGCCTGTCTCATGTCACCACCTGGCCTTTTGCTCCCCGAAGGCTTCCAGGCTATCCTCAGAAAGCCTGGACCTCCAACGCTCTTCGCACACAGAGTGCTGCCCCATGCCACAAAGGCTGAGTGACCGCGGCGGTCAGGACACCCACAGCCACCCCTTTGCACCCTCCTTCGACTGAGAGCTCTGGTTCTGCAAAGGCTCAGCCCTCCCTTCACCCCCCAGCCCACCCCACCCACAGCTGAAATAGGCATAGGTCTTTATTTTGCAGAATCAGGATTTCACTGACCTTTGAGACACAAAGCCCTCCAAGCACCCGAGGTCAAGGGGCACCCGGGGTCAGGAGCTGGCTGGACAGGGGCACAGGAACTTCTGAAACACGTGACCAGCCTTTGCTGGTTGTCATCCCAACCCACCACCTTCCGCTCTAGAGCACAACTGAGCCGCAATCCTCTTTCCTGGAGTTTCCTGGGTGGGAACTCTGGTAGAGTGGTCCTCATCAGAGATCAATGGCATAATTCTGCAAGTATAATTGTTTCACCTTTCTAGAAAGGCTTGCCAAGCCAGGAAGGAATTTAGGTCAAGTCCAGCACAATCACTCCGGGCTTGGCTCTGCCTCTCCATCCGAGGGGCTGTCCAGCCCTTCCCAGATGGTCCCGGGGAGCTGGCAGGCTTGGCTTTGTGCTGCGCTCCGGCGCAGGAGCTCTGACAGGTCACCCCGGGGACACCGTCGGCCAGTCTGGGCCAGTGGGGAGTGCTCACTTGCCCCAGCGCTCCCTGCCGCATCTCTGAAGCCCCACAGCGCACCCCACTCCCCTGCCCTCCCTGGGAAGGCCAGGGGCGCCCGGACAGCAGCCCACGCAGCTCGCGGAGTTGCTGCAACTCGGAGTCACTTTCTCCGAAGGCTCGGGTCTGACCCCTGCGTGCTGCAGCCCCCAACACACGCGCCCGCACCCCCTCTGGGTCTCGCCTGCCTTCACACACGTCGCCCTGTCGCCATCGCCACCCGCAGGCACACTCGCTCTGCTGGTCCGTTTACCCAGAGGGAGCCCAAGAGAGCTGCCTACCTGGTCGCCAAGTTGGGCTGGCGGGGGACGAGGGGGGTACCCCCACCTCGGGGGGCCCGATGGCGGGGGTCGCTCGCTCCCACAGACGCCGGCACCGGGCGCGCTCCCGGGCCGGCAGCGACCCGGCTCAGGGACCCGGCACCCGGGTGCGGCCCCTCCTTCCCGCGGCGTCGGCCGAGGCGGGGTGTCCCTGGCCTGCTCAGGCCGCCCCGGGCGCACGGCCACCCGCAGGGGCTCGCGGGGGGGCGGGGGCCCGGTCCGCGAACCCTCGCGCGCGCACTCACCTCCCAGGAGCCGGGGCGCTCGCGCCGATCCCGCCGCCGCGGCGACTCCGCATCTCCCGGGGCGCCCGCCCGCCGCCCTCCGGGGCGCCCCGCCGTCCCCGCCGTCCCCGCCGGGCGCGCAGGAGGCTCGTGGGGACGCGCGGAGGCCGCGGGGTCCGGGCGCCGCCTGCGCCGCCGCCGCCGAGCAGGAAATTTGTGGGGCCGGGTCCCCGCGGCCGCCGCCGCCTCCTCCGCGCCGCTGGCTCGGGCTCCGCGGCGGGGGCGGGGGCCGGCGCAGCGAGGAGCGGAGGCGACGCCTGGTGCCCGGCGCGGGGAGCGCACCCGGCCCGCCCCGCAGGGACCAGCCGCCCGCCCCGGACCTTGACCCACGCGGCCGCCCCGCGCGCGGGGACCCTGGCCGCGCGGCCCCACTGCCCGGCCCCGGGCGAACTGTCGGTACCAGGGTGTGACCCTCTTACAAGCGGGAAAGGCCCTTCCTTCTCAGCCTTGGTCCTGGACACCAGGGACTGGAGTGGCTGGACGCCCACTCTGGGTCATGCCCTTGGTTCAGGAGGGCAGAGGGCAGGCGCCCAGAACGTAGGAGAGCCCAGAAATCTCTAGAGCTGCTGTCTCCCTCCCTGTAAAGAGGGAATGGGGGTACCGCTGGGTGGATGTTGTACTGTGCTTAATCTGCCTCCAATGCAGGAGACGCGGGTTCGATCCCTGGATGGGGACGATCTCCTGAGGTGGGCATGGCCACCCACTCCAGTATTCTGGGCTGGACAAGAAGGGACAGAGGAACCTGGCGGGCTACAGTCCATGGGGCCGCACAGAGTCGAACAGGACTTAGCAGGCAGGCGTGCACTTGTCATTGAGGCAGCAATCTGCAGGCACCGGAGGAGAAGGGCCTGCCAGGAAGGGTCTGAACCCGGTCTTCTCAGGGACTGCTTTCTGGAAGACTTCCTGAAAGCTTCCTGGAGAAGTTTCAGAGTGAAGGGAATCCCGCGGGGAAGGGCAGAGAGGACACCCGTTGTGTTAACTTGGTTCTGAGCCTTGGTGCTGTGCCCTCCAGGTTAGGCTCCGGCTCCCGCGCTCACGTGGGAGATGCCTCCTCCTGGCAGGGACCTCACTCAGGAGGGCTTGTGAAGGACAGGACCGATGGTGAGCAGGTGGCACTTAGGGGATGTACCCTGCCTGCATCAGTAGCCAGCAGACACCTCCTGGGACTCCTGGCACCTGTTCTGGACACAGCTGTAGTCTCCAAAGGCCGGGGAGGGTGGCCGCCTATCGGCTGGGACCATCTGCAAATCTGCAATGCTATATATCCCTTCCACATGGTGTAAAGAGAGATGAAAGAGTGCAGAACTTGAACTCGGCGCTTTGCCCACGCTGTCCCTGGGCACCTGTTTGGTGCCAGGGCTTTAAATACCATCTCCACGCAGGGAGCTCCAAAACAGCGTAGCCTATGTGGCCCTCTCCTCCACGCTCTGACCTCCTGGTTGTCTGCCAGGCAGACCCAGCCCTTGCTCTGACTCTGTTTCTCTGCAGGCTTCCTGTCTCCCCTCGTCCCATCTCTAACGCAGCCCAACGTCCATGTCCTGTCTAGCTCCTAAGTGCCTCTTGACTGTGTCCCCTCCTTTCTGCTCCACCGCCTGCATCTGATGACTACAGTGTCCCCCAACTTCAGACTCATTCTTTTTTTAGGCAGTCCATTCTAAGCACACCATCAAGGGAGACCCCTCCAAATGAAACCAGTTCCTGCCAATTTTCTGCTTAAAAGCTTCCATTTGGAATAAAAGCCATATTGCTGGGAGGCTCTGCCTGACGTCTCAGCAGCTCCCGGGCCCTGGGCTCCAGCCCCCCAGCACCCTCTCTCAGGGTCAGAGTCCAGCTCTTCCCCACCTGGGACTCCCCGCCTTGGTACCTGGCCAGCACCTTCCTCCTGACTGCCTCTGGGAAACGACCCCGCACCGCTCCCTTCTGCTCCACATGTGGATACACACACAAGGTGTATCCCCTTGTTGGGAACACACTGATTCCCTTGTTGGGTGTCAGTCTTTCCTCCCTCCTGCCCCTCCCCCTCCTCAGGGCAGTGAGCTCTGAGACAGTCCACGCCGCGCCTGCTCCATCACCTCTCCATCTCCAGCTCCTGACACAACACCATAGCTGGGAGGGGCCCAATAAAAGCCTGTGGACTGACAGATCAGAGGCGGAAGGGCCCCGGCTGCAGCGCCAGGCAGCCCGGTCACCGTGGAGCCCAGCAGGGCAGTCGGCTGCCTCTGGAGCACGCCCTGGGGGGAACAGCCCAGGTCAGGTGGGGCCAGGTAGGCCGGTGACTCCACCCAGCAGTCAGTTCCCAGCCTCGGTGGCCTCCGGAGCCAGACTTCCGCACAGGAGGCGATCGTTTCAAACCCTGATGAGCACAGTTTTGCTTGTTAACACTGCAGGGCTGCAGAGGCGGAGACTGTGATGCAAGACGAGAGGACAAGTTGCCTTTGTCAGACATCTGCTGCTGGAAAGTCCACAGCCGGGGGAACATGGCGTGGGCAGATGGCCCCGCTCTCCCAGTAATGTCCTCTCTGCGGGACCCCAGGGATGCTTCCTGGAATTAAGCAATCTCCCTCAACCTCCGAAGTCTAAAGGTCTAAAGACATTCATCGCTGTCACACAAGAGCATGTTGTCAGAGGCATGCCTCCAGGGTCACGTTGATTTCCCTTTGGAAGCCCTTTGACCCTCCATATCCATCTTCCTTCCGCCCCTCCTGACTTCAGAGTCAGCTCCCTTATTCCTGAGGCTCTGAGGACCACCCGCAGCCTCTTGCCATCCTGAACACCTATGCACTCTCATCTTTATGACCCCAGAACACAGCCCTTCTTACTAACCCAGCTTCCTCTTTAAGCCCTGAGGCACTTCCTGTTTAAACTGTCTTCCACCCTACATAGGCTCTCCTCCTGCCTGTCTCTCCCCTCCTCCTCTTCCCCAAGCCCCGCATCCCCTTTCCTTTAAAACACAGCTGGATGCTAGAACAGCATTGAAACATGTATATTATCTAGGGTGAAACAGATCACCAGCCCAGGCTGGATGCATGAGACAAGTGCTCGGGCCTGGTGCACTGGGAAGACCCAGAGGAATCGGGTGGAGAGGGAGGTGGGAGGGGGGATCGGGATGGGGAATACATGTAAATCCATGGCCGATTCATGTCAATGTATGACAAAAACCACTACAATATTGTAAAGTAATTAGCCTCCAACTAATAAAAATAAATGAAAAAAATAAAAAATAAAATAAAACACAGCTGGAGGCAGTCTTCCTGGGGCTAGTGAGGCAAACTGTTGTTGTGTGTCTCCCATTTTACTGGAGGACGGGGCCTCTGGATTTCTCTGCAGCAACCCAGATAATGCTCGTCACGCTTTAAGGGCTCAACAGATGCCAATTAATGTTAAGATGTTGAGGCCAGAAATGGTCTCTAGAAGAAGAAGCAAAAAAAAAAGGCAAACTTGGATCTGTAGAGAGAAATGAGCTTGCGTTTAAACATCGTCCAGAAACATGAACAAAAATCATTCAGCAGTCGGAGATAAAAGCAGAAGGACTTGGTGACTGTTGACTGCAGAGCAGGGGCAGAAAGGAGGGCTAGTTTCAGGACCTGTTTCCACACAGAAGCAGTTCAGGTTGGCTACTCCAGTCTCTAGAATGTCCCAGAGTGAGTAACTCTAGGGGATCCAGAACCTTCCATTTTCATATTGCCCATCTATTATCCCTCTTCTTTTCCCAAATTATGCCCAAGTGTTAACATTGACTAACCAGTGAACTCACAAGGCCAGGCCCTTTGCGGGAAATTTTCTCTATTGTCACAGAAAAACCAATAATTCTCTCCTCTAGGTCCTCACAGCATTCTAACCCCCTTTTCCCACCTTGAATTACTTTTTGTTGGTGAATTATTGTGTATTATAGAGATCATTCAACATTCAAAAAACTAATATTATGGTGTCTGGTCTCATTGCTGTCATGCAGTTGCTAAGCCATATCTGACTCTGTGACCCCATGGACTGCAGCCCGCCAGGCTTCCCTGTCCTTCACTATCTCCTGGAGCTTGCTCAAACTCAAGTCCATCGAGTCAGTGATGCCATCCAACCATCTCATCCTCTGTCTCCCCCTTCTCCTCCTGCCTTCAATCCTTCCCATCATCAGGGTCTTTTCCAATGAGTTGGCTCTTTGCATCATCAGGTGGCCAAAGTGTTGGAATTTCAATTCAAGGCAAATAGGTGGTGGAAAAGTGGAAATGGTGACAAATTTTATATTTTTGAGTTCCAAAATCACTGTGGATGGTGACTATAGCCACAAAATTAAAAGACATTTGCTCTTTGGAAGGAAAGCTGTGACAGACCTTGACAGCGTATTAAAAAGCAAAGACATCACTTTGCTGACAAAGGTCTGTAAGGTCACAGCTATGCTTTTTCCAGTAGTCATGTACAGATGTGAGAGGTGGACCATAAAGAAGACTGAGTGCTAAAGAATTGATGCTTTCAAATTGTGCTGGAGAAGACTCTTGAGAGTCCCTTGGGCAGCAAGGAGATAAAACCAGTCAATCCTAAAGGAAATCAACCTTTGAATATTTGTTGAAAGGACTGATGCTGAAGCTGAAGCTCCAGTACTTTGGCCACCTGATGCAAGGAGCTGATTTGTTGGAAAAACCCTGATCAACAGTCACAACAAGTGTACAATTTAATGGATGAAGACAAACGCTTCTATCAAGATACTGAACATATCACTCTAGAAAGGTCTCTTGTGCGTTTTCCTGGAAAATTCTCCACTTCTCCTAAAGGTAGCTCCTGTTTTGATGTCTGTTACCATAAATAGCTTAACCTGATCTTAAACAGAAGCTTAAACGGAATCATAGAGTGTATACTCTTCCATTTCTAGTTTCTTTCACCCAGCAAAATCTCTTCCAAGTTTCACGGTATATTACCCATATCAACATTTAGGCAATTTATCTAGTAATTTAGGCAATATATCTTTTTTTCCTCTCACTACTTTAAAGATTTTCTCATTGTGATTGTTTTAGAAATTTTATTAAATTACATCTTAGTGCAGTTTTCTTTGTCTCTTTCACAGTTGGGATTAGTCCTGCTTCTTAGTTCATAAAGTATATCTTACAGGTTATAATATCAGTTTGCAGTTTTCATCATATTTGGGAACTTTTCAGCCATTATTTCTTCAAAAATGTTTTCTGCTTGTCCCCTTTGCAGGGAATTCATTTATGTACGTAACATCTCCTAACATTGTCCCATAGGTCCCTGAAGCTCTTTAAATTTTAAGCCTTTTTCCGTCTGTCTGTTTCAGTTTGTCCAGTTTTTACTGCTCTATATTTAAGCCTGACAATCATTTCTTTTACAATGCTTAATCTTCTCCTAAGTCCTTCTGGAGAAATTTTCATTTCAGATATTGTGTCTTTAGGTCTTAGAATTTTTATTTGATTATTTTATTTTATTTTTTTTCTCCCCTTTATCTATTTATTTTTTTTTCCAGTGGGTTTTGTCATACATTGATATGAATCAGCCATAGATTTACACGTATTCCCCATCCCAGTCCCCCCTCCCAGAATTTTTATTTGGTTATTTTAAAACTAATTTTTATTTCTTTGCTAAGGTTCTTCATATTGTATTCAGCTTTTCTTTTAAACCCTTTAATATATTCATTATAACACTTCTAAATTCTTGGCTAATTTTAGCATCTGTGTCATCTTTGAGTGTGCATCTATTGAGTTTTTTGGTCCTTATAGATTTTCCTGCTTCTTTGTTGGTCTATTTTTTTTTTTTTTAATCATTTGCTGGATGCAACACTGGTTAAATCTTCTGTTAGAATAGGTCTATAGAAATCCTTACTGTAAGCCTAGAATACGTGCACGCATGGGAAGTCACCTTAGTCGTGTCCGACTCTTTGCGACCCCATGGACTGCGGCACGCCAGGCTCCTCCATCCTTGGAATTTTCCAGGCAAGAGTACTGGAGTGGGTTGTCATTTCCTTCTCCAGGGGATCTTCCTGACCCAGGGATGGAACCTTGGTGTCCCGAATTGCAGGCAGACGCTTTACTTTCTGAGCCACCAGGGAAGCCCTTAAATAGCAGTTAACTTTATACTTAAAAAATCAGGAACACACATGCATGACTCAAAAGGAAAAAGGCTCAACAAGTATAACAATGAAGAATGTAAGTATCGTTGCTTCCTTATTCCCCAGACAACCAGTTCACCTTTTTTGAGACAAACTTAGTTACCGGTTCCTCGTCTGTCCTTCAGAGTAAACATATACGCATATGGATTTTCTGTTACCTAAGTTGCATGATGTGGTTATTTTTCCACACCAGTACTTCTAGACTTGCTTTGTTCATTTAGCCACCAGAGCCAATATGTGGTGCCCCAGAATGTATTTAACTCTGCTTCTGTTGTAGACCACACAGGTTATTCCCAGTCATTTTCTAATGCAATGTGGAGTATATGTGTTCATATGCCATTTCAGGTATATGACGTATGTATGAATATAGAATTCTCAGTCACCATATAGGTTTTTTTTATTGGAGTATAATTGATTTACAATGTTGTGTTAGTTTCCGCTGTACAACGAAGTGACTCAGCCACATGTAGACATATACCCGCTCCCTCTGGAACCTCCCTCCCACTCCCCCTCCCACCCATCGAGGTTATCACAGAGCACTATACACAGGTTATCACTCTGTGCGCTATATATAAGTTGTCTTTTAAAAGCAGATGAGCAGTATGACTCTCTCTCTCATGATTCTCTGGAGATAAATTTTCACATACATGAGTATGACTGGCAATGGCCAGTCCACCTGTAATGACAAATTGCTTAATTACTTCTTACATGATTAAAACAGTTGGAATCAATCCCTTAAGTAAACGGACATCTAGAAATTGGAGTAAATACCACTGGAAGGCCAACCAATAAAGCAATTTAACACCTTCCATGACCTGCTTCAAGTGATTCGTGGAACTCCCACCTAGCCCTCATTCAAAAAATCATAGAGCTTTATGCTTTGGAAAAAGTGTATTTTCCCCTCAACTTCTTTGAGAAACTTGAAGACCTTCAACAGATTCCTAGCAGAAAGAAATGAGTTAATTTTTTTTCACCATGAAGTTAATATCTGTAATCCACAGAAAGTTTTCACTCATGGAATGATTTAGTATTCTCCTAGTTTTTGCCTTACTTTTGGTTTGCTTCAGGAACCAAGGAAAATGTTGGTAATGTAATATAATACAGAGTTGAGATACCAAGTAAAGTTTCTCAAGAAACAGGAGATAGACAACCATTTCTTATCAGCTATTAAAGCAGGATAGAAATTTGGTTTTTAAATATTTAGTTGTATGAAACATCGAAATGCTAAGAAAGACTTTTATGTGTTAAAAAAATGCCTCTTTGAAAAACAAATGTTGTATGATATCACTTACCTGTGGAATCTAAAATATGACACAAATAAACTTATCTAAGAAATAGAAACAGACAGATATGCAGATTAGACTTGTGGTTGCCAAGGGAGAGGACGGAGAAGGGTGAAGTGGGAGTTTGGGGTTAGCAGATGCAAAGTATTACATATATAAATATATATATATACATATATATATATAGAGAGAGAGACTGGATAAACAAGGTCTTACTGCATGGCAGTGGGAGCTGTATTTGATATCCTGTGATAAATCATAATGGAAGAGAATATGAAAAAGAACATCTATGTATAACCGAATCACTTTGCTGTACAGATGAAATTAACACAACTTTGGAAATCAACTATGCTTTAATTAAAAAAATAAAAATTTTAAAATTGCCTTTCTAATAGAAAATTATGATCATATCTAGGTAGTTTCTCTATTAAAACGATCACAAAACACACACAAACTACATAAGTTTAGAACAAAAGTGAAAGAGTACCTGGATTAATTAAAAACAGTAAAATAAATCCTGTCACATTCTTCAGAGCTCTAGGTGCTGTAGGGCGCATATTTGTGAATTAACAAAACACCAACATTTAAAATCCCACATGACAAACATAAGAAAAGTCAGCAGCCTCAAACTGTAGTAAAGAAAACAAGACTAACAGCTTTTCCTGGTGTTTTATCAGCTAGACCCGCACTTTTCAAAGTGAGAATCCTTTAACAGCGATGCGTGTGGAGGAAGGTGGAGATGATTGTAAATGACAGATAGTACAAAACAGTCATTTTAAAATTTCATGTATGAATTTTAGAATTTCATCTAAGAACTGCATTTTTACCCCTAGGTATTTGTTTTCACACTGGTACAGTATCTTATATTTTATTCCAACTAGGCTAATGGAGATAATATCACAGTTAATTCATAAAATTATGAATATAGAAAAAAATAAGGAATTCAAGACAGGAATTCACAGATGTCAAGAACTGCCCCAGTGGAGCCGGGATGATGGGCTGGCGGGCCGTCTGGAGTCAGGGCCGCCTCCTGGGTCTGGCGTGACCTTCGTCCCAGAGCGTGGTCTTGCTCTCCAGTCCATGGCGTCCTGGTGTTCCAGACTGTGCTCTGCTTGCACCGGCCTCTTTATCACTGGCTCGGGCTCGGACACCGCCTTCCTTTTGTCCCCACACCCAGCTATGTCTGCCCCAGCCTAAGTTCATGCCGCCCCTGCCCCTGGAAGAGACCCAGGCCTCCTTCCTCTCTTAGCAGAGGGGGAGGCAGTCTCCAGTGTCCTGTCCTCTGAGCTTTCCCAGCCCGGCTGGAAAAGGTTCTTGACTTGTAGCAGCATCACAGACCCTACCTATTTTACTTATGTTTTTGCAATAGCTTAAAGCTGAGAGGATAAAAGTTCTGGACAAGGATGAAAGTTCATGAGCAGAGCCTAAAGAAACACAGCCGGGAAAGAGAACAAAACAGGTGAGTTGGTTTGTGGCCCTGTACCAGATTTGCATGGGACTTCCATTACCTGAGATGTATGTGAGCTTAAGCCAACTTGGTTTACATATTTTGTCATAGCTCTGTACGTTATTTCTTCCTGGATGCAGTCAGGGAGAAAAAAATGTGAGAAAGTCATCCAGCTGAAAGCTGAAGCTTGGGAAGGATGAGACAAAGTGACCCCAGATTAAGGTAAAAAAATTATCAGGGGAATCACTTGCAACATATGAGAACACAGCAATGGTTGGACAGAACTGCCCAGGTTAAAAATAAGCAGGATTGAAAAAAAAAAAAAAAAAAGCCAAGGCAACTGTGTAGACATACAGTGAAAGGAAAGAAAGACAGAGTAAGCTCCTGGGCTGGAAAATACACAATCCACTGAATTGTTTTTTCTGTGTGTATTATGCTATCTAGGGCTTCCCTGGTGGCTCAGACGGTAAAGAATTCTTTCTGTCCCTCGAACAGTAAGGAATCTGCCTGCAATGCAGGAGACCCAGGTTCGATCCCTGGGTCTGGAAGATCCCCTGGAGGAGGGCACGACCACCCACGCCAGTATTCTTGCCTGGAGAATCCCATGGACAGAGGAGCCTGGTGGGCTACAGTCCATGGGGTCACAAAGAGTCAGACATGACCGACTGACTAACACGACCACTACTATGCTATGTAAGGACTTATAATGAGAGTTTATTAAAATAAGGAATGAATGATGAGATGGCAAAAGAAGAAAACCCAGATGAAAGGAGAGCTTTAGAGCGAGGGAGACAGACTGAAACTCCAAGCCGCACAATTTTGGATTAAATACATAAACTAGAATAAGACTTGATTGAAAGATGAGTTAGCCTCACAGAAGAAGGTAACAGTGAGGCCAGGGAAAGAAGACAAAGAGACCAAAGCTATTAGGAGAGATGGTGGACGTGGAGGTCAGAGGTAACCCAATGCATGAGTGACTGGCGTGCCTCAAGGTAGGATTTCAATGAATACAGAAATAGGCTACAAAAAAAAAAAAAACAAACCACTGTATCTGCAATGAACCGAATGAGATATTGAAAAGACAATCCCAGAATAAGAAGCAAAAAGAAATACAGAACAATCTATACAAAATATATTCAGGTCAAGCAACTGCATTTCATGAATAGAGACTTTTGCAACTATGCCATCAGAATAAGACAGTCGTAATCAGAGAGAAGAAATAGAGTTGACCCCAGACTCTTGCGTGGCAGCATTCATTGTTAAAAGACAACAGAGTAATACATACAAAATTTTGAGGGGAAGAAAATGGGGCAACCATGCTGACATTCAAGAATAAACGCTGACTGCCTCTTCTGACCCTGATGGAAGAATAGGGACCAGATTGGCCCTCGGCAACAAAGAAGAAAATTACACGTAAAAGGATGGTTTCTAGACACTGGACATCTGGCCACATATGGGCTTTCATTCCTGAGAGAAAAGAAAGGAATGAGGTGTGACGGACCCCTGCATCACTGAGTTTCCAAGGAGGAATCCGCGGGGCATGGTGCAGGAGAGGAAGCTGTGGAGAACCAACAGTCACCTCGAGGTGAAGAGACAGAATCGGAGTTTGGGGAAGCAAAAGTGGCTAAAATTGGTGTAAGACCCTAGAGAGAGAAAGAAGCCAAAGCAAGCTCTCGAGTTCTGCAGAGGGCATCCCTCAAATCTTTGGTTGAGGGCTGGTCATACAGGTGGGAGGAAGGTATCTGAGGTCACAGATAAGAGCGTCTGGAAAGCAGTGTGACCGACAGTGCTTGGAGTTGACACGGAGCTGGGAAGATAGACTTTGTGATGGAGGATCCAGAAAGAGACCCACACAAATGTGGTCATCTGATGTCCAACAGGGATGCCAAGACAATCCACCAGGGAAAGGATACTCTTTTCAAGAAATCAAGCTTAAACAAGTGCATACCCACAGGTATAAGAATGAACCTCAGCCCTTACTTCATACTATTTTGAAAAAAACTCAAAATAAGAAAATAATCTTAAGTGTAAAAACTAAATTCATGAATATTCTAGAACAAAACAGGGGGGAAATACCTTTGCGATCTTGGGTTAGCCAAAGCCCGCATTGCAGGCGGATTCTTTCCCAGCTGAGCCACAAGGGAAGCCCAAACATTTAAAGCACAATCCACAAAATGAAAACAATTGGCACTTAGTGTGTGTGTGTGTGTGTGTGTGTGTGTGCTCACTCACCGAGTCATGTTCAACTTTTTGCAACCCCATGGTCTGTAACCCACCCGCTCCTCTGTCCTACTGGTACTTAGACTTCATCCAAATTAGAAAATGTTTCTCTTTGAAAGATACTGTAAAGAAAATAAAAATGCAAGCCGGAGATTGGAAGAAAATGTTTGCAAAACATAAACCTAGTAAAGGACTTATATGCAGAATATACATATAAAAAGCTCTTAAAACTGAACAAAAAAGAGTCAAACCAATTTAAGAAAAGAGCAAAAGATTCAAATAGATCATTCTCCAAAGAAAGGATATAGGTAAAAAATAAGCTCATAAAAAGATGTCCAACACCATTAATATTTGTGAAACCATCAAAACCATAGTGAGATGCTACTAAGCACTCGTTACAATGCCATTTTTAAAAAACACTGGTAATAGCAAATGTTGGTGAGGACCTGAAGCAACTGGAAATACCACACATTGCTTGTGGGAATGCATATGGGTACAGACATTTAGGAAAACACTTCTGAAGTTTTTTCAGCAGTTACTGGATGTTACATTTACTGGATGTCTGAGTTGGGAAGATCCTCTGGAGAAGGAAATGGCAACCCACTCCAGTACTCTTGCCTGGAAAATCCCATGGATAGAGGAGCCTGGTAGGCTATAGTCCATGGGGTCACAAAGAGTCGGACACGACTGAGCAACTTCACTTTCACTGTATGTCCCAGCAATTTTTCTCCTGTATGTTTAAGTAAAAGAAAAGAAAGCGTAGCAAAGAAAGACTAGTTCAGAACAACTTTATTCAAAATAGCCAGTTCAGTTCAGTTCAGTAGCTCAGTCAGGTCCGACTCTTTGTGACCCCATGGACTGCAGCACACCAGGCCTCCCTGTCCATCACCAACTCCCAGAGTTTACTCAAAGTCATGTCCATTGAGTTGGTGATGCCATCCAACCATCTCATCCTCTGTCATCCCCTTTTCTTCTTGCCTTCAATCTTTCCCAGCATTAGGGTCTTTTCAAATGAGTCAGTTCTTCATATCAGGTGGCCAAAGTATTGGAGTTTTCAGTCAATAACTTGAATCTACCCAAATATCCATGAACTGCTGAACAGATAAACAAATTTAGAGGTAGTCGGGTGAACCTCAAACTGGGAAAGGAAGACTACATACTGTAAGGAACAATTTCTATGAAATTCTAGAAATGGCAAAACTGTAGAGCCAGAAAATCATAGAATTGCAACATAATGCAATATTCCCTATAAAAATTGCCACAATTTATGAACTTAATAGCCAGCATTTTCTAGTCCTGTAGGAAAGAGCACTCTCTTCCATTGCTGGCGGGCTTAACAGTGAGAGGCCAGTTTGGCTTTGGTATTGAAATGTCCGTTTGAACCAGCAACTCTTAATCTGTTCTCAAGCAAGTTTATATGAGCAAAAAAACTAATAATACTCAAAATGGCCAGAAGAGAACATTATTAAATGAGTGATGGCCTGGTTATTCTACTGAGAAAAATAGACATTATTAACTTATTCCACAAACAAGTTAGGTGCTATCCAAGAAAAGTACAGGATGAAAATGTACATGTACAATATGGCTTTAACTTTAGAGCCAGAGAAAAAGAGTTAGTCATTCAGTTGTGTCCGACTCTTTGTGACCTCATGGACTGTAGCCTGCCAGGCTCTTCTGTCCATGGGGATTCTCCAGGCAAGAATACTTGAGTGGGTTGCCATTCCCTGCTCCAGGGGATCTTCCGACCCAGGGACTGAACCTGGGTCTCCTGTATTGCAGGCAGATTCTTCAGTCCCTCAGTCACCAGGGAAATTCAATATAAAGAGTATAATAAAAAGAAGTGTACCTTATATGCTGTGAGCATCTACTTATTAACTCAGGAAACGATCTTCTTGACAAATGGAGAACTTCCTCTAAAGACCAGAAATGGCCATTTACAAACTATTCTCCACCCAACAGAGAGAAGGGAGTCGCAAAGACAAGGCAGGATTGTTCAGGATCACTTCCATCGGAGAACTAACAAGAGAGATGAAACCTCTCAAGTTACAATTTAAATAACGGACGAGTGTGATCCAGTTTGAAAGAGGAAATTTGAAAGGTGCACTTCTTTATCAAAGTCTAAAAATAAGGTGTCAGCTTTCCTCTTTCCAATCCCTAGGAGCTGTAGCAAGAGCTTCCTCTCCTTAGGATTTCCTTTGGAACCTTTGTTAGGGTCACATCATTAACCCTCGACTGGTGGGACTCTGTGTTGTTGGCTGCTAGAATCAGTAACATTTGAGGGGCACAGGGCATATTATTTAGGAATTCTAGTTCTGTCCTGATGTGGTAGGCTGATTTTGTTTTCAAGGCACTTGAAGAAAAAGAGTTATAAGTGAGTTGCGTGATTGGTGATGTCTCTGGAAGACTGTTTATCCCTTGTTCCTCCCAGCTGGTGGTAACCATAGCAACCTCTTACTCCAGACCAAAGTTCAGCACCGTAAATCTTTATGACCCTAGTCGCAGTCCAATGTTCATCAGGGTTACCCTTCCTCCTGAAGAGTGAGGTTTTATATTTCACAAGAAAAGTGTGAGACTCCATTTCTAAACACCGGGCTCCAAATGAGAAGGCTCAAAAATAGTATAAAAAGATCTTTGCGTTTTTACCCTAGGGCCCTTCTTGCCCTGAGAAAATGCCGACAGCAAAGAAAACACTGACATTCTTATTCAGCTTCGTCACCAGCCTGGGGGCTTTCATCGTCCTCTGCTCTGTTCTGGCAACTCAACAATGGATCCGCAGTACCATCGCCATCAGCGACTCTTCTTCGAATGGTAGTGTGATCATCACCTACGGACTCCTTCGTGGGAAGAGTATTCAAGAACTGAGTCACGGACTTGCAGAATCGGACAAAAATTTTGAAGGTAATTACAGCTTATTTGAATGCGCACAGTGAGGCTGAATTAACTGGGTTAGAGTCAGGTCATCCTGTATTTGGGTCAAATAGCCCTTCAGAAATAATTTCCTGGTAAATTTTAGTTGGGCTGTAGATATGATCGCATATTTTTAGTTTTGAAAATTCATCGAATCACTATTTCAGCTTCCTCAGGTCTGGTTGGGTCTATTAGCAGAACAGTCTAAATCCTTCTAGTAGAGTTGGGTTTAAACAGTGTGTGTGTGTTAGTTGCTCAGTCATCTCTGACTCTTTGCGACCCCATGGATCTTAGCCCACCAGGTTCCTCTGTCTTCGGGATTTCCCAGACAAGAATACTGGAGTGGGTTGCCACTCCCTTCTCCAGAACAATCTTCACGACCCAGGGATTGAACCTGAGTCTCCTGCACTGCAGGCAAATTCTTTACCATCTGAGCCACTAGGGAAGCCTTAAACAGCACCAGAGTTTATTGACAAGAAAAAATGAATTATAAAATATGGGCAATTTCTTATCCCTGTATCTCAGGTTCATTTCTTTCACTGATTTGAATGTTCATTCTTACTTCCAAACTATCTCATTGCTGTTGGAATTGATATTAAATTTCCATCACTTATATTAATTGAATATTTTACAGAAATTCCTATTTTTTTCTGATTTCGTATACACTACTACTATACTCTCAATGTGCAGAAAACAAAAATTCATTGAGAATAAGCAGAATTTAGCTACTTACTTGGCATTCGAAGTTTAAATACATACCATTGCTTTCTAAATTTAAAAGCAAAATTTATTAACTGTTTAGCACCTTAAATAGATTTTGTTCTGAACGATGTTTCATGTAGCTTACTATATAGGCTTTATCAGGTATTATGCAGTCCTCACCTCTTTTCTTATAAACATACATCATTTTAAAAAAAAAATAGTGTTTCCAATAAGTTTACCAATAAGATGGTAGGTTTATAAGACAAGAAAAGCTCTCAGCTATATTACAGAAGTCTAATTCTGTTCAAGTGCTGACTTGCCTTTTTTTTTTTTTTTTTTTAGTATTTATTTTTATTCATTTGTTTATTTGCAGCACCAGATCTTAGTTGTGGGACTAAGTTGTGAGACTCCCACTTAGTTGGGAGACCTTTTATTTACAGCATGTGGCTCTTTAGTTGCTGCATGTGGGATCCAGTTTCCTGACCAGGGACCCAACTTGGGCCCCCTGCATTGGGACCTTGGAGTCTTAGCCCCTAGACCACCAGGGAAGCCCTAAACTTACAGCATTTTCTATCTTACGCAAATGTAATGTTTAGTCCTCACGCCATGCATAAAGTTGGGAGTTTGAGCCTTTGACCTTAACTCCAAGTTCTAGCTCTAATTTGTGACTTTATTAATGAAATGATTTCCTTAATTCCAGAGCAGCATAATTATATTTCCAAATTATGAATCTGCCTTTTATACCTTAGCAAAAGTAAAGTCTCTGCCAGTATTTTAGTGGCATTATGCGTCTTCTCTTGTACTGACCTCAGCTCCCCAGGAAAATGAGGAGAATTCACTTCGTGGCAACAAAAGACGAAGACTTTCAGAGATTCAGTCCCACTTTCAGTTCTGTGAATACCATTTGCAAAACCAAAACTTCCTCTAGCTCCTGAATTTCCGGATACATGTTCAATTTTTAAAATATGAGACAACAGTCTGGAAATTTTTAAATTTTCATACAGTGTCTGTTTACAACCAGTTAGTTCCCATTGGAGGTAAATGGCTTCAATGAGCTCCCTGGCTCCCTGCCTCCTGGGGAGCTGAGAGGAGACCTGGGTGGGCCAGCCCGTCTCTAGAGCCCTGTGGGGGTGACGTGAATATGGTGACTGTCGGAGGGTGGGGGCAGCCGTGGGCAAGGATAACCCTGAAGGCGGCGGGGCCCGGTGGGCGCTGCAGGGCAGTGTGTGCCCACAAAGGAGGCAGAGTATTTGCATTTGCCTTGCCTGGCTCTCTTATTTTATTCTTGGTCCCCAGAGACCCACATTCCAGCTTCAGGTCCATGCCTCCAGCCACACAGATGTTTAGGCGGCACTCCACCTCCCAGACACTGAGGTGCTGCTCAATTTCAGGGGGTAACAATCTGCTGGGGACCCCTGGGAACCCAGGGGTCCTTCAGTGCTGGTAGCTTTAGCAGTCTTTGAAGTGGGAACACTTGCCAACTTTCCTTGCAGAGAGGGGGAAAGCCACGTAGCCACAAGGTAGACGGTGCCTTGGCTGGTGTAAGTCCCCAGGGAGCAGAATGACAAGCCTACAGTGAGATGGCTTCCTCAGGACCACACAGGCTCATTTCCGATCAGAAACCAGCCATTGGCAGCACAGCAAAGTCATTGATGTGAATGCCACTTTTTTGCTCTGCAGTGATGGATTGCCTTTTCAAATAAGAAGTTAACAAGGTCAGTTTCTTAGCCAGGAAGAGGTCAGACTGAAACCTCCAAAGCGTGATAAATATTGCTAAAACCCTGTTCTGTTCCAGCCTAGGATTGATCACATGGTGCCAATCTGGGGCTGTTGATTTCTGAAATGAAAGAGCAGCATGAAGCGACGGTGGCTGAGCTCAACGTGCAAAAATAATCCAGCCAACCGCATGTCACTTGGGGAAAATAATCAGTCCAGCCTGGGGAGGAACCTCTTCATGGCCTAACTAGACTGTTTGGGCAGCTCAGGTTCTCCAGGAGCTCCACCAGCCTTGTCCAGTGGATCCCAGCTTGTCCAACACCCAGATGAAAAGGGCTGTGTGTCACGAGTGAGCATGTTGCTTGGCTACGCCAAAAGTTCTAGTTATTTAATTTCAGTTCAAAAAAAATCCTCCCTGGGCAGCTATTACATAAGTGAAGGGCTTGGATCCTGAGTGGAATTGCACAGAGTCCCTGTGTGGACTCACCACTTAGTCTTTCTAGAAAAAGACACCCCCACTGGTTAAATCCAGCAGCCTGCCCTACCTGTAGGGCTAAGGTGTGTGCAGGTTGCTATGAGAACACGGGGGCGTTTCACCCCAAACGTGCCTCCCTTCCTCCAAGTCTCTTTCCTTTTTGTCCCCAGGGAACTCAGAGTTGTACTATTGGCTCACATTTAAAATGATGAGAGAGGTGAATCTGCTGCAGAAAAATCAAGTAACTACAAGAACAAAGAGAGGAGGTTTATTTCTCCAGAATGTACAAAAAGCCCCTTCTTACCTCTCCTACCCGCCCAGTCCTACCCCACAGACATCCCGTACTTTCCCTCAGGTAGGAGTGGCTTATTATTTGCCACTAGAGACGCGGCCCCGCTGGGAGGTGGAGCATAAAGGGGCAGAAGAGGCTCTCCCCTGCTCTTCTTGCTGAGATGTGTGTGCATGCGTGCTCAGCCGCTCAGTCGTGTGAGACTCTTTGTGACCCCCATGGACTGTAGCCCACCAGGCTCCTCTGTCCATGGACTTTCCCAGGGAAGATAACCGGAGCTCTCCTCTTCAGCCCACCAAAGTGGGTTGCCATTTCCTCCTCCAAGGGATCTTCCTGACCCAGGGATCGAACCTTTGTCTCTTGCCTTGGCAGGTGGATTCTAAACCACTGCGCTGAGCCTCCTTGGAAGCCACCCCTGCACCTCTCCAGACTGAGATGACCCTGGTCAATTTCCCAAGGTCGAGGCTAGCAGCTGGGACGTCCAGGGGGAGCTCCCAGGCCACACTCTGGTGTCTGTGGAGTCAACGAGCCCTTCCAGGGGTACACTGGGGTCCAGAGATCCAGGAGTTCCGTTGGGTCAGGCCCCCTGGTGTCCAGATGCTTGAGGCTGCTCCTCCCCACATAAAAGCCAGCAGCTCTGCCTCAATTTCCTGGGACTTCTTGTAAAGCAGACTAGAAGGGCCAGGTGGCCCCTGGGGCTTCAATATAAATCTTTAGGCCCAGGAAGCCCAGACGTTCGGATGACCGTTCACATCTGCACTGCCCACCACCCATTTTGGCCTTGTTGCCAGAGCTGCCAGAATCCGGACAATTGGTTCCAATCGTGAGATGGCTTTCTCGATTCTGACGCTCGGCCCCTCAAAGCAAGAAAAAAAGAACTGAATGTATTTGCTAATTTTGTAGGCAGAGAGCAGCTGTCAGATGCTGTGGAGGTTGATTGTGATTTCATTCTTGCTCAACTTTCACTGAATTTCTAGCTTTCACTGTCTGAGTTCTGAGTGGGCTTGGGGGGAAGGTTGGGAGGCTGGAGGGTGTAGGAGATACGGCCGTCATACCTGTGGGGCAGGGATCTCAGAAGGCTGAAATACAATTTTGAAATGTGGCAGTTAAACTTAAGCCAAATTGTCACATTAATTCATAGAAAAGTATGAGTCACATTGACTCCCCTTTGATGTCCGTGTGTGCTCAGTTTGCTCGGTCATGTCTGACCCTTGTGGCCCCATGGACTGCAGCCCACCAGGCTTCCCTGTCCGTGGTATTCTCCAGGCAAGAATAGTGGAGTGGGTTGCCATTTCCTACTCCCGGGGATGTTCCCAACCCAGGGATCGAACCCAGGACTCCTGCGTCTGCTGTATTGGCAAGTGGATTCTTTACCACTGAGTTTCCTGGGAAGTCCCCTAGTGAATCTTACCAATGGTCAAAAAGAAAGCCACACCAGATTGTTCCTTTCTAATTTGCTCTAAAATGTGGAATGTTCACCATTCACAAATGACCCTCCACTTACAGATTTAATAAGAAAGTTTCCAGACTTCAGGCACTTGGACACATGACATTTTTCCCATGCTGAAATTTTTATTTTCTAGCTGTGCTCCGTTGCTCGGTCGTATCTGACTCATTGCAACCCCATAGACTGTTGCCCGCCAGGCGGCTCTGTCCATGGAATTTTCCAGGCAAGAATACTGGAGTGGGTTGCCAGTTCCTCCTCCAAGGGATCCAGGGATTGAATCTGCATCTTTTGTGTCTCCTGTATTGACAGACGGGTTCTTTACCACTAGTGCCATCTGGGAAGTCCTATTTTCTAGTTAAGTATCCAAATTATGTCTCATTGGCTAAGGACAGAGTTCCCTTAGTCCCCAGAAAACTTCTGATCTGGTGCTGGAGCTTCCTCCTTGATGCTCAGGCAGAGCCAGGGGGTCATGGAACGCAGGAGAAGTAGTTCTTCCTGGGGGGTGGCCAAGTTTGGAAGGATCCACAGCATTTGACCTTGCATCTTGAAGCAAGTGTGTCCTGCTTCTTGTTTTTTCTACTCTGGTGTCATCTTCCACAAGTCACTAAATAGTTGTGTGCGGCCTCACAGCCTGGCAAAGCACCTCACTCATCTCCAGGGTGAGACAGACCAAGAAGCCAGAGTCCCGGGCTTGAGGGCCGGACCTTGGAACAGTCTCAGTGCAGATGGTCCCTCCCCCAGAAGGGCAGGGCTCCCCACCTGGGCAACAATGGGTGACGAAGAGGAGCACGTTCTCAGTTAAGCCAAGGCCTATCAGAGTTCTTACCGAGCGCATCACCAAGAAGACCTAGCCAGAGTGCAAAAACAAGTGAGCTGTGTGGAGAACTTAGCCCTGCCCATGGGTCATTAGCAGAAATGGTGACAGGGCCAGACAGCACCAGGGAGGAGTGGACTGGCCGTGTGTGCACTGGACTTTGCCCCCAGGGCCCGCTCCCTGGGCAGTGAGCTCATGGCCTGCGTGTTGCTGAGCTGGTATTTCCCTCTCCCTTCCTCCCTGGTCTCCTGTGGGGTTGGCAGGGCTGTGGCTGCGCTCACCGGAGCCCACACCCGTGTCTCCTTCCTCCTGGCCATTTCCTTTCCTGCCTCTGTCCTCTTCTGCTCGGCTCCCGCGCGCCTGGCATTGCGTCCCCGGTCGGTCCAGCTGGGGACGCTTCCAGCTCAGGCCGGGCCACGTGACCTGGCCATCAAGATGAACTCTCTCATGCACGAGGGTCTTTACGACCATATCCCCACTGCCGGGATGTCTGAGGGCAGACTTGCTGGCTCGCATGTCTTTCACGTCTACCCTCTGTCCGTTGATGACAAATTTACTTCCTTCACAGACTACTGCTGATTTAAAACAAAAATGTCTGAGCGACTAACACGTAGGTGTTAGAGATAGACAGAGGATGACGCAGGGAGGGTCACATCTTATCAGGAGAGCTGAGCCCGTCTGGCCATCATGAATGGGAAGGACAGTCAGACTAGAGTGTGTGTGGATTCAGGGCCAGGATGGCAGGAGCTTTGGAATCACATCTTATGACTAACTCACTGGGTTTACATCCTCTTTTCAAATATTGGGAAAAGCTCCAGGCAGGAGAGGATGGAGTGGATTCTGCATTGGTCCCAAAGGAGCATTAGAACCCAGGGTTAATATCATAGAAATGCAGGATGAAGAACCTTTCAATGGCTACGATACCACAGGGATGAAAAGGGCCACCGTGGAGACGGGGGGCTCCTTGTTCCCAGGACACGGTCTGGAATGACACTCTGCAGCTCCTGCCTGCAGAACATCCGGGGGTCCCCTCTGGCTTCTAGGGCCCTGGTTCCTTAAAACTCACCACCCACAGCAGATCAAGAAAGCTTCTGTGGCTGTTTTGGTTTCTGTTCTTTTAAGCTGCTCTGGGTGAAGATGTGAGAAACTCCGGCTGTCTCCTAGGGGCCCTGAGAAACAGGAATATAAAGAAGGAAGCTCGAACTCTTTCTCTCCCGCCCCCACCATGGTTCCTCAGCTCAGTTCAGTCACTCAGCCGTGTCTGACCCTTTGGGACCCCATGGATTGCAGGCTTCCCTGTCCATCACCGACTCCCAGAGTTTGTTCAAACTCAAGTCCATTGAGTCAGTGATGCCGTCCAACCGTCTTATCCTCTATTCTCCCCTTCTCCTCCTGCCTTCAATCTTTCCCAGAATCAGGGGCTTTTCCAGTGAGTCAGTTCTTCACATCAGGTGGCCAAAGTATTGGAATTTCAGCTTCAACATCAGTCCTTCCAATGAACACTCAGGACTGATCTCCTTTAGGATGGACTGGTTGGATCTCCTTGCAGTCCAAGGGACTCTCAAGAGTCTTCTCCAATACCACTGTTCAAAAGCATCAATTCTTTGGTGCTCAGCTTTCTTTATGGTCCAGCTCTTGCATCCATACATGACTACTGGAAAAACCATAGCCTTGACTAGATGGACCTTTGTTGGCAAAGTAGTGTCTCTGCTTTTTAATATGCTGTCTAGGTTGCTCATAGCTTTTCTTCCAAGGAGCAAGCGTCTTTTAATTTCATGGCTGCAGTCACCATCTGCAGTGATTTTGGAGCCCCCCAAAATAAAGTCTCTCACTGTTTCCATTGTTTCCCCCATCTATTTGCAATGAAGTGATGGGACCGGATGCCATGATCTTAGTTTTTTGAACGTTGGATTTTAAGCCAGCTTTTTGACGCTCCTCTTTCACTTTCATCAAGAGGCTCTTTAGTTCCTCTTTGCTTTCTGCCCTAAGGGTGGTGTCATTTGCATATCTGAGGTTATTGATACTTCTCCAGGCAATCCTGACTCCAGCTTGTGCTTCATCTTGCTTGACATTTCCCATGATATACTCAACATATAAGTTAAATAAGCAGGGTGACAATATACAGCCTAGATGTACTCCTTTCCCAATTTGGAACCAGTCTGTTGTTCCATGTCCAGTTCTAACTTGCTTCTTACCTGCATTCAGATTTATCGGGAGGCAGGTAAGGTGATCTGGTATTCCCTTTTCTTTAAGAATTTTCCACAATTTATTGGATCCACACAGTCAACAGCTTTAGCATAATCAATGATGCGTAAGTAGATGTTTTCTGGAGTTCTCTTGCTTTTTCAATGATCCAGTGGATGTTGGCAATTTGATTTCCAGTTCCTCTGCCTTTTCTAAATCCAGCTTGAACATCTGGAAGTTCTTGGTTCACTTAGTATTGAAGGATTTTGAGCATTACTTTGCTAGCATGTGAGATGATGATAGTTCTTCTGTGTATTCTTGCCACCTCGTCTTAATATCTTCTGCTTCTGTTAGGTCCATACCATTTCTGTCTTTTATTCTGCTCATCTTTGCCTGAAATGTTCTGTTGGCATCTCCAATTTTCTTGAAGAGATCTCTAGTCTTTCCCATTCTGTTGTTTCCCTCTATTTCTTTGCATTCATCGCTGAGGAAGGCTTTCTTATCTCACCTTGCTATTCTTTGGAACTCTGCCTTCAGATGGGTATATTTTTCCTTTTCTCCTTTGCCTTTCGCTTCTCCTCTTTTCTCAGCTATTTGTAAGGCCTCCTCCAACTACCATTTTGCCTTTTCCATTTCTTTTTCTTGGGGATGGCTGATCACTGAGGAAGGCTTTCTTATCTCTGCTAGCATGGTTCCTATACCTTGCCATTCCAGTGATGTTGTTAGTGTATTACTGAGGACTCTGAAATCTTATTCCCAGTTTAGTTTTTCCTTCTTTCACGGAATGTCCTGGTAAACACTTTACTGAAGGTAGTGGCAGTCTCCTAAGGGGCTCAATGCACAGACAGCTCTTGGAGATGTTCTATAAACGTGTGGCTGGACTTCCAGGTAAGAGTGGGGCCAAGGCGCCTCTGGGGTCTGACCATCTTGTATTGTAAACAGCAGAGGGAGCCGGGAAAGCAGACACCAGGGGAGGCTGGCTGGTGGTCAGAGACAGGAGGGTGACGAAAGCAGGAACTGATGGCAGAGGGCGCAGGACATCCGTGTTTCATTTTACATGTGTGCAGATCCATGTCTGGCGCTCCCCTTCACTCCAGAAATATGGAACTGTTATGGAAAGGCTGAGGGTGTCTAGCCCCAGCGTCTAAGCAGGCGGAATGGGAAGGAGCCCTGGGTGCGGGAGGGTGGATCAGCCCCCGGGTCCAGAGCTGGTCTTTGTGTCCAGGCACCACATACTTACCAGCCCTTGTTTCAGTTTTAGGGACACTGAACAATTCTTCCTCGAAGACTCTGCACTCAGTGGTCCTTGTGTTCCTGGCCCTTGGCTTGTTCAGTTCGCTGCTGAGCGCCGGGTTCACCTTCTACAACAGCGTCAGCAACCCCTACCAGACGTTCCTGGGGCCGATGGGGGTATACACCTGGAGCGGCCTCAGCGGTCAGTATCGGCCCGTCCCGGCCTCTGTCCCCCTGGTTCCCTCACACGAGGACACGCACGGTCATGGTCGGACCCTGGGCATTAAGAGTGTGCTGAGTTGAGTGTGGGGGGCTGAGGTTTATTTTTGCAAGCCTACAGCATGTATTCAGCATCTTCAGATGTGTTTCAGATGCCCTGGGGAAGGGCAGACTGTGGGTAAGGAGGGTGGGTTAGGTGTTAAAAATGTGTGATATACCCAGCCTTCGTCTTAGAGTATCTAGGGTAAGGCGTTAACCAGAAACACTCGCATCAACAAAGCGTTCAATGGGCTCCTGCTGAGTGCTTGACTGCAAAGTAGGCTCCATGTGACGTGGAGAAGCACACACGTGCACACACACACACGTGCACATTTATTTAGTCCCCTTCTTGCCCCCATAGAACAGCAGTCGACTTGGCCTAACATCCAAACATGATGGTGCAGAGAGCCTCCAAGAATGTCGTTGTGGCACATCTGGGCCGACGCCCTTGCTGTGGGCGACCTGTGAACCCGGGCGTCGGCTGGGTGGCGCTGTGAGGTAGTGTTGTCTGTTTGGGGGGAAAGGTGTTGGGGTGGGGAGTGGGAAGTGGGGTCCAGTTGGAGTCACAGTGTTTTGGACTCTCTGAGGGTCTCACGGGTTCTGGGGCCACTGTGTCTGCCCAGGGGCTTGGTCCAGTGGGAGCCTTGTTGCCCCTGCCTGACAGTGGGGTTTCTCCTGCTCCGTCCCTCTCTCTGCCATGAGAACCTGATCTCGAGAGTGATCAGAAATGGCCCATCCTACTAGGGCTGCCGGCCTGGACGAGGCACAAGCTGGAGTCAGGATTGCCAGGAAGAGTATCAATAACCTCAGATGTGCAAATGACACCACCCTTATGGCAGAGAGTGAAGAGGAACTAAAGAGCCTCTTGATGAAAGTGAAAGAGGAGCGTCAAAAAGCTGGCTTAAAGCTCAATGTTCAAAAAACAAAGATCATGGCATCTGGTCCCATTACTTCATGACAAATAGATGGGGAAACAATGGAAACAGTGAGAGACTTTATTTTGGGGGTCTCCAAAATCACTGTAGATGGTGACTGCAGCCATGAAATTAAAAGACGCTTGCTCCTTGGAAGAAAAGCTATGAGCAACCTAGACAGCATATTAAAAAGCAGAGACATTACTTTGCCAACAAAGATCCATCTAGTCAAGGCTATGGTTTTTCCAGTAGTCATGTATGGATGCAAGAGTTGGACCATAAAGAAAGCTGAGCACCAAAGAATTGATGCTTTTGAACGGTGGTGTTGGAGAAGACTCTTGATAGTCCCTTGGACTGCAAGGAGATCCAGCCAGTCCACCCTAAAGGAAATCAGTCCTGAATATTCATTGAAAGGCTGACGCTGAAGCTGAAATTCCCAATACTTTGGCCACCTGATGTGAAAAACTGACTCATTGGAAAAGACCCTGATTCTGGGAAACATTGAAGGCAGGAGGAGAAGGGAATGACAGAGGATGAGATGGTTGGATGGCATCACCAACTCAATGGACATGGATTTGAGCAAACTCTGGGAGTTGGTGATGGACAGGGAGGCCTGGTGTGTAGCAGTCCATGGGGTCACAGAGTCAGACATGACTGAGCGACTGAACTGAACTGAACTGGACTAATGGGATGGCCCTGGCAGTGGCTGTGTGTGTGTGGCAGGTGGTGTATTTAAACACAGACCAGGGGCTTTCAGGGACAAGATAGGTGCTCTGGATATTGGGGTATCAGGAAGCCTCATATGACAGGCTCTGGGCAGCTTCCTGTCCTTCTGTGAGGCCATCGTGACACTGGCCAGTGTAGGCGGCTGGAGGCGCCGCTGTGCTGTGGATCCCAGCAGTGCTGTGCTGAGACCGTGAACCCCTGGCTCTCTGGGGAGGGAAGCCCTGAGCACAGGCCGGGCTGGTGTGAGTGCACACGCACTTCCTCTGTGGCCTTTTTCAAGCTCATGTTTGAGGAACCAGCCCCATTCTGGCATGGATACAAGGAAGAGCCTCTCAACACTCTGACCAAACAAGCTGGGATTCCTAAACATCGTGCAGGACAACAGGTGGAAATCCGGGCTGCGCCAGGCAAGCTCGCACACCTGCCTCTCAGCTCCGAGAGTCCGGGATCAGGCTGCTGTAGCCACATCCGCACATGACCAGCCCTTTCCTTTGTTTCTGCGCATTTGTGATCAAAACAAGCAGATGCCCAAACCTAAAGGGCATTAGCTGCCGGCCAGGAAGGAGCGTTTGTGCTTCCCATCTCACGGCAGACCTGGAGGAGTTGGTTCCAAACTCAGAGACCCTCACGTGGACACCAGAGTTCTGCGCCCCAAGCTGTTTCTCTGACCATAGTTCACCTCTGTCAACCAAACCGAAGCAAGACTCGTTGGCACTCATTGCCAGGGTGGAAAAAATAGATTCTTTTAATTTTTGCTCATGCGATGAAGACGCTAAGGGAAGTGGTGGCTTCAGGTACAACTGGATCCAGGATCTCAGCCTGAGCCGTCAGATCTCTGTTTCCTCCAGTGTTCCCTCCATCAGTGAGTAGCTAGGCTGGTCCTCTTAAAGACAAGACATCTGCCAGCTCTTTCTGGCCCATCACAGATGCAGCAACCCCAAGAGAAAAGATGACTTTCCCCCCTCCAAAACCTGACTTTTGCTGAAGTTGGCCTCCTCCATTTCTGGAGCAGTCTCCATAGCTGGCAGGGTTGAATTCACTGACCGGCCCACCTTGGCTGAGGATACTGACCCCCTGGAGCTGGAGCTGAGGGGGAGGATCTCAGAGGAACACTGATCAGAGGAATGGGTCAGGTGTGGGGCCAGCCAGACAAAATCTACCCGCGTTGCTCCGTCTACACCCACAGGGTCCAGAACCCATCCCCTGGTCTCTGCAGGAGAAAGCCCTTGGCTTCAGCGTCTTCCTCCACAGTTGAGTATGAGCTGGCTTTGTCCAGGGCAGAGGCCTAATGCATGTTTGTGGAGGCAGACACGAGAAACAAGGCCAGCCGCCTCCCTACCTCCCAGCCCCCACCTGGTTCTGGCAACAAAGAATTGCTTGGCGGGCAGCAAGCTCCCACCACATTCCTTCGCAGGCTCGGGGGGCAAGTTCTGACACAGAGAGTGGCTGTGAGGTGGGCTGAAGCACAGTTGGAGACTTTGATGTGAAAGGCAGAGGTGAGCAGCCTCCAGCTCTCAAAGGGAGGACTTGGGGCCCTTTTGGTTAAAGAACTTGCTGAAAACTCGGGTCCCCCGAGGCTCAGTCTGCAGCAGGCTTTGTGCACAAATACGCCATCTCCGTCCGGGTCCCTACCTTGGGTTACTCTGGCACCAGCGGCCAGGGTCAGGCTGCCCTCAGGCACCCTGGAGGCTGAGGGAAGGGCCGCACATGCCTCTCCAGGCTGGGCTTGGACACAGGCTCCTTGGCTACAGGAAGAAGGGGTGTGGTTTGCTGGCTTGTCTCTGAAGCAACAGAAGGAGATGCTGCTTTGAGGGCAAAAACGTGAAGCGCAGCCTCCCCTCCCGGGCCCCTGTGCCCTCTGAGCCCAGCCTGGCCTGGTGACCCTGACCCCAGGGGAAAGAACTGTAGTCTGAGAGGTGCTGGAAATGACAGCGGAGCCAGAGAGAGCGCTGCAGACAGTCTGCTCCGACACACTCGGTCCTCAGCCCGGGGAACCAGAGACCAGAGGAATTTGCGTGCAGAAGCATTTCCTGTGCTTCTTCCTCACACCTTCGTCTCGTGTTGGTCAGCTGATCTGCAGGCTGGAGCCCTTGGTCTGGAGCAAGTTCATAGCAGTACTGTTGAACTTTACGCAAAACTTTGTTTAGGTCCTTGTTCAGTTGTTCAAGCTCTAAAACCATTGTTGCGTATCTCCGTTGAAATTCAGTGCCAATGGGCATGGAATATGATTTCACTTGAATAAGGAATTCTACTGGAAAACCACCTAACGTTTCAGTGTCAGAGCCAAGAATTTTAAGGGCTTCCCTGTTGGCTCAGATGGTAAAGCGTCTGCCTGCAATGAGGGAGACCTGTGTTCTATCCCTGGGTCGGGAAGATCCCCTGGAGAAGGAACTGACAACCCACTCTAGTACTCTTGCCTGGAAAATTCCATGGACAGAGGAGCCTGGTAGGCTACAATCCATGGGGTTGCAAAGAGTCGGACATGACTGAGAGACTTCACTTTCACTTTCAAGATGACTGTCCTAATACGGGATCGTTATCTGTAATCAGCAGGTCGCAAGCCCACGGGGACAGGGCCGGGGGTGGAAGGCCAGCGCCCTGAGCCCTCGGGGGCTCCTCCATTGGCCACGGGGCTCCCTCTAGGCCCCGTAAACCTTCTGTCCCAGAAACCACAGAAGCAGGCAGTGAGCAGCGTCCCCTTCCGCTGGGGGCTCAGCTCAGCGTCCATGTCCGTCAGTGGGCGCCCCTCGCGGTTCAAGTCAAAGTCGTGAGCGTCCACTTCAGAGAACAGCGTGTAGCCCACTTCTGGGTTTTGCTCCCTTCTGACTAAAGCTTTTAGAAGAAACTTCCCAAGAGCAGAAGGAGGGATAATTACAGGGTGTGAGAGGCATAGCTCAGAGGGGAGGGGCTTTGTGCACGCCCACTCCTGTTATTATTAAGAAATAAAAGCATTAGGTTGAAGATGAAAGACTGTCATCAGGGGAATGAAAACTCCTCACCCAGAAGGCCTCTAATTAGGACCTCTGGAGGGCCGTTCGTTCCCTGGGTGTGGATTATAACCAGGGCGTGTTGGGTGAAAATGTCCTCCTAGTGTTGGGTAAACGTCAGCAGAGGAAGAGTCAGAGAGTGTGTGTCTGTCTGGACCTCTGTCCTGGGGACTCCTGGACGGCCGCCCGGCACGGTCAAGCCTGACTCCACTGGACGGCTCCTCACAAATGCAGCACAGCCGCCTTCTGACCCTCCTTCCTCCGCCCTTTGAACGATCTATTGAGACATGACTCACATACTGTACAGTCCACCCATTTAAGAGTGCCGGTCAGCAGTTTCTGGTGTATTCACAGACCTGTGCAACCATCAGCACAGTTGATTTGAGGATATTCTCCTGACCGCGAAAGGAAACCCCTCCCCCAGTGCCCCCCACAGCCCGAAGCAGCCTCGAAGCTCCTTGGGGTTTGTAGCTCACCCCCTTCGGAAGGTGAGGATTGAGGTTCAGAGCAGTTGAACGCATCTCCCAAGACCTGTGGCTGGAGACCTTGACCATGCTGTCTCTGACTCCAGAACCACGTTCTAAGCCAAGGGGGCTTCCCAAAGCCAAGACTGAGGAGGGTTCTCTAGTGGAGGACATTGTGAAGAATAAAGGATGACTTTAGTAAGGAGCGCCTTCTTGGTTGCACGCTGCCCCCCGTTGTGGGTGGAATGAGACCCCCGTTGCCAGGCTGGTGTTCAGAGCTCCCCAGGTGGGCCCGACCTCTGTATCCAGGGCTCAGGACCCTCTGGACCCCTCCCCATCAGCTGGATGTGCTTCTCCCAGACCCGGATGCTCTGCAGTCCCTGTCCGTCACGATGGATGGATGTTCTGGCTGCCTCTCCTCCTCGTCCTGCCTCTTCCCACCACCCTGGTCCTCTCTAGACAGTTGTCCTGTGGACCCCCGTATTCAGTCACTTGTCCCATTGCTCATGCAGCGCACAGGCTCCGTTCATCGCTCTGGGAAGCGGGCAGAGTTCAACTCATTCTGAAAGGGCTTGAGCTGAATGTTTGCTCCTGGTCACAGCCGCCCTGCATTATCGTTAGCATCTGGGGTCTAGAGTCTAGCGTGCGTCTGTCATTTCTTTTACCTTCTCCCTAATGCCAAGAAGAGAGTAAACCCCAGGGTAGAAGTTCAGTGAATGTCCATAAGAGTACGTGGTTGATAAAGGAAAAAAAGTGACCTTAAAATGTACATTAGCGTATATATATATGGAATCTAGGAAAACGGTACAGATGAAACTATTTCCAAGGCAGAAATAGAGATGCAGACGTAGGCAACAGACATGTGGATGCAGCGGGGGAAGGGGAGGATGGGAGGAATTGGGAGATTAGGATGGACGTACACACACCACCGTGTGTAAGCAGATAGCTGGTGGGAGCCTGCTCTATAGCACAGGGAGTCGGCTCAAGGCCCTATGGTGACCTAGAGGGGTGGAGTTGGGGTGGGCGGGCGGGAGGTCCAAGAGGGAAGGGACATATGTATGCATGGGGCCGATTCACTTCATTGTACAGCAGAAAGTAATGCAACGTTGTAAAGCAACTACCCTCCAATAAAAAAAATATTAAAAATAAAAATATTCATTAAAATATACCACCACATTATTTACGAACTCTTTCTTCCCTTCAGCATCTTTCACATTCATAACCATGGTGCTCTTTGTGGGGAACACGCAGTCCAATCATCTCTCCGAAGAGCTGGCCCAGAGGCTGTACCCGCTCTATCCAGCATCCACTCAGCAAGGGACGTCCCACGCTTACGGATACTCCTTCTGGCTCACGCTGCTGGTCATCCTCCTAAACGCGGTCACCGCGGTCATCGTCATCTTCTACCAGAAGGCCAGATACCGGCGGAAGCAGGAGCGGAGGAAGCCCATGGAGTCTGCGCCAAGGGATGGGATTTTATTCTGAAGTCCGTGTCCTCGTTTCGGGGCTGGGTCTCCTCTGTTGTACGCCGGCTCTCAGAGCAGTAACTGGCTGGCGCGGCTGAGTCAATCAGCAGGTAAAAGTGTGGCCCTGTCCGACCGAAACTCGGTGACAGTTTTCACATCTCATAACACTACATTCTTCATAAATGATGCACCCTTGACAGAGGATGCTTCCCGTGAGGGTGGGGAAGGTGAAGAAAAAGCTCTGCGGTCCGTGTCATGTTCAAAGCAGCGAACATGATTGTGAGCCTGTCGCCCTTCTGACCCGGCCTCACTCTCTTAAGTAATAAAGGCTTGTGTTACACGCCTCCCCTTTGAGTTGCTCAAAGCACTTTGCTACCTGTGACCTCATTCCCCATAGGAGGGACCACGCATTTTGATTTCACTCTGTGAATGGAGACTTGCAGACACAGAAGGATCCAGAAATTGTTTTTCCTAGACCGGGTGTTAGAAGGGAAAGGAGAGACTTAGGGGTGTGTGACCTGGACTTCTGGACCCTCCGCCTCTGATATAACTTAAACCCAGTGGTGGGTAGGGAGGCTGACACTTAGTTTTGAGTTTCCAAGGTGGATTTTTGGCAGGGAGAAAGATGAGGAAGGAAGAAGATCAAGGAAAAATGAAAATTATAGCCCCTCTAGCCTCATGCTAAGAAGGTTAAATATATTTTTGCTTTAAAAAGATTGTTGTTAGTTCAGTCAAAATAGAAATGTCATACTGTGGCGAGTTCTAAAAACCCCATCAACCGACACTCTGCCTGATTGCTGTGGTGTCCCCGACACGGGTGAGCGAGCATCACCCATCAGCAGACTCCTGGCGGCCGGAGGCTCAGTAAGACGTGGGGTCCCGCTCTGAGGCTGGCAGGTATATCCTGGGTCAGAGCCGGGGCAGGGGCACAGAGCAGTGACGGATTGCCTCCCAAGCACAGGTGGGTGGAACTAGTTCACGGCTCACGAGAGGACAGTGGGTGACCTGGAATATTTAAAAAAAAAAACACCAGATGGATCTGGCCTACTTTGCCTGTAGGATATTCTCTCGGAAAATCACTTTGAGAATATTTTAGGCTTGAATATCCTACAAGTTAGCCGGGGTCAAATATTGTCAGGATTCTGAGATAATCACCTTTCACATTGAGATAGAACCAGAGCCTAAGGGAACAGAATCCTCATGGTGTAATTTACAAAGCAGCAGCTCTTTGGACAGAAGGATACATCCTTTAGGAAAGTAGCAGAGAGGAACAGTCTGTCCTAACAATAACATTTTTTTCCTTTGAGAAGCACTGCGTACCTGCAATGTGGTGGACACCATGCTCAGCCCGGTTCCCACCCCCAGGGAGATCACTGTTGAACAGTCAAGACAGATATTCAAAAAGCAGCCACGAATTCCCTGTGAAATGTGTACTTAGTCACAAACTTGTGCTCACTCTTTGAAAAGTCAGTACTCTGTAACCTCCCACCCCCAAGTCCCACAAAGCCAAAATTATTCTAATAAATTAATGTATTGTGAAACTGAATGTATTAAAAATATGATTAACCACGGTGAGAATGTTCTCAATTCTTTGAGGCTAAAAGCATCTATGTTCTTTGGAGGCTTGAACTTTATATCAGATTTTAATAATGGGGACGAGTAACAAAGAAGGAAGCTAAGGGTAATAATTGCGTCTCACTTCATGTATAACATTCGTGCAAAGGACATGGCAAGAGGTGAAGCCTGCGTTTACTTATCTCAGCGTTTGAGCAGAGCTTGGTGTCTTTAGAGGACAAACTATCTCACTCCTGAGATCATACATGGATTTGAGGAAACGTTTAAGACATAGGAAAATCAGGTAAGTGGAACTACAACTCACAGTTGGGGCGATGAAGAGATAGGCTCCCTTGTCACATCTGAAGGTAGAAGGTAAAGAAGCCGCGTGTGTATTCAGTGAAAACCTTCTGAAGGAACAAAATGGCCGGCTGACTCTTCACAGACACAGCCACTCTTGAAAGGCCGGTCCTGGCCTCTTCCGCGGTCTCCTGTCCGTGGGGCGGTGAGGGCTGAGTGACTTTTCTCAGGGAGAGAAGTGCCTCTGAGCAGCGCTCTGCTGCTCTTTCGTTGCTGTTGTTCAGATGCTAACTTGTGTCCGACTCTCTTGCGACCCCAGGGACTGCACCCCACCAGGCTCCTCTGCTTATGGAATTTCCCAGGCAAGAATGCTGGAGTGGGTTGCCATTTCCTTCTCCATCTTCCCAACCCAGAGATCAAACCCTTGTCTCCTGCATTGCATGTGGACTCTTTATCCCCGAGCCACCAGGAAAGCCTTGCTGTTTTAAACCTACTTAACAAACGTGCATTCTCTTACTTCTGCTTTAATGCAACCAGCGGAAACATTATTTGGCAGGAGCCTAAACTGTTCTATGAAACTTGAATGTTTCAGGGATTGTCCTAGGACCTCCAGTCAACCCATGTGGTCCTGTTATGATGAACTAGGTTACCATGTAGAATACTATGCTCTTCAATTTTGCAAGAACATAGAGGCTATGATAATAACGCTAGAGAAAGTTACTAAAGTCAAAGGGATGGGGTTTCTGTAATGAGCTGATGCTTGCAAAGCATGCTGGGAGAAAGGAGTAACCTCCAAGTAATCCAGGTTAGCTTGACCATCAGCATTACAATTTCGTTGGATCATCTCACCAAAGCCTGTGGATTGGACTGGGCGGGGGGAGTTGTCTCCTTGGGTCTGACACTTCTCTGGGTCTGAACGACCATCCTGCCGCCAGCCCCAGATGCTGTATTGGCGCCCCTGTGTGTGGCTCATAGCCGCACAGGGAGACATCGGCAGCCTCCTGCTTTCTGGTTGGCCTCTTGGAAGCCCTGGAAACTGGCTATTCTGCAAAGTGTAGGCAGACACCTACCAATTTCCAGAACAGGCTCTCCTTCTTCCTGCCCTCATCCACCCTGAGTCCATCTTCTTCATCCCTGAAACCAGCCTCTGAGTACAGACCTGAAGCCAGGTTCTTAGCGGTCTAATCTGATGGCTTTCTACAGCCTGGACCGGGATGCAGGCCCAGCGTAGTGGGAGAGGCTGTCTAGAGTCAGTTCGGAATCGGAAGCTCCAGCTTGGAGAGGAGCCAGGCTCCTTGGTCCCCGAGCCCCTCCAGGCTCTCCCAACCACGGCACCCGGGTCCCCCACCCCCAGAGGGCATTGCATGCATAGGTCCCCCAGCCAAGGGTGCAGAGGGCCAGTGCCTCCCGAGCAGCTGGGGCTGTGGTCTGCTGTCTGGTTCTCAACCTCTGTCTTCATCCCAAGCCCCTCTTCCCCCAGGACACGGGGACACAGTTGGAGACTCCATTTGTAGACTGCTCTGACATCTCATCTTTCCTTTTCTCCTTTGCCTTTTGCGTCTCTTCTTTTCATAGCAATTTGTAAGGCCTCCTCAGACAGCCATTTTGCCTTTTTGTGTTTCTTTTTCTTGGGGATAGTCTTGATCCCTGCCTCTTATACAGTGTCACGAACCTCCGTCCAGAGTTCATCAGGCACTCTGTCTATAAGATCTAGTCCCTTAAACCTATTTCTCACTTCGAGTGTATAATCATAAGGGATTTCATTTAGGTCATGCCTGAATGGTCTAGTGGTTTCCCCTACTTTCTTCAATTTAAGTCTGAATTTGGCAATAAGGAGTTCATGATTTGAGCCACAGTTAGCTCCTGGTCTTGTTTTTGCTGACTGTATAGAGCTTCTTCATCTTTGGCTGCAAAGAATATAATCAATCTGATTTTGGTATTGACCATCTGGTGATGTCCATGTGTAGAGTCTTCTCTTGTGTTGTTGGAAGAGGGTGTTTGCTATGACCAGTGCGTTCTCTTGGCAGACCTCTATTAGACAGGGAGGCCTGGTGTGCTGCAGTCCATGGGGTCGCAAAGGGTCGGACACGAGTGAGCGACTGAACTGAACTGATATCTCATAGCTAGCCACGAGAAGCCAGCAAAGCCATCCACTTCTCTGAGCTTCTGTTTTCTCATGATGGAAAAATAATAAGTAATTAATAACAGAAATGACAACCAGTGTGGGATTGAGCAGGGGAAGTCTGCAGTCAGGGTGCCTTGACTGGGGAAGTTAATCTCAGCAGGCCTCATTCTAGTTATCTGTGAAATGGGATCTCAGTAGGAGCAGCTTTGCTCTTAGAGATGTGAGAGTGAACTGCGATGAGGGATGTAAAGAGGTCCTGATAACTGAGAGCCAGGCCCCTCCCCACGGAACCGGGAGCTAGCAGAGAGTGGTGGCAATTGCAAAAGCTAGAGCCTGTTGCCCCTTTAGCAACCACGTTAATAATTCTTTCGTTCTGTCAACGAGCAACAAACAACTTAAACCCAGGGAGGTTAGTGAACTTGCCCAGGCATCCGAGGCTGGCAAGTGGCAAAGAGACAAGAAACAGGTCTCCAGGGCCTTGTTCTTTTTTTTTTTTTTCTTAACCAATATTTGATTCTGTTCCACAAACGTGTGTCTGCATCTGAGTGAGGGTAGAGGCTGAGGGTGGGGGGTGGGGTGGAGTGCAGGGACCAAGGAAGGGGTCCCCGCCCCTGAGCCCTGCCCAACAGGACCCATGGCCTTCCTGGCATTGCCCGTGGGGCTCAGCCCCTCATTTCCACATCTGTGTGCCTCACAGGGGACCTGGATCTGGTTCATTCAGAACAAAAAGGAGCAGCTTGCTCAGGGGAAACAGACCCAACTTGCTTCAAGTACATCCTCTGCCTGACAGGAGAGGGTGGGGTCTCCCTGACACGACCCTCCCAGGCACGCCCAGGTGAAGCAGCAGCCGGTGACCTCAGGACTTCGTGCTTTCTTAAAATAGAAAGCGAGGCCGACTTAGTCATGCTGACCTGGGTCGCTGGATTATTAAAGCTGAACCCAAGGAGGAACCGAGACCTGGGAAGTCTGTGGAGCATTCAACGCCCTGAACACGATTTTGCACGGAAGGAAGGTCAGAACAGCCCAGGCTGCTCCCTGCCTTTCCTGCTCTGGGGGCTCACGCCACCCACAGACTGATCATCCTTAGAGCATCACTTAGAATTCCAGACCATGTCCTAGTTACCAAAAAAGACAAATGAATTTGTCCTTGTGACAGGCTTCAGACTACAGAAGTTTCATTTTCAAAGTGCTTAAATGTTTAGCAGAGACATTACTTTGCTGATGAAGGTCTGTCTAGTCACAGCTATGTTTTTTCCAGGAGTCACGTACGGATGTGAGCGTTGGACCATAAAGAAGGCTAAGTAAGTGTCAGTGGCTCAGTCATGTCCGACTCACTGCAATCCCATGGACTATAGCCCACCAGGCTCCTCCATCCATGGGATTCTCCAGGCAAGCATACTGGAGTGGCTTGCCATTCCCTTCTCCAGGAGATCTTCCCAACCCAAGGATTGAACCCAGGTCTCCCACATTGCAGGCAGATTCTTTACCATCTGATCTATGGGGAGGAATCAGAAGGTTAAGCACCAAAGAATCGATGCTTTCCAATTGTGGTGCTGGAGAAGACTCTTGAGAGTCCCTTGGACTGCAAGGAGATCCAATCAGTCCATCCTAAAGGAAAGCAACCCTCAATATTCACTGGAAGGACTGATGCTGAAGCTGAGGCTCCAATACTTTGGCCACCTGATGGGAAGAGCTGACTTCATTAGAAAAAGACCCTGATGCTGGGGAAGACTGAGGGCAGGAGGAGAAGGGGACGACAGAGGATGAGATGGTTGGATGGCATCACTGACTCAATGGACATGAGTTTGAGCAGAGATAATGAAGGACAGGGAAGCCTGGCATGCTGCAGTCCATGAAGCTGCAAAGAGTCAGACACGACTGAGCAACTGAACAACAACAAAAATAAAGATGCAGCTAGAAATACGTTGTCTTTTCTGACTACTCACTTAAAGGAACTTTAAAAACAGATACCTCTCCTGCCTCCACCTCCCACTTCTCACTACTCTGCTCACCAATTTTTCACCTTGACCCTTTCCTCTGCCCCTCTGGCTGGCCTGAAGCAGGACACTTCCCCCAGGCAGTCAGGTTGGGAATCTCTCTTCTGGAAGGGAGGGTTCTGCTTTTCTAATTCAGCGCACGAATGGCGGGGCTTCCAGAAAAGTGTGGCCCCACAGACATCTCCGTCTGTCGGTGTGTGCTTCCCCTAAACACCCTACAGGAGAGAGTTCAGTGAATCCTGCTGAAACCAGATACCTCAGATTGGGACTCTAACCCACGTGGCTGGGACTCGAACCCAGCAAAAAGCCATGGTCTTCTGAGATCACAGGCCTGGTTTCAGGATCGAATGAAGCTCAGGTTCTTGATGTCTCATTGCAGAAAGAATTCAGTGAGAGACAGAGTGATTGGTAAGAGGTGGATTTATTCAGAGAGAAACACACTCCACAGACAGAGTGTGGGCCATCGCAGAGGGTGAGTGAGGCCTCGAAATGTGGCGTGGCTAGCTTTTAAGAGCTGGGTAATTTCATAGGCTAATGAGTAGAAGGATTATTTCAACTATTTTGGAGGCGTGGAGATTTCCAGGAATTGGGGCATGGCCCACTTTTTGGAAACCCAGGAAAATTGGGTACCGGTTTAGAATTAACCCATTTCACAGATGAGGACCGAGGCTTACGTTGGTGAAACGCTGTGTCCGCCTTCCCACAGCAAGGGGGAGATTGAGCAGAGAGAGGTTCCAGCGCAGACCGTCCACCGTGTCTCAGGTGAGACAGGCAGCCTGGGGGCCGATCCCCTAAACGTGGCCCCTTGTGTGTTATCAAAGCTCTGCACAAAGTCCCAAGTGCGCGTCCAAGAACTGGGCCCTGGCCACCATCAGGTGTCCTCCTGGTGTGTGACCCTTAGGGTCAGCTGAGTGGGCTGGATTCTTGACATGCTTAATCATCTTCCTGTAACTTAAAAAGCTGACTGTTTTCACCAGTGTTATCTCTATGATCTTTATCTTAAGACAGACAAGCTTCTCGATGGCTCCATCACCTCGCTAAGCAGGGGTTATGTGATCTGTTGCTGGCAGGTGGTGACGTGCAGAAAGCACATGCTTGTGTGTTGAGACTTGGGTCTTAGTGAGGTCTCGGTTACTGAGTGCTTGGTCAATTCAGGGGCTTCCCAGGTGGCACAGTGGCAAAGAACCCACTTGCCAATGCAGAAGACAGAAGAGACGCAGGTTTGATCCCTGGGTGAGGAAGATCCCTTGAAAAGGGAAATGGTAATCCACTCCAGTGTTCTTGCCAGGGAGGATCCCATGGACAGAGAAGCCTGGTGGGCTACAGTTCATAGGGTTGTAAAGAGTCAGACGCAACTGAGCATGCACACATTTAGTCTATTGAAGACAGGAGACAGGAGCTGGGAACTAGCTGGATGGACATGGAGTTCGACCTGATGAGGCTTTCAAGCAGAAACTCTTTGGCAGCATCTTGAAGGGGAACCTGAACTAACTGGGAATGTTCCCCTGAGAAAGACCTGGCCTTCACCCCGAATTCTGGACCTTAGAGAAGATCTAATCTAATCTGCTGGTCACATAGGAAGGCAGGGAAGCTAGGAATTCGAGAGATTCTCATCTCTGTTTCCTCATTTGAAAAGAAATAAAAGGGTAGAAGGAAATTTAAGATCCTTAAAGTTGTTTTTTGTCCCCTCTTAATTTTTTTAAGTTTATTGTTTAAAGAAACATTTGCATAAACAAACAGAAAATGTCAACATGTCAAGGTTCTAAGTACAGGAGGCGTGATAAGTGTTTCTGAGAGAACATTTCTATCAGTGTTTTTTGTAAATTTTGCTGCTATTATATTCCATGAGGATACGATCAGCCTTTTCTGCGGGGGTCTTCCTTTGCTGTACGGTGTTGTTGAAACGTTCCCTTCAGCTTTGCCTAACAAAAGTCAAATAATGCCATCTGCAGCAATATGGATGGACCTAGAGATTAGCATACTAAATCAGATGGAGAAAGACAAATATCACATGATATCACTCACATCACTTACTAAAATATGACACAAATCAACACATCCACTGGAGAAGGAAATGGCACCCCACTCCAGTATCCTTGCCTGGAAAATCTCATGGACAGAGGAGCCTGGTGGGCTGCAGTCCATAGGGTCGCAAAGAGACGGGCACGGCTGAGCGACTCACACTGACTTACACTTAACCTATCCACGAGACAGAAACAGACCCACAGACATAGAGAACAGACTTGTGTTTGCCAAGGGGGAGGAGAGCAGGGGAGAGATGGATGGGAGTTTGAGGTTAGCTGATGCAAAGTAGTATAGACAGGATGGATATACTACAAGGTCCAACAGTAGAGCATAGGGAACTGTATTCAATATCCTGTGATTAACCATGATGGAAAAGAATATTTAAAATATATATCACTTGCAGCAAAAGTGATACATAGTGTATGGCAGAAATTAACACATTATAAATCAACTACACATCAATAATACAAATTAAAAAAATGAAAAGCACGCCCAAGAACCTCGAAAAAGGTACAATGAGTGAATGATGATGACAATCATTAATACTTAACAGAATATGAAAAGTTATTCTTTTTAAAAAAATGAGGATTCTTTGAAATAGATTCCTAATTTCCAGAGTCCTCCATTTTTTATTGACAAATAAGTGCCCAGGAGCTGGTGGTGTACTGTTGAGGCGACTCCAAGGTCATGTGTCTGGGAGCTCCGGCTTTTTACTGAGCGTCCCGACCCACGCGTGTCTCATGCCCTGCTCTGAATGCAACGCCTTTGGAAGGTTTTTTTGGCTATAATATGACCCAAGTCAGTTAACTGGTAAACCGCCACTCCCAACACTGCCCAATGAATGTAAACATCTAGCTTAATACCTTTATGAAAATTTGGCCATCCTGGGCACCTTCAATTAAATAAAATCTTGTAGAGAATTTTGATCTATCTACCAGATAGATGATGCATCACTTTTTCAGAGGATAGTAGAGATCAGTGGCAATCAAGACGCTCATGGCTGAAGAGCAAACCTTCTGGGCCCAGGAGGACTGCTTTGAAGGTGTCCACACTGCTTGAGAACCAGAGAGCTTTTCTTCATGTGGGCTGATGCTATCGATAGCATATTAGAAATGAAAACTGCTAAGTGTTCATCTTTTATTTATTGAAAAAGAAATCCATTACATGTTAATATAAGCAACATGTTTTAAAGAAAAATAGCTATTTCTAAAAACAAAAAATAATTTAGAGAGAAGAGTGGTATTCTTTTGTGTTTTTGTGGATCTCAGCAACGTCTGACTTAACAGAAAATGGCTAGATCCTTCTGTCTGCTCTGTCTACCATCTGTCAACAGTTGTCATGGCTGAAGAAAATTTAGCCTTGCATGGAGAGTGGGGTGTTTTATGGGCCTTTATGGGTCTTTGCTTTAAGGTCAGTTGCAATGTGGAATCTAAAACCACATGAGTGAATTTTCCCTTCTTTATTACGTTAACACATTGCATTCTTTGCACTGGTCTCTTGTGTACTGTGCCTGGATCATTTAATCATGCATGCTTTTCTAACATCAAATATTGGTGACTTAAAAAATACTGGTTCACTGACTTATACAGATCTTCCAAATGTTGACATGTTCGTTCTAAATACTGAAAACTCACATTTGTTAATTTTACCATCTATCTCATCAGAAAGGCCTTTAAAGATTGGGAAGCTGGTAAGCTCAGGATGGCAGATACAAGTTTTTCAGAATTCTAATCTTTGCTTGAAAGCTCAGATTTTATCATTGGCAACAAATACTGTCATTTGTTTTCCGTGAAGTGACAGACGCACTTTATTCATTTTTGAGAAAATGTTGCCAAATACTCCACACTGAATAACCATAGTTCGTCAGTCATTCTTTCGAACTGAATGGAGTTGCATGAAAAAGGCAATAAGTTTAGTTCACAATTCAACCGAGTTCACAAGTGCTTTTCCTGGAGATAATCACCGTGCTTTGATATGTAGCAAACACACTGTATGCAGATTTCCATTTTAATCAAAGGTGTCCCTAACTAGAACTGACCCCTCCCAACCCCCCACTGTCTGGTGGTTTGATGAGTTTGTTTTGATTTGTGCCAAAGTGAAAGTGTTAGTCACTCAGTCATGTCCAGCTTCTTTCTACCCTGTGGACCCCGCCAGGCTCCTCTGTCCATGGAATTTTCCAGGCAGGAATACTGAAGTGGGTGGACATTCCCTTCTCCAGGGGATCTTCCTGACCCAGGGATCAAACCCTGGTCTTCCGCATTGCAGGCAGATTCTTTACCATCTGAGCCACGAGGGAAGCCCCTGATTTGTGACAAGGTGCAAGCAATTTTACCCACCAGTGCAAGTATCAACCTAGTTCAAAAGGCAGACAACATCTTCCTTTGTTGTTGTTCAGGCCCTCAGTCGTATCTGACTCTTTGCAACCACATGGACTGCAGCACTCCAGGCTTCCCTGTCCTTTACCATCTCCTGGAGCTTGCTCAAACCCATGTCCATTGAGTCGGTGATGCCATCCAACCATCTCATCCTCTGTCACCCCCTTCTCCTCCCACCTTCAATCTTTCCTGGCATCAGGGTCTTTCCTAATGAGTCAGTTCTTTACATCAGGTGGCCAAAGTATTGGGGCTTCAGCTTCAGCATCAGTCCTTCCAATGAATATTCTAGGTTGATTTCCTTTAGGATGGACTGGTTTGATCTCCTTGCAGTCCAAGGGATTCTCAAGAGTCTTCTCCAAAACCACAGTTCAAAAGCATTAGTTCTTTGGTGCTCAGCTTTCTTCAGAGTCCAGCTCTCATATCCATACATGACTACTGGAAAAACCATAGCTTTGACTAGACCTTTGTCTGCAAAGTAATGTCTCTGTAACATCTTACTACTGTGATGAAAATAGTTTTGACCAAAACACAGAACTCTATGGGAACAATATTTGAAAAGGAAGGTTAGACAGTTTCCAAGATGTAAGTGAGAGTCTATGTCTTTAAAAAGCCTCAGAAATGGATGGCCGTGTGTTTCTGTTTCTCCAGAAACTGACAATTCTGGGGGTTGGAGACATGTAAAATGTAACTGTATCCACATCATGGGATGTAATGAAGCCACCGAAAGTGATGATTGAGAAGAAAAAATGTACAAATAATGTTGTGTGGAAAAGGCAGGTGTTCTCCTATCGACTCCAGATGGGGGGAAGCACTGGGTTTTATTTTTTCTTACATTCTCCTGTGGTTCCTACAGCCGGCATGCATTACTTTCATATTTGGAAATGATGACCAACATTCTTTCATTCTTTTTAAAAAGGAAGAGGACTTCTCAGGTGGTCCAGTGGTTTAGAATCCACCTGCCAATGTAGGGGACACGGGTTTGACCCTGGTCTGGGAAAATTCCGCCTGCCACCGGGCAGCTAAGTCTGTGCCCCACGACTACTGAGCCCGTGTTCTAGAACCTGTGAGCCACAACCTCTGAAGCCTGAGGGCCTGAAGCCCACGCTCTGAAACAAGGGAAACCGCTGCAATGAGAGGCTTGCTTGCTGCGGCTAGAGAAACATGTGGACAGCAACAAAGATCCAGCGTGGCCAAAAAGAAATAAAAAAATTTAATGTTAAAAAAATGAAATAAATAAATAAAATAAAAAAGGCAGAGAACAGGAAATGAGGAAAATCAGTCCACTGATCACAGGGTTTCTAGGTCTAAGTGCCATAACAAGAATCATAGAAAAAAGGTAAAATTTGAGTTGTGCAGCTTGTTGAGTCTGAGGCCCGTGGCAAAGCTGAAAGGGCAAAAGCTGAGGTTCAACCACACCGTGGAGGGGATTCACCAGGATGAGAGATGGTCCAGCCTGGTCATTGTCAGCTAGATGCCGGCAGTGGCCGCTTTGGATGTTTATCAGTAGTATTTGTATCTGTAAACAGTCTCCTATGTTTCTCTGCTACAATCCCCAGTGGCAAGAGGTATCTCCCAGGATGACCTTGAAAGCTTCCCACATTCTTTTGGTAAAGTTCTGTTCGGGCCTAAATGTTTACGTCTCTCCAAGTTCTTATGTCGAATCCTTAAACCCACTTGGAGGTGGTCTTTGAGGCAGAGCAGACTCAATGGATATAAATTTGAGCAAACTCCAGGAGACAGTGGAGGACAGAGGAGCCTGGAGTGCTGCGGTCCATAGGAACGCAAAGAGTCGGACAGGACTTAGCTACTGAACAACAACAGACAGTAGCAAATGTTGGCAAAGATGCAGAGCAAGTGGAATGGTCCTCCACTGCTTGTGTGAAAGCAAATAGTACATCACTATGGAGAACAAAGTTGCTTTTTAAAAATACTGTCACACACATGTGATTCAGCAATCCCATCCTGCGTACTTATCTGAGGGATTTAGATGTGGTCCTGAGGCCGGGCCCTCCTGATGGATCCGGATCCTTATGGCAAACGAAGAGGACCCAGCTCTGTCTGTCCCTCTGTGAGCATGCGCTGAGGAAAGGCGAGGATGTCAGCAAGCTGCTGTCTGGAAACCAGAAAGTGAGTCCCCACCAGGAGCTGAGTCCACAGGGACCTTGACCTTGGACTTTCCAGCCTCTGGAACTGGGAGAATTCCGTATCTGCTGTTTGAGCCCCCAGAAGATGGTACTTTGTTAGCAGCCTAAGCTGATGAACATGGGCTCTTTGGACTCATTCATTAGTGGAATGCATGGCGAACTTGAGCAGACTGGAGACGCAGAGGTAGCTGTGTTTTCTGATAAGCCCCGGGGAATCGGGGCTTATTAAACAAAATGCGTAACTATGCAATGGAATAGTATTCATCCATAGAAAGGATGGAAGTACTGACATTTGTTGCAACATGAACAGGGCTTGAAGGCATGATGTTCAGGAAAAACAGAAAGAAGACCAGTGTCACTTAGAGCTGGGAGTGGGGACAGGAGGATCCAGGAGTGATCCATCAAGGGAACAAGGTTTCTTTATGAGATTGTGAAAGTTTTCTAAAACTGTGGTGATAGTTTCACCTCTGTGTGAATATACTAAAAACCATTGAACCGTACATTTTCAGTGGGTGAATTGTATGGTATGTGAATTGTATCTCCATAAAGTATCTCTTCCAACAACACAAGAGAAGAGTCTACACATGGACATCACCAGATGGTCAATACCAAAATCAGATTGATTATATTCTTTGCAGCCAAAGACAGAGAAGCTCTATATAGTCAGCAAAAACAAGACCAGGAGCTGACTGTGGCTCAGGTCATGAACTCAGATCATGAACTTACTGCCAAATTCAGACTTCAATTGAAGAAAGTAGGGAAAACCACCAGATCATTCAGGTATTACCTAAATCAAATCCCTTACGACTATACAGTGGAAGTGACAGATAGATGCAAGGGTTTAGGTCTGATAGACAGAGAGCCTGAAGAACTATAGACAGGTTCGTGACATTGTACAGGAGTCAGGGATCAAGATCATCCCCAAGCAAAAGAAAAGCAAAAAGGCAAAATGGTTGTCTGAGGAGGCCTTACATATAGCTAAGAAGAGAAGTGAAAGGCAAAGGAGAAAAGAAAAGATACAGCCATTTGAATGCAGAGTTCCAAAGAATAGCAAGGAGAGATAGGAAAGCCGTCCTCAGTGATCAATGCAAATAGAGGAAAACAATAGAATGGGAAAGACCAGAGATCTTTTCAAGAAAATTAGAGATACCAAGGGAATATTTCATGCAAAGATGGGCACAATAAAGAACAGAAATGGCATGGACCTAACAGAAGCAGAAGATATTAAGACAAGAGGTGGCAAGAATACACAGAAGAACTGTACATAAAAGATCTTCACGACCCAGATAACCACGATGGTGTGATCACTCACCTAGAGCCAGACATCCTGGAGTGTGAAGTCAAGTGGGCCTTAGAAAGCATCACTACAAACAAAGCAAGTGGAGGTGATGGAATTCCAGCTAAGCTATATCAAATCCTTAAAAATGATGCTGTGAAAGTGCTGCACTCAATATGTCAGCAAATTTGGAAAACTCAGCAGTAGCCACAGGACTGGAAAAGGTCTGTTTTCATTCCAATCCCAAAGAAAGACAATGCCAAAGAAAGTTCAAACTACTGCACAGTTGCACCATCTCACATGCTAGTAAAGTAATGCTCAAATTCTCCAAGCCAGGCTTCAACAGTACATGAACTGTGAACTTCCAGATGTTCAAGCTGGAATTAGAAAAGGTAGAGGAACCAGAGATCAAATTGCCAACATCTGTTGGATCATTGAAAATGCAAGAGAGTTACAGAAAAACATCTACTTCTGCTTTATTGACTATGCCAAAGCCTTTGACCATGTGGATCACAACAAACTATGGAAAATTCTTAAAAAGATGGGAACACCAGACCACCTGACCTACCTCCTGAGAAAGCTGTGTGCAGGTTAAGAAGCAACATTTAGAACTGGACATGGAACAACATGGATCCAAATAGGGAAAGAAGTATGTCAAGGCTGTATATTGTCACCCTGCTTATTTAACTTATACACAGAGTACATCATGGAAATGCTGGGCTAGATGAAGCACAAGCTGGTATCAAGATTGCTGGGAGAAATATCAATAACCTCAGATATGCAGATGATACCACCCATACGGCAGAAAGTGAAGAAGAACTAAAGAGCCTCTTGATGAAAGTGAAAGAGCAGAGTGAAGTTGTCTTAAAAACTCAGCATTCAGAAAACTAAGATCATGGCATCTGGTCCCATCACTTCATGGCAGATAGATGGGGAAACAGTGGAAGCAGTGGCTGACTTTATTTTCTTGGGCTCCAAAATCACAGCAGATGGTGACTGCAGCCATGAAATTAAAAGATGCTTGCTCCTTGGAAGAAAAGCTATGACCAACCTAGACAGCATGTTAAAAAGCAGAGGCATTTTTTGCCAACAAAGGTCAGTCTAGTCAAAGCTATGGTTTTTCCAGTAGTCATGTATGGATGTGAGAGTTGAATTATAAAGAAAGCTGAGCACCAAAGAATTGATGCTTTTGAACTGTGGTGTTGGAGACGACTCTTGAGAGTCCCCTGGACTGCAAGGAGATCCAACCAGTCCATCCTAAAGGAATCAGTCCTGAATATTCATTGGAAGGACTGATGCTGAAGCTGAAACTCTAATACTTTGGCCATCTGATGCAAAGAACAGACTCATTGGAAAAGACCCTAATGCTGAGAAAGATTGAAGGCAGGAGGAGAAGGGGATGGCAGAGGATGAGATGGTTGGATGGCATCACCGACTCAATGGACTTGAGTTTGAGTAAGCTCTGGGAGTTGGTGACGGACAGGGAGGCCTGGCGTGCTGTAGTCCATAGGGTTGCAGAGAGTCGGACACGACTGAGCAACTGAACTGACCTGAACTGAAAGTTATTTTAAAAGTCTCTTACATTCTCTTTTAGTATTTTTACATAAAATAAACAAACAATTGCTAAAAATGTGGGTAGAAGCCTCCTTTCTACCAAATTTCTGGATCTGTTCCCTTTCCTTCTTCACCAAGGCAGCCACGGCCACGGATTCTGTCCTCCTGTCTATGGTTTAGGTCATTGTTCCGTAGCTTCAAAGCATCTTTTATTTCCACCACAAGAGTTTTGGGAGACAGAATCATCATTTGCTCATCTCCATTTGACAGATGAGCCAACTGAGGTCTGAAAGGTCACAACTGAGCTGCCCAAGCTCAAAACTCCAAGCCAACTCCCACAAGACACTATTGTGCCAACTGTGTTACCAACCTGTTTTTTGTTCCCTATTTTTCCAAGCCTCTTTGGCAAAATCGCACAAGTGATCCCATTAATCTGTTTCCATGAGAAGAACGTTATGCATAACATTAGCAGTGAATATGTTACACACAGAAATCTCAAAACATCTCCGGTATTTTTCAGGAAACATTTTTACAGTCTTAAGGTGATTTTACAAATCCTTCTCTAAAAGGTGAAAATTGCTATTCTGAACAGCTCGATCCTGGTTTCTTAAGGAGAACTCGATTAATTCACACCTGCCGGACCTGCAAATGTCAGAAATCTCCCAACAAGCTTTGAACATTTTACAGCTTTTGTCTGCAAAGGGTGAGAAACAAGAGGAACTGAGAGGTTTTGCATTTCACATATTTCATCACAGAGGAAATGGACCTGCTATGAGCCATGAAATATGTGCTCAGAGAGGGATGAATAAAACCTGCAAACTCTGCTAGAATCCCAATTTGGGCAGCCCCTGACCACTTCCACCCCAGCACCCCTCTGTGACTCGCCCTAAATCCAGCCACTGTGCCTCGGACAAGCCACTGTGGCCGCTGACTTTGGTGGGGTCCCCAGGATCTGTAAGGCATCCTGGGTAGACACAGAGATAGACAAGACTTGGCCCTTGCCTTCAGCGCAGTGTTACGCGTTAACTGAGGTTGATTTGCTTCTTTTTAAACTGTGGCCCATGATAGTGAGAAAGAATGTTTTTTAAGAGGCCTTTTATATCCAGGAATAGAGACGCACACATTGGCTGGGGTCTCAGTGCAGGTGTCTGGCAGATGAGCCAGAGGCTCCGGAACCCCAGCTCCACGTGGACAATCCAGGTGCCTGTGACCTCATATGACCTTATATGGAAACAGCATCCTTGCAGATGGAATTAGTGAAGTTGAGGTCTCCCTGGATTCTGGTGGGCCCTTAATCCAGCTTCCTTGGTAGCTCAGTGGGTAAAGAGTCCGCCTGCAGTGTGGCAGAGCCGTGTTCAATCCCTGGCTTGGGAAGATCCCATGGAGAAGGAAATGGCAACCCACTCCAGTATTCTTGCCTGGAGAATCCCATGGACAGAGGAGCCTGGCGGGCTACCGTCCATGGGGTCACAAAGAGGCGGACACGACTGAGCGACTAACACTTTCACTTTCACACTTAATCCAGCACGGTGACCGTTTAAGACCCGGGGAATTTGGACAGAGAGGCGCCCACAGGGGAGACGAGACGCGGGGAGGAGAAGCCGCGCGGGACTGAAGAGATGCAGCCGCGGCCGGGGGTGGGGAGCGGGGCGGGTTGGGGGAAGCCTGGGACCAGCGGGAGCTGGAAGAGGCAGGAAGGTCGCCGGGTCTCGGAGGGAACGTGGCCCTTCCGTCACCTGGATTGTGCATTCCTGGCGTCCAGGACATTGAGCACCGCAGCCCCGGCAAAGCAGCACTCATCTGTCTGAAATCCCGAGGACCCTCCCCCGGGACCGTGGTCCTCACCTTGCTGAGCGTGGCGACCCGGACTGGGTTTTTTCCCTGCTCCCCGCTGTCCTAGGTGGTCACCCCCACTCCTGAGCCCTGGACCCTAACCCGCCTCCCTGCCCTCGATGACTGGGGGTCCTAGCCTGGCCTCCTCCATCCCAGGACCCCCGCAGGAGCCATGGAGCCACGCTTGTGGGTTTCAGGAGCACAGACCTTGCCGTCCCTCCCCGAGAGGCTGTGACAGCGACAAGGACACAGAGCCGAATCGGCCGAGCCCCCTGACTCGTCAAGGGTCTCAATCGGGGGTCCAGACAAGTAGCCCCAGGGCTGGAGACGCCGGCCTGCTATTTCCAGGAGCCCGGGGGGCCCAGGCCCTGCAGGACCGTCTCAGGTTTCCAGTCCTCTGCAGCCTTCTCTCTCCGGCTCTGGAGCTTCCGGCCTCCCTGCCCCTCCCGGAGGTGTGGCTCTCTCCTGAGAGGGGCGCGCATCTGGTAGGAGGCCCCCCATCCTGGACCTGGGTCCTTGCGCCCCCTAGTGGTGCATCTGCGGCTGTGCTGAGAGCTCCGGCCGGGCGGGGGGTCCCGGTGACCCAGGGTCACTCCCGAGGGGACACTCGTCACCTGTGCAGCCGCCAGTGACCGCGATCGCAGGGGCAGGCACAGCCACGGCACTTCAACCAGAGCACCAGGCCCTGGGTCCCACGGTGCCTCCTGAGAGTGACGATCCCCAGCCCTCAAGAGCCCCCAGCCGTCCCCGGCCGACTTGGCGGACCCGAGCTAAGCTGTAGACAGCTTTGCAGAGGAGCCAGAGGGCCCTTTCCAGACTCGGGGCCGCAGGCCTTTTGCTCTCTGCCCATCGGGAGGCAAGGAGAAGGGCTGAGGGCTCAGAAGCTCTAACAGACGTGCAGCGGAGTGAATTGATGCCCATTTAATCTAATTATACATCCAATAGGCTTTTTTTTTTTTTTTTAACATTTTCCAGCTTTCATATTTAATGATTTTTTTTCAGAAGTATCAGTCCAAGAGGAACTGAAGAAAAGAAACCAGACCTGTCCTTAACCGCGGAGCGTCTGCACTGGTCTACATCCTGGCCCAGAAGCAAGTAGCTCCTGGCCGGGGGCTGGTGGTGTGGCTGGGGGAGGTTGGTGTCACCAGGCTGTATGCCCAGGTCACGATGCTGAGCACCTACTTCAGGACCAGATGCCCTGGGAGACATGGAGGCAAACAGGAAAAGCCCAGAGCTGCCCACGTGGCTGCTGGGGGAGCCGGGGGGCCCCCTGACCGGCTGTGGGGGTCTCTAAGAGAATGTCTGTGCCCTGAGGGGGCTGGATCACCCGGGACGGCAGGCTAGGGGCGGGAGTCAGCAGGTTCACCAAAGGCCTGAGTGAATGAATGAATGAACGGGTGTTGGAGTGGGACAGAGGGTGACGGGAGGGACTCCCCGGGGTCAGAGCTGAGCCCACTCCTCATCACCCCTCACTCCTGACCCTTGCCACACCCAGCTGAGCGACACACGGGGGGCTCCAGGCAAGGAGGGGGCGCCAAGGAGCTTGGCTCTGCCCTCACTGGGTCAGGGCCTCATTTCTCAGCCTTGCCTCTCTCTGCCTGCGCGCCCCAACCCTGCACCCAGGAGCTCCCCCCTCAAGTTTTCCTTCCTTGGAAGCTGAAGCTCTAAACCAGGGGTCATGGGTCATATCCAGCCAGGCCCCTGCTTTTGCAGGCATTTTCCTGGAGCGCAGCGGAGCCAGTGGAGGCCCCGCATGGTAAAGGCTCCTGGTGACAACCCACAGACCCGCAAAGCCCTTGTCTTCACGTGAAAGGCGCTCAGTCGTGTCCGACTCTTTGTAACCCCATGGACTGTACAGTCCATGGAATTCTCCAGGCAAGAATACTGCAGTGGGTAGCCTTTCCCTTCTCCAGGGGATCGTCCCGACCCAGGAATCGAACCGGGGTCTCCTGCACTGCAGGCGGATTCTTAACTGAGCTATCAGGGAAGCCCAGTTAAGGAAAAGCCCTTAACTATTATCATTTGCATATTTACTCAGTCTCCCGCGCTAGATGCACTTTTCCCGGTCGGAGCAGCACTGTCTCCTAGCGGGCAATCTGGAAACTGTGTTTCTGGTGAGTCAACGGAAATACTCTTTCTAATATATTTAACTTATTTTCCTTTCCGTTCTGGTACCTCCGCTGTCTACTAGAGTCAAGGAAATATGTTTTTCTTTTTGAAATTCGGAGCATGAGTAGGGGAGAGTCTCTATGGGTTCGCGGGGGAGGCCTTAGAGACGACATTTCACAACAGCGGGACCACCGCACCCGCACAGCCCCCGGCATCCGCATTGCGCTGCCCTTCCGAGGCGCAGCCACGAGAGGGCGGTACAAGCCCGCGAGAGCGCGGCCGGAGCCTGGCCCGCGGCCCCGCTGCTGAGCACGCGCCCAGGTCCGGCAGGCGGGCCTGAGTTCTCAGCGGAAGTCGCTGAAAGGTCTGCGTCCGAACCGGTGGAGGGACCGTTCTAGTATGTGAGACACACGCTGGCGCAGATGCCCACCTGGATGCTCCCGCCCCCAGTGACTCGAGATGGCTTGTCCTCAGAGAGTCCGTTGGACTGCAAGGAGATCCAACCAGTCCATCCTCAAGGAAATCAGTCGTGAATGTTCACTGGAAGGACTGATGCTGAAGCTGAAACTCTGATACTTTGGCCACCTGATGCGAAGAGCTGACTCATTGGAAAAGACCCTGATGCTGGGAAAGATTGAAGGCGGGAGGAGAAGGGGATGACATGAGATGACTGAATGGCATCACCGACTCAATGGACATGAGTTTGAGTGAATTCCGGGAGTTGGTGATGGACAGGGAGGCCTGGTGTGCTGCAGTCCACGGGGTCCCAAAGAGTCGGACACGACTGAGCGACTGAACTGAACTGCCCTGTTCTCAGAGATACTCCTCCCAGCAGGGTTCTGCGTGGTCCTCCCCAGCAGAGTCACATTCATGCTATCACGCTCCCACAGGTCAGGCAGCAAAGGCACACGCCCCTTCAGCTAAGTGGAGTCTTTCTCCGGTGTATTTGATGTAAGGGTCTTGTGTGCGTGTGTGTGTGTGTGTGTGTGTGTGTGTGTGTGTGACACCCACACCCTGAAACATACATTGGTAAATGTTAGCTGGGGCTTGTTTTGTTTTTCAAGTTGGATTTCTTATTCATTTTCCAGCCGTCTTTGCCAGTAACCCAGGGCTGGGGGGTGGTGCCTGATAAAAGCAGTGGATAACTAACAATAGAAAGTTCCACAGGAAATAAGGAAGGACCGCAAACCCCCAGCATCATGGTCCTGATCTTCCCCTGTCTGAGGGCCGGTGAGCTGCTGGATCTCCTTCCTCGGACCACGGCTCCTGGGATGGGCGATGGGAGGGCTGGGGGCTGTGTGGTCCTTCTCTCCACCTCCCCAGCCTGGGAACACGGACGGGGCCGTGGATGAGGTCACGGGGTGATGCAGCCAGGGGACACGTGGACCTCTGCACCCCAAGGCTGATGGCCCCCAGGCTGGTGGCCGCCCCTGAACAGCTGGACTAACATCCCTCCTCCCTGATGTGGAAGGTCACGTGCCAGACAGCGGCCCAGGGATGCCTCCATCGCCTTTAATGGGTGTCTCCGTGTGGCTGATTTTTGCTGAAATCCTTTTGAAATTTCATGCCTGTTACATCCGTGTAGATTGGGAGTCTCGGAAACCCCCCATCTCCCCCGATCTCAAGCGCTGACCTCATCACCCCACAGGGGGCCTCCTCAGCCCCACCTCTCATGACCACGAGAACCTAAACCTCTTCCTTCTTCCACGCTGTGTTGCTCCAGGCTGTGAGAGTATGCCACTTCCTCTGAGAAACCCTCCAGGACCTCCTTTGCGTTGTGCACCCTGCGTTTTATTTGCATCTCCCGGGGGCCCACTATGACAGACTGGGGGGGGGGGTGTCTTTCTTGCGTGGAGTAAGCTGATTGGATTAAGCAAGCAGCAATGAAATAATTGGCTTCTCCTGAAACTGTCACTTCTGAACAGAGATGCGTTCCTCACAGTGAGCGGGAATTTTGGTCCCTAACAAGAGAGTGTTGTTAGAGGCACCGTGAACAAGGTCTGCAGCTCTATCAGGATTTAGCGGCGATGCTGTGGGCTCTGTTTGGGCGGTTTTGTCCCCTTCCCACTGACCAGCCTGCCTTGGGGTCCCCCCTCTGCATCCAGAGGAGCAGCTCCCTGGGCACCCCACTTCCTCGGGCCGCCCAGCCCTTTCCTCATGGTGGGTGCTGTCCTCTTCCACCTGGGGTCTGTCTTTTCCCAGCAGAAGAGACAGGAGAGTGACCAGGGGGTCCTTCCACTGTGGCCTGCCCTGCTGGACACCGCTTCCTCTTCTCCCGGGATGCTCTCAGACATCCCCACCGAGGCAGGGCCTCGTCACCTCCCGTTCCTCCAGGAAAGCTCTCAGCTCGGAGTGGAGACTTTGGAAAGCTCTGAAGAAGGCCAGAGAAGTCTTTGCACCCCAGACAGATGCCCCCCGTCTCTCTGACCTGCCTCCTCCTTCCTGAACCCCTACCTCCCCATCTGCAGCTCCACACAGCACCTGTGAGCATCCTCCGGGCCCTGTGTTCAAGGCAGGCCTCTCAGGGAGCCTCACGCCTGCCCTTGTCTCCCCAGCCCTCTTGCAGGGCCCCTGCCGCGGGCCCAGCCTTCCCCTGCCTGCCCACTGCCCTGCCCTGGCCCGTGGGCCTAGGTGGCCTCATCACCCCACGCGGGGCTCTCCCAGCCCCTCCTCCTGTGACCTCAGCCCCTGCTTCCTCCGGGGCATCTGGGCTCCCCCCAGTACTGCATCCCAGCCAGGACCCCATACCCCCATCTCTCTGCGCCCCACTCTGGCTGCAGCCCTCAGGGTGCTTCTGGGGTTGGGAGGCGATGTCTGATCCCAGCTTGCCTTTCACATGGGCTGGTGGGACCTGCCCAGAGCTCTGCCCACCTCCCCCAAAGCTCAGACCTTCACCCCTACACCCAGCCCAGCCGAGGTGCATCCTCTGCCCGACCAAGCCCCCTGGCGCCTGCAGACAGAAGGTGAGAGGGGCCGCCCCAGAGCAGCGGTTGGGGTTGACAGGCCCCACTGGGAATTTACCTGAAAACCGCGTGCTCTGACCACTTGATGGCATACGCATGCTCAGATCTGAGTGTTCACTTCATCCATCTCAGAGAGTGACCTTTATGAGAACCTCTTTCTTCTCTGCCTGCGAGATGGACGCTGGCCACCGCTGGCCCCTGACCGTCTGTCCTCCCGTGAAGAGCAGTCGCCACCAGCAAAGCCCCAGGAGTCCCCGATGCAGAAAGCAAACCACCACGACCTGCGCCCCTGGGCCCCTGACCACCTCCCTGCCTCCATGCAGGCCTCCTTTCTTTCTGACAGAGGCTTCCACCAGCCAGGGCACTGCTTGGAGAGACCAGCTCTCCAGTGTGGAAATTGAGCTGTAAAAGTTAATTGTTTTATTGGGCTTTAAAGAGCAGCAGCAGAACAACCACCCACAGAAGTGCTTGGGAGTTGTTTTCTCATTTATTTTTGGAATGAGTTTTCACTTGGTATTGATTGTCACGGGCTCTGGGGGGGCGGGGAGGGGGGGGGAAACTGCGCCTTGGCCCCTCTGGAGGGCTCAAGGAGTAGAAGGGCAATGTGGCTCCTGGTTTATAATTAATTCCTTTCTTTTTTAAGGAAAGTAATCAGGAGGGCTCTCATGAAGTTGAGTGTTTTCCCCTAGTGAAATAGTCTCGGAGGCATCACCCCGGGCTTTCTGGAACGGAGCAGAGCAACTCCTGGAGGCCAGCGGAGCAGAACAGCAGCTGGGGGGGAAAGTGATCGGGAGCTCTGTGTTCCTGTGAGTCTTGCTAATCCTTCCTGGAGTGGAAATCTGCTTGCTTTTGGAGCAAAGGACTTCCTTCCCGGACCGCGGTGGGGTGACCACGCTGGCCCCCTCCCACCCTCTCTCCCCTCTTTGATGGGATTAGGCGGCTGGGGAGATTCATTTCAGCTAATAGGCTCTGACTGACGGCCTCTGGCGGGGTCAGCTCGGAAACATCCCCCGGCCCCAGGGAGAAACTCACATTTCCTCTTCTTGAAAAATTACTCCTAGCAGGCTCCATTTAAATTCTTTCTCAATAGAAATTTCCCATAAATTTACAGCTCTTAGAGAGTCTCATTTTCTCCAACGGAACCCAAGGAAGGAAAATAGATTCTTCTTTTTGGGGGGAGGTGTCTTTCCTTTCAGGTGTTAAATGTCCATGTGTGATTTATTTGAATGAACACGGGTGGGTTAATTCTATAAGCACGGACCCCAGAGGGGCCCACATTGCTGTAAACGCAGCAGAACTGTTTTGAGACACAGGCCGTGGGATGGCGTTGACGGGCTCAGAGGACGTGTCCACATCGCCTCCGCCAGCTGTCAGCCCAGAGGCTACTGAGCAGGTCCTGGGAAGGGTGAGGACCCAGCGACCCTCAGGGGCTGCGGCTGGCTCTTCCCTGTGCTGGTCAGTCTTCCACAGCCCGTCTTTCTCACCTGCCAGGCCTCTGAGCAGGGGCCACCCCCGAACCCCTCCCTTCACCCCTGACTCACTCTCTGCCTGGTACCCCCTGCATCCCATCGCCAGCACTTTATCTTCCGCTTGGTCTGATTTTCCATCTCCACCTTCCAGCTCTAAAACCCGAGTTCCTAGAGGGCAGGCTCAGGGCTGGCTGTGCCAGAAATGGCCCTGGACCACAGTCGAGCCCCAGACGGTGGCTGATGGGTGAGCAGAGGACGAGGAAGACCTGGGTGGGGGGCATCTGGTTAAGGCAGCCCTTTCTGGCTCTCGGGGGAGCCCTTTGGAGTCCAGACATTAGAGCCCCACCTGAGCGCTGTAGTTGCTTGGGGAGGGCTGGAAGGGGGCTTCGGAGCCCACCTCCTGGCCCTGAGGACTGAGGGGAGAAGGGCGGACCCCTTTTTCTCCAGGTCCGCATCGTGGGACGGGGCAGGGAGCCCAAGGGGAGCAGAGAAGCCTGAGCACGTTCCCTGATGGGAAGCATAGGAGGGAGGCAGCAGCCAGGGCGATTGGATGGAAGAGGCCACGCTTCTCGGATGCAGACGCAGCGGCCAGGCTGGGGACGGGGTCTCCCGAGGAGCGTCCAGCAGGGATGGGGCATCGTCTCCTGGGAACCGCTCCCCGTGGATTCCCAGGGCGCCGGGCACCTCTGGGCGCTTTGTTACACAACAGTGTCGTCGTTCAGGTGCCTGTCGCCCCCAGCCCCCGCCCCACCTGCAAGCTTGTGAGACAGGGATGCATCTTGTTGGTCTCGGCATCCCGTGTCCAGCAGAGCAGGTCCCATGCAGGAGGACCCCCTCGACCAGTGACGAATCAGGACGGATTTGAGAGTGGGCCCCACGGTGCCAGGGTAGGCACCTGTGTGTCCCCGTGCACCCGGCCTCTGCTGGGTGGGGCGACGGGTGAGGACGAAGCTGGAAAAGGGCCAAAGGCAGGGGTCGAGCATCCTTTCAAAACTGCTGAGCCGCCCCGGGGTCACTCGCCGAGTTCTGTCTTCTCAGGATCTGCCCTGCGAGGCCGCTGGCCGCCCCGGCCCACCGCTGGCTCCAGGTGACAGGCAGCCCATCCTACACGATTTGCCTGGGACAGGACACCCCGGTTTTCTTCTTCCAGATAGATTCTAAATGAAAACTATTCGAGAAAAGAAAGACAGGCAGAGTACCTCTTGTGGAGTGAAATGCAATCCTACAACTGCCAAGGGATTGCTGTCCAAACACCCGGCACTTCGGGGGTTTGAGGAGAGTACGTGGAAATGTAAGAAGATGAATCTACACAGCAAGTCGCTGAAAACCACAGAGAGGAGATGCTCTGCAAAGGAACACAGGTGTTAGGTTATGTGAAACAAAGCCGGGGAGCTGTGGTTTCCCAAGCCAGAGCTTCTGGAAACCCATCTTATTATGGGCATTATGTAACTTCATAGATGTAATATGAATGTGAACATAATTTCATAGATGTAAAGCTGTGTGTTCTATATGTGTGTATATATGTAATAAAGATAGGCTATAAAATTTGTTATTTTGTATATACGTAAAGGCAGGAGGAGAAGGGGACGACAGAGGAGGAGACGATTGGATGGCATCACTGACTCAATGGACATGAGTTTGAGCAAGCTCTGGGAGTTGGTGATGGACAGGGAGGCCTGGTGTGCTGCAGTCCGCAAAAAGTCAGACATGATTGAGTAACTGAACTGAATACATGTAAATATAAGCAAATATATAACACACATATACACTACACCAGTGTGCCTGCTAAGTCACTTCAGTCGTGCCTGACTCTTTATGACTCTCTGGACTGTAGCCCGCCAGGCTCCTCTGTCCATGGGATTCTCCAGGCAAGGATGCTGGAGTGGGTTGCCATGCCCTCCTCCAGGGGATCTTCCTTCCTGACAAGGAGGCCCTTGTGGCTCCTGGGGGTGGAGGAGGGTGTAGGAGGTGGGCCTTCCCTTCGGGAAGGGTGGCTGAAGGAGGAGCAGGTCCCGGCTGGTGGGGCAGAGTTCACTGTTGGAGATGCTGAATTCAGGTGCAGGGGAGACGTGGGAGGGAGGCAGGCCATCCAGGAGGCAGATAGACGGTCGTGCCAGCCGGCAGCCCGAGGATGATTGGCAGATGCTTCTGGAGTCGTCATTCTGGGGACGGTGGCGGAGGAAGACACACAGTAACACGTTCCTCAGCCAGAACACGAGGCTGAGAGCTGAGCCCGGCCGGTGTGAGGTCCCCGCCGCAGAGCACAGGACCCAGGAGGCAGTCCCCCTGACACTGCATCCCTGAATGGGGGGCGGAGAGTGGGAGGCCGCCTGCCGCCCCCCAGGACCCTCCTCCCAGCGCTGGGAGCTGCTCTCAGTCCAGCAGACTGTGCCCGAGGAAGAGGGGAACCTGCAGAGGCTCTGATCAGTTTCAGAGCCGTGGGCCGCTGAAGAAGGGGCGGCTGACAGCCCACCCTAGAGATCTCTCCCTGTTTACCTGGAAGCAGAAACCTGCTAACCTCTTCCCCCCCGTCCTTTCATTAAGCAGAAGGTGAAGGGGATGAAAAGGTCCCCAGAGAGGGGAGAAGTGTGGGGCTTTGTCCTTTTCTGAGGGAGATGGGGGCCTGGAACAGTCCCTCCCATCCAAGGATTCCTTTCCCTCTTCTGCCCACATAGTTCCACGCCGAGCAGGTTGTAAACAAACTGAGCACATGGACTGGCGAATAATAAATGAAATGCTGAGTCAGGCTTCTGTAGGAAAACTTGCTTTTGAACTGTGATGTTGGAGAATACTCTTGAGAGTCCCTTGAACTGCAAGGAGATCCAACCAGTCCATGCTCAAGGAGATCAGTCCTGAATATTCATTGGAAGGACTGATACTGAAGCTGAAACTCCAATCCTTTGGCCACCTGATGCAAAGAGCTGACTCACTGGAAAAGACCCTGATGCTGGGAAAGATTGAAGACAGGAGGAGAAGGGGACGACAGTATGAGATGGTTGGATGGCATCACTGCCTCGATGGACGTGAGTTTGAGCAAGCTCCGGGAGTTGGTGAAGGACAGGGAGGCGTGCTGCAGTCCATGGGGTAGCAAAGAGTCGGACACGACTGAGTGACTGAACTGACCTGAGCTGAGTGGGGTTTCTGTGGGAAAACTGATGAACTTGGAGATGCTACCACTGGGGGCGCTGAGGGGAGGGGAAGCCGATTGCCCCAGATGTTGCTGGCAAAATGTCTTGCAGGGTGTTCTCTGGGTAAGGGGGCTCCCTCTGCTCTGGCAGGGTCTCCCCAGGTTGACCTCTCACCTCTACCACACGGGATGGCACTGGGACCCCAGTTCCGCTCTTTGTCTACAGGGAAGAGAAAGCATCTTGTGCAGACTTTGCAGGAGGGTCTCTGCTGGACTTCTGCATTTTCTCATTTACCTCTCATTGTTATTGATTGCATTTCTTCTTTGGCTAAAATTCTGTCGACGAGAGGCAGGAGGAGGGCGTGGGGCTGGGGTCTTTTATGGGAAGGCCCCAGAGAGTCCTACTCAGGTCCAGCTGGACCATCTGTCATCACCCTTTTCCTTGTTTGTTTGACATTTATGGATGCATTGGCTGTGTTGGGTCTTCCTTGCTGCACAGGCTTTTCTCTAGTTTCGGTGGCTGGGGGCTCCTCTCTAGCTGCGGTGTGCGAGCCTCTCATTGCAGTGGCTTCTCTGGTCGTGGAGCACCGGCTCTAGGGCTCACAGGCTTCCGTGTTTCTGGCATACGGGCTCAATAGTTGCTCTCCCAGGCTCCAGAGCACAGGCTTAGTAGCTGTGCCCTGTGGGCTAAGTTGCTCCGTGGCATGCGGGATCTTCCTGGACCGGGGATTGAACCCGTGTCTCCTGCATCAGCAGGTAGATTCTTTACCACTGAGCCACCACGGAAGCTCATCTTGTGTTGTCTGGTCTGGACAGATGGGCTGTGAAGTCCTTCAGGGGGAAGGCTCACACCGATCGCGCAGCACATGAACCTTCGTTCACCATTTGTTTACACACCCTTTGCTGAGTGCCGTCTCCTGGGTAACACGGTGCTAGGAAGGACGCAAAGACCAGAGACAGGACTCTGTCCTGCAACCCTGCCGGCATCTCACGTCTCCCTTAAACCTCTGCACACTCACCTGCTTTCCGGGTTTACTGAGGAAACAGCTGTAGGATAAACCCTTCCCTCAGAAGCTCTCTTTCAAAACTAGGCATACACACACACACACACACACACACACACACATTCTCTCTCTCTCTGTCGCACACACACACATTTTGTTTTGCAAGTCACTTCAGGGTACCCTAGAAAACCTCAATCATAAAGTCTGCACTTATGTGATGGGAGATTTCCAAATACCACCTTTATTTTAATCTTGGGATATGGGTCTATGGGTTTTCTCTTTCTTTCAAAGCACATATTCATAAAACAGAACAAGAAAACATCTCTTTCAGAGACAGAAGCATCACTTGAGGGAACACCTGAAGTCAGGTTCCCGCTTCCAGAGGCATCACGCTGCACTAGGAGCTGACCCTGGGGACAATCGTGAGCGTGTACGGGGTCCTCAAGGGGAACCACAGTCACCACAGCCCTGCTTCCTAAGCTGGCTTCCCCAGATCAGGCCAGTTCAGTTCAGTTCAGTCATCAGTCATGTCTGACTCTGTGACCCCGTGGACTGCAGCTCGCCAGGCCTCCCTGTCCATCACCAGCTACCTGAGCTTGGTCAAACTCATGTCCATCGAGTCGGTGATGCCATCCAACCATCCCATCCTCTGTTGTCCCCTTCTCCTCCCACCTTCAATCTTTCCCAACATCAGGGTATTTTCTAATGAGTCAGCTCTTTGCATCAGGTGGCCAAAGGATTGGAGTTTCAGCTTCAGCATCAGTCCTTCCAATGGATATTCAGGGCTTTTCAGGATATTCTCCTTGAGGATGGACTGGCTGGATCTCCTTGCAGTCCAAGGGGCTCTCAAGAGTCTTCTCCAACACCACAGTTCAAAAGCATCAATTATTTGGTGCTCAGCTTTCTTTGTGGTCCAACTCTCACATCCATACATGCCTACTGGATCAGGTCACCCAGCAGCAGGTGACCCGCTTTCGGAACAGTGACACCTGCAGAGGACCTTGGTGGAGGAGGAGGCCGTGCTGGGGGGTCCAGGCCTGTGACTGGCTTGAGTCTGGCCTCGCTCTGTTGCTCATCAGCCCTGGAACCTTGACACGTCGGCTCTGTGGCTCCTGCCTGTGTCTCCCTGGATCTGAAGGGTCAGTCTCCTGCAGTTCAGAGACAACTGACTCCAGGATGCAGAGCCTGGGGGCCCGTCCTGTATCCTCACTGCCCTGTGCTTTGGGATTCACCTGGCCCCCTGGTGAAAGCCACTTCAGGGTTCCGTAAATCACGTTGACGGGGCACCTGCCAAGCCCATCTCATTCATCTTTATTCATCTTTCACCAGCTAGGGAAGAGGGCTCAGCCAGTGGGGCCTCCAGCCCACCCTGCCCTCGTAGGAGGGGATTTTAGAAGCCCTCAAAACAAACAGAATGAACCTTCTGATGGCAATTTCTCATGGAATTTCTGAGCTTGCCTTCTCTTTCTGAGCAGAAGCATATCTACCTGAATACATTTACCGGGTGTTGACGGAATGAGATGAACAATCTCCCTCTTGCCCTAGTAACTCCTTGCCGCTTCTTGCTTTAATCTTTAGGAAAGGAATGGCTGTTTCTATTACAAATTAAGTGACTGAGAAATTTTAAAAGCACTGTAATTTACTTTTAAGAATACACACACACACACACACACACACACATATACCCCATGAGGAAGGGATGGGAAGCACACAGTGAAAATTCCATTCTCTCCAGAGTAAAGGTTTTGCTCAGATATTGTTTTAATAAGCTTGTTTAGTAAAATGCAGGGACAGCCTTCTCCTATCAGAACAATTAGGGTTTTCAGCTTCATATAAGTGCATGCATGCTTAGTCACTCTGTCGTGTCTGATTCTTTGCGACCCCATGGACTGTAGCCCACCAGGCTCCTCTGTACGTGGGATTTTCCAGGCAAGAATACTGGAGAGGGTGGCCGTTTCCTCCTCCAGGGGATCTTCCCCACCCAGGGATTAAACCCAGGTCTCCTGCACTGTAGGCAGGTTCTTTACCATCTGAGCCACCAGGGAAGCCCTTTCAGCATTATGGAAGGTCTATTTTTGGCCACACTTGGTCTTTTCTGCAGACAGCAGGCTTTCTCTAGTTTTGGCCCACTGACTTACTTGCCCTGTGGCATGTGGGATCTTAGTTTCCCGACCAGGGAGCGAACCCACGTCTCCTACATTGGAAGGGGGATTCTTCATCTCTGGACCACCAGGGAAGTCCCAGCACTATGAAATCGATACAAATACCTGAGAGCTAAGGACCTGTGGGATGAGTGATGATTTGAAACTGAAGCAGAAGCCAGCATCTGCCGGGAAGGAGGCAGCCTGGGAAGTAGGTGTTGGGAGTGGTCCAGAGGGAGCTCCAGGAGGTGATGGTCTCCTGCAGACCCCCTGTAACTGGACTGAGTGGTTCTTTTTCTACTGAATATCAACTTTCGGCAAGTCCAGTGGATTACTTGAGTCCTTGTTCAGTCGCTCAGTCGTGTCTGACTCTTTGCGAGCCCATGGACTACAGCACACCAGGCTTCCCTGTCCCTCACCATCTCCCAGAGTTTGCCCAAGTTCATGTCCACTGAATCATGTCAGTTGCATCCTTGAGTCCCATATTTCCCTAAACTGAGGTCTAGGCTGCAGCTCTGGGACTGGAGTCTGCGTCTACCCTGGAGCTGAAATCCTTCTTCTTTCCCCCGATCCCACTTGGCCCAGTCTTGGCTGCTTCACCTCTTGCCATCACAGAAGGTACCAGAAGAAGCATTTCCACAGAGCTCGCTTTGCCGTGCCTGTTCTCCAAGAAGAGTATCTAGTGAACGGGCACGTTTCTTCCCTAAAGAAACTATATCAGGCAAGTGTCCAAGGATCTATCTGTTGTATGTTTTCAGTAGTAAAAATTCATCAGGATTTCTTAAACTGGTGTTCTGAGAATTTGGAAAGCTTGCTAGCACACACACACACACACACAAAAAGAAGAAGAAAAGAAAAATGAGAATGTTTGCGGTTTCCTTTTTGTTGTGTGTCTTTAAACAGAAAACCAGTTGAAACCAACCCAGCTAAGTTCAAGCGTCCCATCCTCAGTACAGTCAGTCCCCGACATACAAACATTCAAGCTGGGAACTTTCAAAGATGAGAGTGAGCATTCCGTCAGCGTCAGGTGTGAGTGAGGCGGCAGCTGGCCCTCCGCCTCCTGCTGCTGAGGACACTTCAGCTGCACCATCTCCCACCTCCTCTCCCTCCTCCAGTCGCTGAGTCTTCCTGCCTGTTCCCTCGATGCCAGCCTCTGCGTGCCAGCTCTTGCACTGCATTACTGTACTTTTCAAGGTACTCTACTGTAAGATTGAAAATGTTTTCTGTGCTCTTTGTGTTTGTTTTTATGCATCATTTGTGTGAAAAGTATGACAAACCTATTAGTTTGACATTACTATATAGCCAGTTGTGTTAGTTGGGTACCTAGGCTAACTTTGTTGAACTTATGAACAAACTGGGCTTACAAACACGCTCCAGGGATGAAATGTGTTTGTATATGGGGGACTGGCAGTGATTCACACCCCCAACCAGCAGAAATGAAGGAGAATTGAATTTCTCCTCCAAACTCTTTCAAACTGAATGAAGAGTTTCGAGGATTTTTAAAGCATGAGTGTCACCACCGTGAGAAAGCTGGACACTCCCTCCATCTGGCTTTTCCTCAGGCTTTCAGAGGAGGATGAGGAAGCAAAGTCCCTGAGTGAAGCAGGCAGAGTGTTTTCCTCTGCACGAAATGTGCTCGGTGGCCTTCATTTGTCCTGAAAGCGAGGCGACCCTGTTGAGAATCTCCATGGCAGTGAAATGTAATTGCAGTGAAAAATGAGTCTAAATTAGTGAAAAGACAAATGCTGCCATCTGTCAAGTGACATTTCAATTGTCCTTACATCATCATCCGTCTTTTAAAGTTTGAGCCTTTCAACCCGAAGAAGCTTTTGAACACCAGAGAGAAGATGTATTCTCAATTTGTATTCCCGCTCTGCATGTGAGGGGGTGAGGAATTACACCCTCACACGGATTACACCATCCTGAGAAGTTTTCTACCTTCCTTAGGGACTGGCAATTTTTAAGGGCTCTGAATGTGTCTCTGTGACCACTCTCAGCATTGCCAAAGGGACTGGACTTAGGGTTTCCACTAGGAGAAAGAGACTGTGTGTTCTCAAGGAGTGTGTTTGGTGTACGTGTGTGTGTATGTGTGCGTGTGTGTCTTTGTGCACCTACAGAATCTTACAGAATGGTTGAGAAAGAGGGCTGACTTTATCAAAAGCAGACATCTACATAGACTGATGTAGCACATGTATGTATGACTGGTCGAGCCTTGGCGTGGTCCCTTCAGGGAAACTGACCAAAAATCCCAAGGTCTTTTTAGCAGCAACTTGCAGGCTGTTTCACCATTTAGAGCAGGGATTCTCACCCCCAGCACGGCTGACATGTTGGGCCTGGTGATTCCCTGTCTCAAGGACTGTCTGCCACATCATAGGATGTCCAGCAGCACCCCTGACCGCTATTCACTGGGTGCTGGTGGCATCCTTCCCCACCCTAAGCTGTGACAAGCGAAGATGTGTCTAGACATGACTGCATGTCCCTGGGGACATAATTGCCTGAGTGAGGTCCACCAGTGTACAGACGTGTGTGTTGGGGGGAGTGTGTGTGTTTCTGGTGATGGGACGTTAAAAGGCTCCACGTATCCCAGAGAGCCCCCCACGGGACTGTCTGTGTACAAGCCATCTGACACGTCTCTAAGGGACAGTGATCTCTTTCGTCCTGTTTACCTTACCGGCAGGTGGCTGGCCGGCGTCTTTGGAAAGATCAATCAGATGCCTCTCTGAGAAGCTGCCCTGACTCTGCCTTCGGGCTCTGCCTTCTGCCCCGCTAAGCCCCTCTCCCCCACCCCCACCTGGTCCTCAGGATTCTTTGGGACGATGGTGACAGGGAGTGTTGATTTCAGAAGATGCATGAGCTTAGACTCCGGAGCGCCTGGCGGTTCCCAGGACCCGCGTCTCTGCCCTCAGCCCTGCCCTTACCCGCCTGGCCAGTCTCCATGGCCCCTGACACCATTCTCCTGATCAGTGAGGGACAGCTTGCCCCAGGACATGGCTCCTTCTTCACATTCTTGGAGGCCTGTGGACCGTCCTACGTCCCCAGGGATGTGACAGCCTGGCCTTTGTGCTGCCACGTTCTGCCCTCCCCTGGCCCCGGGAACCACCTATGCGCTGGCTCCTGGTGGTGACGCTGTTGATTACAAAGCTGTAAAAAGTTAGCATCAAACAGACCATCCTGGAAGATGGGGGAAACTGAGTTGGGGATTCACTCAGGGCCACACGGCTAGTGTGGACAGAGCTCCCACTCAGGATGCCTGTTCCGAGTCTCTCTCGATGTCCCTTTGGGACGCATCGCCACTCTGAGGACCAGACCCCAGGGATTTGGAGAGGAAGGACCCACCAGTCCTGGCCTTGAGGATAGAACTTCACGGTGTACAGATGGGGATGGGGTGAGGGGAGGTGATGAGGGACAAAGATCTATCTCCAAAGACTTTTCTCAGTGACCTGCCCGCCAGCCAGCCACAGATCGCAGACCACCTGCTCTGCCAAGCATCATGCATGCATGCATGCTAATTCTCTTCAGTTGTGTTTGACTCTTTGCTACCCCACAGACTGTAGCCCACCAGGCTCCCCTGTCCATGGGCTTCTCCAGGCAAGAATGCTGGAGTAGATTGCCGTGCCCTTCTGCCGGAGATCTTCCCCACCCAGGGACTGAACCTGCATCTCTAATGTCTCCTGCATTGGTAGGCGGGTTTCTTTACCCCTAGCGCCACCTGGGAAGCCTGCCAAGTATTGTGCTAGGACTCAAAGATGCAAAAGAGACGGCTCCTTCTCTCCATGGGTGCAAGGTCAAGTGGACCATCAGCGCTGCTGTGGTCAGATGTGGGGCCCCCTGCAGAAGTGGGCAGGCAGCTGGCACCTGGCTCCAGTCCCTGAAAGGTGACTCAGGGTCATGATCCCTGAGAGGTCAGCCCCCTGTCCCTGCCAGGATGGGCTTGGCAGAGTTCTGAGCCTGGTGGGCAGAGATGTGGTCCATTCTGCACCCCCGGGGGAGTCTCCTTCAGAAGACCTTGGGTATTGCTGAAGAATCTAAGTGGTTGTTTAGAGAAAGAATTTAACGACCACCTTTGTGTAAAGGGGGCTTCCCTCATAGCTCAGTTGGTAAAGAATCCACCTGCAATGCAGGAGACCCCAGTTCAATCCCTGGGTAGGGAAGATCCTCTGGAGAAGGGCTTGGCTACCCACTCCTGCATTCTTGGGCTTCCCTTGTGGCTCGGCTGGTAAAGAATCCGCCTGCAATGTGGGAGACCTTGGTAAGATCCCTGGGTTTGGAAGATCCTCTGGAGAAGGGAAAGGCTGCCCAGGATACTCCAGTATACTCCAGAATACTCCAGTATTCTGGCCTGGAGAATTCCATGGACGGTACAGTCCAAGGGATCGCAAAGAATCAGACACAACTAAATGACTTTCACTTTCACTTTTCACTTCTTTTGTTTAAAGACAAATATCATATGATATCACCTATATGTAGAATATTTTAAAATGATACAAATGAACTTATTTGCAAAGCAGAAATAGACTCACAGATGTAGAAAATAAACATATAGTTACCAAAGGGGAAAGGGGAAGAGGGATAAATTAGAAGTTTGGGATTAACATATATACATCATTATATATAAAACAGATAACCAATGAGGACCTGCAGTATAGCACAGGGAACTATACTCAATATTCTGTAAGAACCTATAATGGAATGGAATCTAAAAAAGGATAGATGTATATAAATGGATAACTGAATCACTTTGCTGTATTCCTGAAACTAACACAACTTTGTAAATCAACTAAATTTCAGTAAATTTCTTTCTTTCTTTTAGAAAAGAAAGAATTGCTTGGCTGAGGACCAGAGGGAGTGGGCTTGAGGACAGAGGCTACGAATCTTCTTAAGCAGTTGCATGAAGATGTTTTTCCTTGCCTCTGCTCCCTGGGGACCAATGTCTGGCTCTTGTCTGTGCCTCGTTCAGGGGACAGAGGATGCTGGAAAGCTGACAACACGAGAAGCTCAACTGGGGAGGCATTTGCCCCTGGAGGCCTCAGCCAGCCCAGGGTCCAGGCAGCAGAGTTACCCCACCAAGCAAATAAAAATATAGGAAAACCAAATTAAACTTGAATTTTGGATAAATAACAAATGGGACATATTTATACTAAAATTATTCATTGATTCTCAAAAATTCAAACTTAACCTGGCATGCTGCATTTACCTGGCACTCCCACCAGGTGCAGGAGAAGGAAATGGCAGCCACTCCAGTGTTCCTGCCTGGAGAATCCCAGGGACGGGGGAGCCTGGGGCGCGCTCCGTCTGTGGGGCCACGTGGAGTCGGACACGACTGAAGAGACTTAGCATGCATGCATTGGAGAAGGAAATGGCAACCCACTCCAGTGTTCTTGCCTAGAGACTCCCAGGGACGGGGGAGCCTGGTGGGCAGCCATCTATGGGGTCGCACAGAGTCGGACACGACTGAAGAGACTTAGCAGCAGCAGCAGCCCACCAGGTGCACTGGGTCAGCTGACTCCCGGGAACTCCCCACCCCCAGGTCTCACCCCAGGGGCACCCAAGAGGTGGGCGCCCGTCTCAGCCCCACGCTGACTGCCATCGAGTGACCTGGAGTGATTCATTTACATCTCATCTTCCCCTTTTGGACAAGATAAGCTTACCCAAGCCATCTCCAAATTACCAGTTCACAACTTCATCTCCCTTTGCTTTTTAAGTGTACCATCCATTACACTGGGTGAGCCCGGTGGCTCAGTTGATAAAGAATTTATCTGCAACGCAGGAGATGTAAGAGATGCAGGTTCAACCCTTGAGTCAAGAAGATCCCCTGGAGAAGGGAATGGCAACCACTGCAGTATTCATGCCTGGAGAATCCCATGGACAGAGGAGCCTAGCGGGGTATACAGTCCATAGGGTCAGAGAGTCAGTCATGGCTGAAGCCACTGAGCATGCATGCACCCATTGCATTAAAGCCTATACAAGCTGGTAAAAAAAAAACACCTTCCATGAAGCTGCCTGGTTTATAGATCCAATGCCATTATTTTCCAAACCGTATTCTTCAGGACAGCTTAGTTTAGACAAAAATGAAATGTTTTCTCTACCCAAAAGTACATTAAGCTTGGCCAAAAGGAAACTGAAAATACTCTACAACTCTCTTTTCGAAGAAAAGCTACCTGTCAACATGAAGTAAGGCATGCAAATTGCCAAGCCCAGTATTCAATGAAGTTGAAAATACATTTTAAAATGAAATTTGAGTAATCTCTAGCAAGTCCTTAATTTATGCAACTTACATGGGCTCAGTCAGAAGACATTCTAAGAGAGAAACAGCATGTGATTAATGTGCATCCAGGTCTTCCCAAATGCATGCTCCAGAGTGGGTGTGGGCAGTGGTACACCCCGAGGGCCTGCAGGTCTCTGCTGGAGGTGGGGGAGTAGGATTCTAGCCCCTAAGGATGTGGATGCTAAGTTGGCCCATGTGGCACCTTGAGATACAAGCTGTTTCAACCAGCACATGTAATAGACCGCCCCCCCCAGCACCTCTCCCCTGCCACCACACACACACACCAGTCTCCAGTAGGACCTTGGTAATTCCAGCCGAGTTACCTAAGGGAATGTCATGTTAGTTTCCAGGGAGGCATCCCCTTAAAGAATGTTCAAAGTAATGTTCTAGGCTAATTTTGATAAAACTCTCTCTTTCAAAGACATTTATTCATTAATTTGGCTGTGCCAGGTCTTGCTTGTAGCATGCAGAATCTTTATTTGCAGCACTCGAAATCTTAGTTGTCATATGTGGGATCTAGTTCCCTGACCAGGGATCAAACCTGGGTCCCCTGCAGTGAGAGTGGTGAGTCTTAGCCACTGGATCACCAGGGAAGTCCTGATGGTCTCTTTAAACTTAGCAGTCAATTATTGACCTCCAACTCAGCACCTCAAAACTTCAAAAAATTAGTTTTTACCTAATATTCTCTATTATTATTACTATCTCTTATTGTCTCATGTTGTTTCTGTGGGTCACGAATTTGGCCATTGCTTGCTGGATGATTCTATCTTGGGGTCTCTTTTGAGGTTGCAGTCAGGATTTCAAGAGGCTGTGCAAGGATTCACAGGGATTTCAGGGACTGACAGTGGGCTGAAGTCAGCTATCTGCAGGCTGGACTTAGGCTCGAAGAACCATGTCCAAAATGATGCCTTCATGTAGCCACTGACAGGAAGCCTCAGCTCCTGGCCACGTGGAACTCCCCAAAAGACTGCTTGAGCATCCTTACAACATGGCGGCTGCCCTTCCCCATCACAAAGGAACCAACAGAAAACAAAGGACGTGCTAGCCCAGGGCCCATGCCACCTTCTCTGTATCATTCCCATTCTAGTATATGCACCGCTCTACACCTGAAGCCCTGGTGGCTCAGATGGTAAAGAATCCACCTGCAATGCAGGAAACCTGGGTTCTATCCCTGGGTCGGGAAGGTCCCCTGGAGAAGGAAATGGCAACCCACTCCAGTATTCTGGCCTGGAGAATTCCATGGGCAGAGGAGCCTGGTGGGCTACAGTCCATGGGGTTGCAGAGAGTCAGACAGGACTGAGCAACTCATACTGGACTACTGGACACCTGAAATGAATACAACATTGTTAATCAACTATACTCCAATATAAAATAAATTGTATAACTTGGTCATACCCTCCATGGTCTAGTCATTGGCCTTGAACGGCAAAACCCAGCCCATGCCCACAGGGAAAGGAATTGGGCTCCACTTGTTGAAGAGAACAGTGTTGGCAAACGTGTGTAAATAGTTTAGAACCACTGCAAGGATGACAAATTCTAAAGCTACATGCCTAAACCTCAGACAGGCGGGGTTTCAGGCTTTAGCTGGAGGGAAGGCAAGGGTTAGACCTGGGCTCCTGGATCCTCAGTTCCTAGACTCTGCCTCTGCTTGGTGACCGAGAGGTTGCCTCTCAGGGTCCCTTGGGGGGCATCCCTGGAAGTCCTGGGCGGGGGAATCTCCCCTGTGGCCTGGGAATCTGAGTGTGAACAAATCTCCCCCAGGGCACTCCCCTCGGTGCCCACAGGGCTGAAGGCAGTGGTGGGGAAGGACTGATGGGGAAGGACAGGCCACATGGGCTCAGGGGCTCCCCTCCCTTCTAGAATCTGAACAGACCGTGCTGAGTGGGGGCTCCCAGAGCCCCTGATGAGTGTGGGAAAGGACATTTTGAGACCAGTGAGGGCTTGAGAGAAAGGAAAAGGAAGCGAGAAATGACAACACACAGGTTGGGCCCGAGGGACCCGTTTCTGGAGAGGCTGTCGTGGGCAGGGACAGATGGAGGCAGGCTCAGCTCCCAGGTCTCAGCGATTCTGTCTCCCGGGGACAGGAGGTCGTCTGGCCGATCTACTATTCAAGACTAGGGCTCGCTCTGGAAGCCCCAGAGCCTCTTCTGGGCCATGGAGCCTGGGCCTCAGTGGTACCTGGGGTTGTAGGTTGTACTGAGCGATTCTGGGATGGCCCATGAGAGTACGCAGGGTCCCTGCACCCTCTGGCTGCAGAGTCCTTTTCACCCACAGCAGCTTGCTGACAGAGGAGGGTGCCTGCCGGGCTGAGTGGCTGGTGGGGACAGGGCCCAGGTGGGCAGGGAATCACTGCTTTGTCCGGACAGATGCTCAGCTCTGCTGGGAGCACAGAATAAAGACCCTCGACCTCTAAAAAGCAGGGGAGGGTCAAGGGCTGGGGCCTCACAGCTTGGAGTCCCAGCGTGGCCCCCATGAGGTCCGGCCTCCTTTGGGGTCTTCTGTGGAGTCCCCTTTTGGGCCTGAGCACCGATGATCCTTTCTCCCCAGCTGACTCCCTCAGACCCACGGAAAACCCTGCATGGACACGCAGCCTGCACTCACCCCTTCAAGCAACGTAAAGGCCTGTGAAAGACGCGTCAAGCAATGAGTCCCGTGGGGGGTTAACTTTTTCCACTTAAGCACACAGATTGACGCTCTCTTATTATACAACCATTTGTGGACAATGCAAGCCAGGGGCTTAGGCAACAGAGTCGAGCCTGTTAGCCTCAAGCAGTTGGAAAAACCCAGATTTACTACTCTTTTTAAATGAAATGGGGATCAGGGTGAGGAAAAGACTAATTTGAGCTAAATTGGCAAATGCTTATAATTTACAAAATTATGCAAAAGTCAAAGGCTTCACTTTCCTTTCCATCAAGGCATATTCTGTGGGAAAAGTCAAATCGCCTCATACCTCTGCATTTGTGCTGTTAGGTGCTGGGACTAATTTGAGGGAATTATTTTGTAGAACTCTGAGCAGTTCACCCCAGGAAGCCTGTGAAAACTCTCAGGGGCTGCTCTGGGGTGCTGCAAATGCAATGAACTTCTATCAGCAATGATTCCCCCTCATTTCCTGGGGGCTGTTACCCTGGCAACCCTCCAGTGGTACCTCACTGCTCCTCCCTAGGTGTTCTAGAATGAAGAGCTTCTCTTCAGAGCTGGGACAGCGCTCAGGTGCCGGATGCTCTGCAGGAAATTGCTCTACTTTCCTGAGAGTAAAATCCCACTCTTACACTGTCCTAAACTGAGAAAGACAAAACTTAATTTCGTGGTCAGAGGACCCTAATGAAGCCAGCGATGAGCACTACGGGATTGTTGTTCCCTGTTTGTCACCAACCCCCCGCCCCCCCCAATCCATTTCCAGCCTGTCTGACCTGCTCTGTGCCCAGGACACCCACCTCCCCCCTGTGGGAACAGAGACTGTCTGCCCGCCTCGAGTCCCAACGCTGCCCTGGAGGTGGCGAGTCCCTCGGCAACTCTGTTCCTTTGAAATGGGCCCTGTACACACAAGGGTGTGTCGAAGGGCCCCTCATGTCACAAACATACACACACATCAGTGTACTGTGGGACAAGAGATCAGCTCTGTCACTTGAGAAGGGGATTGTAACATCCACCCAAAGTGGGCCTCTCTGTCATAGCAATTATCTGGGGCTAAAGGCAACAGAGAAAAGGCAGATGCGGGAAAAAGCTCTTTACTTCCTTAACTGCCTGAAAATAGAGCTTAAATTTCTCTGCTGCAAAGAGAATTGCCATTTATAAAGATTTCTCCCACCAGGAAGAGAGCAACTCCTGGAGACAAAGTCCATCACCTGAGAAAACGTATGTCTGCTCAAGAGGACCCGTATTTAACGCACATGTCCTCCCCTCCCAACCCAGAGGCCCGATCCCGTTTTCTATTTTTTTTAAAATATAGCTTGAACCATTAGTGCTCACATTATTTACCTACTCCTGTATTTCTGGCTGTGCTGGGTCTTCGTAGCTGTGCGGGCCCTTCTCTAGCCGCAGTGAGCGGGCTTCTCCTTGCAGTGGCTTCTCTTATTGCAGAGCACGGGCTCTAGATGCACCGGCTTCAGTAGTTGCAGCAGTGGGCTCACTAGTTGTGGTTCTCAGACTCTAGAGCACAACCCAATAGTTGTGGCTCACAGGCTTAGCTGCTCCACGGCATGCGGGATCTTCCCGGACCAGGGATCGAACCCGCGTCTCCTGCATTGTCAGCTGGATTCGTGACCACTGAACCACCAGGGAAACCTCTGACTACTTTTTCTCTGTTTAGTCCAAGATGGTATATAAGCCTCAGTCTCCCGGCTACCTCCAAGAGCCACATTTTTTCATTGTAATCTCCCTTAAAACTGGGTTCTTTTTCTTGTCTGGGTTTCGGGGCTGTACAACCTCCAAGAAAAGTCAGAGGAGAGTCAGGTTAATTCCTCATCAAATCCTTCCTCTCAAGGGCAGCTAGGTGGAGACTCTCGCATGTTGGAGCATCAGTTCTAGGTGGTGCCCAGGAATCACTTCCTGACTTCTCCTTTCCGATGTTCGGTTCTGGTGGGCCTCACATGGCAGCCACTGACACATTTATCACTAGGAGCCAGGACCTCAGCTTAGCCAAAGCCGCACCATTCTTTGGCACCATTTTAAGGTCATATTTGTTGTTTTCTGCATCTGGCCACAATGGGACATTTGGATAAAACACATAACAAATTTGACTTTGCAACCACTTTAGGCACACAATGGAATGTCAAAGAAATGCTGTTAAAACACTTAGGTTCGATTTAGATGAGATAAGAGACACACTGGAGGATTAGGGGATAAGAACAGAAGATTCTCAAAGAATCTGGTCTGTTGTGAAAAATCAGGTTAATTTTGAATTTGTGATGCCCACAGTTATTTGTTATAAACTGTTGCTCGCTGTTACTCATATTAATAAAATCAAGCCACCCCCCAAAGTCAAGTAGATTGTAATTTGGTTATTTTCACTTTTTAAAATGTTAAAAAAATGATTTAAAGTGTTTAAACAATTTTTAGGAAAAAAAGTAAATAGAAAGAAACTACTTGTGAAGTATCAACTAAAGTGATATTTCACAAAGCATATCAGAAAATTAGAACAAAAATGAAAAATTTTGTATGACTATGAAGGAGAAGTTTCTATAAAATACTCCTGAAATTAGCATCTGTAAACAGGACGGTTACATCAAATAAAAACAGAATTGAACATGTGTACTATACCATACTACTATTTCAGTTTTCTTTCTAGAACTCCAGCACTGAAAAATTTGAAGGAGGAAGGACAAACTTACACTGAGTACATCTATATGTTGTTTTAAGAGAAATGAAATTGCTTAATAAGTAAGAATAATTTGCATGATAGTCTTAACATATTGTGAGTTTTTTTCAGTAAGGGTAATTTATCATGGGAGATCCCATTATAATGTATTAGTATGGTATGTAAAATTTGTGGTTTCTTTGTGAATTTAATCATTGCTTAAAATTTTATTTCCAGTTCCAATTGCTACTGCCTCAGCAAGGCAAACACCCCCCAAATTGAGCTTAAGAAAATACATAACTAAGAACTACATTAACTCTAGAAATGTTGTCTAACTTGGCATTATTGCCTCTGCTGCTGCTGCTAAGTCGCTTCAGTCATGTCCGACTGTGCAGCCCCATAGATGACAGCCCACCAGGCTCCCCCATCCCTGGGATTCTCCAGGCAAGAACACTGGAGTGGGTTGCCATTTCCTTCTCCAATGCATGAAAGTGAAAAGTGAAAGTGAAGTCGCTCAGTTGTGTCTGACTCTTCACGACCCCATGGACCGCAGCCTACCAGGCTCCTCCATCCATGGGATTTTTCCAGGCAAGAGTCCTGGAGTGGGGTGTCATTGCCTTCATTGCCTATATATATATATATATATATATATATATATATATATATATAAGTGCAACTTTTCTTTTGTAAAATTTTCTTTGTAAAACTCTTGAATATTAAACATAATTTGTGATTTTCCTAAAACAGAGCCAAGGGAAATAGATCTTGTGGGTTAAGTATATAAAAATGTATGGATTACATAGGCATTTTGCTGTTCATCTGTATATTGCTAGCCTATCAGAATCCTCAGAAAGGCATAATAGTAATTAAATTTAGTTAAATTTGTTGGTATTTTGTTGGCTTTATCGCTTTATCTGTACTTTTCTGTTTTGTCATCATTTGGATCCATTCATCATGGTAGGAGGATAAAACAAGCTTCACTTAGCAATTTGTTAGCTGGACACATCACATGAAGATGTTTAGATCTGCGGCACTCGGGCCTGCATCTCTGTGCTTGCTGGGGTCTCAGGACTCCCTTTTCTACCCCTGGGCTCTCTGTGACCCAGTTCCATCCTCTCCCAGCCTCTTCAGGCCCAGAAGATTCTGCCTGCCTCTTGTTACTAGTTGCTGGGGCCTCGGCCTCCTTGGGGGTCCCTGAAGCCAGCCCACACCTCTACAAGGGCCCTTTCCTCCAGCAATTTTCAGATCATCTTCTTAACGCCCTGCCAGTCTCTCTCCAGAACCCTGACTGATACCCCTGGTGTGTTAGAACATTTAACAACACACCCCATTGTCACGCATCTTGCGTCCTTCCAAAACGCTGCGTTTTCTTCACAACGCTGATCTCCTCTTGACATTACAGGATATCCTGGCGGATGCTGGTTGCTTGTCTCCGCCCTGGGCTGGGAGCTCCCCAAGGGCAGGGCTCTGCCTGGTCCTCTGCCGGAGACCCAGAGCCGGAAACAGTGCCTGTCACATACGTGCTCGATAAAGATTTACCAAGTGACTTCGATGGAAGAAGAGAGCATATAAGGAAAGTCTCTAAGAACATCCAAAATTCTAAACAACGCCTAAAATTCTCCAAGAACTGGCCCAGGGTATGATTTTATATATGTCAGGGAAATGTGAGTGAAAGTGGGAAATGTCTCCAAAGGACCTAGACATCTACCAACCCTGGAGTGTCTGACCACAGCCATCTCAACAGCAGAATATGGAAATAAACATTTCCCACTTTCACTCACATTTCCCTGACTTATATATAAAATCATACCCTGGGCCGGTTCTGGCTTATGGCAGGCATTCAATCTGCACAGTTTTCCAAGCGTTCTTGTCTTAGTTAAAAAACAGGAAGGGGGACTTCCCTGATGGTCCATGGTGAAGACTCCACCTTCCAATGTAGGGGGTACGGGTTCCATCACTGGCTATGACCAACATGCTTGTTGGCCAAAAAAACAGAAGCAATGTTGTAACAAATTTTATAAAGACTGAAAACAGTTCACACTAAAAAAATTCTTAAAAGAAAGAAATGGGAGGGATTTCTTAAGGTCGGTCCACACCTCGATTACTTTCATAGGTCATCTACTTTAAAAGTGGGGTACAGGATGCTAAAATCAATGAGGCGAAAATCGGCTGAGTGGAGAATTATAATCTTAAATGGAAACAAAGAGCATGTGGGTCAGAAGTGCTACATGTGTCCATTTAAATAGGACTTTTATTAAAACAAGAGTTGCCTGATGTTCGCCTCACCTAGATCTTTTTTTTTCTTTCTCCCGTAACGAGCTGCCAAGGACTGTGATGTGTAATCACACAGCAATTATTCAAAGCCTGTGACCTGATGAACAGTGTTTATGCGTTGCAGAGATTCCTGCAAGGAGTGGATGGGATTGTGCCAGGGCTGGGTGGCCTGATGAGGCCCACCCTGATCCCTGCCACTCACAGGAGAGTGGGTCAACAGCTCCAACTAGGGAAATTGCTACTTGGCAGCGCAGGGTGACAAGCAGGCGCGGCAGGACTGTCAGAGCGGCATGGGAAATAAACGGGTGTCATGGCGAGGTGTCAGGAGGTAATTAGTAGCCCCTCGGCTGTCTGTAAACAAACATTGCTGATGCGTGCTGTGAAGAGCTGGAGCTATTTTGGTGATCAATTTTGCACTCCCAGGAAGCGGAATTTAATTACTTGTCTGATCTCCAGAGCCCTTCGTCAAGCCTGTACTAACGACAGGAAACAGACCCCCCCCCCCCGCCCCCGCCGACAGAGGTGGCAGCTCTTTGGGTATTTATTGTGTCGTTTTTCCCCTCTTTTACAACAGATCGTCTGTCTCCACCAGTTCTTATTTAAGAATAAATAAGATTTTTAAGTTTTCATTTCTAAAGTCAATCAAGAAAAAAAAAAAAAAGTCAATCAAGAAGGCTCAAAGCATCATGGAAAGGCAGCAGGAGATAAATATAACAGTTACACAAACTTTCACTGAACGTCTCCTATGAACTGCATTCCTGGCTCTCTGTAGGGGCTGTGAAGACAAAGCAGAGAAGGTCCAGTGTCCAGGCTCCAGGAGCTTATAGTGAAACGGGAGAGCTGGCCACATTAAACACGAAATGTGAGACAGTTTAGAACAGAGTTCCATTTCCTATCTCGTGTGTTTTCGCCCCAACTAACTCCAATACTTTGGCCACCTGATGCGCAGAGCTGACTCATTGGAAAAGACCCTGATGCTGGGAAAAATTGAAGGTGGGAGGAGAAGGGGATGACAGAGGATGAGATGGTTGGATGGCATCACCAACTCAATAGACGTGAGTTTGAGTAAACTCTGGGAGTTGGTGATGGACAGGGAGGCCTGGCGTGCTGCAGTCCGTGGGGTTGCAGAGAGTCAGACACGACTGAACGACTGATCTGAACTGAAGCTTGTTTATTCATTTTTAATTTTATTTATTTATTTTTTGGCTGTGCTGGGTCTTCGTCGCTGTGCAGGATTTTCTCTCGTGGCGGGTGGGGGCTACTCTTATGTGGAGTGTGGGCTTCTCCTTCCGGTGGCTTCTCTCGTGGCGAGAGGGCGAGAGGGCTTCAGGAGTTGCCTCACGAGGGCTCAGTAGTTGCAGCCGGGCTCTAGAGCACCAGCTCAGTAGTTGAGGCTCATCAGCTTAGTTGCTCTGCAGCACGTGGGGTCTTCCTAGATCAGGGATGGAACCCGTGTCACTTGAATTGGCGCACGGATTCCTTACCACTGAGCCACAGGGGAATCCCAGCACAATTTTTTTTTTTTTCTTTTTAATCTCTGCTTCTGTCTGGGCCTCTGCTGCACCATCTTGGGTCGAAGGGTGAAAAATAACTAGGCTGCACATCACCTTCCAGTTAAGAACTCTTCTCAGGCTAACTTGGCCTGGGTATCTTTGAGTTTTCTAGAGTGAACGACTCTAAAGGTTCAGACTAGCTACCGGCTTCTCTTCTCTGGAGTCAGCTGTGGCCTTTCATCCCATCATTCAGTACAAACAGAGCACCCGAGACAGTGGGAGACAGATTCTCCCAGAAGACTGTGGGCCAGAGAAGGCAACGACAGGCCTCCTGAGGACTGGGATATCTGAAACAGGAAGCCTGGGAATGCAGATCTGACGAGAAGAGTCACCGGGTACAGATTTGCCAGTGTCCGGGGGACGTGGGCTTAAAGGTGAACTTGCTCTCATTTTCAAATCATTCTCTCCAACCTTCGATAAATTTTACCAGGAGAGAGATGATTTTTTCAGCCATATGGGTTCAACCTTTCTAGTTTAATATCTGTCTGAAAACTAGGGAGCATTAAATCTCTCAGTTAATGACCCTGGTCCCTCCTTTTATCTAAGCAATTAAATATCTGCTAATAGTGTACATCTCCCAAAACTAAGAGGACTTCACCTATAAATGTATTTTCAGTCAAGCAGCTGCCACAACTTTTTGCCAGCCGCTATTCAAATTGTGCTTTTAATGATCCACAGTGACAATTTTCCTCTTTCTTCTTTGCCCACTTTCTCTGTCGGTCAAAATGAGGCAATAAGACAACCCCAGACAAGACGTGTGATTCAGAAAGCAAAGAGGAGAGCTGTGCAGACTCCAAAGATCCCGAAGCCATGCGAAGTCCGTGGACAGTCCACAGGGTTTTCTTTTTAAAAGATACATGTGGGCATCTTCCCGTATCTTGGTCTCTGCAGTCGGAGGTGGAAGAGAACTGATCCTAAGATTCCACGGGCTCTTGGCTGATGAATGCCTGAGATATTCTGACATCTCACTGATCAAGGGAGTGAGATGTGTGTCTAAGAATGCAGGTTTTCTGTAATGCATGTGACCTTTTTATCAACTGGCCACTCTATGAAGCTGGAACACATGGGAAGGTGTGTTTGAAAGATTATATTTCTGGGACTTCCCTGATAGTCCAGTGGTTAAGACTCACTTCCAATGCAGGGGGCTCAGGTTCAATCCCTGGTCAGAGAACTAAGACCCCCACATGCCATGCACCCTCCAAAATGATTATATTATTTAAAGCAAAACAACCCCAACTTTCTCCCTGCCCACCACCCTCAGAGATTTGGTGACAAGGGACTTCAAGATGTTGGCACAATTTTTAGAACAGAAGGGCTACCTGCCTGAACTACAGGCCAAGCCTCCAAAATGCAGTAATAGAGCACATTTCTTCAGAACCTTATTTGAAAACAGGTTTAACACTGGTAAGTAGAGAGTGGTTAAGATGAGCTTACAGAAGCTCTGTGCCCTAGGGGAGAGGGAAGGCTGGCTTCACCCTTGAGAGGCACACACAGCAGGGGGCAGCATGAAAGAAACACAGCGGCAATGAAACCAAAAGTTCGGTGATTCAGGCTTTGTCAGCCTGGCCTTCCACAGAAGGAATGAGCTCTGGGTTGGCACCAGGGGCCTGCCTGCCTTCATCTTCTTACAAACTCAGGTTCAGTGCTCAATACTTGAAAGTCAATACTCAAAGAACAAGTGTCAATAGGAAAGGAAAGTTTGCTTTGTTCTGGAGGCCAGTAACCTGGGGAGAAGACAGACTCGTGTCCAAAAGCCAACTCCCAACAGCTGGTCAGGGAGTAGGAGCTTCTCATGGAGAATTTCAGGGATGCACAGGCGGAAGGGGGCTACGTACATGAAAGCACAGTCAGCTCCAAAAATCATCTTGAGATTGGTCCTGGTCGGCATCATCTGGATTGTCTTAAGTACAATCAGTCTTCAGCTCCAGGGTGGGATTGTACCTATTTCCTTAAAACCACTTCTCGGAATCGTGCCAAATGGAGTAGCTTATGCTGTAGCTAGTCTGGTCATCAAGTAGCTAACTTCTTCCACTTGGTGGGGGTTTCAGTATCTGCAAAACAGCTCAAAGGTTATGGCTCAGAATATTGTCTACAGCCCCCGAGGAGGAACTCAAGGTACTTGACTTTATTTAATGACTAAACCACGGGGTCACGAAGAGTCAGATGCAACTCAGCGACTGAGCACAAGCAAGGATCTGTTGTATTTTGTCTTGCTTGACTGTTTTCATTTGCTTCTGCATTTTATCACTTCTCTGATTAAACCTGTTCTTTGGCTAAAGTTTTTCTACAGACGAAAGGCAGGTGGAGGACCCTGGTGGCGGGTGGGGGCGGGTCTGTCCTGAGAAGGCCCCACAGGGTCCAGCTCTGCTGCTTTCTCCCTCTCTCCCTCATTCCTTCCTTCCATCCACCCTTCCCTTTTTCTCCCTCTCTCCCTCATTCCTTCCCTCCTCTTCTTCCGTCAGTTCACGTCGTCTTTCCCTTCCTTCCTTTTCCTTCCTGGTCTTGGTGAATCCCAAACATCTTCCAGCAGAGGTCACACTTTCCTTTGAAATGAAGCAAGGCATTTTTCACTTTGAGAATAACTTAGCTGCTTACTCTGGGCTGGAAATTTCCACAGTACTTGGAGAGATTCCACAGTGACCCGAGGCCATTGGAGTGGCAGGGGGCATTATCTCAGAAATACAAGATCAGCTGCGCATCACACATCATGATCAAGATGATAACACCCATGCTGACCATGTCCAGATGCCCAGCACTGGCCTTTCATGAGACCTTTGTGTTTATCCCCTCTTGATGTGTTGGCTGAGATAGTGACGGGGAACCCTGGACATTAGCCTTCCCTTCAGGGGTGTAAGTATCACTGGGGCTTCCTTATCAAACCTACCTTGTCCACAGATGGGTGGGGTCCCATGAATTCCTTAGGGCGACTGCTGTGGGGTCTCAGCAGAGTCCTATGGAAGGGTCTGACCTTAGCAATAGCTGTCCAGGTGCTTCTGGTTTGGTGAGTTGTGAATTCATCATTCATGAGTTTAGAGAGGGCTTCATGGGGGGAGGTGAGAAGAGAGCACAGCTTTAGGAGATGTGTCAAAACTAGACGGGCAGAGGGAAAGAAGTAAGACATCACTGGGGAAAAGTCTGAGCAATTTACTTGGGAAGTCACATGGGGCATGTTTCTGGGTGACAAGCCCATTTGCCTTCTAACCCTAAATGTTAAGAGCTAAGACTTACTGAGCACTTCCTAAATCCACTCCTCTGAGCTAAGTACCTTCTGTTCATTAGCTTGATTGGGTTCTACAGTTAGGAAAACCGAGGTTAAGTAGCCTGCCTGAGATTGTGCAGCTTCTAAGCAGCAGAGTCTACAGTCAGACCCAGCAACCTAATTGAAGAGACTGAGCTTTTAACCTTCATTCTAGTCTGCCTTCTTATCACAGCTCAGCTCACAACATGATCACTCAGCATTGCCTGGACTGGGGAACTGGCTTTTAATACATTTAAAATATGACCATCTTTTGTCAGGGTCAGCTTCCCAGTACTACCCAACTCCCTTCAACTTCTTTACACTCAATTTACAAACAGTTCACACACACATGCACACACCCACCTACCAACTTTCATACTTTAAAATGAGCTGTATATAAGTTTCCTAGAGTTTGGCCCTCGAGTACTTGACTGATGTAAATTCGACGTCACATATCTACTAAAAGACCCTGGTGATGGGAAAGATGGAAGGCAGGAGGAGAAGGGGATAACAGAGGACGGGATGGTTGAATGGCATCACCGACTCAATGGACATGAGTTTGAGCAAACTCAGGGAGATGGTGAAGGACAGGGAAACCTGGCGTGCTATAGTCCATGGAGTTGCAAAGAGCTGGACATGGCTTAGTGACTGAACAGCAACAACAAATCTACAAACTGAAGATCCCAGGGCCCCAAAGAGAGATAAGGGCTGGTGATGCCCTGGTGCTTCTTCCTCTAAGCTTCCTCGTTCCTTGCAAACTATACTAGTTCCCGCCAGGGATTTATGACCTCCTTGCACTGCTGGTACATGGATTACAAAGTAGAAATAGTCTTCAGTGGCTGATTTTGGGGGACAGGAGGAGTTTAACGGTGTCACACAGGAGGTGCCATGAACTTCCTCAACAGAGGCCCTGTTTTTCACCCGGACCCCATACAAATTTCTAAGGGATTTCACCATCTCTCTCCCATCAGCACCGCCCACAGAACCCTGCCCATGGCAGGAGATCTGGGACAAGGTCTGCGCAGCTGGAGTGATCATGGAGAAGAGACTAAGTCTGTCCCAGGAAGTGGTGAATAAAGCATGGTTTCAAGGCTGCTCCCAGCAAGGTGTGAAAATGTTAGTTGCTCAGTCGTGTCCGACTCTTTACGTCCTCATGGACTATAGCCCACCAGGCTTCTCCATTGAGGGAATTCTCCAGGCAACAATACTGGACTGGATAGTCATTCCCTTCTACAGGGTATCTTCCCAACCCAGGGATCAAACCTGGGTCTCCAGCATGGCAGGCAGATTCTTTACTGTTTGAGCCTCCAGGTACCCAAAGGCTAAGACTCACAGATGGAACCCACAGAAGAAAACCCAGCCAGAGCTGTGCCTGCAGGCCCTGACAAGGGTCATCACCAGTCCTCCGGAGAGAAGAAACTAAGATCCCACCTCAGGGCCTGCTACGCGTACCCTTCACACAACCTCGCATAAAGATACGCAGAAGAAACACACAGAATTGTCATTAAGAACCGCCTAGACCCCAGTCATTGGCTGCCAATGTTTCTGGCTCATCTTGGTGTCTTTAAATAAGAACCCCTTGAAACAGTTTTATATTTTTACCTAAGGGGTCTCCGTGTAACCATAAAAGTATAGATTCTGGAGTGCTGAGTGGGCAAACTAGAAAGAAACAAACAAAGCACCCAAATACCCCTGTCTCCTGTCCTGAGTTTATCCTAATTGCGGCCATGTGGTCTGACTCCAGGCAGGCTTCATGCACACAATCGAACAGGTATTTCTTTTTTTTTTTTAAATTATTTATTTATTTTTGGTTGTGCTGGGTCTTCGTTGCTGTGGGCAGGCTTCTTCTCGCTGCAGTGGGCAGGGCCTACTCTCTAGCTGGGACATGAGTGCATCTCACTGCTACGGCTCCTCTTGTGGCCGAGCACAGGCTCTAGAGCCTGGCTCAGGAGCTGAGCATGGGCTAGTTGCCCCTGGGCACATGGAATCTTCCCAGACCAGGAATGGAGCCAGTGTCCCCTGCACAGGCAGTGTGTTCTTATCCACTGGACCACCAGGGAAGTCCTTGAATGCGTGTTTCTAACCTAGGTTTCTTATGCCTTGCACACATTTGATGGTTTGAATTCACTGTCTAGCTTAGGGGAAGGAGCACAAATGGGGAAAGTTCTCGTACGGGGTGAGCAGGTAGGCATGCTGGAAAATCAGGATGCTAGCCCATCAAGATCAGAGATCAGATCAAGATCAGACGGCAATCATTCTCACCCACAATGGACACTCCATGTGAATGAATAAAAATTACACTTTAATTCCATCTCTGAGGATCCTAGTGTTAGCATATAACCTATACTACAGAGCCTGTGTACACGGATCCTATATACATGAGTTCTATACTTTATACAGAAACCCAGAGAAAGTCTGGAAGGCTGAGCAGAAGAAAAGGCTGGAACATCGAATAGTCTGAATATAGAGACTCTGAAGGAGCTTCCCAGGTGGTGCTAGTGATAAAGAACTTACATGCCAATATAGGAGACATTAGAGACATGGGTTCGATCCCTGGGTCAGGAAGATCACTCCAGGATTCCTGCCTGGAGAATCCCATGGACATGAGAAGGCTACAGTCCACGGACATCCCAAAGTGACTGAGCACATATGCAGAGACTCTAAAGCATCTCCTTGCGTGGAGAGCATCCCGTAAACTGTGTCAGATCCAAAGCACTCAAACACTTTGGAATTATTCCTTAAAATCTCTGTGACACAGAGCTTTCTTCTACAACAACCCAGGATACAGGTCCACTCGGAGGAGACGGAGGAAGCTAAGTCTTCTGTGTCATCAACTTGGGGACACCTGGTCACTTTTCAGAGAAGAGTTGCTTGCCCTGGAGTCCTGACCAAATCTGTGAATTTTCAGTGAAAACTCAAGGAAGCCTCAAATTATTTAGTTAGTTCGTGGGGACTGCCTTTTGACTTGACGGTTTGTCATCTCCTCCAATTTTTCCCATTTTGCGGTGATTAACACCTCCAATATTTTTGGTTAAGTGATGATTTGTTGATTTCCTGTCCTCCCCTTCAGTCTCAGTAATGTTGACACGCGGTTAATTTCAGCTTCTGTTAAATCACCATCGCCCTTAGGGCTCAGATCCCATTGTCCCGGGGCCCTGCTAAGACATTTGAGAGCCAAGGTCTGGGGCAGGGGAGGTGAAACTGGAGAAGCCTGGGGTTTAAACTTACATTATCTGTCACATTGCTAGCAGGAGGTCATGGCTGCACCATTGTGAGATTTTTGGTCTCCACAGCGGGGTGCTTATCACAAGAAAATGTTAAAGGAATTATGCTGTGGGCTTCCAGAGTTACTACATGGATCTTGGGAGAACCAAGAACCGGACTTTTATCTCCTTCCTTGGCCTTCTCTCATCTGTGCAAACCTGAGGTTAAAGTGCAGACGGGTGGAACTCACCCCACGAAGAGTGGAAGCCCCAGGAAGCAGAGATCCGGCTGTTCTCTGAAGGGCTTGAGTCAGTGTTACCCATCGACTCAGAAACTGATCGCAGCAGCAAAGGATTCCCTTTTCAGTTACTTATAATAGTCCAATCACGCACTAGCTTACTCTACACCTTTTTATTCCTCCCTTGTACAGACTCTCCCAGATTTTCCAGGCTCTTTAGGAAATAATTGCCATTCACTCCCTAAGTTAACAACTCCTGAAGCTTTTACCCAGTACCAGGTATCATTGGGAGAAGTCAATGGCACCCCAATCCAGTACTCTTGCCTGGAGAATCCCAGGGACAGAGGAGTCTGGTGGGCTACAGTCCATGGGGTCTCGAAGAGTCGACCATGACTGAGTGACTTCACTTTCACTTTTCACTTTCATGCATTGGAGAAGGAAATGGCAACCCACTCCAGTGTTCTTGCCTGGAGAATCCCAGGGATGCGGGAGCCTGGTGGGCTGCGGTCTATGGGGTCGCACAGAGTCGGACACGACTGAAGTGACTTAGCAGCAGCAGCAGGAGCCGCAGGTATCATTGAAGTAAAAAGTATGCTTTTTGTCATCATTTGCCCCTGAGATAATAGAGGTTTTTTTCCAAAACAAAGGAGCATTCTTTCATTCAACAAGTTCTTTTTATGCGCCGGAAGCTCAGCTTGGTCAGACAAGCCCTTCCCGCCATCCTTCCTATATGATATTAGTTAAGCAAACTGACATGATATGTGAGCAAAACCCAGTGTGGTGGGAAGTGTTGTGGAGACAGTGAAGCAGAGAAGGGGGCAGGAGAGCCAGGGGCCTCACTGAGAAGGCAGCATGTGGGTTTCATTGCCAGGTGCTCCATCAACAGGTCAAGGCTTCTCATGGTGGAGTCTGGGCCGCTCGAAGTTTGGATTGGACTAAACGTGCCTAAAAGCAGTAAAAGGCCATGACTGGAAGTGACCCTGCTCTGCAGCCCTGTCCACTCCCCTTGCAGAGACACCAGCCCCTGAGATGTTAACTGACCAACCGTGTCCCCACTCAGCCACGGGCCCTGCGCACTGTGCCTCTCGTATGGACCCTTAGGTCTGATTCCCTTTCCTCTCCCTGAGAATCGGAAGTCCACTTGCCCTACCCCTCCATGGTTTTCTAGGTTGCTTATGGAGCAACCTCTAATCTTTGTCAGGAACCAAAAGGCAAGCAACACCCCGAAACCATGTCCCTTGTCTTGGACTCAGAATTGGCTGCAGTCCCCCATCGGGGTTCATCAGGTCATCTTCTCCCTGGAATGGAATTCCAGGGGCCGCTAGGCAACCCACTTTACCTTTTAGAACAGGTATAGTGCATGCTCCCGCGTGCACCTGTAACATAAACTCCTACCTGCATTGATCTCCAAGCAGGAGGTGAATTACACACGGAAGACCACGCACACTCTGCTGTCGTTACACACCTGCATGTGTCTTTGGCTGACGTGTGTTATGATGCTACAAGTGCTGGCTTTTCTCTCCATGGTTTTATAATGTCTGTCAAATATCCGTGCCTTCTTTCTACCTGCTTCGGAAAGAGCAGGTGCAGAATTTGACATGTGTAAGTGATTGGGGTTCTTCTGCTGTCCGCATGGGCTACAGGGTGGTAGGTCTGCAGCGTTCTATCAGGCAAGTCTGTGCAGCGCAGGGGCTGTCATAGCTTTGAGCAAAGTGAGAGTGAGGCTTCTGCTCAACCACCCAGACAAGTCAGGGGACAAAAGAAGACACTCATGCTTTGGATGACCTGTCTCCTGAGAACTCTGTATTCAGGTGAAGAAGCAACAGTTCGAACTGGACATGGAACAACAGACTGGTTCCAAATAGGAAAGGAATATATCAAGGCTGTATATTGTCACCCTGCTTATTTAACTTACATGCAGAGTACATCATGTGAAGTGCTGGGCAGGATGAAGCACAAGCTGGAATCAAGATTGCCGGGAGAAATGTCAATAACCTCAGATATGCAGATGACGCCACACTTACGACAGAAAGTGAAGAAGAACTGAAGAGCCTCTTGATGAAAGTGAAAGAGGAGAGTGAAAAAGTTGGCTTAAAACTCAACATTCAGAAAGCTAAGATCATGGCATCTGGTCCCATCACTTCAGGTCAAATAGATGGGGAAGCAATAGAAACAATGACAGACTTTATTTTGGGGGGGCTCCAAAATCACTGCAGATGGTGACTGCGGCCATGAAATTAAAAGATGCTTGCTCCTTGGAAGAAAAGTTATGACCAACCTAGACAGCATGTTAAAAAGCAGAGACATTACTTTGCCAACAAAGGTCTGTCTAGTCAAAGCTATGGTTTTTCCAGTAGTCATGTATGGATGTGAGAGTTGGACTGTAAGGAAAGCTGAGCATTGAAGAATTGATGCTTTTGAGCTGGGGTGTTGGAGAAGACTCTCGAGAGTCCCTTGGACAGCAAGGAGATCCAACCAGTCCATCCTAAAGGAAATCAGTCCTGAATGTTCATCAGAAGGACTGATGTTGAAGCTGAAACTCCAATACTTTGGCCATCTGATGCAAAGAGCTGACTCATTTGAAAAGGCCCCAATGCTGGGAAAGATTGAAGGCAGGAGGAGAAGGGGACAACAGAGGATGAGATGGTTGGATGGCATCGCCGACTCAATGGTCATGAGTTTGAGTAAACTCCAGGAGTTGGTGATGGACAGGGAGGCCTGGCGTGCTGCAGTCCATGGGGTCACAAAGAGTCAGACACGACTGAGTGACTGAACTGAACTGAGCTGATACCTTGGATGAAAAGCTCGTAAGATGCTAGTATTACTGGGATATTAAAGTTAACATATCATCCTGATCCAGTCATCCTTTAATTCCCCGAGTGGGAGGAAAGCAGTCCTGTGAATAAATAGTCCAGCTTGGTAAGTGTTATAAATTTGATAGGATACCAAATCCCATAGGGTTACAGAGAAGAGAAACACAAGCCCTGCTTGGGTTGGAGTCAGGGAAAGCTTTTTACAGGAGGTGAAATTCAAGCTGGGTCTTGACGGATGGGAATTCATTATTGGAGGAAAGAAAAGGCATTGGGGTAAGCAGGCACACCAAGCATGAACGCATGGAATTCTTCAAGAATAGACATGGGTCCAGGAACCAGGAGTCGTTCCGGGTGTTTGGAGTCTGAAGTGTGGACGGGACAGTGCAGTGAGCGCCAAGCCCACAAGCCAACAGGACCCTGGGGAAAGGGTCTGTGTGTCCCCCTGTTCTTTGCTGGGTGGATCGTTACCTGTACAAATCCCCATCTTCAAAGGTGAAGACTCGCAATCACATGCCCTTCAGAATCATGAACCTACACTTCTCACCGGGCTCCTAGGGATGTCCAGAAGTGCCCACTGCTTCCGAGGGTCGTCATCTTTCATGGGTCCACGGCAGAGCAGCAGATTTTCAGCTGTTCTGGTATTGGTGAGCTTTAGCTCTTTTCCAAAGACTGTCTTTGCACACCAGCTCTTCCTGGCACCACCGGGTGGCCTGAGCTCTCTCAGTGGCTGCGATCACTATCACCCTGATAATGAGACGGGGCTCCATCATGGAGCCAGGCCCCGTTCCACAAAGGCTGCTCAGCTCAGCCCTGGGGTCTCCACGCCACTGTCGGATGCGGCACGGGCAGACAGCTCACTGGGAGCTGGCAGCTTCGCCAGCCCTGAGGCAGGCCCGCGCCACTGCAGTGATTTCACACGAGAGCGAAGGGCAGCTCTGGGTGGTTTCCATCTTTCTCTGTGAAGCGATAGAGCTCTTTGAATGTATCTCGGGTCAGGAGCAGAGGGTGGGCGAAGCTGCAGCAGATGTGACAGACGGACCTCCACGTGGAATCCTACACGCGGAATCCTCCACGTGCTCCTGATGGCTGCCTGGACTGAAGACGGGGACGGACGGAGGCATATTTTCTTTCTCCCTCTGCCTCTGTGTTCCTCCTTCCCAACCACACCTTTCGTGTGAGGAGACAATCAATTAGACCACAGCCAAAAAGCACCCACGTGCTAATCCCTTCTTAAGGAAACCAAAGGCACATTCAGAATCCCTTAGAGTAAACCTCAGTGCAAGGAACAAACCTCATTTAAAAAAAAAAAAGCCTATTCACATTCTTCCTAGAGTATAGGTTTCATGGCTGTAATTAAAAAACAAGGATCTTATTAAAAACTTAGATTCCATTAAAAAGCACACACAGGATGAACAATCCCACACACACAGGCTCAAAAATAGAGGGCCGTGGATGATGGAGGTTGCATTTAAAAGTACAGATGGAGAGAACCAAATGGTTGTCGTGGTAGAAGTGCCCCCAATCTGTCAATCAACTCTAGGAGATTTACTGAGGGCAGAAGAGGGCATTATTGCTTAGGATGAAAATAAACAGAGAAGACAGTAGCCCTACCCAGTAGGAGAAAAGGCTTTTTTTGAGCAATATTTGCAATAAGTCCAAACAACAGATGTGGTCCAAATAATGGAGTGCACCGTGGAGTGATGCAGTGGACAGCACCCGGAGTGGGGCTCTGACTGTGAACCTGTCCCCCAGACAAGTCGGTTCTGGAGACCCAGCATTCTGCGGTTGCCCGGAGACTGGCAGAGACTGGGAGGCAGAAAAGACTCAGAGGCTGAGCAATAAGATTCCCAGACCCTGCTTAGGAGTTTGCAGAGGGAAAGGGGAGCCTGGTCAAGGGGGAGGTGGGGCACGTGGCCAGTGCTGGGCAGAAGTCATCACAGAGAGAGGCAGGAAGTCTTCCCAGGAGCCTCAGATAAACCCTCCTCAGTCCCCCGTGGAGGCCCAGGCCTCTGACTGGGCTGTTGGCTTTGCACATCTTCCCATCTGCTGGCATCCAGAGTCAATGGATTCCCAGCACCCTCCTCTCTCAGCGGAACCACAGAGCAGCCACAATTATGATCCCGTCTCATCTACTATTTCTCTCCCTCCCCCACCCCAGTCCACTTCCAGGTTTATTCCCCCAAATCTTTAGGAAGGAAAGCTGTGGGAGTTTCGAGAATGAAAAAAAACAAAACAAAACAAAAAAACCCCCCAAACCAAACCCTCTTTTGGGCTTTTTCACTAGCCCAGTGGTCTGAGCACCGCCTTTGGAAGCAGAGGTCCTAATGATGCCCACTGGAGGTGACCTTGGGCTTTGTCCACTGTATTGACAGTCAACAAGGAAGGAGATGCCCAGCTGTTTAGAATGTCAGCGAAGGCAGGTGTGGTGGTGTTATTCTCACCAGCATAAAAATAATATTTACTGTAAATCCTTCGAGTTGCTTCCTATCTGCCAAACACAATCGAAAAGGGAATTAGCTTCTCTGTTCGATCACAGGTAAGTGACTGGGTGGTCAATTCGTTTTCATCCAGGAGCTCTGGGCCTTGGGGTGGAAGGAGAAAAACTACAGAGCTTCAGCATCAACTCCAACATCACTGAAGGAAAGCTCTGGTGTTGGACAGCCTAATATTTTAGTCCCCAGAGAAACACTCTGATGAAGAAATTAAGCCAGACTGATTTGCCTCACATCAGAGTTCTGAACACAGATTTAGGAATGCTCTTTTGTTTTTTCACTAGAAATGAGACAACATATTGGTGTTTACCAGGCTGTAGGCTGTGTCGGAAGCTCAGTGCTGTTACTATGGCAACCAGATGCGCTCACACATCTCTGCAATACAGCCTTGGCTTTGCTCGGGCCGTTCCCCAAAGTGTCCGGAGGGTTATTTCCAAGTGGTTATTTTGACCTGACATTGCACTTACAAAATCCACCACAGAACTCATGCAGGGTATTCATCTTAGATTCAGAAAAGCTCAGAAATTTTGCCAAAGGAAAAAAAAAGCGATGGTCACTCAAAAGTCCATGTAAAGTCTAGCTTAGTAGTTGGGCCAAGGTAAAAGGCCAGCACATTCTCTACTGAAGAGGCATGAATTTGGTCCAAGAAAAAACAAATGAACCATTTGTCATACATCGTAGATGAAGTCAATCTTAAGAAAAAGCCAAGACCCAACACAAGCTCCCAAAGCCTCTGCCTGAGCTTGCAGAAACAGGAGCAGCTAGAAGGAAGAAGAGAGAGGTTTTAGGAAAATAGATACACAGATGTGATCTTGAGAGACTGTTCAGCTCTGCATAAGAGGCTGTGGTCTTTAGCATGATATGGGCTACACTTGCTATAGGTTCTGCTGCTGCTGCTGCTGCTAAGTCGCTTCAGTCGTGTCCGACTCTGTGCGACCCCATAGACGGCAGCCCACCAGGCTCCGCCATCCCTGGGATTCTCCAGGCAAGAACACTGGAGTGGGTTGCCATTTCCTTCTCCAATGCGTGAAAGTGAAAAGTGAAAGGGAAGTCGCTCAGTCGTGTCCGACTCTTAGCGACCCCATGGACCGCAGCCCACCAGGCTCCTCCGTCCATGGGATTTTCCAGGCAAGAGTCCTGGAGTGGGGTGCCATCGCCTTCTCCTCTATAGGTTCTACCAAGTATTAATTCTGTGACTTTGAGAAGGTTGCTTGACCCTTCTGAGCCTCAGTTTCCTTATTGGAAAAGTGTGGTTTATAATTTCCACCTCTGCGGGCTTTGGGGAGAAGCCGGCACCGTACCACAAGCAGTGTGTCATGGAGTCTCACATGCAGGAAGTGCTCAGTGACCCCCTGGCTTTCTCATCCACTGTCTGCTGGGTTGTCAGGCGAGGCAGACATGCAGATAAACATGTTTCAATTCCTGCCGTCAAGGAGCTGAACATTTAACTGGGGTGGGAGGAGGGGGATAGGTATTCATCGAATGGTCACGCACCGTGACCAGTCTGAGAGCGGAGGAACAGAGTGGCTAATCATATCAGAGGAATTGGGAAAGGCCCCGGAAGAAGTGGCCCCGAACCCCGCCTTGCAAGAAGCTCCGGAATTTACCGATAGAGATGTAGCTGAAAGGGGATTTTTGGCCAGTATGGCACTGGTGCAGAAAGCGGGACTTCCTGGTGCATGGAGGAGGCTCCAGTGCCCAGATGAGGTCGCCACACTGGGCGGTCGGTCACCCAATGCCTTTCAGCACCAGGGTTTCTTGGACAGTTCCCTGATCCCTGTGTGTGTTTGGGGGTGGCGGGGGTGCTGAGGGACCATGGTCCACCTTGTCAAAAAATAATCAACATGCACTAACCACCAACAGGAAGAAAAACTTCTCTTCGGACCTGACAAGGACTCAGCCAATGAAAAGTCCAGGTTCGTTGTTCACTCCTGACTTCCCTGTCCCCTCTATAAAAGTATCTCCTTTCTTTGCTGTTCAGTGACTTGCCCGTGGCTCACCATGGTTGCAGACCCTGAATTGCAGTTCTCTGCTGACCCTGAATAAACCCATCTTTGCTGAAGACTATGTGGCAGTCTATTCACTTCAGGTCAACACACCCAAGGTCACACAGTAAATTCTGAAGTAGAGTGGATTTGAACCCAGAAGGTACTGGCCCCAGTACCTATTCTTTTTCTACCATGAGGGTATCACACCATCATAATGCATAAAAAGTCTTGAGGATAATTTTGTTAAAACCCTATTTTACTAAGAGCACTCACAGAGTGTCAAGTGGTTTGGTGGAAACTCAGAGTAAAAGCAGCAATGATATTTCCTGAAAGTGTGAGGTTATGAGGTTTTCTTTCTGTTCTTTGCAAGTTAAAACTTGACTGGATGCCATTTGATTAATGACATAAAATCTCACTTATGAATTAAATTCCAGAAAAGAGCAGTCTTGAGGAAGAGGGGAAGTCAGCCAAGGTGATGAAGAGGGTGTAGGGAGGTTGATGTGAGAATTGCATAATATCAGAGGTGAAAACCACCCCCTCCCCGAATGAATGACCCTTCTGGCACCTCATTTTTCAGAAGGCCTGGTTGGAGGGGTGGTGGCTTGGTGGAAGCTCCTTGCAGGGCTCCTTTGTCCTTGGCATCAACTTGGCAATGTCACCTCAAGCAATTCACCCTGAGAAGCCATTGCATCAGAAACTGATTATTTTGATGTGGACCATTTTTCAAGTCTTTACTGAATTTGTTACAACGTTGCTTCTTCTTTTTCTTTTTTTAATGCTTTGGGTTTTCTTGACCTGGAGGCATGTGGAATCTTAGCTCCCCATCCAGGGATTGAACCCGCACTCCCTACATTGGAAGCTGCAGTCTTAACCACGGGCTCACCAGGGAAGTCCCATGAAAGTGATTATTTTGAAGCGCTGGTTAAAATGCACTTTGGCAGGAATGGAATGCTGCAAGACGGTGAGTTTAAGAGCAGGACCATGAGTTTAATTGATTGCAAGAGGTGGTTTTTTCTTGAAATGACAAGCTGGCACATGTCAGGCAGGCAGGATCTGAGAGCTGGAAGTCTTGCTCCCTGCGAGTGGGAAGAACATTCATTAAGGTGACCGATCCCCTCTGGTCTTGGGGCACTTCCTGTCCTGATTGATAAGGAAGTATTTAAGGCCCCAACAGCCCCCTTGAAAAGGCTCTCAGCCAGGACTAAAGCAGCATCCCTCTCCCAATGCCCTGCGCTCTGGCTGCCCTGCCCCATCACTGCGCAAGTCCAGGCTGCCTGCTCGCCCTTCCCCAAGCCAGAGCAGGCACCAAAGTTGGCCCCGGGTCTGCCAGGACAGGGGTCACCATCACCCCCCTGCTGTTTCTGTACCCGGAGGGTGGAGGTGTGCTGGGCTGGGCTCCGCCCGTGGACCAGGTGGAGCGATGCCTGGGGTAGAAGCCCTCTGCCTGAAGTGCCTCTCCCCACGGCACCATCTACCTGGCAGGAGGGAGCCGCAGAGTTTTGCTTTTCACGTTTAGTTTCCTGTTGAGTTCATAAACGTTTCTCTGTTTCTGGGGAAACTGCCAATTCCTCTAGTGGGGAAAAAAAAAAAAAAAAAACCCTTTCAGCAATTTCAAGTGTGATTTGGCCTTTGGACAAAATCCCTAAGAAGAAAAATTTCCCAAGGCTGCTTTTTTTTCTTCTGATGAACAGCACCAGTTTCTGGGCAAAATGAACTTTGGGGAAAACAAAAAGAAACAAAAATAACAATAGAAATTCCCTAACTGTTGCTTTAGACTAAATGAATGCTTGTCCCAATCCTCCAGCTTTCCAAAGATCACATTTGAGGTATCACTGAAGAACACCGGGCGATTCCCTGGCAGGCACGCAGCCTTTGGCCTGGAGGGATGCTCGTAGGAGGGTCTGGTCTGCTGCCAGCTTGCAGGCAAGGAGGCTCTGACCCTGAGCCCTCCTTCCATTGCAGGGAGGACGGCGGCTGTGTAGCATCCTTGGACACAATTTCCATGGGAAGTCCTGCTCTGCTCCAGGGAGATGAGGTTTCCTGGTCCCTGAAGGGACCCCACCACTTCCCTACTGCTTCATCTCTTCCCAGTTCTCTTTTTAAAGAAGACCCATCTGGTGCCATAATTCAGAAATGTTTCTTAATCATGGATAATTTATTTTATCCACCAGGTGACATCCTTCATAGGTGAAGGGAATGTGCAGATAACATTACCCTGGCCTCTCAGTTTTATAAATAAGACCCGAGAAGTCAACTTTCGATTCCAGTCATGGATGGCAGACCTAGAACTAGACCACGGTCTCCTGACCCCCATCCAGAGCTTGCTTGGCTGAGACAGTCTCCATATTATATTTTAAATGGTGACCAGGTTGGGTTCTGGATTGAGGGGGTGGGAGAGTGGAGGAATAACATGGTTTTGACCAAGTGGAGTGACTGACAAAACGGTGGGAAGTTCAGACCAACTGGTCCTCTAGTCTTCTCTCCCAGACCAAGAGGCCGGTATCGCCAGCTTCAGGCAGGCGTGAAGGGGAAGGCACAAAAGGATGGGCTTAGCTTATGTTGAAGAGTGGCTTAGCTGACTTTCTTCACGTCTTTGATTCTCAAGATCACTAAAATGACCAAAGCCTAGTGCTGGGCAGGATTTGTGAATTTTGAGTCGCAAAATGAACCTGTGTCCTCAAGGAAGTGGGTGCAATATCATTGCTTCTGCCATCTTTATCCTATCTGGACACAAGTTGTTGTTCGTGTCCAATTTTCCTCATGTTCTAACGTTCTCTAACACAAGGATGGAGATTGCGAATGTTCGTCCAACCTCCTGTCACCTTTTCATACTGTTGACTTGATGTGAAATTTTAAGGAAGAGCAAGTGTCTGATACTAAGGACTGAAATGTTCTTTGAAATGCTCTCACAAACAAGGATGCCCAATATCTTTGACTTCCAGAGAGACTGGAGAACTGTTTTCATGAAAGAATCTCCTTAACCCCTGGTGCCTAAAGATGTCTGGGCCTGAGGAAAAAAGCCAATAAAGGTATTTGCAAAATGAAAGCTGGAACCCTTCAAAGACAAGTCTGCTCCAGCCTTGGCACGCGTTCCTGTGGGCATTGGGTTTCAGTTGAAAAGTATCAGTAAATAATATTTGCTTTGTAGTTAAATAGTGGGTTAGGAGGATAAGGAGCAACAACTAGTTTGCTCTGGTTGTATGCAAATTGCTAGCTAAGGCACAAGCCAAGGACTCTAAGTGGTTAAACCCATACGGCACTGCTGGGCTGAGCCACCCCAGATGGTGTGTGAGCAAGTGTGTGTGTGTGTGTGTGTGTGTGTGTGTATGTGAGTGTGTAGTTGGAGTGGGGGGATGGTGGTGGTTTAGTCATTAAGTCATGTCTGACTCTTGTGACCCCATAGACTGTAGCCTGCCAGGCTCCTCTGTCCATGGGATTCTCCAGGCAAAAATACTGGAGTGGGTTGCCATTTCCTTCTCCAGGGGATCTTCCCGACCCACGAACTGAACCCAGGCCTCTTGCATTGCAGGCAGATTCTTTACTGAGTGAGCTATGAGGGAAGCCAGAATTCAGAAGGTATTGTCTCCAGGCAGATGAGTAGAACCTTCCTCCCCGGCCCACCGCTGTTTTGCGTCTCTTCTTTCTTCCTTCCCTCCTCAATGTATCCAGCCTATGAAGTATCTCTCCAACCCAGGCATAAAATGATGCTTTCAATGTCTTCTCTTTGCCAACACAAGTTGGGCTCCAAGCCCGAGTGACATGACAGCAGGACTGGCATGCCGCTGCTTATCCCTGAATCTCTAGACTCCACGCGCAGAGCTGCACAGGCTAGACACTCGACAAACACTTGAGGCAGGGTTGGGAGAACCGGCAACCCCATCGTCATTTTCTTGATGGCTCAATGCAGGTGCGAACTGACAATTTTCCTTCTGTCCAGCCTGACAGACTGAGTGAGGCAGAGCTTGGGTGTGCCTTCATCACCTGCTCCCAGCCCCACATGCCACTTCCCAGGCTACAAGAACTTTTTTTCACGTCTCATACATTTATTTTGAATTTTGACTAATTTTCCTTGGAAAGTCATGTTGAGGATGAGCTGAGAGTTTGCACACTCTGGCAGACGAAATAGAACTCTTGTTTTGCTTTGATGTAAAAATCATCTGCAAGAGGCCAGTCAGGCCTGGTAAGGTAGTGTTTCCACAAAATCATCCAGGCTTCAGACATCTTCCACCTTCCTTCTTTGCCATTCTCGGGGATCCTGCTCATTCTTGTGCTCTCAAAATGGCTTCTAGGGCTCCAGCCATCATGACTGTATTCCAGGCAGGGCAAAGAGGCAGCACACAACCTGAAAATGCCCCTCCACCTCCAATTTTAAGATTTTTCCAGACCTTCACCAAACGTGTTATCATATTTCATTTATCAGAACTTAGTCACAGGGCTAGCTACCGTATTTCCACAGGATAATGAGAAATGCAGATTTTTTTTTTTTTTTTTTAAAAACCAGGTATGTCTCCACCTTCCCCAATAGCAATGAGATCTTGTAGATAAAACAGAGGAGATTAGCTATTAGGAATGATTATCTCTATTTTCAACTGGAGCACTTAATTGTTGAACTTTGAGGATGAAGTCCTATCTCCCATCTACCTAAAATATATTTAACCCACTAAATTAAAACACACATGACAATAAAACTTTGGGGATTTTTGTCATGACTCAGTTATATATGCAGTTTAAAAGCAATTGGGTGACATTGCTGGGTATTTTTAAAAAAAGATATTGGCTTAGAAAACAAAGTTAGAATTGCAAAAGTTTTAACAATGCATTGTGCTTCATGTCTAAAATTTATTACATTTCACATGACTCCTTTAGAAATGTTTTAAAGAATGTTACTAGTTAAAGGGTCATTAACATGTTAAATTTAGAATTTCATCCCAAAGGTGGAATGACATGATGATGAGATTTCTCGTAACTATTTGAAGAAGGCGGGCTCTTTATGTCTGTGTGTTGACAGCTCCATTTTTATTTTAAGAGCTACACTTACTGAAGTTCATCCATATACAGCATTTTAAAAGCCCTGGGATACCCTCTCCCTTTAGCCATCAGCTATTATTTAGACTTAGAATGTACAAAATAGCACAAGGCTCTAGAATGCAGCATTGTAAAGAGTTCTCACGTGCTTTTCTCTGCTGTGTATCGCTGTCCTCAGGGTAACCAAAGGACAAACCAAAATCCTGCCAAGAGTTATCTACAGGAACTTCCTGGTGCTCCAGTGGCTAAGACCCCATGCTCCCAATGAGAGGGGCCATGGCCAGGGAACTAGATCCTGCACGCCACAGCTAAAGATCCCGAGTGCTACAGTGAAGACCCAGTGCAGCCAAATAAGAAAATAAAAGAGATAGCTACAAAGCCACTAGATAAATTAAAAATGAAATATAAAAATGTCTGATGAACACATATACATATGCAGACAGGGGAACAAAGAAGAGATGAAAAATAAACTGACAACAAATAGCAGAACGGCAATCTTAAATCAAATGTCAATAATTAAATTAAAGGCAAATGGACTGAACGCCTGACCAAATGACAGGATAAATTCAAGAACTAACTATATAATGTTATAAGATATTTACTGTGAATACAAAAACAAATAGACTGAAATAGATGATAAAGACATACTATGAAATTTGAAACAGAAGTGTCTACATTAGCATCATACAAATACACTTAAATGTACTGGCCACCTGGCGCGAAAAACTGACTCATTTGAAAAGACCCTGTAAACCCATGGCAGATCCAAGTCAATGTATGGCAAAACAAATACAATGTTGTAATGTAAAATAAATACATTAATTAAAGAAACAAACAAACTACAACAACAAAAAAATAAAATGAAAAGACCCTGATGCAGGGAAAGATTGAAGGCAGGAGGAGAAGGGGACGACAGAGGATGAGATGGCTGGATGGCATCACCAACTCAATGGACATGAGTTTGGATAAACTCCGGGAGATGGTGATGGACAGGGAGGTCTGGTGTGCTGCAGTCCATGGGGTCGCAGAGCCGGACAGAACTGAGCGACTGAACTGAACTGAACTGAACTGAACTCTTAAATGAACCTGTTTGCAGGGCAGCAATGGAGACACAGACATAGGGAACAGACGTGTGGACACAGTGGGGGAAGGAGAGGGAAGGATGAATCGAAACAGTAACATTGAAACATATACATCCCCAAACAGATCACCAGTGGGAATTTGCTGTATGGTGCAGGGAGCTCAAACCCAGTCCTCTGTGACAACATAGAGGGGTGGGATGGGGTGGGAGGTGGAGGGAAGTTCAAGAGGAAGGGGACATATGTATACCTATGGCTGATTCACGTTGATGTATGGCAGGAACTAACACAATATTGTAAAGCAATTATCCTCCGATTAAAATTTTTAAAAAATTATTTTAAAAAAGACAAGGAATATTACTACAAAGGAGAACCCTTTTTATATCAAGGCAGTATAAATTTACTGTTTTTGCAATGCAGAACTCTTCTTGTGAAATCAAATTCATCCTTTTCCTTATTGATTGTGGATTTTGAGTTTTCCCCATTTAACCTGTATCAACTTATATAGAGAAATTCATTTTGATTTTCATCCAGTATTTAAAATTTTTTATTTTTAAAATGTTTACATCTCTGATCCGTTTTTATAGGGATTTAAACTGTAGAATTGTCACTAGAAATTCTTGCCTCAAAATAAACAAAAGGTCTTGATTCAGTGCAACTGAATTAAGCTGACATTTGTTAGTTAAGAACGATTGTATTTTTACTTGCATTTTCCTGTGCATTTAATTGATGAATAACCAGCACTTTATTGGATACGAAAGCAAAGTTCTCCAAATACAGTCCCTTTTCACAATCAAAGGATGGGAAATTTTACAAGCTTGAACTAGCTCAGGTTCCTTACTGCTTTCTGTTAGCTTACTTTAAAGTCAGCTGGAAGTTGCTCAGGTGTGGTTTGGGAAGGGTCATTTCTAGAAAAGACTGGGCTGTGACTTTGGTTTCCCAGCGTGATCACAGTCCTTGAGTCCCTCTTTGGAATAAGTCACTTTCAGCGTCTCCCATAACTGTCTAGCGGGTGATGCGTGGCTCCATGCTAAGCCCAGCCCTAAAGCATGAAGACGGGTCAGGTTATTCAGTAGCAATGAGCCAGGCAGACACCCGTGGAGGAACAGATGAGGCTCTCCTGATTCCAAGGGGTTTCCATGTCTGGCTTTTCACAGCTATAATTTCTTAAAGGCATTAGTGAAGTCTTGGCTAAGTTTCTCATTTTACAGAGGACTCAGAAAGTACATAATTCTGTCTTTTTAGAAAACTGCTTTCAGGATTAGACTACACATATACCTGTACACACAGACAGTTTATCTTCTATCTCATCTGTCTCTTAGATCAAGATTTACTGCTCTGTTGTTTGGTTTTTTTTTTCCCATATATTTTTATTAGTTGGAGGCTAATTACTTTACAATATTGTAGTGGTTTTTGCCATACATTGGCATGAATCAGCCATGGATTTACATGTGTTCCCCATCCCGATCCCCCCCCCCCACCTCCCTCTCCATCCCATCCCTCTGGGTCTTCCTGTTGTTTGTTTTGAAAGTCAAGTTGATTTGGATATCTATAATTGTTATCAAATAGCATGAGTAAATAGTATATGCAATTTATGTATAAATTATATATGATATTTTATATGTGTGTGTGTGTGTGTGTGTGTGTGTATGTATGTATATATATATGGCTTCTCTGTTGGCTCATTTGGTAAAGAATCCACCTGCAATGCAGAAGACCCAGGTTCAATCCCTGGGTCAGGAAGATCCGCTGGAGAAGGAAATGACAACCTACTCCAGTATTCTTGCCCAGGAAACCCTATGGACAGAGGAGGCTGGTGGGCTACAATCCACGAGGTTGCAAAAACTCAAATATGACTTAGCGACTAAACCACCACCACCACCATATATATGTATATGTACATATATTGAGTTAGCTAAAAAGTTTGTTTAGGTTTTTCATTATATCTCTATATATGTATATACGTAGATGTGTGTGTGTGTATGTGTGTTATTTACTGAGTCGTGTCTGACTCTTGCAACCCCATGCACTGTAGCCCATCAGCCTCCTGTGTTCAAAGGATTTCCCCGGCAAGAATGCTAGAGTAGGCTGCCATCTCTTTCTCCAGGGGATCTTCCCAATCCAGGGGTCAAACCTGGGTCTCCTACCTTGCAGGCGAATCCTTTACCTTGAGAGCCACCAGGGACGCCCGTGTGTGTGTGTGTGTGTGTGTGTGTGCGCGCGCCCGTATATGCACATACTAAGTCACTTCAGTCGTGTCCGACTCTTTGCAACCCCATGGACTGTAGCCCACCAGGCTCCTCTGTCCATGGGATTCTCCAGGCAAGAATAGTGGAGTGGGTTACCATGCCCTCCCCCAGGGAATCTTTCTGATCCAGGGGTAGAAACCGAGTCTCTTATGTCTCCTGCTATGGCAGGCAACTTCTTCACCACTAGCGTCATCAGGGAAGCCCGTGTCTGTGTGTGTGTGTGTGTGTGTGTGTGTGTGTGTGCGTGCCTATATTTGGCGGTGCAGGATGTTTAATTGCAGTGTGTGGGATCTAGTTCCCTGACCAGGAGTCGAACTTGGGCCGCTTGCACTGGGAGCTCCGAGTCTTAGCCACTGGGCCACCAGGGAAGACTCCAGTCTCCTCCAATAGTGCCCCTATGCTGGGCACTACCACACTGATCTTTCACGTCCGGGGAACATGCTGGCTACTTTCTTGCTTCCAAGTCTTCACACTGTCCTGATGTCAGGAATTCTGTTGCATTCTTGTTCAGCATTTTATTTATACAAAAGTATAAGTCACCATGAAACACAGGCAAAAGGCTTGGAAAACAACCTCAAGGACCTAACAAACCTTCTCTTTGTGAGTGGGCTGTGCTGAAATTGTCTTACTCTGCGAGAGAAAATAGACAAGGACACAGAATATTTATTACTCGGTGGGCTAAACGCAGAAAGCTGTTTATCTGACTAATCAGGATGAAGCTGTGGACTTAAGGAAGAATCAGCTTGACTGTCCTTTGTTCTCTGTCATTAATTAGAGATTCTCTTCTGTGTTCCTTGACATTCAATGTACGGAAGGAATGACTCCCTGAAATGTCAAACTATTTTACTACAGAGCCTGTTTTAATTTCTTAGGAATATAACCTTTCAATGAAAGGCTTATGTGAACTCTGAAGTTGGTAAAATATGTTTTAGAAAAGTAGTATGAAATCATTAAAAGGTTGATTCCAGGGTAACAGAATATACAGCAGTACTTCATAAAAGATGTCTGTGATTATTGGATTACATTGGAAGAAAACACACTCAACTTTTAGTTTTTCTTCTTTTGTTCCTCCAAAAATGGAGCCATACCCTGGGAATTTACTGGAGAGGAAAAAAATACACCCACGTCCAGCTACTTGTTTTTAAAAGGCTTCCGGAAGTTTCTGATGCAAAGATACCAGAAAGATGTCTTTCTTCCATCCCCTAAATCCTGTGTTGGAGACAATTTTCTGATGCTTCCAACTGTCACTCCCAGAAGATGCAGCTCTGTCTATGCCTGTTTGCTCACGGGTCCTAAAGAGCACTTCTCCAAGACAGCACAGCCCGTGTGTACACAACTATGAATGCTCAGACCGCAAGAAAATGTTTACAGTTGTTGTTCAGTTGCTAAGTTGTGTCTGACTCTTTGTGACCCCATGGACTGCAGCATGCCAGGCTCCTCTCTCTTTCACTGTCTCCTGGAGTTTGCTCAAACTCATGTCCATTGAATTGGTGATGCCTTTCAACCATCTCACTCTCTGTTGCCCTCTTCTACTCCTGCCCTCAATCTTTCCCAGCATCAGGGTCTTTTCCAATGTGTTAGCTCTCTGCATCAGGTAACCAAAGTGCTGGAGCTTCAGCTTCAGCATCAGTCCTTCCAGTGAACATTCAGGGTTGATTTCCTTTATGATTGATTGGTTTGATCTCCTTGCTGCCCAAGGGACTTTCAAGAGTCTTCTCCAACACCACAGGTCAAAAGCATCAGTTCTTCGGCACTCAGACTTCTTTATAGTCCAGGTCTCACATCTGTACATGACTACTGGAAAAATGATAGCTTTGGCTATATGGACATTTGTCAACAAAGTGATGTCTCTACTTTTTAATATACTGTCTAGGTTCATCGTAGCTTTTCTTCCAAGGAGCAAGCATCTTTTAATTTCATGGCTGCAGGCACCATTCACAAGCATTTCAACAAGGACAAGGAAATGTTTACTGAGCACTTACTATGGGCCAGGCTGAATTCCGACCAGAGCTCCTGGCTTTGCAAGTCACACAGAGTCTCCATCAGATGTTCTTCTTTGTTCTTTCTTTCTTTGACTTTGTTTCCGACCCTCTAGAAACTTAAATTGTGCAGTAGTTTGAGCATTCTTTGGCATTGCCTTTCTTAGGGATTGGAATGAAAACTGACCTTTTCCAGTCCTGTGGCCACTGCTGAGTTTTCCAAATTTGCTGCCATATTGAGGGCAGCACTTTCATAGCATCGTCTTTCAGGATTTGAAATGGTTCAACTAGAATTCCCTCACCTCCACTAGCTTTGTTTGTAGTGATGCTTTCTAAGGCCCACTTGACTTCACATTCCAGGATGTCTGGCTCTAGGTGAGTGATCACACCATCATGATTATCTGGGTCATGAAGATCTTTTTTGTACAGTTCTTCTGTGTATTCTTGCCACCTCTTCTTAATATCTTCTGCTTCTGTTAGGTCCATACCATTTCTGTTCTTTATCGAACCCATCTTTGCAGGAAATGTTCCCTTGGTATCTCTAATTTTCTTGAAGAGATCTCTAGTCTTTCCCATTCTGTTGTTTTCCTCTATGTCTTTGTATTGATCGCTGAGGAAGGCTTTCTTATCTCTCCCGGCTATTCTTTGGAACTCTGCATTCAAATGGGAATATCTTTCCTTTTCTCCTTTGCTTTTCGCTTCTCTTCATTTCACAGCTATTTGTAAGGCCTTTTCAGACAACAATTTTGCCTCTTTGTATTTCTTTTCCATGGGGATGGTCTTGATCCCTGCCTTCTGTACAATGTCATGAACCTCTGTCCATAAACTCCATCACAATAAACTGTGGAAAATTCTGAAAGAGATGGGAATACCAGACCACCTGACCTGCCTCTTGAGAAACCTGCAGGAAGCAACAGTTAGAACTGGACATGGAACAACAGACTGGTTCCAAATAGAAAAAGGAGTATATCAAGGCTATATATTGTCACCCTGCTTATTTAACTTATATGCAGAGTACATCATGAGAAACGCTGGGCTGGATGAAGCACAAGCTGGAATCAAGATTGCTGGGAGAAATATCAATAACCTCAGATATTCAGATGACACCACCCTCATGGCAGAAAGTGAAGAGGATCTAAAAAGCCTCCTGATGAAAATGAAAGAGGAGAGTGAAAAAGTTGGCTTAAAGCTCAACATTCAGAAAACTAAGATCATGGCATCTGGTCCCATCACTTCAAGGGAAATAGATGGGGAGACAGTGGAAACAGGGTCAGACTTTATTTTTGGGGGCTCCAAAATCACTGCAGATGGTGTTGCAGCCATGAAATTAAAAGACGCTTACTCCTTGGAAGGAAAGTTATGACCAACCTAGACAGCATATTAAAAAGCAGAGACATTACTTTGCCAACAAAGGTCCGTCTAGTCAAGGCTATGGTTTTTCCAGGAGTCATGTATGGATGTGAGAGTTGGATTATAAAGAAAGCTGAGTGCCAAAGAATTGATGTTTTTGAACTGTGGTGTTGGAGAAGACTCTTGAGGGTCCCTTGGACTGCAAGGAGATCCAACCAGTCCATCCTAAAGGAGATCAGCCCTGGGTGTTCTTTGGAAGGACTGATGCTGAAGCTGAAAATCCAATACTTTGGCCACCTCATGAGAAGAGCTGACTCATTGGAGAAGACCCTGATGCTGGGAGGAACTGGGGGCAGGAGGAGAAGGGGACGACAGAGGATGAGATGGCTGAATGGCATCACCAACTCGATGGACATGGGTTTGAGTAAACTCTGGGAGTTGGTGATGGACAGGGAGGCCTGGTGTGCTGTGATTCATGGGGTCGAAAAGAGTAGGACACGACTGAGCGACTGAACTGAACTGAACTGAAGAAACTTAAAAGCCATTCCTAGCTCTGGGCTATACAAAAACAGGAAGTGGACTGCATTTGGCTCCTGGTGATATTTCAAGCTGTTTCGGTAATGATAAATCTAAACACAGGCCCACCTTCCAAAGGTGATGGACAGTGATGGGTCATCTATGAGAGGAAGTAAGGGGTTATGAAAACAAAGACCCAAAGACCAAACCCAGGGAGGCTTCCTAGAGGAGGGACACTGCCTGTAGCAGGTGAATCGGGGATGTGAGGATGACTGCAGTGGGCACCCTGGCGGGGGGGACCTGGGGCTGAAAAAGCTGTGTGTACAAAGTCAGTGAGGCAGGAGAGAAAAAGAGTAAGGCCCTGGATGGCTGCACGCGGTAGACTGGGAGTGTCGTCGTGGCCTGAGGAAAGATAGCCTTTCAATATGGATTTAAAAGAAAGAATGAGTGACTGCAAAGTGGGGAGCCAGCAGGCCAGGAGTCATCAGCCCGGGGCTGCAGAGGTGGGCAGGCAGAGGGGGCCGCAGGGCCAGACGGCGTCCACGGGAGGCAGTGGGGGGAGCAGGGGCGAGACGATGGGGTGTGGACTGACCTTGAGGCCTGCCAGCCCCTCTTAGGTTAATAAGATGCCAGAGAGAATGACAGGAGTGTGAGCCTAAGCCCTCTCCTTGTAGGAGAATTGGTTGGAGAAGGGCAGATGGGTTTTGAGATCAGCCTGGGATCTTTCCCACAGCCCTTTGGACCTTCCAGAGATGAATCAAGCCCCCACACTTCCCCAGTTGCTTAGTGATGGGAAGCGAGATTCTGCTAACAGACAAAAACTTGCCCAAATTTTTGTCCTGTGTATACTGAGTGTGCCCCAAACCTGGGCCTTGGGGATCTTGAAGAGTAACTAGCCTACTTTTTCTACACAGAATTGACAGTCCGGTTAGGGTGACAGGTAGGCAACGTAGCCACAACACAAAGAATAAAATGAGGTTAATCATTAGTTTTAGGAAGAAGTGCTGTGGGAGGAGATGGGATGATCATCGGATGGGAAGACAGCTTCCCAAAGGCTGGTGCCCGATGCTGAAAGAACTATTACTGCCTCTTCTAATGGAACGTGAATCCAGACAAAGGTCACAGCTTTCTGGACACCCCGGATATTTAGTGACGTCTGTTTTGATCTGAATCACATGTTGGGAAGAGGAGTGACCAGTGGGACAGTTGTCTTTGTTGTTTAGTCGCTAAGCCATATCTGACTCTTGGCGACCTCATGGACTGTAGTCCACCAGGCTCCTCTGTCCATGAGAGTTTCCAGGCAAGGATACTGGAGTGGGTTGCCATTTGCTTCTTCATTGGTGGGGCAGAGGGCCTACCTAAATGCCGCTGGTATCTTAGCCACCTTGATGAACTTGGCTACCTGTCCATCAGTTCGTGCCTAAAAAGTAAAACAATGATGCGAATGAATCTTCCCTTTCTTGTGTTATTTCAAGCCAAGAGCAGTCCCTGTCCTGAGTTCTGGAAGGAGTTGCTAACAATCTCAGGCCAGAAAGATGGGAGCTGCTTGATGATAATGACTCACATCCCTTATTTAGTGTCAGTAATGATTCAGGGGAGAACAATGACAAATTTTCTTTCTCTCAAAAAAGGAACTTTGTGAAAACTGGTTTTTGATGAAGCTTGAAAGATACTAAGAGGTCATTAAAGCTCTTTTCCCAGTTTTAAAACTTTTAAAGAATCAGGTAGATTTACAACAGATAAAAACCTGTAGAATTCTAGATCTGATTTTTTTTCTTTGGTTATGTATTTGTTGATGAAATGTACAGAAATATGCATGTGATTTAGCCAGACCTCTGATCATGCTTCTTCCTAATATATTTTCTCCATAATTATGAGATCTTCAGTATGATGTTGAACTGGGGCAGAGAAATACAAACGGGATGCCCTTTCACAGTCTACACTGACTAGAGGACCATCTGTCACCCTCCTGGGAAAACAAAGACGCCAAATAGAGACCCATTTTATGGGCCGTGGGGACAACCAGATGAAGAGGGGCCCTCTTGTAATTTCACATAGTTTCTGTAGGTGGAGGACTTGGGTTCTTAGAGAGGAACCTCAGTTCCATCCTTAGGATGAATTACTCCTATTTATAAACTCAGAGAAAGTGAAAGCATGGGCTTCCCTGGTGGCTCAGATGATAAAGAATCTGCCTGCAGTGCAGGAGACCTGGGTTTGATCCCTGGGTCAGGAAGATCCCCTGGAGAAAGAAATGGCCACCCACTCCAGTATTCTTGCCTGGAGAATTCCATGGACAGAGGAACCTGGTGGGCTATAGTCCATGGTGTTGCAAAGAATCAGACATGACTGAGCAACTAACACTTTCACTTTCTTTTCATAAACTTCGGTGAGGTTGAAACAACGAGCCTGTGACCAACAGAGCCTTTAGCTAGCAAGAGAAATGAAATACAGACATTCTTTTTTAAGAACTTTTTCTTCTGTATTGGAGTAGGGCTTCCCTGGTGGCTCAGAGGTTAAAGCGTCTGCCTCCAATGCAGGAGACCTGGGTTCGATCCCTGGGTCAGGAAGATCCCCTGGAGACGGGAATGGTAACCCACTCCAGTATTCTTGCCTAGAGAATCCCATGGACGGAGGAGCCTGGTAGGCTACAGTCCACGGGGTCGCAAAGAGTCAGACACGACTGAGCGACTTCACTTTCACTTATGGTCTATTAACTGACTCATTGGAAAAGATCCTGATGCTGGGAAAGATTGAAGGCAGGAGGAGAAGGGGACGACAGAGGATGAGACGGTTGGATGGTATTACCAAGTCAATGGACATGAGTTTGAGTAAGCTTCAGTAGTTGGTGATGGACAGGGAGGCCTGGTGTGCTGCAGTCCATGGGGTCGCAAAGAGTTGGACATGACTGAGGGACTGAACTGAACTGAACTGAGAATCTATTAACAAGGCTGTGATAATTCCAGGTGGAGAGCAGAGGGCCTCTGCCCTACATATTCATATATCCCTTCTCCCCCAAACTCCCCTCCCATCCAGGCTGCCACATGACGTTGAGCAGACTTCCCTGTGCTCTACAGTTGGTCCTTGTTGGTGACCCATTTAAATAGAGCAGCATGTACATGTCCACCCCCGACTCTCTAACCATTCCTCCCCCCTCATTTCTCCCCTGGTAATCCTAAGTTCGTGAAAGAGAGACATTCTGACACAAGCTTTTTGGAGGCTTGTCTGATGGAGGAAAGTTGGGTTAGAGGAAAGAGAGAAGCAAACGTCAACCTCCCACTCCAACTCATGTCCTGTCACCAGCATGTGACATTGTCACCAGACGGGGCATCTGGGTGTCTGCACCACTGTTGAGAAGAGCAAGAAGCCTGGTTTGCAGCCAGTATAGCCAAATCGAGCTACCTTAAGTATTTCATATAAAATTCATTTTAAAGAGGTTTTCCTAGTTATATTTTCCTAGTTTATTTCCAATGCTTATCAACTGATCTGTAAGTCTGAGTGGAAAATATTATTCAGAGAAATGACATCAGGAGAAATAGTCTTAAATGCTATTTTATTGTGTTTTATCCCTTCTGACTTCAAGAGAATAATAAAACTTGATCATGTTTGTAATCCATGCAAATTTTTCACAGCAAACTTATAGAAGCTGTAAGTTCACTATCGTGATTATTGTCAGTTAAGTATCTGAAGTCAATAGGGGGGATTTAGGCAAGAATTTTGCCTATCAGATATCACCTTCAGAAGCTGTGTTCCACCATCAGCTCTGAATTACTTCTGCTGATATTCAATGCTTAAGCTTGACTAAATCTGGGTCATGGTAATGCCCTCTATGGCCCAAGTGGTAAGATGTCTCACTTGCAAAAAAGAGACAGAGCAAGATTTACCCCGTGTCTGGCTGCTGGCTCATCATTCATAAAGAATCTGAGTGTCAGTGTCGGGACAGAGTAAACACACCCGTGAAAATTGCCTAGACTCGTTGAAATTGGAGTAAAATAAAAATATGAATAATAGCGGTTGGAGACCCTCTTCACCTGAAACATTATCATGTTGCTGGGAACAGTCTTCCTCAGTGGAAGCACCTACTTCTGGGCCTGGAATGAACAGATGCTCAATATTGGGGAAAGTCAGAAAAAGAAGAGAAGATTCAATGATGATTAAGTGAAAACAGTTGAACTAAGTTTCTCTAAAAAAAGAAAAAAAAAATTCTAGCTCCATTAAGCCCTTTCCATGGGAAGGTCTCCTGAGAGGTTAATCTGGATTCATCTGCCAGCATCTGTGCCCTTGGACTTGATTTCTGGTTCTTTTCCACATCAGTTCTGTGACCAGAGCTATCTCATGTTTTACTGCCTCAATCCCATATGCAACTGATGGAACCTCAGGAATATGGGTCACACGTTCACCCCCACATTCCTCGCACATCTAGCTGCTGTTTCAAGACTCTCAAGCCATAGCTCACCTGGTTGCTGCCACCGGGGTGCCTACTCCTCAGCTCGCGTGGTGAATCTCCTCTTAATCTTCTAGAGCTCACGATGTGAAGTGAACTTTGCTGTCGTGTCCGGCTCTTTGCCACCCCATGGCCTATACAGTCCAAGGAATTCTCTAGGCTGGAATACTGGGGTGGGTAGCCTTTTCCTTCTCCACGGCATCTTCCCAACCCAGGCATTGAACCCAGGACCGAGGTTGCCCACATTGCAGGTGGATTCTTTACCAGCTGAGCCACCAGGGAAACCCAGGAATACTAGAATGGGTAGCCTATCCCTTCTCCAGCGGATCTTCCTGACCCAGGAATCAAACCAGGGTCTCCTGCATTGCAGGCAGATTCTTTACCAGCTGAGCTATCAGGGGAGGGCTCACCATGAGGCTCCCTCAGAATGAGGTCTTTGCTGGGCCAGACGTTTCCCTGGGGATGACAGTACCCTTTCCCGGTTACATTGACCCTCCTGATTTAGTTACTCCCTTTCTGATGCTCCTTCAGGCTGTTTGCGTAGAGTCCCAAATACATATATACATCAAACACTCAGTCAAGGATGTCTTAGTTTCTTAAATTTATTTATTTTTAATTGAAGGATAATTGCTTTATGGCACCGTGTTGGTTTCCACCAAACATGGGCGTGAATCAGCCTTAGGTTTACCCACGTCCCTCCCTCCTGAACCCCCCTCCCGCCTTCCCCCCATCCCACCTTCCCCCCTCCCACCTCCCCCATCCCACCTCCCCCCCATCCCACCTTCCCCCCTCCCGCCTTCCCCCCTCCCACCTCCCCCCATCCCGCCTCCTCCCATCCCACCCCTCTAGGTTGCTACGGAGCCCCAGCATGAGCTCCCGGAGTCATCCAGCAAATTCCCATCGGCTCTCCAGTCTACATACGGTCATGTGTGTTTCCATGTTACTCGCTCCGTACATCCCAGCCTCTCCTTCCTCCTCCCCCGCCAGCCGCGTCCGTGAGACTGTTCTCTACGTCTGAAGCACTCAGCCAAGGTTTGCCGAGAAAATGATTACATAGATTTGCTCATCATTTTATCCAAGTCCCTCCAATATAGTATCAGTTCAGTCCCCAAGTAACTAATCTGCCTGGTATTTCCCCCTTCTCAACTATTTAAAATCTAGCTTGACTCCAGCTTAATTAACCAGAAGCTGCTGTCGATTGTTTTATGAGGCGAGTCTGCCTAGATTTTAAAACACATTAGTGGAGAGTTTGTTTATCTCTTCTCTTCCTCAGTGAGCACACAGCATTCCTTCCTGTTGGGTCTTCTACATTACGTCCCATGATGTCCCCAAGAAATAAAAACATGCCAAATGAGACAAACAAATGTTTAAAGATGCATGGGATCCTGCTTATTTTTCCCAAGTTGTGATATTGGTTAATGCAAAGTTTCACTGTTTTCTCAGGGTCTTTCTCTGAGGCCGTGATAATAAGTGTTGAGTGGGAGAAGGCAGACCTAGAAATCAGCCAGGTGACCTTCAGGCCAGGAAGAAGATGAAGTCAGTGGGAAGTGCAGATCCTTCCATTTTATAATAGCAAACGTGGTTTCTGTGCAATAAAATCCCATTTTCAATGAAAAATTTCAATTTTCACGTTAGGGCTTAGTGTGAGAGCTAATGTTTTTTGCTTGCAGTTTTCAGCCAGCTTCTCAGATAGCAAGAGGTAAATGGCAGATGCATGTTCTAAAAAAAAAAAAAAAGTCACTTTTTTTGTATCGGAAGAGAAAAAATAGGACAAATCATGCCTTAGGGTGTGCTGCGGTCTGAATGTCTGTGTCTCCCCCATTATTCATATGCTGAAATCCTAACGTCCAAAGCAATGGTCGGAGAGGTGGGGCCTTTGGGAGGGGCTTAGGTCATTGAGGGTAGAAACCTCGGTGAATGGGGTCAGTGCTCTTAGAAGAGACCCCACAGGGCTCCCTTGCCCACCCCCATGTGGGAGGTTAGAGAGAAGAGACAGCCATCTATCAGGAAAGAGGCCCTCCCCAGATACCAAATCTGCTGGCACCCTGGACTGCAGGCTTCCAGAACGGTGAGAAAGACATTTCCGTTGTCTACAAGTCACCTTGGGTGTGGTATTTTGTGATAGCAGCTGAAAGGGACTGAGACAGGGTGTCAGGTGTCACAGAAAGTGTGCGTGGGGGGCAGGGGTGGGGAGACACGGACAGGGAGCTGATGCATTCCGTCTGGGGGCTGAAGGAAGATCTTTGAGGATTATTCAGGATGCAGTGGAAGATGATGAAAGAGCACAGACATCAGCAGAGGGGCTGGCCCTGGTGGGAGTGGTGGGAGGAGGATGGGAACCCAAGCAATGCAGAGTCAGACGGCAAAGGACCTTGTGGCCAGGTCCAAACGATAAGGAATTTGGACTTTATCTGGTATTTTAAGTATGGCGGTCAAAAGACTGGAGGCCACTGAAGTCAGCACGCCATTGGAACACCCTAGTCAGAGATGGAAGAAACCTAAGCCAACCTTGGGGCGGTCAGGATGGAGAGAAAGCCTGCGAGTTAAGAGTTCTCTAAGAATTAGGCTTGTTCCCATGGCTGATTCATGCTGATGTTTGGTAGAAACCAATGCACTATTGTAAAGTAATTATCCTTCAGTTAAAAATAAATAAATACAATCCAGCTGGAAAGAAAATTGTTATGCCCGATGTCCGAATCCCCGAGCGGGAAGAGAGAAGGCCTCCAAGACAATGCAACTCGCAGGAAGGGAAGTTTATTACTGACTTGAGCCAGGACTCTCCGCCCGCAACCAACGCAGTGGTGCGGGTCAGAGAGCCCCGAGCCCAAGCTGTTACACAAATTTATAGGGTGAGAAGCGGATTGGTTACACGTTTGCAAAGCAATTTCATTGGTCAATACTTTCCCGCGCACGGGACTTTCCTGGGGGTTTCCGCCCCGTTCCTAATTTCCTAATGGGCAAACATCGGTGAAAGCTAATTGGTCCTAATTGGCAAACAGTGGTCATTGTTAAGCGAAAGCTACCTGATAGTAGGAAGGCCTACTCCTAATCTAAGTTGCGTTACTTCTGCTCGCCTCACAAAATAAGAAGCAGAAAGAAAAGAGTGGATACATATATGTATAACTGATTCACTTTCCTGTACATCTGAAACTAACACAATATTGCAAATCAACTATACACCAATAAAAAATGTTTAAAGTTAAAAAAAAGAAATAATTAGGTTTGTTGACTAAATAGAGGGACGACGAGGAGGGAGTGGTCCAGAGTGTCGGTGGACCGTGGTGAACACGAGGCTAGCAGTCAGCTTGATGGAGGGCGCACCCAGGTCCAGATGGCAACGCGGAATTTGAAAGGCTGATGTGACATCTCCTAGTAGCTGGAGACGCAGGTCAGAAGGAAAAGGACAGCCTTTCCCAGGGACTGTTGTTTCTTGTGTTCACCACCTCACGGCCAGGCACACCGTGGGCATCTGATAAACTCTGAAAAAGATAGGACGAGGGCTTCCAATGTCAGCTCTGTATGTAAAGAGCTTATAAATCGTCCCTCCCCTTCTCACCACAAGAAACAGTTGAACCCACTGAAGACCAATGACCTTTCTTCGAGCCCACAGAGAGCTGAGGTCACGGAGCAAACCGCCACCCCAGGATTTAGAGAGAAAGGCAAACCTAGCGTCCCAGCCAAGGTCTGCTTACCTGGAGTAGAAGCCCCTGGAGCAATGAACTGTTAGACACCCATAACAGGGGATTCGACAAAGTGCTCAAGGCTGAATGCAGATGAGAATGAGTGAAAAGCCTTCAGGAGGTCATAGTCACAGGGCTTCTCTAGACTTTCCAGGAACCCCTCCACGTTATCATGACAAGGAGCCAAGACAGCCCCTTGAAAGTCAAAAGGAAAAGGACAACTGCTGAGAAACACACCCAGCGTCCTCCCTGATGAGCGCCTACTTCCCAGGAGGGATGAGCTTCACCGGAGCCTTGCCTCCATTGTGTGTGTTTGTTAGTCCCTCAGTTGTGTCCGACTCATGGACCGTAGCCCACCAGGCTTCTCTGTCCATGAAATTCTCCAGGTAAGAACACTGGAGGGGTGGCCATTTCCCTTCTCCAGGGGACCTTTGTGACCCATGCATCAGACTCTGCATTGCAGGCAGATTCTTTACCCCGTGAACCACCAGGGGGCCCATGGTGGAAAAGCATCTCCCTGCCTCTAGCGCCCTCTGGTATTCGTGCCTAAGAAAAGTGGGGTGGGTTAGTACGCCACGTCTGTGAAGTTCACAGCGCAAGGACACAGACACACTCAGAGACTAAGACGGAAACACAAAGTAACAGATAACGGATTAGAGCCTAAACAACTGCAAGATGCAGGTTTCTGAGGAAGAGGACTTCTAAAAACCCGAGGGCAACAGGGGAGACAAAAGCAGAGAAATCTGAAGCTTCAGGCACCTCCAGCAAATATCACATGCAGCCCAGCCTCTAGCCATATTTAACCATACAACCTCACCATGAAGGCCAATTTATCCAATCTATCACGTTCGGCTTTTGGCAAAAAACGACCAGGCCTGCTAAAAGGCAAGAAAAAGTACAGTCCCTGGAGACAAAGCAACATCAGAACAAGTCTCCAATATGACATAGACGTTGGAATTATCAGATAGGTGGTTTAAAATAATTATAATTAATATCATTATGTGAAATAATTTAATGAAAAATATAGACAACATACAAAAACACATGGGTTATGGAAGCAAAGAGATGGAACCTAAGAAAAAATTCAAAGGAAATGCTGGAAATTAAAGAAATGAAGAATGTCTTTGATTGGCTCGTCAGTAGACTGGCCAAGGAAAGACTCTGTCATCCTCTGAAAAATGTTGGCAAATTTTTTCTGCAAAAGGCAGATGGTAGACATTTTAAGCTTAGTGGACCAAGGGGCAAAATCAAGGATATTTTGTGATACTTACACAGCAAGAGAGAAAAGAGATTTCCACAAAATTTTGTTGATGTCATTCGACTTCTAGTACCTAATTACAATAGAACAAAACTGAGGATGAAAGCTAACAGTCTTAAATAAGTTGATTTTTTTCTGGACATTTCCTGGGCACATTTCTGCAGTCGCTGCTCTCAAACCTGATTTAATGAACTCATCATGAGTAAAAGCAGCTTTTCTTGCCCAGAAACTTGCTTCAGTCGCAGCTTCATTTTCATTTTTTGAATTTTTGTGAGGAAATTCTGCTGTGGTGAGATGGGATACATTTTCTAATTTTTCTGACCATCACCCTGAATGAGGAAATGCTTAGTCTGGCAATGCTGATGTAGAGTGCGTCCTTCCACACATGTCTGGAGTCATTGCCTGATAAACATGGTCCCTGGCCATAGCAACATAATCCACCCTCTCTTGTGTCTTAAAATTGCAACCCATGAAGTCCACTTTTTACTTCTTTTCCTTTCTTGATATGGGCTTCCCTGATGGCTCGAGGATAAAGAATCCACCTGCAGTGCAGGGGCAATAGGAGACACGGGTTCGATTCCTTGCTTGGGAAGATGCCCTGGAGTAGGAAATGGCAAGCCATTCCAGTATTCTCGCCCGGGAAATCTCATGGTCTGAGGAGCCTAAGGGTTGTAGTCCATGGAGTCCCAAGAGTCGGACCTGACTGAGTACACTTGCAGCTGTTTTGATATAATGGGTATGCACCAGTATTGGGCTCCCCTGAGAGCTCCGTTGGTAAAGAATCTGCATGCAATGCAGGAGACCCTTGTTCTAGTCCTGGGCTTTGGAAGATCCCCCGGAGAAGGGATAGGCTACCTACTCCAGTATTCTTAGGCTTCCCTGGCTGCTCAGCTGGTAGAGAATCCACCTGCAATGTGGGAGACTGGGTTTGATCCCTGGGTTGGGAAGATGCCCTGGAGAGGGGAACAGCTTCCCATTCCACTGTTCTGGCCTGGAGAATTCCATGGATTGTATAGTCCATGGGTTGCAAAGAGTCAGACATGACTGAGCGAATTTCACTTTAACTGGTAGTAAAAAAAAAAAGTCTTGGAACATCAACATACATGATCCTTAAGATGCAGGCTACAGCTATTGATTCTGTATCTGCCGCTGCGATCTGCAGGGTGTGGCCAGGAGAGCCACCGGGGTCTCAGGAGCAGTTCTGGTCTCTGAAGCATCACCAGTGCAGCCGTGGACGGCGCATAACCGAATGGGCAGGGTGTGTTCAGTAAATCTGTATTTATTGGTGCCAAAACATTTAATTTCATGTCACTTTCACATGTCATGAAATATTTTTCTCTTATGTTCTTTTTAAGTCATTAAACAATGTAAAAGAACTCTTAGTTCATGGGTCATACAGAAACAGGTGGTAGGCCAGATACAATCATTTGGAATTCCTGGCTATAATTTTCTGCTCTTTCTTTCCCATTTGAAACTTATAGATTGTATTTCTACTCATTCAATGACATCCCTTAATTTTAAAATTATGCTACTAAATTCTATTTTATAATAAAGAACAGTCGTGTTTCTAGTTTTTTAATCATACCTAGAGAATTATGCCCTTTTATACAGTGAAGTCCAAAGATAGTGATGTGTCCTTCTTGCGTCTGAGGCTTTCTTGGAAATGGGACTCAATGGATCAACATCTCTGAAACTGAATTTGAGGACAGAGAAGGTGGCTTTTCTCTGCCGCTCCATCCCCTGCTCTTTGTTACAAGAAAGGCAGTGTGGATGGTGGGAAGACCAGGGAGTTTGGTAGTCCAGGTAGTTTAGCTTTAAATCTTGGTCTGGAGCACTCTGCCTCCCTTGGGTGATTCACTTGACCTCTCTAAGCCTCGCTTTCGCATCTGTAAAGCTGAGTTAGTACCATCTTCCTTGTTCATTGGCGTTTAGTAGAAGTCATGTCTTTAAGGCCCTTGCTGGCTGTGGGCACTCAGTCCCAGGGCACCATCCCTCATGACCCAGGCCTGCCTGGTGCATCTTAGAGGATTTCGTTTCCATGGCAGGGGTCTGCGTTCCTACATGCAAAACCCCAGCTCTGCAGTTTTGCTTTCTCTCGAAGCTGTCACCTATTTTGCAGCATGTATGAATGAAGCCTCTAAACTGAACATCTTGACTTAACAACATCCCCAGCACCCGGTCTGGATTTATCAGAACCCTTTCCAGTGGATGGTGCACAGGGCAGGCGTCTCAGCACCAGCTCTTGTCATTCTACACCCAGTTATGCTAAAAGTCTTTTCTTTTTTAAAGTGTAGATGCCCAAAGGGAGCCATGGGGTTGCTGTATGAAAGAGCTCAGGTGAAATCTGAGCCAGAGGAGGGTCCCTCCTAAGAGGTCAGAGGAATTCAAAAACATCCATCTTACTAGATACTGGAAAATGTGTGACTTTTTCCTGTTATAAATCTCATTTTAATTTTGTGCCTGCAATGAATGCATAAATATGATATGTATACTAACAGACCGACACATTCAAGCCCTGAAAATGAAGAAACATTCCTGCCAGGAATGACAAAAAGTTCTTGCTAATGAAGAAATATTATTACTGTAGATTCGTATACGTCTTATATTTCTTACATATCGTTCACATATTGTATATCCTAGCCAGGACACTGTAGAAAAAATTAAAGCAATCGAATGAAAAAAAAGGTTAAGGACAATGTATTTCTTAAGAATCACATTACAAATGACTCTTTAAAAGTTTTCTTCTTTCCTTCCCTTATAATTTCTTTCTTACATCATTGTTTAAGTAACGTGCCAAACTGTCTTTAATTTCACCCAATTAAAATGCATGATGAAAAATATACAATGTGATTTATTCTTCTTGACAAAAATTTAAAAGCAGTAAGTCAAACAAAAGAAAGTAAGTAAAACAGGAAGGCCATTCTGTTGCACTCAGGATTCCAAAAAGAGCAGAAAGAATTAAGCTCCAGCTTTTCAAGAATCCTGAAACAGAAACCATTCATTAAAGTATTAATTCTGTTGCCTTGAGAAGTCTAGCTCCCTTAAACCGACCTGCCCTTAGGCTGCAAGGACTGACGAGTTCCCAGCTCAGCAGAGCGCGGTCCAGTCAAAGGGTGTCCTTTGGCTCAGGTGGAGAAGTTAATGTTCGCCTTAGGCAGAGGCAAACCACCCATGCGTGCAGAGGTGAGGGCTGCCTGCAGGTGATGAATTGCTGGGACTGATCGGGCCCTGGGAGCCAGGCAGACACCTGAACACTTCTAGAAGATGCAGTCGAAATTATGAGTCATACACACACTCAGATATGGTATGGACCTAACAGAAGCAGAAGATATTAAGAAGAGATGGCAAGAATACACAGAACAAAAAAGATCTTCATGATCCAGATAATCACAGGGGTGTGATCACTCACCTAGAGCCAGACATCCTGGAATGTGAAGTCAAGTGGGCTTTACGAAGCATTACTACAAACAAAGCTAGTGGAGGTGATGGAATTCCAGCTGAGCTATTTCAAATCTGTAAAGATGATGCTGTGAAAGTGCTGTACTCAATATGCCAGCAAATTTGGAAAGCTCAGCAATGGCCACAGGACTGGAAAAGGTCAGTTTTCATTCCAATCCCAAAGAAAGGCAATGCCAAAGAATGTTCAAACTACCACACAATTGCACTCCTCTCACACGCTAGCGAAGTAATGTTCAAAATTCTCCAAGTATGTGAACCGTGAACTTCCAGATGCTCCAGCTGGATTTAGAAAAGGCAGAGGAACCAGAGATCAAATTGCCAACATCCACTGGATCATCGAAAAAGCAAGAGAGTTCCAGAAAAACATCTATTTCTGCTTCATTGACTATGCCAAAGCCTTTGTCTGTGTGGATCACAACAAACTGTGGAAAATTCTGAAAGAGATGGGAATAACAGATCACCTAATCTGCCTCTTGAGAAATCTGTGTGTAGGTCAGTATGCAACAGTTAGAACTGGACATGGAACAACAGACTGGTTCCAAATAGGGAAAGGAGTACGTCAAGGCTGTATATTGTCACCCTGCTACTTTAACTTATATGCAGAGTACATCATGAGAAACGCTGGGATGGATGAAGCACAAGCTGGAATCAAGATTGCCGGGAGAAATTGATTGATGTTATTGATATAATTATTGATATAACCTCAGATATGCAGATGACACCACCCTTATGGCAGAAAGTGAAGAAGAACTAAAGAGCCTCTTGATGAAAGTGAAAGAGGAGAGTGAAAAAGTTGGCTTAAAGCTCAACATTCAGAAACCTAAGATCATGGCATCTGGTCCCATCACTTCATGGCGCATAGATGGGGAAATAGTGGAAACAGTGACAAACTTCATTTTTGGGGGCTCCAAAATCACTGCAGATGGTGACTGCAGCCATGAAATTAAAAGATGCTTGCTCCTTGGAAGAAAAGTTATGACCAACCTAGACAGCACATTATAAAGCAGAGACATTACTTTGCCAACAAAGGTCTGTCTGGTCAAAGCTATGGTTTTTCTAATAATCATGTGTGAATGTGAGAGTTGGGCTATAAAGAAAGCTTAGCACCGAAGAATTGATGTTTTTAAACTGTGGTGTTGGAGAAGACTCTTGTGAGTCCCTTGGACTGCAAGGAGATCCAACCAGTCCATCCTAAAGGAGATCAGTCCTGAATATTCATTGGAAGGACTGATACTGAAGCTGAAATTCCAATACTTTGGGCACCTGATGTGAAGAACTGACTCATTGGAAAAGACCCTGATGCTGGGAAAGATTGAAGGCAGGAGGAGAAGCAGATGACAGAGGATGATTTGGTTGGATGGCATCACTGACTCAGTGGATATGAGTCTGAGTAAACTCCAGGAGTTGGTGATGGACAGGGAGGTCTGGTGTGCTGCAGTCCATGAGGTCGCAAAGAGTCAGACACGACTGAACTGAACTGAACACACACTCTTTGCCTCTCTCCATCTTTAAGTCTCATTAAGCCCAGGCCCTGTGTGAGGAACACAGAGCATGAACCCACTTGTGTCTTTAAATTCTTCCTGCCTTCTTGGAATCCGAGCCTTTATTCTGATAATGGGATTAAGGTCTGGGGAGAGCAGAGGTAATAGGAAAAGGTAGCCTGGAAAAGGCCTTAGCATCTTTGTCAAATAGGAACTTGTGGGGCCTTGGAGGTGTCAGCCTGGATTCTCTGGGACATTGTTTGTATTATTACGATTGCGCTCATGTTCAAAGGGAGAAATCAATCAGCCCTCACTGGCCTCGGCATCTCCCTTCACATCTCTGACTCTTCCTACCTGCAGCTCCTTACCCCTTGGTGCCCAGGCTCTGCACAACAGTTGTCTCCAGGGCTGTGTCTCCTCCTGTGTTGTATCTGCAGGATCCAGGGTCTGGCTCTATGTAAGGAGCAATCAGGCCTGTTATAGGACAGTGGAGGGCCCACGAAGGAGGGAGTGTGTATGAAAAGCTTAGGGTCCAACTCTGCTGACTCACATACTTATTCACTCATTCAACTCTACCCCACAGGTGTTTGATTAAATAGAGCACGTGACTACTGCCCACATCGACCCAGGAGAGGACCTAGGGAAGAACAGGGTCTTCTGGAGGTGTGATAACAGTCCGTCCAGGGGCCGCAGGTGAAGAGCAGAGAGACACTTAACTTCGATGCCAGGGAAGGATCCTGAAAAGAGAGATATCTCTCAGACCTGAAGGACAGAATGGGGGGGAGGGAGTGAGGCAGGTGATAGATAGATTCTTGCTATCACAACTCAGTGTAGCTGTGGTCCCTGGAAAACAACCACTTAATCTTCCTGAGCCTCAGTTTCTGCATCAATGAAATGGGGATAATAATACTTGCCTCCCTGTGAAGTCGTGAGGGCTTAATGAGATGATGTCCAATAAGCAGGTAACAGAGTCCTTGTCACCTTGATGTTCAGCGTTGGATGGATACGCAGGTGATTCTTGGGAGCAGAGAAAGCCTCCAAGACTCATCAATTCAATTAGCTCCATATTAAAGAACAGATATAACTCTGATTTTTGTAATGAAAATCTAATTTAATATTCTATTCATTTACCCTCTGCAAACTGATTGAGATCATTCACATTCTTCGTGTTCAGTCCCTGATGAGCTTACCAGAGAGAGCAGTCAGCTTATGGCAGGTGCCAGGAAATTAGCCTTGAGGAACGTTCTTTAGCAAATTTTACATTAGATTAAAAGAGAGAGAGTTGTCCAAGCTTCAACGAAAGGATGTAGGGATGCACCAAAAGAATCCATACCCAGGGGCCTTGGGGAATAACCAGCTCCAGTCACATGAGTGGCCGTCCCCTGTGACCCTCAGCTGACAGATCTTCTTCTAAGAGTACAGGATTTATGTTAAAGTTTCTGAATAACCCTGTGGAGAAGGGAGCAGACCACACTGGCTCCAGCCCAGGGCAGTGCTCAACTCCTAGCCTAAGTCACAACTAAGTTATGAACCCGAGAAGGCAAGCAAGCACTTCCAAGCTTTCAAGGTATAGGAAACACAGCAATGTGGTAATTCGGTATTTACAAATGAGATGGCTTATGCACTCGATCATAAAGTCGTTGTTTTGGAGCCAAATAGCTGCCGTCCAGCCTGTAACTGCTCCCTGATCTCTCCCTCTCCCACTGGAAGGAGGCCTTGGGAAGGGTATTCACTGCAGGGCTGAATGCAAAGCCAGACGCATAGCAGACACTCAGAAGATTTACTGAACACATCAGATTTTACTAGGATGTGTGGCCAGGCCCCTGATGCATTCTGTGATCATTGCATGTGTTCCTCTCCACCTGAAATCAAACCCTGAGTGCAAATGAGGTATTCTCACAGTCCTGTTTGAAAATACTGTGCCTTTGAGTATCATGGGTTGATGCTGTCAAGGCTTTTTTCTTGAGGATCCTGGCCAAGGCCTGGCTCTATGATGTGTGGTGTGTGTGCGTGTGCATGTGTGTGTGTGTGTGTGCCCGTGCACATGTGGGCAGGCTCAGCTATGTATATATGAAAGTGTATTTCTGAGTATGAACCATAATAAGGTTGCATCTATCAAGAGAACTTTTTAGTTCTCATTAGATAAGTTTCTAGAAATCATTTAACCTTTTTCCCCACTTTGTTCATTTTTTAATTTTTGCAATATTGTGTTGGTTTCTGCCATACAACAACATGAATCGTATCCCCTCTGTCTTGAGCCTGCCTCCCTTGCCCTCATCCCATGCCTCTCCATCATTACAGAGCACCAGACTGGGCTCCCTGTGTTATAGAGCAACTTCTCACCAGCTGCCCGCTTTACCCATGATAGTGTATCAATGTTGATGCTACTTTCTCCATTCATCTCATCCTCTCCTTCCCCTACGGTGCCCACAAGTCCACTCTCTGCATCTGCCTCTCTGTTCCTTTCCTGCAAATAGGTGCATCACTACCATTTTTCTTGATTCCATATATATGCATTAATACACTATATGTGTTTTTCTCTTTCTGACTTCACTCAGTATCGGGCTTTCTGGGTAGCTTCAGCGGTAAAGAATCTGCCTGCAGTGTGGGAGACCTGGGTTTGATCCCATGGTCAGGAAGATCCCCTGCAGAAGGGAATGGCAAAGCACTACAGTTTTCTTGCCTGGAGAATCCCATGGAAGAGGAGCCTGGCGGGCTACAGTCCATGGAGTTGCAAAGAGTCAGACACGACTGAGTGACTAACACTTTAACTTTTCTTTTACTTTGTATAACAGGCTCTGGGTTCATACACCTCACTAGAACTGACTCAAATCCAATCTTCTTGTGGCTGAGTGATATTCCATTGCATACATGGACTGCATCTTCTTTATGCACTCATCTGTCTGTGGACATCTGGGTTGCCTCCATATTCTGGCCACTGTAAATAGTGCTGCAATGAACATTGCGGGTGCATGTGTCTTTTTCAATTATGGTTTTCTCAGGGTATATGGGAGAAGGAAACGGCAACCCACGCCAGTGTTCTCGCCTGGAGAATCCCAGGGACGGAGGAGCCTGGTGGGCTGCCGTCTATGGGGTCGCATGGGGTCGGACATGACTGAAGTAACTTAGCGGCAGCAGGGTATATGACCAGTAGTGGGGTTGCTGGGTCATGTGGGAGATTTATTCCTAGCTTTTTTAAAGGAATCTCCATATTGTTCTCCATAATAGCTGTATAAGTTTACATTCTCACACCAGTCAGAATGGCTGTCATCAAAAAATCTTCACTTAATCCTTTGACTCAGCTTTTCTATCGACAGAATCACAAGGAACTTCAGACTCTTGTTTCAGTGAAGAGTTACAGTAATTACTATAAGGTTATTTCATTGAATAAAGCAAAGTCACTTGATTACACTGGATGTACTTAGGAAATTAAAGATTAGAATTTGAAGATGAATATGGCAAGGCAGCATCACTAAAGTGCAAAATTGTTTTCATCGTAGATGGACACACTCAATATTTAATCCATATGGGAATCCCTATCTTGAAATCCAGTGCCCACTTCTGAAAATTCTAATTACTAAGTTTTAAAAAATACTTTTAACACGTATTTGAGTCTTCATCACAAATGGTTCTTTTCTGCCTGAGGACTTCTTGCCACCCCATTGATAATTTCTATAGGAGGTAATATCACAATTTACTTTATTACTATGCTGTTTGGTTTTAAACCACCTGAAGATTTCCACTACAGTTTGGCAAAATGAAAAGAATTCCTAACAACCCAGTATCTCGCCCCTCTGAAGTTGGAAACATGCCATTTCTTTATTTGAAACTATTCAGTGCCACAGAAATGCTGATTCAGATGAAGAACTGAGTGTCTCAATGACGCTTGTCATGTGCCAATACCATCATACCAAGGCACTCTTTTTGTAAAGGTTTGCAGCTAGTTTTAAAGCAACTTGAAATTTTCCTCAAGAGAAAAGCCATAGCTTACAGCTCCTACCTGTGATATGCAAAAGCACAGTATTTTGCTACTTCAAAGACCAAAGAGACAAACAGGCATAGATGGGGTTTGGGTACCACCACGGGGCTCCCAGGCCCAGGGAGAGGATTCTCCTGGCACAGTCCCTCTATCTGCCCAACAGCAGCTGGTTCTTCAGCTGTCCACATGCAGTTTGCTTGGGAACTAAGGTTAAATTCACCAGACCTGGCCCAAAGAAGATATTTAGTTATAAACTGGTGACAAGCTGCTTTGCTTTTCTTACTTATTGTGATTTCAGCAATTTCCTTCTTCTGAGAAAATCTGTCTTTGGGATCATGTGAAATGGTTCCAAAGTTGACTGCCCCAGGGCCCAGGAACTGCATTTTTGTCTCCCGGCACCCCTCCCCCAACGCTGACCCCCTTCATTGTGAAAATACATCCAGACAAATAAACTGTCACAGAAATGAGATGGTTTCTGATTCCCAAATATCTTGCACTGCTAGAATTAAACTATGTACTTCTCAGGAAGAGTCATCTATATGGTTATACCATTACCAATTAATGGTATAAAGCAGGAATGGAAGAACCATTTTTCAATATCAAAAATTGACCTTTAGTCAAACAAACTAAAAGTTGAAAGATCTTTGTGAAGCCCTTTTTCCTCCACTTTAACCAAAATACCATTGTTGGAAGAACAAAAATGGCAGCTTCATACCAGTTTCTAACAGCCATGCGGCTTTCATGTGTGTGTTTATATATACATTATCAGCCAATTTTCTGAAAGCCCCATTAATTGTAAACGTGTGCATTGTACTTTCCCAGTGTTGTCAAGCTTATTTTTAAAAATTCCTTTACTCCAAGTTTCCTGCAAATACAGAATCTAGACTGAAAATGCTGAAAACCGTGGTGAATCCTTCAAATGTACAGAACAGCAGGTACATTCAAGTTACAGTCTGTTGGTGTTTATTTTTAGCATTTTTGTTAATTAAATAGGCCTGAGAGAAAGAAAATTCTTTCCTTTTGTAATGCAAGGGTTTTCTTTTTCTTTGCTGGTTTTCTTAAATTGTATTACCTTGGGGGGAGCGCTTAGGGTTGATTGTCAGTTTGGCAACAAAGTAAGACAACAGAGCTAGGACCCAGCTCGCCCTCCCCAGCCTGGCGGCAGAGAGGAGATGGGAAGCAAGCCACTGAGCTTCCAGAGAGGCTCAAAGGAACACCGCCCGGGGCTCCAAACTCACCCCAACACCTGGCTTATTCTATTCACACCCAAGGCCTTCCCTTCCTCTCCCCCAACCCCCGCCTTACACACACACACACACACACACACACACATCAAGATCACAGCTGGCTCAGCCTTAAGAAATCGACAAACCGCGGGCCTCCCTTCCAGCGGCAGCGGCTGCGCTGGGCTGCGCGGTCAGTTTTGGCGTTCACCGGGGAAAACTGTTGCAGCTCCCTGGAGGCAGCGGCTCCGCTCGGTCTCGCCAAATCCTCTGCCCTCCCCCAAGTTCACGGGGTCCTCTCCTGCTCGGCCTCCTCGGGAAGACACCTCTCCTGCGCCCCCAGAGCACAGAGGGTGGGTGTGCCCCGCCAAGAGCCCTCTGCTCCAGGACAAACCAAATGCGCCACTTCCCCCCCGCCCCTCGACCCCGACCCGGGCGACAGAATCTCGGGGAGCTACCGAGGCCAACATGTCTCCTCCCAAAGGCTGCTGGCTCCAGAGATGACCGTCTGAGCAAATACAAATGGGGGGAGCGGCTTACACTTGCACCGAAGGCTCAGGGATGGGGGAGCTGGGGCCCAAACTGCGGGGTGAGGGGTGGGCGCAGAGAGGAAAACAGGAGTGACTTCTCAGGGTGTGAACGTGGCTGGGGAGGCGGGGATGGGGAGGCGGGGAGGGGGCAAGCCTAAACCCAGCCTGAGACTCCAGGGCGCTAGGCATTGGCCCCGCCGGCACCCCCCTCGAGGATCTGACCGGGGAGGGAGGTGGGCGCTGAGTGGCAGGGAAGGAGCCGGGGTTCGCAGGACCGCCGGCTGCTCTCCTCCCCCAGCGCAGCTTCAGCCATCAGGAAGTCCCTCTTACTCCCTTCAGCTCCAGACACCCCTCGCTTGCTGACCACACAGGCCTCTAAGGGTGAGGGGGCCCACCCGGTCCCCCGGGGTGCTCCTGAACCACTCGGGCTTCCCTGGAGCACCAAGGAAAGGGCCTGGGCGCCGGGTGGGCCAGGCTGGAAAGGTGGGAAAAAATCCCACCCAGAGCGGTCCGGGGGTCCACAGTAGCACCTATCTAAGACACCAAAGTATCTTTGGGATTGGGTCAGGCTTCCCTCGGAAAATCTGGGGCGAGCACCAGCCTGTCGCCCCTTTCAGATGGAACCTTCTGGGAGCGTGGGTTCCAGGGCCAGGCCAACTGGAAGGACAGGGAAGGCGCCCACTCGCCCCACCTGGATGGTCGCTGGGTGAGGAGTGCACGGCGGGCTGGGTTCCCTGCAGCGGGACCCTGGGCCCTGCACCCCCAGCCCTGCCTTGACCCCTGCGGGGGGAGCTCGCGGTGCCTTGAGCTCAGCGCCTGTGGACACTCGGGACAGTCCCAGGCTTCCCATCAAACTTCGGTCCCCTCACGACTGTAGATGAAGTGACCGACGCAGAAGCCGGTGGCTGCCGTCTGCTGGCCAGCGGCGAAGCCGGGCGCCGGGCCGGGGACCTGGGGGCTGTGAGTGGCGATCGTCGTGGGTCTCCCGAAGGAAAAGTCTCCCGCCAGGCCCCCGGGAAAGGGACTGAAGCCGCCAGCCAGGGCACCCACGGCCGAGGCCAAACTGGAGAAGCAGGCCGCGGCCTCGGGCGCGGGCGGGGACGCCGAGGCCCGCAGGTCAGGGGAGGCGGCGCCCAGGGGCTCCAGCTCCGGCGTCTTGGCTCCAGCCAGGCTCTGGGGACCCGACGGTGCGACCGCGCTCGCCTCCCCCCTCCGCTTCCTCTTCCTTCGGAAGTTCCCGTTGTCAAACATCTTCTCGCAGTTTGGATCCAGGGTCCAGTAATTGCCTTTACCTGCGGAAGAAGAAAGGGCCCGGCTCAGAAAAAACGGGGTCTGGCCGAGGTGATGGGTGAGAAGGTGAGAAATGGAGGTCAACTTCTGAGGGATTCCCACTGGCCCCTCCATGAACCCTCACCCCCACCCCAAACCTTGAGGGGACGCTGTGTACCGGGCCGGGCGTCCACAGGGAAGGACGACGCCGGGGAAATACAGAGCCTCGCCGCGGGCAAGGCCAGAGAGAAGGCCTGCGAAGTGAAGAACGGAACCCGCCCTCCTCCGGCCATCGCTTCGCCAGTGGGGCGAAGGATACTTCGCCTGGTCTCTCTGCAGCCTCCCAAAGCGGCATCACCTTTGTCTTAACCTTCGGCGGAGGCGGGGAGCCGCCGTCTTCCCCACTTTATGCAGAGGACACGCGCCCCCGAGAGAACCAATTCCCAAGGTCGCCCTGGCAGGCTAGCTCCCGGGCTTCTTCCTGCTCGAGAGCGGGCCAAGAATTAGAGACTCACTTGTCCTGGACATGAATTCAGGGCTGCGGGGGTCGGCCGGCTTCCTGCAGCCGGTGGGCGCCCCAATCGGTGTCTCCTCCCCACCCTCCTCCCGCCTCGGCTCCCCCAGCTGGGAAGCCTGGACGGTCCGGGGCCGCCGGGTCCCTCGGGTGCCCGCGGCCCGGAGTCCTGGACTCGCGAGGGGGCGCGCCTCTGTTACCTGGGTCGTCCTCGTCGCGGGGCACCTTCTTGAAGCAGTCGTTGAGGGACAGGTTGTGGCGGATGGAGTTCTGCCAGCCCGCCTTGCTGCGCTTGTAGAAGGGGAAGTTGCCGGCCACGTACTGGTAGATCTGGCTGAGCGTCAGCTTGCGCCGCGGCGCGCTCTGGATGGCCATGGCGATGAGCGCCGAGTACGAGTAGGGCGGCCGCACCAGCCTCAGCAGCTCCTGCTGGCCCGGCAGGCTCAGCCACGCCAGGTCGGCGCCTGCCAGGCCGCCGGGGGCCGCGAGGAGCGGGCCGGGGGCCCCGTAGGGGGCCGCGGGCACGGGGCCCGGCGCGTAGGGCGCGGAGCTGAGAGCGGGCGCGTTCAGCCACAGGCGCGGGCCGGCGCCCGCTGCGCCCAGATCTCCGCACGCGAAGCCGGAGGGGCGCGCGGCCGCCCGGGCCTGGCCGTGCGGGGCCGCAGAGGGCCCCGAGCCGTCGCCGTATTCAGCCATGTCCTGCCGCTCCCGGGCCGGGGCGATGGCTCGGCGCCCAAGCTCACGGGCGCGCCGGCCAGTGCGGCCCCCCGCAGCAGCTCCCGGTGTGGCGGCCGGACCTCGCCCTCCGCCCTTTAAATGCCGTCGGGGGCCCGAGCCCCAGGTGAGTGTCAGCGCGCCGAGCCCCCGCCCGCGACAGCTTTGGAGGAGTGCTATCTGCATCCCCGCCCCGGGGTCAGCTTTCCGCCCCGCCCAGGTCCAGATGCGCTCGGGCCGAGTCGCTCCGGTGATTCCCAGACCCTGCGTCTCCTGCGCCGCCGGACTCCCGCACCCCAGGCCCCGGGCGATGCCAGCCCCGTCAGGCCTTTAGGGCCCCGCGGCCCTGGCTGTCCGCAACCTCCAGCAGCCACCGCGCGTCCTCCTTCAGGCCCCAAGGGTGCAGCGTGCGATTCCCTTCCAACGCGGTGCCCCCTTGCTCGCCCGCCAGAGACTCCCTTCCGGCGTCTTGGGGACACCCGCAAGGAGCTAAGGCCCGCCGTGCGAGGCACAGAGTCGAGTCATCGAGGCGGCGCGGCGGCGGAGGACGTGGCTGGAAGCGGACCGTGGCGCTGGAGTCGTCTGATGTCCCCGCGCGATCTGCTCCGAGGTGGACCAGACCCCCGTAAAGGGTGGAGATGCTGGAAGCTCACTCGCTTATCCAGGGAGCCCGAGATGCGGCCCGGCTAGTCTGCGCGGTGGCCTTCGGCACAGGGTGCCCTGTGGATCGCAAAATCCTCCGGTGGGTTTCCCAGGATGCAGGGAAGACAGGGACGTCCGGGTGGTGGACCCTGATGCACGGAGCGGGGAAGACCAGGAGCCCCTGGACCCAAGTGCCCTCGCTCGAAGGAGCGATAATCCAGGTTCAGAGATAATTGAGGGGGGGGGGGGCGACCTTCAGCGTCCGCGGTGTTAGTACGTGTTGGAGAAATCGGTCTCCCCTGGGACTCCCCCAATGTCTCCAAACTTTCCGACATGAGGAGGGAGCAGGAGGCAGCCCGCGTTTGGGGCTAAAGATTAGCCGGAGTGAAAAGACTGGAGCTCTGGGGGAAAGGGGGCCACGTTGGAGTCCCTTGTTTCTCTCCCCGTGTGGTCTTAGGCCGCTCAGGTTGTAATTTAGAATTTCATGTCAAACAACCAGTTTGTGGAACTGTTTCATAAGTAGTAGAGGGGAGGGTCCCTCCATTGGCACATGGGACTCTTCTCTAAGAAGTAACAGCCCCTGGGGAAGTGGTTGGCGAACTCCACCCATTTCTGGAGGATTGTCTGCTCTTGGAGAGAGTAGAGACCAGAAATTCAGGTCTTTCGGCCAAAGACAGGAAAGCAACAGACCCAACCAGTTCATTGAAGTCAGCTTCTCATCCCTCCCTGCGCCCCCTTCTGGAAGATTTCTAATTGATGTCAAAGGCTTAGGAGATGGAAGACCCCAATGCCTTTCAGAGCACCACCCCCATCACTGCAGGGATGGTTTAGGAGGGAGGAGGACTGTAGTACTTTGGGAAGCATTCCCCTGATTTTTCTTGTTTCTGTTAAGAAACAGCAGCCAGAACAATGGGTCTGCCAGGTAAGAGATCTTCAGAATGTCCTCACAATTTTAAACACACTGTCTCTGTAGACATGACAAGTTTTCTGGTCACTGCCTACCTAGGAGCCCTAAACAGAACTGGTTCTCTCCCTCGCATCTTTAGCCTATCCCCCTTTCCTTTATTCTCAAAGGTGGCCCCATCCCTCCTCTGTCAGATTTTCGGGTGCACCTGTTTTCCTTCCTCTGGTCCCCATGGAGAGGTGTCCCTGCTTGGTCATGTCCAACTCGCTCCTTGCTTCTCTTCAAAGGCTTGTCTCTGTCGGCTGTTGATGTCCCTTCTGTCTGGAGGACACTCCAGTGCCGCCCAGTCGGGCGTCCACCAACAGGACTCCACTGAAACTGCTCAGACACAATCTCCAGTGGCCTCTGTCCGCCCTCGCCCCCTCCACCCCCGAGTCCAACGATAGCTCTTACTCATTTTGCTCAACTCTCAGCAGCTCCTGACATTTTCCAGAATCAACACCCTCTTCCCACCGGCTTCTAAACTCTGTCCTCTTGTTTACCTCCTCTTCTCCAGCTCTTTCTCAGGCTCAGAGCTCTATTCCAGGCCCTTCCCTCACTCTTTTTGCTTTAATTACTGGCCCTTAACTCATGGTTTCTCAGCCTCGTCACTATTGGCATATTGGGCTGGATAATTCTGTGCCATCCTGTGCACTGTAGGATGTTTAGAAGCATCTCTGACCTCAGCCCACTAGATGTTGGCAATACGCCTCTGCTGTGACAACCGAAGATGTCTTAGAACACTGTCAACCATTGTTCATGGGGCCAAGTCACTGCTGATTGAAGATGTCTGCATTAACTCATGATTCTGTCATCTTTATCATCCATTTGGATGTCTTCCTCTCCAATACCTTGTGTCCCATGCTAATTTATTATCTTCTACATGAGAGCAGCCTCCAGCAGATGAGAGCTCCTCTAGTCCCCACAGCTGTTGAGGAAGTAGGAACTTCGGTCCTACAGCCACAAGGAACTGAATTCTGTCAATAGCAGGAATGACCTCGGAGGAGGACTGAGATCCAAATGCAACAACCAACACTTTATTTTAGCCTGAGCAGAGAACCCGCCATGTTTTGCTTGCTGTTTGACCTAAAGAATGTGAGATAGTGAATGGGTATTGTTTTAAGCTGTTAAGTTTGTGGTAATTTGTCACAGAGCAAAAAATAAAATAAGAAATTTTTAAAAGCCCTTAAAAATACAACTCCAAAACCAAGAGGAGCCATGACGTCCCAGTTCAGTGCCCGACCTTTGTGGTCAGAAGGAGGTTCTCACTTCTCATGGGGTCTGTGCCTCCCCTGAGAGAAGCCCTGCTCTGTGCCCTGACTTCTCACCGTCTCCTGTGTAGAACTCCACACAGCCATTGATGTTCAAGGCTGATTAATGGGGTCTACGTAACTTTTTTAAACATTCAAGATTGGAGAGAACTCAAGGGTTTTTCTGTCATTGAATAGATCATTTGCAACATCAACAAAAGCCGTCCTTGACTTCTGCAATTCTGTCTACAAAATAATGTCCCAAGTTCTGAAATTAGCTATGGATTTCCTGTTCCTCCCTCTAGAAGGGGTCGGGTCAGGGGTCACTGTGGCCATGAGCCTAGACCCAGGTCAACCGGACTTTGGCTTGAGCCTTGCCTCCATCAATGGAACTTAAGTCAATGATTCCACCTCTGAGTTCCATTTTTTCTACTGCCTGTGAAGTGCTTTGAGGTGTTAGGTTTCTCATATGAACATACATATCCTATTTCCTTGCCACCCCCGGTAGTTCATAACCAGAATTTACCTCAAACTCTTATCACTTAGAGAAAAACTGAAGCAACATTCAGACTGTGCAGACTTCCAACCTTTTTTCAGCTGACAAATGAAGGTGAGAGCTTTAGCTGCAGATAGACGTGGATTCAAATCCTGGCTCTGGTCCCAAACGCCTGAAGGGGTAGGCTGCTTGACCTTTCCAAGTCTTAGGTTTTCCATCTGCAGAGTGGGGCTAGTGCTGCCCAGTTAATAGGTTATCATAAAGACTAAGTGAACCATGCATGCCAAACACGTACACATACGCATTAAGTGCTTGCAGTATAGGATCTCCTGGTATTTCCTCTCTGTCATTCAATCATTCACTGGTTTGGAGATCTGATCCTGAGTTTATGGTTTGTCTCCCTACATGTTAAATACACTTTCATACCCAAACGTGTTATCCACGTTCTTAACATGAAACTGAGGAAAGGTTTTTTTATAATATGTTTTCTCCAATTTTCCCCGAATAACTTTTTAGGTTTTTTCTTTTCAGATCAGAATCCAGTGTGCTCACAAGAGCAGACTTGTACTTGTCAGGTCACTTTAGTTTCTTTTATTCTAGAACAGCCCCTTGGGCGGTAACTGCAGCCATGAAATTAAATGACACTTGCTTCTTGGAAGCAAAGTTAGGACCAAACTAGGCAGCATGTTAAAAAGCAGAGACATTACCTTGTCAACAAAGGTCTATTGAGTCAAAGCTATGGTTTTTCCAGTGGTCATGTACAGATGTGAGATTTGGACCACAAAGAAGGCTGAGTACTGAAGAATTGGTGCTTTGAACTGTGGTGCTGGGGAAGACTCTTGAGACTCCCTTGGACTGCAGGGAGATCAAACCAGTCCATCCTCAAGGAAATTAACCCCGAGTATTCATTGGAAGGACTGATGCTTAAGCTGAAGCGCCAATACTTTGGCCACCTGATGTGAAGAGCCCCTGATTCTGGGAAAGACTGAGGGCATGAGGAGAAGGGGACAACAGAGGATGGGATAGTTGGATGGCATCATTGACACAATGGACATGAGTTTGAGCAAACTCCAGGAGATGGTGGAGGACAGGGAAGCCTGTTGTGCTGCAGTCCATGGGATCACAAAGAATCGGACCCGACTGAGCAACTGAACAACAATAAGAACAGCCCCTACCTCGCTCTGCTCTCAAATTGTTTATTTTTAAATGCCTTCAGGTGTTGACTCTGAAAAGATCCGTCTCACCATCTGGATATGTCTGTTTTCTCCTGCTAATGTTTAACTTATTACCATATTCCCTCCATTTCCTTTATATAGAAGTTAGATCTCAAAATTGGTGCAGATTCAGGTTACATGGATTTTCCACGTCTCATCAGGAAGCACACGATGCCAGGTTGGTCCTGTCTCACTGACTTTGAGTTTCTGTGCACGTTCAGTTGCTCAGTCGTGTCCGATTCTTTGCAGCCCCATGCACTGTAGCCCACCAGGCTCCTCTGTCCATGGAATTTTCCAGGCAAGAATTCTGGAGAGTGTTTCCATTTCCTACTCCAGGGGATCTTCTGGACCCAGGGATCCAATCTGTGTCTCCCGAGTCTCCTGCATTGGCAGATGGATTCTTTACCATGGAGCCAACTCTGAGTTCGATCACTGGGCTAAAGGAGTGACTCTGGGAAGGCAGTTGGGAGCTAACCCGTGGGGTGGTGTTTGGAGATGATAAACGTTCCCTGGTTGCCCAGTGGTTAGGGCTCTGCTTTCACTGCTGGAGCCTGAGTTCAGTCCCTGGAGGGAGAACTGAGGTCCTACAAACCACGCAGCACGCCTCCCCCACACCAAAACAACAGCAACAAAAACCTAACTCCTTGTGCAAAGCTATCCTTCCCAGGTGAGAACTGCTATTGATTTTATTTTCCATTAGTGGTTGCTAGCTAAATCAACTCTGTTGGAAGTTGCAAAATATACATTTTCTCATTCTGTTTCCTTTACATTCATTGTATCATTTTTTCTGTAAAACAGACATTTCTGTCATCAACTCAGTTTATCTGGTTTCCCTGAACTGTATATTAAAAAGACCAGAAAATTGCATGATTTTTTCTGTTTATTGATCTATTTTAAAACTAAGGTGTTGCTGAAACAGCCATCTTAATTGGAAACAGTGTTTTCATTTTGCTTCTTTGGATTTCCCTGTGAGTATCATTATGGACTTGTAAATGTGTGTATACCTAATATTTTAATAAATTATCATTACTTTTGTGATATTTATATTGTCCAGAAGTGAGGCTTTGGAAGCCCCTTGGAGCCAGCCACTGTATCCTTTTGACATGGCCCCAGCAGGCTTTGAACTTTTTTTGCTGTTTGATATAAGCAGATCTGGGATGATTTTGTACTTTCCTGACCCAGATCTGTAATCAGCTATTTCTCCAGTGGGCCCTGGTTCCTTTTTAGAAGGAATAGTATTAAGAAACTAAAATACATGGCATAGGATATTTTGGTGGAGCAGGGATAACATTGCTCATAGAGATTTCAATGGACAAATCTAGGAAATGCATTTTAAAAAATCATGGTTGATATACTTCTTATGAAGGTTTAACCCTTACAAGATTTTTTCTTTTTAAAAACTTTTACTCTATACCTATATTTTCTTTCTCTTACACTGGAGATCTGATTCCTAGTAACTTTAGCACAATTAATTCTTGCTTGATCTCACAGCCTACCTCTGTGGTTTCTGATAACCATATGTGTATCATTATTAGTAGAGAAACGATTGAATGATTTCTTTGCAGCTCTTTTTATCCTTAAAATACATCCCACTAAGGAAGTATAGTGAAAGGAACATTTTATAAAGTCCCTTGAACATTTTCTTTTCTCTGTGATGTCTGTTGCTGTTTTGGCAGATTGTTGAATTCATTGTAATTTATGCCATGTATGTTTAAAGCCTGGAATTTGCTAAGAAGTTGGGAAGCACCTTGGTCATTGAACTACACAATGATTGTTTTCTTTCCTGTATGTATTTAGTAAATAGACGTGGTAGAATTCATAAGGGGATTTCTTGAAAGTTAAAAGTTATGGGAACACACTGTCAGTGGGAATGTAAACTGGTGCAGCCACTATGGAGAACAGTATGGAGGTTATGGAGGTTCCTTAAGAAACTAAACATAGAGCTTCCATGTGACTGCAATCCCACTCCTGACCATGTATCTGGAGAAAACCATGGTCTGAAAGGATACATGCACCCCAGTTTTCACTGAAGCACTGTTTACAATAGCCAAGATATGGGAGCAACCTGAATGTCCATTGTCAGAGGAATGGACAAAGATGATGTGGTACATACTTACAATGGAATATTACTCAGTCATGAAAAAGAATGAAATAATGCCACTTGCAGTAACATGGATGGATCTAGAGATTGTCATACTGAGTGAAGTAAGTCAGACAAAGGAGAAATAGCGTATGACATCCCTTATATGTGAAATCTAAAAAGAAATGACACAAATGAACTTATTTACAAGACAGGAAGAGATTCACAGACTTAGAAAACAAATTTACAGTTGCTGGTGGGAAAGAGATAGTTAGGGAGTTTGGGATGGTCATGTACACAATGCTATATTTAAAACTGATAACCAACAAAGACCTATTGTTTAGCACATGGAACTCTACTTGATGTTATGTACTGGATGGGAGGGGCGTTGGGGTAGAATGGATAAATGTATATGTACGGCTGAGTCCCTTGCCTGTTCACCTGAAACTATCACAACATTGTTAGCTGACTATGTTGTTGTTTAGTCACTAAGTTATGTCCGACTCTTTGCAACCCCATAATTGGCTATACCTCAATATCAAATTAAAAGGTCAAAAGAAAAAAAAGTAATGGCAACCTCTGGGATCATGTAAGGATGTTCTAATTTTCAAAGTAGTATTTATTATCTTGTATCTCTGCAGAGAGGCAGATACCATCAGACTGAGTGGGACCATGCTAACAGTGGTTGATTTTGATGTCAAGGAACTGTTAGGTGGATTCAGGTTTGAGCCCTGGTCCTGTCAATTATTAGCTATTTGATTCTGGATGAGTTAACTTGGGCCTTTATTTTCTTCATCAGTAACAGAGTAATAGTAACCATCTCCCAGGTCCTTCTATCCCCACTGGGGCAGAATGATATCATGCATATAAAGCACTGTGCACGTGTCCTGGCATAAAATACATGTCAGTGAGTGTTACTAGGGTATCAAATAACAGTGCTTTTTCTCTCTTTACTAGTCTGTTTTTTTTTTAAATTTTTTAAAATAATGAATATTCCCTTCCTTCATTGTAGCAAAGAAACAGAAAACTCCAATATGCTTGGTGGGACAATGATTTTATTCTCTTTAGAATCACGTAATGACTTTGTTTATTCATCTTTCCTCTTCCCTCTGTAATTATGTGACTGTACTGCCATCTAGTGAAAAGTTCTAGAGTCTATTTCCTCAAGTAGCCCCATTTCATAGAGAAAAATCCCATGTTTATGTTGCAGAATGGCTTCAGGTCCATTGCTTCCTTGTTACAAAGGTAGTGAAATGAACAAGAGAAAATAATGTTAATAAGGTTCAGAATGCACGGTCATCACTAAAGATGTTTTCAAATGAAAAAAGTAAGGATATAACCTACCCTTCTCAAGGTTTTTTAAACATATTTGTTATGTTTGTATTAATTTTAATGTCAATTTTCATGATCATTCTCTTGAATATTTTTAACATAATAGATACACAGGACTTTTTAACAGGTGAAGACATTTTATTGACGAGGGAGACCTATTTAAGTACCATGAATATTCCTTTGATTTTTTAAAAAAATGAGTAATATGCTTGGAATGAGTGTAACGTCACACCGACTGTGAAGCTAAGCCCATCCGGTGTGGTGGTGACAGCAGGAGCGCCCGGGAGCCAGAGAAGCAGAGTTCCCATCTGGGTTGCGCCTCTCCCATCCCGAGTGACCTTTGGTGGGCAGAGTCCCCATCTGAGCTTCTTCTGTAAATGCAGGTTGGGAGAGAGGGTCTCTCATTTTCCATCTGTTGCATCCTTTAATCCTTGGCTACTGGTTTGTGAAAGTGTGGCCCACTCTTCACGGCTACGACCAATGTGTGAACATCTAAGTCATACTTTCCCTATGAAATATGGGTGGCCACACACACAGAATAAATGGATCAGGTTGGAGACTAAGATGCTCCCGACTAACGGATGGGGCATTTCTGCTCCTTCTTTGCTTCCTGCCCAGCTGTAACTCTGAGCTGCCATCTTGTAATGACTCAAGGTCAGAAAATCATTTTCTTTTCAATGTCTCATCTAGTTTATTTCTTCAACTTAATTGATGTCCCCTGATCCCTGCCCACTCTGGTTCAGGACTGAAGTGTTAATGGTAGTCTCTCAGTTGTGTCCAACTCTTTGTGACCCCATAGCCTGCCAGGCTCCTCTGTCCATGGGATTCTCAGGCAAGAATACTGGAGTGGGTTGCCATGCCCTTCTCCAGCGGATCTTCCTGACCTGGGGATTGAACCCTGGTCTCCCCAATTGCAGGCAGATTCTATACTGTCCGAGCTGAATCAGGCCAGCAAATGCAGAAGAACAAAGGGGCTGGGCTACCGGCTTCTTCTCCCCAAGATGCAGATGGAGATGATGTGAAATGTTGAAAGGAATAGTGCCGTTTGTCCATCACCAGTACTTGGTCTGTTTAGGGGCCACAAAGGGAAGGTCCAGCTGTCATTTCTGGAGATTACTGCCTCTTGAAGAAGAGAGGTCTTCCAATCCTGGCTGATGCTCAGACTGCTTTTGACTGTTCTCCCGTCCTAACCCGGAGTGTAAACCAAGGATGCTTGTGCCAGGAATCAGAAGGATACAAGAGCTCACAGCTTGCTGAAGCAGCAGGGAAATCAGCATTTAAGAGCACGGGCTCTGAAGCTAGGAAGTCCTGGCTTTGACTCTGGGTCCCTGCTCTGTGCCTTTGCTTAACATCCTAAACCTCTCTGAGTCTCATTATACTCGTGTGTAACAGGCATGTCTCGATACTGCCTGCTTCACTGGGTCACGGGAGGACAAATCAGGTACTGCAAGCACCTGGATAGTGCTTAACACACCGTGATTAAAGTCACTAAAATACATATATATATTATTAAATCTAACATGTTAATACAGATAATGCCGTAATTACATCTTTATATTTCATCACGTTTTGTTATATGTTGTACAATATATACCTATTGTATGAATACACTATTAATATATTAATTATTTTATGCTGTATCAATTTGGACTTCCCACGTGGCTCAGTGGGAAAGAATCTACTTGCTGAGCAGATGACACAGGTTCGATCTCTGGGTCAGGAAGATTCCCCTGGAGGAGGAAACGGCAACCCACTCCAGTATTCTTGCCTGGGAAATACCATGGACAGAGGAGGCTGGTGGGATACAGTCTATAGGGTCGTGAATGAATTGGACATGATGAGGCAACTGAGCACATTATATACATTATTATACACTATGTTATTAAGTGATATATGAAATTAGATTAAAATGTTGAATTAAATATTTATGATAATATATAGCATAATACTAAGTTGTGAAAATTTATTGATGATTTATTTATTGAGTTGGTTTCCTGGGATTCCTGGCTGAAGGAGATGATGTTCCTATTTCCACGTAATGATTCCTTGTAGCTTGGTCCTAAGCATCTGCCATTTCCATATGCATGTCAATCAGATCAGTCTGATTCTTCATTCCTTTGTTGCCCTTTCCAAAACTGCAGCATTTCTCAGGGGTTGCACCCCTGGAGTTTGCTTGCCAGTATTTTTAAAACCTTTGGATTTCTGCACTTTTGTCAATTTTGCCTGTAGACTCTAGAGATTCTCTCTGGAATGGACTGGTTTTCTCAGCTCATACCCTCTGACTTCCTGGACTTCATTTGAAGGTCCCCTGTGCCCACATCAGCTCAAGCAGATTATCTGCAAGGATCTGGAATTGAATAAAAACGCTGAGTCCAGAGGGTTTCCAACCAGAACCCTTTCCTGTGCCAGGCACTGCTTTCTCTCTAGTCAATGGCCGAGCATTGCTCTATGTTCATCAGATTCTCCCAGGGGCCGGTGGGAAAGAAGTCATTTTCTTTGGCGTTTTAGGAAGTCCCCTGGGTCTGTGGTTACCATTAGCTGCTTCTCACAGAATGGCAACTCTGCAGACATCTGTCCAGCGAGGTTGCACATCTGTACAGAATTGCATTTTAAAAAAAGGAAAGCGGTCTAATTACAAGACGATAATTAGCTGTGTGTCTCTCCAGGAGCAGTGTAGAGGGCGGGGCATGGTTTGAGGTTGGCCCATTTACCCTGAGGCATCACTGGATGGGAGGGACCCCCCTACCCTACATTGGTTATGAGGAACCGGGCTGGTGGTCCAGCCCCCTGTCACACCCAGCCTGGCCTTTTCTGTTTTACTGACACTTCTCTTACTTTAAAGATGCTCCCGAGGGACAGATAGCCTGGTCAGGGAGGAGGATGGGCTGCCCCCAATGCCCAGTTAGGCCACCAACCTTCCCAGTGCCATTGGGCACATCCCTTCAACTTTCCCCAGCCTCGGTTTCTCTATCTGTGAAACATGCCCTATTTCAGAGGGGTTTTGCAAAGGACAAAAAAAGCATTTGTAAAAGCACTTGTAATATGCTGTCCAAGACTGTATATTTTTCCCCTACCAGAGAAAGAAATCGGTGTTCCTTGCTAAGTCGTGTCTAACTCTTTGTGACCCCATGAACTGTAACCCGCCAGACTTCTGTTCATGGAATTCTCCAGGCAGGAATACTGCAGTGGATTGCCATTCCCTTCTGCAAGGGATCTTCCCAACCCAGGGATTGAACCTGGGTCTCCTGCATTGCAGGCAAATTCTTTACTCCTGAGCGACCAGGGAAGCCCTGAAAAGTAAATATGCACACCTTTTAGAAATAAATCATAGTCAATGAAACTTTTACAAAACCAGTAGCATTTTAAAGGTCTACACTTCTTACCACTTATTTGTAAAAGAAGAAAATTTAAAACTAACTTCAGTGTGATGGGTCTCATTTCTCCTTAGAAATCAATGTGGTTGCAGTGATCAGGGGTGGCTACTTTTAAAAACTAACGAATATTTGCTATTTAGAATTGTTCGTAGTACTCATTTATACTTCTTCCCCTTTAGGTTTTTCTGTCTGTTCTTTCCTTCTTCCAGGAGACAAGCCTTCAGAAGCAGCTTTCCCATTGAAGCAGTGTTTCAGTTGTTATTGTTCAATTACTAAGTCGTATCTGACTCTTTGCAACCCCATGGACTGTAGCACGCCAGGCTTCCCTGTCCTTCACCATCTCTCAGAGTTTGCTCAAACTCATGTCCATTGAGTCAGTGATGCCATCCAACCATCTCATCCTCTGTTGTCCCCTTCTCCTCCTGCCCTCAATCTTTCCCAGCATCAGGGTCTTTCTAATGAGTCAGCTGTTTACATCAGATGGCCAAAGTACTGGAGTTCAGCTTCAGTATCAGTCCTTCCAATGAATCTTCAGGGTTGATTCAGTGTTTCAGGGAGCTTCTGCAAATGGGAGGTTGAACAGGCAGAGGAAGGTAAGAGCTGCTATATTTCGAATGGTGCCTCCAGCCAAGACAGGGGGCTGGGGCGGCTGCGAGCTCTACAGGAGCAGCTGTGGCCATGGCAGGTGGGCTGAGTCCTTTCCATGGAGTCGGGGGCCAGTGGAACATGACTCTTGGAACCCCACTCAAGAGAGCAGAGGCACTGAACCGTGGGCTCCTATGAGCACTGCCTCCAGCAGGAGGGCAACAGCTTTCTGCAGCTCCGGATATATTGTAGCACCACCTTAGTGCAATTAGCTTGTTATCAAATTCTCTGTTAATCCTCTCTGTTCGTAATACCTGGAGAAGTGTCTGTCTCCTAATTAAACACTGATACTGAAAGTTCAGTTCAGTTCAGTCACTCGGTCGTGTCCGACTCTTTGCGATCCCATGGACTGCAGCATGCCAGGCCTCCCTGTCCATCACCAACTCCAGGAGTTTACTCAGACTCACGTCCATTGAGTCAGTGATGCCATCCAACCATCTCATCCTCTGTCGTCCCCTTCTCCTCCTGTCCTCAATCTTTCCCAGCATCAGGGTCTTTTCCAGAGTCGGCTCTTTGTGTGAAGTGGCCAAAGTATTGCAGTTTCAGCTTCAAAATTGGCCCTTCCAATGAACACCCAGGACTGATCTCCTTTAGGATGGACTGGTTGGCTCTCCTTGCAGTCCAAGGGACTCTTGGGAGTCTTCTCCGGCGCCACAGTTCAATTTGGTGCTGACTGTTTGATTGTTTTGCTATTGCTGTGTTACTTTTAATGGTATGATTCTGAATCAGGGTGTGTGTGTGTGTGCACGCACACGTGCATGCTCACTCAGTCGTGTCTGACTCTTTGTGACTGCAGCGACTGCAGTCCACCAGGCTCCCCTGTCCATGGATTCTCCAGGCAAGAATACTGGAGAGGGTTGCCATGTCCTCCTTCAGGGGATCTTCCCAACCCAGGGATCGAACCTGAGTCTCCTGTGTCTCCTGCATTAGCAGGCATATTCTGAATCAGTGCTATCAGCAAAAGTGATAATTCTTCTCATCTGTGTGTCCTTTGGAACACACCAAACAACCTTACAGATGAAACCAGGGGTGGTTCAGTCAAGCCCCTGAACTGTCAACCTCCTGCTTCAGGTTTGGTTCACCTTTCTGTGGCTGAGGTGTGGTACCCAGAGGCTGATGTGCTCATGTGCATTCACAGTCCTCGAGAAAGCAGTACCAGGGGGAGCAGGTGACTTCTCCACTTTAAACTTCACAGTCTCCCCCACCCTTGATTCACAATACCCTTGGGATGGTTTCTTTTTCCTCAAGGCTTGCCCGTGGTCATCACTAACAGGGTAGCAGCTGCATGGAATGTGCAAGGCTGTTCCAGTCTCTGTGATTATTTTCTCCTTATCCATACATCCTCGTTCTCGTTAATTACCACAAGGCCATGTGTTAATTCTCAGTCACCAAGAATGTACTCAATACCTACTACAGGCCGAGGTCTGCCAGGTTCTGGAAGGCATGGCACTATCGAGAAGCTTGCAAACCTGTGAGGAAGATCTGAGGCAAGCGTCTAACTGCAATGCAGGGCCACAAAGGACTGGAAGGTGCAAGGGTGTCGTATTAACTCACTCTGGGGACACGGTGTTGGCAGGGTCAGGAGGGCAAGAGCAAGGAAGCGGGGAGAGAGAGAGCGCAAATACCAAGACAGAAAACCTAGGACACAAATTTGGGGTGAATGAGGACAGCTCAGCTTGTTATGGTAAGATGTATATGCACTGATGTTCTACTTTTGTCTCTAACCCAGGAATTTTATAAGGTCCTCAAGTTGAGCTGGAGGTGGACATGCCTAAGAAGATATCAAGACTTCTTCTCTGATTCAATTTGTGAGTTGTTTTTTTCTTTTTTTGGTAAAGGTTATTGCTATCTGTACAGAAAAGTCCACAAATCAAGTGTACTGGTTGACAGACTTTCAGAGTGGATTCATCGGCACCCAGAATGTTACAGCATGATGGAGAATTCCAGAAGGACCCCCTGCTCCCAGTCAAGGCCGCCCCGCTTGGGGAGTAACCAAGACTTCTAATTTTGATAAGTTGTACCTGGTTCTGAACTTTACATAAGTGTTAGCATCAGCATGTGCTGTTTTGTCTAGTTCCTTCACTCAACAATAATTTTTATTGGTGAAACTCAGCTATATTGTTGCAAGGACTTATAGGTCAATCATTCTTCCTTTTTTTTCTGTAGTATATTCCACTGTGTGACCATACCAAAATTCATTTACCCATCCCTCCTCTTGGTAGATAGTCACATTGTTTCCAGTATTTTGGCTATTAGATATAGTGCTCCCATGAACACCTTAGACAAATCTCTGGGTGAAAATGTGTATGAATTTCTAGAGTAAAATTACAGACTCAAGAGGTATGTATATGTTCAGATTTATTATCTATTGACAGTTTTCCAAAGTGGTTGTGAAAATTTATATACCAGCCCCATCTGAAATTTCTAATTGCCCTGGTCCTCACCAACCCTTGATACGTCCAACTTTTCATTGTATTGACTCAATACCCTTGGGTGGATGGAAGATGTAGGATGGGGGGAGATGTCTTTAAGATTCATAATGGTTAGATTCCATAAATGAAGTATCTTGCCCTGAATCCCAGTAATTTAGACTGGCATTGGACTTTCTCTGGATCATGTCACTGAATTTTCAAACCTCTGACATTTTCTTCCCTGATCGCTCATATTTCTAAAGTGAGAGCTTCTTATAGCCTGATGTAGCTAAATACCGTAACATAGACCCCCAAATCCAGGTTATGGAGGAATACTTTTTTTTCCACACACGTGCTTTTATGTGAAGAAGAAGTTTAGCAAAAGTGAAATGTAAGACATGAAAATCTAGTCAGAAATGTCTTCAGACCATTTTTCATTTCTGCTGCCATTTTGACAGAGAAAGACCATGAATTCTTTTCGTATCTGTCTACCTGTGGAGGAGTAACATGGTGGTGATAAATGGCATCACTTTCTGGCTTGGGATTCAATTCAGTTCAGTTCAGTTCAGTCGCTCAGTCGTGTCCGACTCTTTGTGACCCCATGAACTTCAGCACGCCAGGCTTCCCTGTCCATCACCAACTCCAGGAGTTTACTCAAACTCATGTTCATCGAGTTGGTGATGCCATCCAACCATCTCATCCTCTGTCGTCCCCTTCTCCTCCTGCCTTCAATCTTTCCCAGCATCAGGGTCTTTTCCAATGAGTCAGCTCTTTACATCAGGTGGCCAAAGTATAGGAGTTTCAGCTTCAGCATCACCCCATGAAATGAATATTCAGGACTGATTTCCTTTAGGATGGACTGGTTGGATCTCCTTGCAGTCTAAGGGTCTCTCAAGAGTCTTCTCCAACGCCACAGTTCAAAGGCATCAATTCTTCAGCACCCAGCTTTCTTTATAATCCAACTCTCACATCCATACATGACTACTGGAAAAACCATAACTTTGACTAGACTGACCTTTGTTGGCAAAGTAATGTTTCTGCTTTTTAATATGCTGTCTAGGTTGGTCATAACTTTTCTTCCAGGGAGCAAGTGTCTTTTAATTTCGTGGCTGCAGTCACCATCTGCTGTGATTTTGGAGCCCAAAAATCTGTCACTGTTTCTATTGTTTCCTCATCTATTTGCCATGAAGTGATGGGACCGGATGCCATGATCTTAGTTTTCTGAATGTTGAGTTTTAAGCCAATGGTTTCACTCTTGTCTTTCACTTTCATCAAGAGGCTCTTTAGTTCTTCTTTACTTTCTTCCATAAGGGTGATATCATCTGTGTATCTGAGGTTATTGATATTTCTCCCGGCAATCTTGATTCCAGCTTGTACTTCATCCAGCCCAGCATTTCACATGATGTACTCTGCATATAAGTTACATAAGTAGGGTGACAATATACAGCCTTGACGTACTCCTTTCCCGATTTGGAACCAGTCTGTTTTGAATCCTCCTCCACCATGACTTGTAACTAATCTTTACCTAACCTAAACTTTAACTTCCTTATGAGTTAAATTGGGAATAAGTCAGCAGCGACCACCCATGGCATTTTATTTAAACATCAAACATGGTAACTCACATAAGAGCATTTAGCATTTAGGACCAGTTTCAGTAACTGGCCCTCAGTAAGCGTTCAATATTTGTTAGTTTGTGTTCAAACTCACCTTTTGGTGGGTTCCTGGATATCTTGGTATCTATTTTTTAAACTACTATAATAAACTTAAATATATTAATTTTAATCCTGCAATAATTTTGCTTTTATTTGTTATTAAAGTAATATGTGCATAATGCTAAAGATTTAAAGTGAAACTTTAAAATCTCCTCCCCCTCCAATTTTTTTTTAAAAGAAAAAAGAAAACATTAAAAATAAAAAGATAAAAAAGAAGAATACAAACAAAATCTCCTTACCTATCACCAATCTTATTCCCAGAGGCAATCACTTTTTAAAATTAAATGTGTCTTTTATTTTTTAAAGAAGTTTTTATCTTATATTAGAGTATAATTGATTAACAATGTTGTGTTAGTTTCAGCTGTACAACAGAGTGGTTCAGTTATACACACACATGTATCTATTCTTTTTCAGATTCTTTTCCTGGTGAGGTTGTTACAGGATATTGAGCAGAGTTCCCTGTGCTACACAGTAGGTCCTTGTTGGTTAGAGCTAAACACTTTTCCTTCTTTCTGTGTTAGATATTCTGAAGTTTCCTCTCTAAACTACGTGCTTGTATCAGTTTCCTTTTTAAAATTTTTTTATCAAAGTAATATCATATTATAACAAAAACTTATCTCCTTTCCCACTCACATACTACATTCTGCTTCACAGAAATAATAGCTTTTAAGCACTCTTACCTGATTTTTAAAAATTGACCTCCACATTTCAAATAATATGCAGATATTGTTACTGCCCAATTCATCAATTTTCTGCGTCACCCATTGGCTTTAAGAGAGATGAAATTTTGGTTCACGTATACCTAATCCTCCAACTCATTGCCCCAGTGTGGTCTCTTCATTTTGATTTAAATCATTTTCAGTGTTTTAGCTAATATTACTCACTCTGACCAAACAGAATGGTGTGATTATATTTTATTTAATGTACATTTTTATTTTTCCAAGTTAACACTTGCCTCAGTTTTTAAAATTACATTGTTTTTCTTGAACAGCTGACTGAGTTTTCTAAACCTTCAACACTTCCTCCAAGGCTTATCGGTACAATTCTTTACATAGTCTAGCTCGTGAGATAGTAAATTACCTAGCTTGTAGTCTTTCTGGAATCCTTTTAATTAATTTCTCTAAACCAGGCTGTCTGCTATCTTCATGGGAAATTTTCTGTCATTATCCTGGGAATTTTTTTTCCCTCTTTCCTTTTTGAATCTCCTGCTTTCTGTATCTCATATCTTTCTCTTTCTTGGATTATTCATTTCTTTTAATGTAGAACACTTCTTCTTACTACTTCTCAAAAATGGTGGTTGGAAAGTACTTGTTTTTCAGAACTTGACCCTTTGAAATTTCTACCTTCACTTTGATTAGTAGTCTATTGGGGTATAGATTTATATGTTGGAAATTATTTTTGCATAGAATTTTGAAGATATTTTCCCGTTATAATGCAGCTTCCAAAACTGCTGAGTTTCTTGATCCTTGGGCTGTGGTGTACTTTTCCCCTTCAAAATATACAAGCTCTTCATTCTGTTCTTGGGATTCTGAAGATGCATGATTATGGGCTTCTATTTCTCTGACTACCTTTCTATCCAGTGGCTCATGTCCTTTGATTACGACAGTAATCATATTTACATTGCTTTTAGATCATTTTACTCCATTCTTCTCTCCTCACTCTTTCTTTAATGCCTGCTGGTCAGATGTTGGACATCCTAGATTGCACCGCTATTTTCTTGTCTTTTCTGTCCTATTCTCCCTTTTCTTATTATTATTCTATTTCTTGGGAGATTTCCTTGACTTTATGTTTCAATTCTTCTATTAATTTAAAAAATTTTTCATGGATATATCTTTAATAACATTTTTAACCAGAGTATTTTTTGGCTGTTCCTTTTTGCAGCTTCTTGTTCTTGTTTCATGGATGCAAAATTCTCTCTTACCTCTTTTAGAATATTAGCTATAACTGTTTCAAAACTATCTTCTTCATCCTGCGTTGCCTCTGCTTCCTTCAAATTCATTTAAACTTTTTAATGTATTATTCATCTCCATCTTTATCTTTCATATTGGAACCTGTCATTAAAGCTTTAGTTATCCTTGGCTGACCAATCATATTTGGGAGTAAGGTAATAAAATTGTTGGTCGGTAGTTGCATGTGTGTATATCTGTCTGTGTGTATGTGTATTCAGAAATCAGGGCATCTTTTGATTTGAACTCTGGATGTCAACTCAGAAAAAAATATGTTATGGAGCTGGGGAGGGAAGAGGACTTATGTCTCACTGTTCATTTTGTGGACTCCTACTTAATCTTCCCCATGTGAGTATGACATTTTTCTCCCATCTTTCTGTGTGTCTGATGCCCTCTGGTTTAGTGTTTTTTCTTTTTTCTTTTACATCCCACTTATTTAATTGTCTTTAAAAGAAAATACTAGCGTTATTTCTTCTATGAGTAAAGGTGCTCACAAGCATTGGATGGAATACTTGGTCTCTCATATGGGTTTTTAAACAAACCATCCCTCTGTCTTTAGCTGCTTAGCCATCCCTGCCTTTCTCTGTTGTAAGTAGTTTCTGTTAACATGCATTAGCTCATTCCCAACATGTTGAATCTAAAGTTTTCCAAGGACTAATACTTGGGGACCATATTCTCAGCATTTCCTGCATCCCAATCCCTGCCTTAATCAGCCACCCTTCTATCCTTGCTTATCTAAATTTCAAAACCTGTGAGAAGCTACAGAATTCCTAAAGCAATGGTTGAAACCAGAGCTTCTGACCTCTTCCCTTTAAAACAGCTAGTCTAGGCATTAGATCAAAACCTCTCTGAGTCAAGACTCAGAGCTTATTTTACCATATTAAGTAACAGGTGAATAATTATGTGTGGGAACCAAAAGTATATTGGCTGAGTGTCTGGGATCTTCAGTTAGGGCCAAGTGTAGTTTCCCAGACGCTTGAGTGTTGCGGAGGAGGAAATGAATGGGAAGACAATCCCCCTTGTGCTTTAGGGAAGGACTCTCCATCTGATTCTCGGCAGGGCACTGCAGGGGTGCAGGTAGAGAACAGCCTCTGGTTCTAAGGAAGCGGCAGACACTGCCTCCAAGCACTAAACAGACCCATTGGATACCTCTGGGGGTCATTACAGCATTTCCCTGATGAGCAGCCTCCTGCCTCCCCCAGCAAAGAGCCAGCCCCAGGTAACTGAATCCTCAGGACACCTTCCCTGATGACACAGAAAACCTGAGAACAGGAGGCTTGAACAAGGACACAGTTTAATCGTTCACGGTGAGCACTGGTCTTGGCTGGTGAGCCGACACCCCAGATGGCAGGACTCCGCCTGTCAGCAGCTAATCACTCAGAGGGCAAAAGAGCCAGGACTTCCCATCAAGTCAAAGCAGGATGGATGAACATGCTTTCAGGAAGTTAACCTCGGGCCTAGAATCTGCATTGAAGGAATCATCGTTTTATTTTCCAAGTCCCTTCCTTTAAGTGCAGAGGTGATCAGGTTACTAATTACAAAGGATAGTTCCAGTTCGGAATGAACAGCCCAAGCCACCTTTGAACCTTTGAGGTATTAGCTTCCTATAAAGTGCTGGAGTGTAATTTTGCCAGAAGCTACAGCAGATTGAATCTCCAGGAAGGCTCTCCAGCTCTGTAACAAGCACTGACGATGCTTTGGTTGATAACAGAGGTGTTTCTAAAAGAGAAGGTCATGGGCTCAGTCTTTGCCTAAGCAAGGTGGATATGCATTGTTTGGCCCCTTACAAAGCTGCTGCTTTCAGAAAAAAAAATCAACAGCTACATCATGCATCCTGTATAGTAACTGATGAAACAGCTGTCAAAAATCAGACTGGATCCTTCTGGTTCTGATTTTATCGGAGGCATAACTGGAAAGCACATAGGCTGTCGGGTTTTGGGCAGCGTCCCTGAAGCCCTGGGTGGTGACCCCACCTTTCCTGTCCCCCACTGCCTTGTAGAAGACGTGGCAGAACAAAGTGACTTTTTAGAAAGCTCTTTATTTATTCACCAAGTGTTATTTCTGTACATTGCATTTCAAAGAAGGGTTTGTACATATTGTATAACTCCTTTAAATACCGAATTATTTTTTGTAAACAGAGAAAGAGATTTTAAAAAGTGTGTCTTATAGTAATTTTCCTGGTGAGTAAATGGATGTGAAATTACTGTGAAGGATGATGTTGTCAGAATGCATTTTATGGGTTTAAAGGCAAGTGTTAAAATATGTTTTTTACAGATGAGTCATATCCGTAATGTAAGAGATTGTTGCTATTTTTTTCTTAGACTGAAGTCATTGGAGGGGGAATTGTGTTGGTAGAAATTTACTCTTCCCTTAAACTATGTTTTAAAATGTGTCCTATAGACCTGTGAAGAGCAGACTCTTTGGAAAAGACCCTGATGCTGGGAAAGATTGAGGTCAGGAGGAGAAGGGGCAACAGAAGACGAGATGGTTGGATGGCATCATCAACTCAATGGACATGAGTTTGAGCAAGATCCAGGAGATGGTAAAAGACAGGGAAGCCTAGCTTGTTGCAGTTCATGGAGTTGCAAAGAGTCAAACAGAACTTAGTGACTGAACAATATCACCACCTTATAAAGTGGAGTGGTTTTTCATTGTTGTTTGATTAAAGTGCTGTTAACGATTCTTTCTGAAAACATATTTTTTTAAGAAATAAAATGTCCCAAATCGTTGATATACACTTTCATCTCTTCACTGAAGTTTCAGGAAAAAAAAATAGGAAGCAGAGACATCTATTTGAGAGTGTACATTCAAAATGAATAGGCAAGCCTAATTTTAGGCCTATCCACCTTGACAGCTCCTTTTTAATCATTTGGTTTTGAACAGATATGCAAATAGAGGAGTCAGAAGTAAAGAATTCACAGTTTAGAAGTCACATCAGGGCTGAAATCACTTGAGAGGTGCATAGATTTGTAATTCATTCATTACACTCTGATTCCAGAAATCTATGGTTCTATTAAAAATGGAAACCAGAAACCATGTATAATGGTCAAATCCATATGAATGACGTGCTTATTTGTAAATGTCAAATGTGAGGAGCCACAGGCGTGCTCTCCACAGAAAAGCCTAGCCTTGCCTGTGAGTGGAGTGTCCACCCACCCCTTGGCACTGGGAAAATGAAGACTTAAATAAATGAAACCTTTAGCATCCTCCTACACAAGTCTTCAGGGGATAAGATGGCCTTTTTAAAAACACCATAACAGAGTTTTTTAAACTTGAACTTCTCCCAGTCCTCTTATTCCCAAGTCAGAATCGGTCATGTACTTTATACCAGCTGAGTATGCTATGGTTTGACCTTGATACAAATGGAGGATGTAAGAATCAAAAAGGTTTATCTTCTAGGGATCGAATGAACCTCGGGATTCTATAGTTGTGTATAACATGAAAGTAGGAAGCACTTAGCCAGGTGAGCTCTGTGTTTTATCTTCTCGATGGAGCAGGACGCTGCGTGGCTGGCTGTTGTCCAGAGGCACTTTCATTAAATCACGGGTTCTCTGAGCCCTCGATGCTCAAGATATGGTGCCACGCAAGCCATTCATCTTCCAGGCTAGTAAACCACCGTATGATCAATTCCTCTGCAAAGGATGGTCATAAACATTTTTCAGAGGTAACTGCAGAATTCCCATTTCATGAAACATCATGAAGTGATGCATTATGATCAATGTTTAATCAAAGACAAGGATTAAAATATACAGCCCAGGCATGTCATGGCTGAGGAGGTGCCTCTGAAATGCAGGTGCTAAGCAGACACGAAGCAGGTCCAGCCGAGTTGACAATGGGCCTGGCCATCTCCATCATGTGGCTTCTGTGAAATGACTTCAGGCTTCATTTGGCACGTCCTCCTCCTCACTCCTCCCACCCCACTCTGCCCAGCTGGCCCTTGTCCTGTGAAAACTTCACACTCGCACTAACTCATATCCCTGCTGGAATTCTCTGGCCATCAGGTTTGAACTCGCCGGCAGGAGGACTGAGCCACCCACATAGAAACAGGACAGAAAGGATGCTGGATGCTTCAGAGACAGTGGTCCGAGAGGGTGCTCTGGGCTGGGCGCAAGCTCCAGGGCTAAGAGTGGAATTTCTTTCTCTCTCTCTCTCAAGTCTCTCCCAACTCTTTGTGACCCCATGGACTATAGGCCGCCGGCTCCTCTGTCCATAGAGTTCCCCTGGCAAGAATACTGGGAGCAGAGAGCCATTCCCTTCTCCAGGGAAGCTTCCCAACCCAGAGATGAAACCTGGGTCTCTGGCACGGCAGGCTGATTCTTTACGATCTGAGCCGCCAGGAAGAAGCCCAATTCTTTCTCTGTGACCTTTGAAAATAGGAGAGGTGGAGGAGTGGATGTTCTAGAAGCCTTTTCAAGCTCTAGGGTGTTGATGTCTCATTGCTATTCAGCTTCATCACAGAGAACGCTGGACAGAATGTGCATACTTCATTATTCACGTGGCCCCGCTCAGTGGCACTCACACCGCCCTGTTGGGTGCCAGTCTTTCTTGATGCTTTATGAATAACCCTATAATATGGGGGAAGGGCATCCCAGGTGGCTCAGAGGTGAAGAAGCCACCTGCAGTGCAGAAGACTCAGGTTCTATCCCTGGGTCGGGAAGATCCCCTGGAGGAGGGCGCAGCAACAGACTCCAGAATTCTTGCCTGGAGAATCCCATGGACAGAGGAGCCTGGTGGCCTACAGTCCACAGGGTGGCAAAGAGCAGGACACGACTGAGCAACTAAACAGTAACAACAAATGGGGAAAGAAGAAAACACTAATAGTGCACAGTAAAGCCCTGTGATTTCAGAGGGAATTCGGGGAGGAGGGAGACTTGCCTTAACAGACAGGACTTGAACATACACAGGAGCTGGTGAATGTCGCCAAGTTCAGAATTCCGAGCTCCTATGGGGTGAACGGCCCTCTCTGGTCCCACGTTCCAAAATCAGCCAGTGGAAGTGATCGTCTTTGATGCGATCATTTCTGGCAGCCAGGATACCCTTAACTCACCTCTCACTGTCAGCTAACACTCGTTTTCTCTTTTTCTTTTCCTGTTCTTTCTTCTTCCCTCCAAGTGATACACACGTGGAGCTGCCCTTGGGATGGGCATTTCCTTTGTGCAGCATTCCCTTTATGACATGCAATCCAAAGGCTTCAGCTAGCATTTCCTCCATGGATAATTCTCAGCATCTTTAGCAGCGTATTTTATGTGGGTGAGTAGGTTGTTATTGCTGCCTGGCACCCTTCAGGGGCATTGATTTCCTTTTTGTGGACTTTCACAGACACCTGTCTAAATTACCATTTACAGGTGACTTGTGACCTATTGTATAAGAAAATGACGCAAACATTTTTCTGTATTTCAACGTTTATGAGTCAGTAATTAGGCTTCCATTCTTGACATAAGCTTTTTTTTTTTTTAAGTAAAGAAAATCTATACCTAGGTATCATCTTGTTTTGTTCCATCACTAAATCATGCCCAACTCTGCAATCCCATGAACTTCAGCATGCCAGGCTTCCCTGTCCTTCAACGTCTGCTGGAGCTTAATCAAACTCATGTCCATTGAGCTGATGGTGCCATCAAGTCTCTACTATTGTTAAATATTTTCTGTTTTTGAGTTGTATTCTGTTAGCAACAGCAGGCTGATAAAATTATGGTAAATGGTATTTCAAGAAGTTAGATAATATACCTTTCAGTGAAAACATAAAGTGCCAAGTACCATTTTAAAAAGCAGTAGTAGGTCAAACTAAAAGTATATGCATAAACACATGTCTTTATAAACACATATATATGTATATAAAAACAGACATATGCATAGACACACATTTGCATATGCTTAAATGTATGTGCGACACATAGTTTTAAAAAATTCTGTCTATTGCTTGGCATTTTGGTTCCTTAATTTCACAGAGTCTCAGTTGCTTATCTCCTTTGCAGGAGTGGATTGGTTTCTTAATATTTTCCTATGGGTTTATTGCACTTTATTTGCTGCTATTGAAACCCTGCCTCATTTTCTCTTGGGGCTGGGTTGGAATGTCAATGAAACATATTAAACAGCAAGAGGAAAAATGACTCGCAACCTTCTCAGTTTTCAATATGTACTTTTATTTATTTTGTTTGATCTCCAATTCCTTTTAACTTTTGTATTTTCACTCATCCTACCAAGAAGTAGATTTCATTGAAAAGTAAAATTTCTGTGGATGTTTAAAACTAATTGAGCTGGGTGTTTCCCACCCTCTCAGTTATCCTCTGTAGCAGGAATGCTTTTATATCTGAATAAATAAATGTCAGCAAACAAACATCTTGTGTTGGAATGAAATAAAGTCTCCCAAATACATATAAAACTCAGTATTGTTGTTAAGTTTGCAATCTTTAAAAGATATTTTTCACTCTATGATTCTAATATTCAGCATACTGTAGTTTGGTTTATAGGCTTGTAGGTCATCTGCGTATTCATTTACTCAGTGAATGAGTTTATTATTATCATTTCAAATTATTTTTGATTGAACTTTGGTGAGGATCACTTGTTACAATTGAATAGATCTAATTTTTATAGTATATGAATTTACCTTCGGCACAGTTTTAAAAATGGACTTGGTACATGTGATTGATGCTATTTCTGTGCCTAGTCGCTCAGTTGGGTCCTGCTCTTTGCGACCCCGTGGACTGTAGCCCACCAGGCTCCTCTGTCCCTGGCATTTCCCAGGCAAGAACACTGGAGTGGGTTGCCGTTTCCTCCTCCAGGGGATCTTCGCTGTTGCCATGTGAACACTGTCAGCAGGAAGCTGGCACGTGCTGCAGCCAGATCACCTTAGTGGCCATAATTAGTAAATAGGTGGAGAAAAATGTTCACAGAAGTGGACTATTAGAGCAGAATACATTTAAAGCAACTGCTCCTTAAGACAAGTCCTAATAGATGTTAATGTGTTAAGTGAAGTCCCGTTATTGAATCTAGTTCTGCCCTGAAAAAAGACGGACAATACAGTGGAACAGAGCAACAGATGAACAAGAGAAACAAACTCAAAAGGTAATTTATAATATAATATACGTAAACACTTCAACTAAATAGGGGAAGAAAAGATGACTTATTCAAAAGTATAACCAAACTATAGACTGGCCTATAGAAAGACAGTGAGAGAGAGATTTCTATTTACTTCTTATATTATAATCAGTCCCAAATAGGTTAGAGAGTAAAGCATAAATACAATAAAATGAAATAAAGCCATAAATGACAAAAACTCTCTACACACGAATTTTTACATAACCTCGCAGTATGGGAACCCTTCTTAAGCAAGGCATGGAACTCAAAGACATAAAAGAATATTGAAAAGTTCCATCACTTTCAAAATTAAAATTTCAGTGTGATAAGATACGGCAAGTAATGTCAAAAGGCAAATGACAAACTGGGAAGAGATATTTGTGACACACACGGCAAATTTAGGGCCAATTTACTTAATTTACAAAAAGCTCATAAAATAAATGCAAGAAAGATAACCCAATAGAAAATGAAACAAAGGTAGTAAACATAAAGTTCATGGCAAAGAAAGTCTCTGACTAATTAATCTAAGAAAGTCTTATGCATAATTAAATAAATATGACATAGCATTTAAAAATCTGGGGACTTCCCTGGTGGTCTGGTGGTTTCCAGTGGTTAAGAATCTGCCTGCCACAGTGGAGGACACGGGTTTGATTCCACATGCTGTGTAGTAAATAAGTCTCTGCAGCGACGCCCAGGAGCCTAAAGCCCACGTTCTGCAAGGAGAAACCACCGCCGTGAGAAGCCCACACACAACAACCAGAGTAGCCCCCACCCTCTGCAACTAGAGAGAGCCTGCACGCAGCGAGGAAGACCCACCGCAGCCAAAAAGAAACGCCTCATTAAAAAACCTACCTGATGGTTAAAAATCTGACAGTAGTCAGTGCTTATTTAAGTGTGAAACCTGAAATCCCAGTTACTATTGCCCAGAATATCGATTATGACAGCAATTTTTAGAGGGTTTTGTTCCAATATTTTACAATTTAAGGAACCATGAACTAAGATTTCTGCTTACACTAATGATGGAGTAGCTTACTTTAGGGGCTTGCCTGGTGGCTCAGGTGGTTAAGAATCTGCCTGCAATGCAGACGTGGTTTCGATCCCTGGGTCGGGAAGATCCCCTGCAGGAGGAAAGGGCAACCCACTCCAGTATTCTTGCCTGGGAAATCCCATGGATGGAGGAGCCTGGCGGGTTACAGTCCGTGGTGTTGCCAAGAGTCAGATACGGCTGGGCTTCCAACACTACTCCTACTGCTAGCTTACTTTATAGACTAATCCACATAAAAGAATCATCAGATATTTTAAAAATAATTATTCAAGTGTACTAGAAAGTGACCCCAAAATGTATGAATGCTGAATGTTTACAGGAAGGGGATGCATCGGGTGATATTTGCATGTCTGGAGCCTTTCTCTTGAAGGTGCTCACCAGTCTTTACTGGGTAAGGTAACTAGGAATAAAACAGAAACCTTTTACCGCACTGTGAGCAAATGAGACCCGAAGCAAGGGAAGAAAGCCCTTCTTCTGCCAGCACATCAGGGCTTGGGGGGCAGAGTTTGGGAGGGGACTTAGACTTCACTTGATCCCTTGGCTGGGCAAAATCATCCCCTGTACAAACTGCCCAACTGTACACACACCCCTGGAAGAAGCCATAATACCCTGGAAGGTGGGTGTGACTCTAGCCGAGGGCTCCAGTTTTGACCTTGGACAGCTGTGATCTTTGTGTCCAACCGCAGCCCCCCTAACTCCATATCACTTGGTAGATATGAGATTTAGAGCAAAATATTTAAAGGCTCCTTAACAAGAGAAGAGAAAGTCTAAATATGACTTTTGCTCATTTATCATTTCTGAGTTTCCCATTGTTTTTCTCTTCAAATGAAAATGTCTGGAGGCATTTAGGCCTTAATGTTCTTTTTCAAAAAGTAGCAACATTATTGAGATATTATTCACATGGAGTTCACTCATTTAAACAACTCGATTGTTTACTAAAAAGGCAGTTCTGCGACCATTGCCACAATTTTAGAACAGTTTTATCATTCCAAAAAAGAAAACCCCTACTGTTTTAAGAAAACCCAACTGCACGCCCTGACCTAGATACATATTCCGGACACAGTAGAAATGAAATCGTAAGATATGTGAGCTTTTGTGACTGGCTTCTTACACTTAGCATATTATTTTCAAGGTTCACCCATCCTGTAGCATGAGTCACTATTTTATTCCTTTTTATTGCCAGACAATATTTCATTGTTGGACTTCCCTGGGGGCTCAATGGTAAAGAATCTGACTGCCAAGCAGAAGACACAGGTTTGATCCCTGCATCTGGAAGATCTCCTGAAACAAAAAAAGGCATCCCCTCCGGTATTCTTGCCAGGGAAATCCCAAGGACAGAGGAGCCTGGCAGGCTATGGTCGGCGGGGACGCGAAAGAGGTGGACATGACTTAGCGACCAAACAACAGTAGCTTATCGTATGAATAGACTGCATTGACATCCGTTGGTCATTTGCTGAATCTCAAGTTTGTTGCCATCTTCCAGCTCTTCTGAACATTGTTGCTATCAACATTCATGGACAAGTTTTTGCGTGAACATATGTTTTCATTGCTATTTATACTTCAGATAAAACCACAAACCCGTGTTTTTATTGTTTAGTCTGCCAAGTCATGTCTGACTCTTTTGAGACCCCATGGACTATAGCCCACCAAACTCCTCTGTCCATGAGATTCTCCAGGCAAGAATACTGACGTGGGTAGCCGTTCCCTTCTTCAGGGGATCTTCCTGACCCAGGGATGGAACCTGAGTGTCCTGCGTTGGCAGGCAGATTCTTTACCACGGAGTCACCGGCAAAGCCCAAAGTCACAAACCCATGTCCTGTTCTAAAGGCCCCACCTGGTTATCTTCAGACATTCTTGCTCCTTTCCTAAGCCCCAGACATATTGACAACTTCCAGCTGCTTGAAGAAATCCCAGCAGGTTCTCTGCCTGGAAGTTTATCTGCCTAGAATGATCCTCCTGCGGGATTTTCCTGCCCAGACCTACTCTTTCTTCAGGTTTCACGTTCAGAGTCACTCCTCAGAGTAGCCTTCCCTGATCCCCTTCAGAAACCAGTCCCCTTGGAATCCTCATAGTACTGGTGCTTTTTTCTGGATAATCTTTATTGCAATCTGTAACTCGGTTTTTATCTATGTGATTTTTATTTGTAATGTTAGTCTTCTGAAGGGCTAAGTTCTCCTATAGGACAGGGGTCAAGTATACTCTGATTGTCATTGTTTCCCAAGGACTGAGTGTAAGGCCTGACGTGTGGCTAGAGGGTTGGTAAGTACTGAGAGAATGAGGGAACAAATGAGTGAATGATGCATGGGTGGAGGGATGAATGTATGAGACAAAGGGAGAGCTCTTAGAAAAATCCGAAGCCCGGACATCTAGGTCTTGAGAATGGACCAAGACTCAATGTCACAAAAGGGCAGTCTGAGCGCAGACAGAAGTGGGTCTCTTGGCATCACTCCCCCTGTGGATTCCAAACATTCATCCCCATTCGCTTCATCCTCTTAGCAATTTAGTGGTTTCTGGTGCTTGATGCCAACCAAGTTAATGCAAATCACATCACAGCCTTGATGTGTCCTTTCCGAGAGCACTAGCAATCAGTTTCCTTCCTGATTACCTCTACCACCATGAATAATTATTAATGTTATTATTAGACTTAAAGTGTGACTAACAAACAGCCCTCTCAAAAGGCCTCTTACATTATATATTAAGATCCTCAAGATGTTATTGACATTAGGTCCGTAAGACTGGGAGCTCTCCCTGGACTTTCTTTAAAGGAAGGAGAAGAAAATGGGCTCTTTAAAGGAGGTTTCTAAGACCTTGCTCCTCCAAGGTTAGTTAGTGATAGATTCTGAAATTCTGCTCCCTGCATGCAGAGCACCAACTCAAGGACTTTGCGTGTGATTCCTCACTGAAGTTGCACACTACCCCCAAAAGAAGCGGGTGATATCATTATGGCCATCTTGTGGCTGAAGCAACAAGCCAAGTGGTGTGAGATAACTTGTTCCAGGACACGCAGGGAACCAGTGGCTGAGCTGGCGGGATCAAACATAGGCCAAGACCCACTCTCCCAAGAGCAATCTTACTTGTTGGACTTGAGAGAGAATTCTACTCCTTGACACTATGAAAAATTCCAGCCATGATCCTAAAAAGGTTCAGCAAAGTCATATCCACGGTCTTTCCTTAATCACCGTTCACAGTGTGGGTTATTGAAGAAGAGTCTGGACTACCCTATTTCCCTCATAGGCACCCCTGTGTTCCCCATGAGATTCACACACAAGACCCTTTTCGCCCAAGAGGGTAAACAATCATTGTATCTTTACTATTCTTTACAAGGCTTCCCTGGTGGCTCAGTGGTAAAGAATCTGCCTGCCAATGCAGGAGACGCAAGGGATATGGGTTCGATCCCTGGGTCCAGAAGATGCCCTGGAGTAGGAAATGGCAACCTTTCCAGTATTCTTGCCTGGGAAATCCCATGGACAGAGGAGCCTGGCGGGCTACAGTCATGGGGTCGCAAAAGTGTTGGACATGACTTAGCCACTAAACACAAACAAAAACAAATTCTTCACAAAGTGGTTAAAATAAAAATTTAATATCATATTAAAAATACAATCCTTCTAGATTTATGTAGTTTTATTATCTACTCCTACAAGAAACCATGAAACTTCACACAAAATAGGTCTTTGCTTAAAAGGGAAGAAATGTGAGGATTTCCCTGCTGGTCCAGTGTTATGACTTCACCTTGCAAGGCAAGGAGTGCAAGGTCAATTCCTGGTTGGGGAGCTTGGATCTCACATGTCTCATGGCCAAAAAACCAAAACATGAAACAGAAGCAGTGAGTAACAAATTCAATAAAGGCTTTAAAAGTGGTCGGCATTAAAAAAAAAAAAAAAACTTCATAGAAAAATGAGAGAAATGGGAAAATTGGGTGTATTAAAGATAAGATTTCTTAATTTAGAGAAGCACAACTACTGTTGATGGGAAGATTAGTGAAATACTCAGGAGACTAATTTCAGTAGCAGGGAAGGTGGATTAATTCTTTCCAGATTGTGAGGACGTTAGGGAAATAGCCAGAGTGAAGGGACCTCCGGGCTTGAGGTGACATTAGAGATAATCTCTCTCAATATGTTCATTTCACTGATGAAGATCCAAGTGGGATCACTCCCCGCCTGCACGCCTGACTGTCTCTCTAACACAGGGCTCGTTTGCTGAGAGCGGACTCTAATCTCCGCCACGTGACAATGGTGTTAAATTGGCAAAACAGGAGAGAATTCTCGAGTTCAGTGTGAGTTGGCTCCTGCCTTGTGTTCAACTCGACTTTCTCTTAAAGCCAAAGGACCCTGGGTTAGTTATTCTTTTATGATGTGACTCAAATGTCAAGCTAGATTTTTGTACTGTCTTTTTTTTTTTCCTCTCCAGAAGCAACCATGCATCCCTTAGCCTGACGATCCAGCGATTTGTTGAAGGAAAATATATAACAGAGAAGCTCAAGCAAGCAGATCTGAAGAGGCACAAGAGAAATAAATCATTTTTAGCCCAAATGTTACGGATAACTTTGGTAGATAAAATTTATACTGCAAGCATTTTTATTTGCAAGAGAGTCACAAAATAGTTTATACATTTTTTTCAAGAAAAGATAACTTGAGGAAAGAAAAAATTTGATCTAATATATTCCATGAGTTGAAGTCAATATTTAGAAACTTTTAATTTTCTGTACTTGATAGCAGTTGTCTCACCCACTCTTATTTAGAGTGATTCCTGGATATAGGAAACAAATTGTTTCCATTCTGTTGTTTCTTTTTTACTGTATATTGTGATCATCACTCTACATTACAACACTTAGTATACAGAAATTCAAAAGCTCAATTTCCAACCTTCTCATTAGACTTTGTGTCTGTGTGTGTTGAAAATAAGAATGTTCTCATTCCAAACCACATTTAGTTGAAAGCATTTTGGCTTCATTTTTAATTCCTAGTCAGAACCATGTGTTACAGAGTCATTTAAAACAGGCTTGAGCTGGGTGATGACCAAGTAAATTCATTCCATAAAAAGGAAATCTATTCTGTGTGTGTTTGGGAATTATACCTTTTAGCTCATATTTACCACATGCAGCAAAGCTGGGAGCAAGCTGCAGGCTGTGCTGTACCCTTGGGGATTTGGGGAAGGGAGAGAAGTCAAGGACATCTTGCCAGAAAAACATTTCTACATGAGGCAAAACACATATGTGATGTTCCATGGAAACTTCCTTCCCCCTCGCAGCCCCCCTAAAAGCACTGCAAGACAGGTGATTCGACCTTCTTTCTTTATTTCTCGTTACTCATTTATTTTACTTTTGGTTGTGCTGGGTCTTCGTTGCTTTGTGTGGGCTTGCTCAGTTGCAGCAAGCCGAGTGATGGCTACTTTTCTCGTTCCAGTGGCTTCTCCTGGGACAGAACACAGACTCTGGGGTCCTCAGGCTTCAGCAGTTGCAGCCATGGGCTCAGCAGTTGTGGTGCACGAGTTTAGTTGCTCTGTGTTCTTATGAGATCTTCCCGGACCAGGGACTAAACCCACGTCTCCTGCATTGGCAGGCAGATTCTTATCTACTGAGCCACGAGGGAAGTCCCGACATCATCTTTCTGCCTCTCCCCAATGACTTGAATGAGAGCCAGGGCCCTGGGTTCCATGTCAGAGCTCTGGGTGGACTGACTGCCTTAGTGAAGGATGGGAGTTGCTGGAATTCATACGAAAGGGCTTTCAGACTCCATTTCTCCAGGTCAAGCTGCCTCTGACCTGAGCACAGAAAATGAATTTCGAGGAAGAGAAGAAAGCTCAGTTTTCAGGTCCATCAGATCCCTGGCCTCTTCATAAGACCCACTGGCCCTGCAGGAGAGCTTCTTGGTAGGTTGAGGAATCTTTTCGTGCCTATGGCAGCCTCCTCTCCAGTGGGTGGTGAGGGGTTTCAAGAAGGTTCCTGGTTCAAGGCGGGTTCCTGGTTGTCTACGTGAGCAGTGTCTGCCACTGACAATTCAGGTCTCCTTTCAAGTAATTAAAAGATTTCAACTAATGCTGAACACAGGAGAAAGGGGAGGAAATCCAGTGTTAATGCTCTTGAATTTTAGCAGAGTAGATGGGTAAGCATGGGGGAACTGTGAAGTGGGTGATCCCTAGAGTGCTGGAATCAGGAAGGGTTTCAGAAAGTGATGGTGCTAGTGGTAAAGAACCTGCCTGCCAATGCAAGAGACACAAGAGACATGGGTTCAAACTCTGGGTGGGGAAGATGCCCTGGAGGACGGCATGGCAACCCATTCCAGTATTCTTGCCTGGAGAATCCCGTGGACAGAGAAGCTTGGTGGGTTACATACAGTCCATAGGATTGCAAAGAGTGGGACACGACTGAAGTGAAACATTCTCATTCATTCTTTGGAAAATAAGTATCTGGAACATCTACTCCATTTCATGGATGAGAAAATTGAGACTCTGTATGGGAAAGAACTTCGAGGTTAGGAAGGAAGTTTGCCCTTTTGATCATATACTTTGTTCAGCACTGAATATAAAGACTGGACCTTTTCACAAGATGTGGGGACTAGATGCAGCAAGAAATTCTGGAGACATAGGAATAGAGAGGTTGCAAACTCCAAGGCTTAATGGGATCTGGCACATAAAGTAACGGAATGGCTATAAGGTCAGTGTTAATCTCAGCGTTGGGGCAGGTGACAGGGAATGGTGGGGTTTCCTATCCAAAGAGGACAGCTCCTATCCAGATCCAGCTGTCATTGTCTCTTAGGAGAGAGAACCAGGGTACCACTTCTTTCTCCTTTCCACAAGAAGCCAGGAGATGAAATGTTCGTGCGGAAATCTCAATTTTAAAATGTCAATAATCAATCTGATTGTGAACTCTGGTTTAGTTGAACACAGCACATCTGCATGGGACTTCCCTGGTGGTATAGTGGCTTAGATTCTGCGCTCCCAATGCAGGGGACTCAGGCTTGATCCCTGGTCAGGGATCTAGATCCCACATGCTGCAATGAAAGATCCTGCATGCCATAACTGAGACCCAGTGCTGAGTTCTGCTGAGTCGCTTCAGTTGTGTCCAACTCTTTGCGACCCCATGCACTCTGTCCTCAGGATTCTCCCGACAAGAATCCTGGAGTGAATTGCCTCGCCCTCCTCTAGGGGATCTTCCTGACTCAGGGATTGGACCCAGGTCTCTTATGTCTCCTGCGTTGACAGGTGGGCTCTCTACTGCCAGCACTACTGGAAAGCCCAAGACCCAGTGCAGTCAAATAACTAAATATCAAAAAGAAGAAAACAAAACAAAATACCCGCAGGAGACGTTTAGCTAGTGACCTATAGTTTGAGGCTTCTGGTTTAGAGGGTAAAGAGACCTTGCAGTCCAGAAGCCCTGTCTCCTAGGGGCCTGCCAGCCTATGGACCAAGGACCTTTACAGACACAGAGATCTTTGCGTTCTTGGTTCATGGGCAGCTGTGAGTTGAGGCTTGAGAGATGAGGTATAGCCTCTTGGCACAAAGAACTTTGTTCAGCTGTTCCTTTTTCCAGTCCTAGCTACAGCACAGGCTTCTAAAGAAACTTCCCTATCCTTTGGCATTGCTCAGGCCAAAGGGGTTTCCATTCATTCATGCTGTTTTTAGGGGCTGGATTGGCACCCAGTGTTGGATACAGAGCATGGATGTAATTGGAGCTATTGTTTGGTTGACCAGATGTTTCTTGTAACTCTGGGGTCCTTTTAATTTTGCATTAAAATGCTTCTGCATTATGTCAAGGAAACATGTAGTATATTAACCTGCTTCCAAGGAGAGAAGAAATATTCTGCCCTTTCCCTTGAGCTCCCAAGTAAGGAAATGCTATAGGGATTTTTAAATGATAAAATGTGTTTGCTTGTTGTACAAATTTGCAATTATTTCCCTACCCTCCAGATAAAGAGAAACAAAACAATAAATGCTAAACTAATACCTGTAGCTGTTATCAATGCATGAGACTCAATTTTTTTCATTCTTGCTTCTTCTCTTAAAATTTTCTCTTTCCCTTTATGTGTTTTTCTTTGTGAGCCACTTTATTTTCTAGTAATTCCACCCTGCATGACTTGAAATGTGTTCAATAGCCTTTGCCAATGGAAAGTTTTCTTTATTTCTAACCTAAGAGCTCACTGTAATGGGTTAAACCTTTATTTATTTTTCCTATAAGAGTTGAGAATGTGATGAGAACCCTGAGATTTAACTCCACATGTGCCACTAATGAATTGCATGCCTTTAGGAAATTCCTTAGCGTCCCTGGGATCTGCTTTCTTTGTATAAAATCTGGGTGGGGATATATTGGACTGTGTGCTGCTATTAGAATATAGGCTGGTTAGTGCAACTGGGAAGGCAAGGAAGGAATTTGCTTTGCCCAGTACTATGCACTTGCTGGATTAGTGCATGGAACATGTATTTTCTCATGAATAAATTGGAAAAGCAATTCAGTAGGTGCATATGCTGATTGTCGAGAAGCAGTTTTATATATGAAAGGTATAATGGTGTATCAAACATTTCATTAATATAACTCTAAAATTAAATTGCAGCCTGACTCCTCTGCCTTATTGTCCAGTTCATTTCATCATCTTTATGAGTTTCTTATGGAGCCTGCCACAAATTCCCTGTATTTCTTATATTTTTTTACCAAAATAATTTCCATCATCTTTAAATGAAACTTCCAGAGGTTAAAAATTTCACTTATATTTATACAATTCAAAACCAGTTATTTTATTTTTCTGTTTACTAATAATATGTACACATGTATCAAACTTAGTATAGGTATATAATCATGATAAATGTTTTATGTTTTGATTTATTGAACCATTATTTAGCAATCAAAATACATTTTGTGCTTCTTCTTCACTTATAAATTTTAGTGTCATTAAACTAACTCATGGGCTTCCCAGGTGGCACAGTGGTAAAGATTCCACCTGCCAAGCAGGAGATGTGGGTTCAATCCACATCTGGGAGGATTCTCTAGAGAAGGAAATGGCAACCCACTCCAGTATTCTTGCCTGGGAAATCCCATGGACAGAGGCGCCTAGAGGGCTATAGTCCATGGGCTTGCAAAAGAATAGGACACAATTTAGGGACTGAACAACAACAAACTACCTCATAAGTTATTTCAATAGTGTTAACATACCATCATTCCTAAAACACTCCTATTGGTGTATGCTTAGGTGGGTATTTTCCATGTATTAACCTCTTATGCCTGACTACAAACTCTGAGATCCTGAAACCAAGTTTTGTTTACCATTTGTAATTGTCAATGTTCCATGCAAGAGACCAAAAGCAAGATATCTCAAGCAGATGGAGATTTAGTACAGGGAAGCAGTGGTTACACAACTGTGTTGGAAAGGCTAAAGGCTAACAAAGGAGGAATTAGAGACTGTCACACGGACCACTCTTTTAAAGAAAACAACACCTCAAGAAGCCAAGAAGACTGCCGCTGCCTCACCTCTGAAGATCCGTGTCTCCACACCTGGTCTCACTACAGGACTGGCCAAGAAGCAGAATCAACAATGGCCTCCACTCACCTCCTCCTTCCTTTGACTCACGCGTACATCGAACTTCTGGGCCATAGTTTGCATCTGGGTTCCCAGCTGCCAGAGAGTCTATAAAACGTGAGTTCTCACCTCTCCAGCCTCTGCAGTGAAGCCTTTCCAGTTTCTTCCCACACTGGAAAGAAATGGGTATGGGTGTTGAAAGGCCACTTTCAAATCACGTACCACGCATCACTTTCCCACTACCAAGAATGATGCTGGGCACGAGAAGGTGCTCAGTTATTCTGTTCTGAGTGATTGTATTAGTAGCTAGGTCTCCTTTTTGAAGGTGTCTGTGGCCCATCTGGCAAAAGATATGATTCCACCTACAATACAAAGCCAGTCAAATGATTTCTCAAGGAAGGAAGTAACCATTCGCTGATTAGAAAGACAGAGATGGACCTTTATAAAGGATTATTATTAATTACATGTGATACTAAAAGATACTTAAAAGTGAGCTCAAACATCATTCTTTTGCACGTGGGTATTCGGTTTTTTTTAATGGCTTCCATAGTGGCTCAGTGGTAAAGAACCTGCTTGTGATACAGAAGACTTGGGAGGAGATGCGGGTTGGATCCCTGGGTCGGGAAGATCCCCTGGAGAAGGAAATGGCAACCCCCTCCAGTATTCTTGCCTAAAAAATCCCATAGGCAGTCCATGGGGTCACAAAAGAGTCAGACATGACTTAGCAACCAAACAACAACAATCCGGTTTTTTCAGCATCATCTGTTGAGGATAGTATCCTTTCCCCATTGTGTAGATTTGGTTCAATAAAATTTTAAAATAAACATTGCTTGAGAAGGTGTTGTTGGTTTAAGCTCTGTTAATTTCTGTTGTTTAAGCTCCCCAGTTGTGGTCTTTGTTACGGCAGCCCCAATAAAGTAACACAAGAGGGATGTTGTGGGGAAAGTGGTTGAAAAAGGCAATTAGGGGCCACATCAAGGAATCTGGGTATTTTGTACTCCACGTCAAGTGGAGACCTGGCTGCGGGGGTCGGGGTGGGAGACAGGGAGCTCAGGGACTCTCCCCCGGTCCAGGCAGGAGGAGGGGGACCCGGCAGAGGCAGGGCTGTGGGACAGGGGCCCTTGCTGCTGACGGACTTCAAAAGTACCGCAGGGGAGGTGGCCAACCAGTGCTGAGGTTGCAACCTGGTCAGAGAAAGGGGGAAGGGCTGTCAGGGATTCCTTTTGGAAAAAACTGGTCTTGTGAAAAAAATCCATCCACATGGAAACTGCTCAGTAAGTCATAAGTTTGGGACTGGACCTGAGGGCAAAGGCAGAGATGTCTATTCCAGAGCTGGCAGCTTTGGGGTGAAGCTGAAGCGGCCACCATGGACAGAAGCACCAAAAGCGTCATAGGGGACAGTGGGCAGAGGGAAGAGAGTGCAGTGTTTGCCTGTAAATGAGTCCCTTAGGTGAAATTCTCAGACAGCCCATGAATATTTTTATGCCTCTTAAGATGTGTTGCTAAGTTGCTCTTGAGAAGGACTGTACCAATTTATGATGTCACAAACCAGCATTGCACAAGTAGATCATTTACTATTACATTTTACAGTCTATTTGTGGTCTGTGCTTTGAGCCATCATTGACTCCCTGGGGTAGCTATTGCTTCTTTAAGATGAGCTATTCTCTGAGTTCATGACTTGATTTCCTCTGTTAGAGTTACACTGGGGTTCACTTCCTTTGTTGCTATGTTTTCCATGATCCCTGTCGCCATCAGTACCACTATCATGTTAGCAGAAAAGCCTGGGCTCACCCAGTATTCTAGGGATGGTTGCCCGGGAAGTCCTAAATCCATGGATGCAGCGGTTGTTGCTGTTTAGTTGCTATGTTGTGTCCCCATGAACTCTTTGCGATGCCATGGACTGCAGCACGCCAGGCTTCCCTGTCCTTCACTATCTCCCGGAGTTTGCTCAAACTCATGTCCATTGAGTTGGTGATGCCATCAAACCATCTCATCCTTTGTTGCCCCCTTCTGATCCTGCCCTCAATCTTTCCCAGCATCAGTGGCTTTTCCAATGAGTCAACTCTTCACATCGGGTGGCTGAACTATTAGAACTTCAGCTTCAACATCAGTCCTTCCAATGAATATTCAGGGTTGATTTCCTTTAGGATTTGGAAATGCTGGTTTGATCTCCTTGCCGTCCAAAGGACTGTCAAGAGTCTTTTCCAGCACCACAATTTAAAGGCATCAGTTCTTTGGTGTTCAGCTTTCTTAATGGCCCAGCTCTCACATCCATACATGACTACTAGAAAAACCATAGCTTTGACTACATGGACCTTTGTCGGCAAAGTGAGGTCTCTGCTTTTAATATGCTATCATAACTTTCCCTCCAGGGAGCAAGCATCTTTTAATTTCATGACTGCAGTCACTGTCTGCAGTAATTTTGGAACCCAAGAAAATAAAATCTGACACTGTTTCCACTTTTTCTCCTTCTATTTGTCATGAAGTGATGAGACTGGATACCATGATCCTAGTTTTTTGAATGTTGAGTTTCAAGCCAGCTTTTTCACTGTCCTCTTCACTCTCGTAAAGAGGATCTTTAATTCCTCTTCTCTTTCAGCCATTAAAGTGGTATCATCTGCATATCTGAGGTTGTTGATATTTCTTCTGGCAATCTTGATTCCAGCTTGTGATTCATCTAGCCCAGCATTTTACACAATGCCAAAGAATGTTCAAACTACTGCAAAATTGTACTCATTTCACATTCTAGCAAGGTAATGCCCCAAATCCTTCAAGCTAGTGATCAGAAGTATATGCACCAAGGATTTTCAGGTGTACAAGCTGGGTTTAGAAAAGCTAGAAAAGGCAGAGGAGCCAGAGATCATATTGCCAACATTTGTGGGATCTAGACAAAGCAATGATCCAACAAAAGGGCTTGCATATGGGCTTCCTTGATGGCTCAGATGGTAAAGAATCTGCCTGCAATGCAGGAGAGCCTGAGTTCAATTACTGGGTTGGGAAGATTCCCTGGAGGAGGAAACGCCAACTCATTCCAGTATTCTTGCCTGGAGAATTCCATGGACAGAAGAGCCTGGCAGGCTACAGTTCTTGGGGTTGCAAACAGTCAGACATGACTGACTGGCTAACACTTCCACTTCCACTCTGCATAGAAGTTTAATAAGCAGGGTGAAAATATACAGCCTTGACGTGCTCCTTTCCCAGGTTTAAACCGTCCATTGTTCCACGTCTGGTTCTAACTGTTGCTTCTTGATCTGCACACAGGTTTCTCAGGAGCCAGGTAAGGCGATCTGGTATTCCCATCTCTTTAAGAATTTTCCACAATTCGCTGTGATACACAAAGCCAAAGGCTTTCCTGTAGTCAATAAAGCAGAAGTAAATGTTTTTCTGGAATTCCCTTGCTTTCTCTATGATCCAGTGATGGCGATATGATCTCTGGCTCCTCTGCCTTTTCTAAACCCAGATTGTACATCTGGAAGTTCTTGGTTCACAAACTTCTGAAGCCTAGCTTCCAGGATTTGGGGCATTACCTTGCTAGCATGTGAATGAGCACAACTTTTTGGTAGTTTGAACATTCTTTGGCCACCTGATGTGAAAAACTGACTCATTGGAAAAGACCCTGAAGCTGGGAAAGATTGAAGGTGGGAGGAGAAGGGGATGACAGAGGATGAGATGGTTGTATGTCATCACCGACTCAATGGACATGAGTTTGAGTAAACTCTGGGAGTTGGTGATGAACAGGGAAGCCTGGCATGCTGCAGTCATGGGGTCACAAAGTAATCCAGTTAGCTGCATGCTTTCCACGCCCATGATGAGTGGAGTTTAGCTAATGCAGTGCACATGCGCACAGGGAGCGGGAAGAGATGATCGATGGCCCCACACACGTGGCAAATAAAACGTTTGACAAGCAATCTTCCGTTTTTAATAACATGAAACATTTTGAGGGAAGGGAAACCGGGAGAAAAATAAATCTATTTTTATAGAAGAAGCAACGAAATACCGTAGGAGAAGGCCAAGTATGTGTTCAATAAGATTATCATTATAGGTGATTTCAATTATTCCAAACTAATTAAAAAATCTCTTAAGATATTCCACACCACAACCCCCCTGGAAAAAAGAGACATGCAGCAGAGAGCTTGGCTATCTTCTGATTCAGAAACTCCCCAGAGCAAAATTCCACATTCCTCGCCCCTGACCAAGATGGTGCCTGCAAATTAGAATTAGCCAAAGACACCAAGGTCAGATCGAGCTGCAGATTTATTACAAAGATGACAGGAGATTTAATTTAAAAACAGTATTTCTCTCCACTCCTTGGAAAGCACCTTCCATCATGTGGTGCTTGCTGGCTGGTTGCAGACGGGATGGAAGGCTTCCAGTCGCCTTCTGGGGTACCCGGGCTCTTCTCAAAGCCTTACTTCCTGCAGTAGGGCTATCTTTTGAGTAATACATCATCGGTGTGTCCTGTGCAGATTATTGCACTAATACATCATTAGACCAACAACTTGCTTTGGTGATGGATGGTATAATAGACCCTGGGAGGTGCAATCCACTCGGTGATGGAATGCCCCCTTGTTCTAATATATACTCACAATACTGCCCTTTGGGTCCCCGGTGAAGGCGAGAGGACAGACTTCAGAGTGGGTTTTGTTTAAAGAAGCACAAATGAAGCGCTTTACAGCGGAGTGTTCCTTGTAGATCATCCCAGAACGTGATTTGTATTCTGATTGTCAGGCGATAAAAGGACAAAGGCATATAAACCCAGCCTTCTGCTAGATTCTAAAAAATCTTTTCTTGGGTAAGCTCTGTTGAAAGTTTCAAAGGGAGTGACCTCTTTAGGACTTGTGTGCCTCAACTACTGGGGCAAAACTGGTTGCTCTTTAATGCTCAATGAATGTGTTACCCTTGGTGTCCTGTATGTAAGCTTTGAGTGGAGAGTTACTGCAGTCCTATTTTCTGACAGATTAGGTCCACTCTTAGGTAAGGAGGACATTCTTAAAAGTCAAGCTCTATCAATTATAAGAGGGTTTGATTTCTGCTTTCTTTAGCTATGGATTATAGGTGGGCCCACCTGAGCACAAGAAGCCGGACACCACAGTCATACACAGGTTTCACTCACACCGTCTCTGCTATTCATAATCCTTTGGGTTGTCATTCAGCCAATCAACTAATGAGATTTCCCAAATGTCTGAATGATTCTTCTATAAGAAGCTCATAATACCAGGGCCAACCTTGGGGTATCTTTTAACCTTTAGGCTTGTTCCAGTTTAAGATTATTTCAGTGAATAGGCACAGTGAAAGATATGAGTATAATATACTGACTTATATGTTTTTGATTGTTGTGGAAATGATTAAGAACAACAGTAATCTCATATTGTGTGACTTCCCTGATGGCTCAGATGGTAAAGAAACTACCTGCAATGCCAGAGACCTGGGTTTGATCCCTGGGTCGGGAAGACGTCCTGGAGAAGGGAATGGCAATCCACTCCAGTATTCCTGTCTGGAGAAATCCATAGACAGAGGGGACTGGTGAGCCATGGTCCATGAAGTTGCAAGGGGTAGGATACAACTGAGTGATGAACACTTTCTTCTTAGAGGGGCTTTATAAATGAGGATTTCTAAATGAAGGTTTCTTGGGTTTCTGTCACCCATGAGAACAGTGGTGTGGGATAATTCCAAGAGCATGCTCTTCTTATGTATAATACAGTTTCTTCAATGGGCTACTTTTTTCTGGAGAGGTGCGCACACTTTGACTTTATTTTTATTTTATTCTGTCTTGCAGAACTTTAAATTTCCTCCTCTTTCTCCATTCATTACCAGTCTCCAAAGTCTCCTCTTTGTTATTTTTTTTCCTTCAGAAACATAACTTTTCAAACTCTCTGTATGGGTCCCAGGTTCACCTTTACGTTTATTCCTGTTAGCGCTCTTGTCTACAAGGACTCTTTGGCAGTATTTTTACACTCACAGTGAAATTTCTATTTCTGAGGGTAATGTATCTCAGCTCCTTTTATTCTTTCCTGTGCAGCTTTTCAGAGTCTTTACCAGTTCTCCTAGCAAAGTTTTGTGGTAGATGTTTGAAAAGAAGTTCTGCTGGATCTTGACCTATATGGGTAAAGAATCCAGCTGCAATGCAGAAGAGACAGGAGATGTGGGTTCAATCCCATGGTTGGGAAGATCCCCTGGAGGAGGAAAATGGAAACTCATTCGAGTATTTTTGCCTGAAAAATCTCGTGGACGGAAGAGCCTGTCTGGTTAGCATCCAAAGGGTCACAAAGAGTTGGACACAGCTGAGCAGCTAAGCACCCATCCACACAGGAGTCCTGTAGTGATCACAGCGTGCTTGGAGGGAGAGAGAACGGAGTTTAGTGTTCTCTGGTTTGTATAGTTTGCAGAAAACATAGGCTTTATGTCGCTTTAGTTGTTCTTGTTGATTGGTAACATTTGTGGCAGATGTGTGGGGATAATTTGTTAAGTGTTCAGTCTCCATTGCTTTGGCTACCAGGAAATTCCTTTGATGCAATTTTAATTTATTCTTTACACAAGACCATTATAGAAGGGAATAAAAGATAGCTACAGAATAAACGGAATTACTTCTCTTGAAAATTTATTTTTTGTAAAACAAATACTAAAGAGTAAGATACATTTGTTTAGTAAACCTCCATTAACATATGATATAAATTTAATTGCTAATAAAGTTGTAATATCATTTAATATTGTGTATCCTATTGAAAACCTCATGGTTTCTAGAGACAGGTATCAGCAATGGAACCAAGGAGAATTAAGTAGGATTAAACTGAACAATCCACAGGATTTAACCTTGTTGAAAACTTTTCAGTATTACATGTTCATAAGTAATTTCTTAACAGTGATTAGAAGTTTGTTTATACAGTATAATTGTGTTCCATAATGAGTCTTTCTGTTACACAGATAATAAAGACAACTGGGATGTACTTTGGAGAAAACGCTGAAGTTTATTAAAGATATAAATTATGGATTCAACAAATGCAAAATAATAAGTTTGAACCATATTGTTTACATACTCAAGTAATTATTCTCCTATTTTCTTCTAATATCCTGTTGTTATTAAAAATGTTATACCCTATTAATCTTCCTCAACTTTTTCCCAGAGGTAACATTACTATTAAACACACACACATTTCTATATATTCAGATGTTCACAGACAACCAGGCACCTCGTGAGTATAATTACTAACATTGGTAATGAGGAACAGCACCACTGAAATACAAAAGAGATAACAGACATATCTTCCTAGGCTGTAACAGACTGTTTTCTAGTTTTATCCTACAATGTGTGAATTAGGAGAATTTGAACTTGGAGAAAGATAGATGAATAGAAGTTGGAGGGATATTTCCTGTATGCATCTTTGAGCTTGGCAGGAATTCAGGTTAAAGTGGTTTCGAACAACATCTGGCAGCCCGAAGATTTCTGAGGTGTTTCTTTCATAGCCACGGAGAAATCTTGATTAAATGAATCTTCCTTGTGGATCTTCGTAATTCCTCGTGAGAGGCATGATCCAAATTAATTTAATGTCACCTGGGGAAAAAGATTAAACCTATTGGCTGAACATCCCTATCTGTGGATAACATCTATTCTCTAAGCATGAATAATCAAGTGTTGATTACAGGATCAATTAAGCTTATTTTAAATCACACCTTTTTCTGAAATCTCTACATACTTTTTAGAGTATGTAGAAAAGGTGGGGGTGATGAAAAGGAAATGATTAATTGCAAAAATGTTCTGTGATGCTTTGTATTTTTAAAAATGCATTTGTGAGCCCCCTAAAACTTAACCTAACACTAACAGATGACAGAATAGGTACTGACAACCCATGTTTGATACATGGGGAACCCACAGCCACAGTAAGCTGCAAAAATCACTTGGCTACATTAATGTAACTGGGGTTGGGGCAGAAGTTTTCTGTCTCCTCCTTCAGTAACTTCTCAGTCATATCCTTCTGCTTAAGGAAATGGTCACCCACTCCAGGATTCTTGCCTGGAAAATCCCATGGATGGAGGAGCCTGGCGGGCTACAGTCCATGGGGTCACAATGAGTCAGTCACAACTGAGCAACTTCACTTTCTTTCACTTCACTTTAACTGCTTGCAAATTGATCCAGCATTCTCTAGTTAGAGTTCATTTTGGAAGCTGGCATTAAAGTTTTACTCAACAACCAAGGCATCTTTATTGACTTAGCTCTTGAATTGTTTTTTACTTCACAGAGAAGTTTGGAGGATGGATGCAGAGAAGGACACATGGAGTGAAAGAGTGAAGACAGTTATTGATCAGTCAATTATAGACGAGCCATTTGATCCCCACACACACTCAGAATGGCATGTTAGACTGTCCTGTTTTCTGATGACTTGGATACTCCATCAAAGAAACAAAAGTCCTGGATACACCGGGCCTCTAAAACCGTGTGTGCCTAACCATTTTTCAGTTGATAGAGGGACAGCAATTTCTGATGAAGCCTTCAGCGTCTCAAGTCATTGGGTGAATTTCCTTTCAAACTATTTTCTGGGCCAAATTTCACCTCTGCTCATAAGTCTTGATCAGATCAATATGAACCCAATGCCCACACTTTCTGACACATTCATCTAAATCATTTTTTTTCTTTTCCCACTATGGAAAAATCCATCTTTAAGACAAGGGCGAAACATAATTTTTCCATGTCAAAACAGTGCACGCAGAAAGTCATATTGTTTTTCTTCCTTTTTTGTCATATGTAATAGACACATTATTTTTACCCAAGGAAGAGTCAGATTTCAATCCTGCAAAAGAAGGGTCAGTAATAAGAACCTGATGAGTTTCAAATTTCCAGTCAGACTTCTTTAAGAAAGGTCGGTGCTTAAACATCTGGTCCTGTGGTCTGAAACCCAATGTGGAAAACACAGACACACATGCAAACACATATTACTAAGGATTCTCAGCACAGAAGAGAAAATTACTCATTGCATTTTTATATGGGTTTGCACTGTAATTTGGGCTGTAAAGTCAGTATTTGAGGGAAAGTATTCAGGGAGGTAAATTCCTTTTGCACTGGAAATTAAGACCCAGTTTTCAGATTCATAGCTTACCCACAGGAATATATCTCAGATAGATATTTGACACACAATACAGCACTTGATTTATTAGAATCCACTTTGTGCATTTTGGAGGGATAGCAACTTGGTATCTGCAAAATTCACAGCCAAACATGGTAGGTCATATTGTTGCTTGCTATGTTATAATGGCAACTATAATTGCTATTGTAATTGAGTCTCCCCAGGGTGTTTTTAAACAATATTTTGATCTAAGTCTGTAAGTATAAAAAATTCTGTTTTCCTCTAGTCTAAAAGTGAGGATAATTCAGGAAGAAGTGCATCTTGCTTCTGTAGGCAGCACACTCGTCACACGGAAGATAAATATACTTGAAATGCATTAAGTTTACTTTTCTGGAATAAGATAACTTTCAATTTACACATAGGTCATAAAATAGCTTTGCCAGCATTCTAAGTAGTTAGTCAGGCTAAAACTGAATCTCTAAAAGTTTGGAATTGTGGCTGAACTTCTTCTAATCAAGAAAATTCATTTCCTGGGTGTTGGACCTTGGCATTCTGATGTATGTGATATACTGAAAATGGTTAGAAAAAAGTAAGTAGATAGAAATATACCTTTGTGTTTCAGCAGGTTGGAGAATTTAGACATTTTATGATGACTTTTTCTACAACTTGATGAAGTGTTGCATGTGTGTGATTAATTTGGATAAATATGCTACTTTGTTATTTTAATTCTCTTCTTAAATATAAGGTCTAGATATGACTTTCCTTCACCCTCCTTTAAGTACTATTCTAAATTCTGTTGGAATATTTCTAACTTTAAAATTTTATATTTGATATAACTCGATTTATATCACAGCTCTCTAAGTTAGGAACTTCAAACTTTCATTTTTCTGAAATCATTTTTCATCTTTCCTGAATTCATCATCCAGCTGAATTTAGAGACCTGGACTCCAGGGTAAATCCATCTTCTCAAGACTGAAAGACTTGCCTTCAGGTCTCATGGGTACATTTCACACCTCCCACTTTTATTTCCCATACTCCATCCCTATACACTCATAGTTATTCTAGCAATTTGAGTTCCACTGGCTGAAAAATGCTTGATACACAAAGGCAGTGATCACCAGTTAATTTGGTTCATTCACCCGAAGAGAAGAACTTTGAGAAACAACCTATTCCCTAAAATATTTTAATATTTATATCCAACTGCTTTTTCATATGTGTGAAGTATGCAAATAGGCATCATTCCCAGAATATTGTTATTATTTACATTTAAGAATAAAATAGCCTGTCATTCTTTTTCATGGAATCTGATATCCTAGTGATTCAATAGCCATTATCACCCATTTGAGAAATACACAAGTTATTATTTAACAGTTAGAAATTATTTATAATGTATACACACATAGGCATAAATGTATACTTTTTCTGTTTGAACTTGCATTTTCATGCCACTTCTGGAGCAGAATTTTCTGAGTCTAGTATATTTTTTGATTTAATATCTTCTCTCGATCAGTCTTTGATACTTCTTTATAAAAAACAAATATGACAAATACTTAAATTTCAATCTTTAAAAAATTTATTGTGATCATAAGCCAATATTAAAAAATTTATTTCTGCTTTAGCTATAGTTAAAAAGTACTTTAGTATTAACACACAATTGATCAACATAGTACAAATTTTATAGGTAATTATTAAACATATCAAATGTATTTGGAAATACATCTTTTGGTAAAATGAAGATTTTTAGAGTTGACTTAGAATGCATAATGAATATGGCTATATATGACATTGTTGGAGAGGAAGCAGAGTCTGTCTCTATTTTAAAATAGATGTGAATGCTGAGGGGACTTGTCGACATCAATGAACAGGTAAATGCTTCATGATAGAAACTCCCTGAAATGCTCTGAGTTATATGTCAAAAATCTTAGTGACCTAAAACTTCAGGAAATTAATTATGTCAACTGCCATCTTCTATTAATTCCTCCTCTAGTTTTGCTGAAAGCAAAGATTTGGGAAGTACATGAACCGAAAAGGGGGTTGGTACCTATTCATTAGAGTGATTCCTGTTCTCAAAATGACCTGGATATTTCCAATTATCCTTTGTGCAGGGCTGGGCTTCACACCCCAGAGCAATATACCAAGTAAGATATAGTCTTTTTTTCTTTCTGCTAAAGGGAGAAGGTGATTGTGATAGGAAAGAAAAGAAAGGAGAACTTGTATTCTCCGGGCCATTTTTAAGAAAAAATAAACATAGATGGGGAATCCTTTAAAATCATGGTTGGTTGCATGTCCTTTGGAAAGCCCAGGGACCTGTGTGCCCCACCTGAAGGCAGCTGAGCCAAGGCAACACGGTGGGGTGTTGTGGTCCATGACCTGCACTGTGTAAGCAGAAGTCCTGGATTCGGAGTAAGGAGAGACTGACGAGACAAGTCTCATCAGGTCCCCTTTGCCTCTTATTTCTCGCTCCTCATTAAAATTTAGCATGCCTGGGAGGTAGCCCAGGAATATGCATTTTAGATCAGACTCCTGAAGCTTTTGTTGCAAGAGTCACAAACCAGTCATCCTTTGAGAAATACTGAATCTTGGGAAAGCGGATGGACTATGGACCTCAGCCAAGATTATTAACTCTCCTACCTACTAGCTATGCAGATCCTGGGCCGACAGGTGAGCCTCTCTAAGCCTCAGTGGCTCTGGGCAGCTTTTGGAGGGAAGTGATCCCATGAGGCAGTAGTAAGAGCCGGGAGAGAGAGGGAATAAAGATGCTTTGCTGGGTTGGCCACTGTGGATGGCCAGTGTTCCATGCTGCTGGGACTTTCTGAGGAGCCCTATGAAAGCTGTTTCACGACCATCCACCTGAGGCCAAACCAAAGAATCATTCTGTCCTCCTTGACTGTTAATTGTCAACACTTTCAGGGTGCACGGTGAGAGTACCTGGCAGGTTCTCAGCCATGGGGAAGGATGGAGAAGCCCAAGAGGCAAGAAATAAGAAGTACAATTACTCAGTAATGGCTCTCCACCCAACATACTAGTATGTAAGTTGTCTGGGTAGGCGATTTGGCATTTTTTAGAGTACTTTTTAGTGTTCTCTTTTAAAAAATAGTCTCTATTCCCATCTTGACTTTCAGTTCCCTCTGACAGATTCTCATTCTACAATTTTCAACCAGAAGATGTGCTCCTTACAAACGAGAAGAGTAACTTGGCGCCTGAATGGTCCCCCACCACATCATTAGCGCCGATGGCTGGTCACTTCATCTCCTGCTTATTGCTTTGTTTTCTTTGTAACTCTCAAAGCTCTTAGTTGATCCTTCATTGGGATTCGTGTTTCCTTCAATTCTTACTGCTCCTTCTGGTCTAAGAGGTTAAGCATCACCTTCTCATTTAAACAACGCTGACTGTCCATTTAAAATTATAACCCACAGCCCCCTTCACTCCCGATCCTTCTTCTCTTCTACTTCAAAAACAGTACTTAGCACCTGATAGCATGCTGAGATTCGCTCATTATTTTTGGTTGTGTTTAAGTTCCACAGGCCAGGGGACTCTTTACCTTTTGGGTTCACTAGTGTATCCCCAACAGTCAGAACACTGCTCACTGACACTTAGTAAGTGCTCAATAAACATGTATTGATTGAATGAATAAATGGCAAAGATTTCTGGCACGTTACTTAGTAGATAAAAGCAGGGTTTGACTTTCAACAAGCATGGAGGAACTTAGTATGGATTGAAGTTTAATGAATGCAGTGACTGTAATCAATGCCTGGGCCTTAGTTGAATTAATAACTTGCCTTGAGAAGAAACCTTTAGAGAGATGCACAACAAATAGTATTTTTGACTGTTTACCATCAGGAAGAGATGGAGAGCTAGCGTAGGCAGCTGGCTCCCTTCCCGGTACAAACTTGAAGGTGCTAAACAGGGAAAAGGAAACTGCGTCGCTTTGGAGGAGGAGAATAAGGTCCAGGAGGACCCCTGGGGACTCAGATGGGGGGTGGTGGCCGGTTTTCAGGGGGACATAGCAGTGAAGGAGCAGTTGGTGGCTGCACTGGGGGAGGAACAGGTCGGGCAGGGGAGGTCGTGGCCCTCTCGTCTTGGCTGCGCTGCCCTGGGCTGGCCGTCGCTCTCTGCATCACCCACGTGGCACAGAACAACAGCAGCGTGGGGATGCACGCGGACCCCGACCGCGGACCAGCGGAGAGCCCCGGGGGCAGGTGTGGGAACTCTGGCTCAGCCCTCCACCTTCTGCAGGCTGGGTGATCAACGGGCAAGGAGAGCTCTCTCCAAAGAGAGTCCTCGTGGGACTTTGGTGTAGACACTGCGTACGGACCACAGGACCACAGTGAGTCGGGCTGAGATGAGGGGAACCCAGCTGCCCCTGTGTGGGGTGCTCTGTGAACTCGATGAACAGTAGCTGTCATTTTCTGAGCACTTACCCTGTACCCGCGCTGACTGCTCACCACCCAACTTAATGCCAACAGTGACTTTGCAAAATAGGGGGCACGCTCTGTTTTTTAAAGGGGAAGCCTGAGGTTTTGAATGGTTGCAGACATTGTGAATGTACCCAGCGATACTTTAAAATGGCTAAGAGGGTAAATTCTTGTTGTGTATTATTTTGCCACAATTTAAAAAAAAAAATCATGCTTCAGATTAAATTAACCATTTAATTACTTTTTTTTTTTAAATGGTGGTATGTGTCAGAAGAAAGGACTTGGCCCCAGGCCAATGAGAAAGACCCTGCTTTTCCTCCTGTGGGTGGGTTGCCTCTTTCCCTGTCTGACATAAGCTGCCTTGTACCATGTTTAAAAATATCCCCTCACAATTCTGGGGCTTATTATCTTTTCCAAAGGATTTACCAAAATTACCTTTCTCTCTCTTTACATATATATATATATAAAATATATATGTATAATATATATTATACATTATAATATAATAATATACACTATATTATATGTATTATATATATAAATACATATATATATTATATATAATATATATATGTATGTCCTGGGTGTTCATTGGAAGGACTGATGTTGAAGCTGAAACTTCAATACTTTGGCCATCTCATGCGAACAGTTGACTCATTGGAAAAGACCCTGATGCTGGGAAGGATTGGGGGCAGGAGGAGAAGGGGACGACAGAGGATGAGATGGCTAGATGGCATCACTGACCCGATGGACATGAGTTTGGGTAAACTCCGGGAGTTGGTGATGGACAGGGAGGCCTGGCGTGTTGCGGTTCATGGGGTGGCAAAGAGTCGGACACGACTGGCAACTGAACTGAACTGAAACCCAAAATAGCTTTATAAAATTTGTAACTATGTATATAAATGTTGTTTATACTATTTATTATGCCTATTTTGAGTTTATAGTTTTAGCTTCATAATTTCATAATCTAGATATTTTTTAATTCAATTGGATAGTAGAGTTTGTCAAAGTTTAAATTTGCATTTAAACATAAATTAAGTTTTATTTAGTAAAATTTCAGATATGCTTAATTTCATATACTTGTAATCGACATACAGTGTCAGTGAGAATAACTATTTATAACAAAAGTAAGCAGTCCAGATATTCTTTAGATGCACATTTGATTAAATTGTTGGAATCAACTCCAGCATATTCATGCAGTCACATATATGGACACTCACCTCATGAGGAATAAAGCACATTCTCCAGGTCTTACAGTTTACAATAAACTGAGAGATTTAGAGCATCTCACCCAGTAGCCCAGGATGTTAACAATCCCAAGGAAACTGGTGAGATTTAGGTTTAATAGGAGCCTGCTGAAGGCTGCTTCTGCTTCTAGAATAAGAGTGACTAAGTGCTATTGTCATAATTTCTTAGGCACAGAGTCCCCAACCTCATATTTCAAATGTATTCAAAAAAGACATTCAAAAAGGAAAGGAAATAAACAAGGGGATTAAGCCTCTTTGAGTGATACTAAAATATAATCCCTCAAGCGTTTAGCACAGCAAGCAATTGATGTGTAATGAATAGAACATCCTGAATAAGAAACGGGACATCTTTTGACAAGGTGAGCATTTTGAGGCCCCAAAGAGAGGTTAGAAAACAATAGTTTCTAAAAGTGTCAAGTGCAGGCAATTCACTGGGGCCATGCTTTCTCTTACTTGGCTTTGTCCTGTAAGATTCTTAAAAATTAGAGAAAATGATGGATTTGGATTTGCTATAGGACAGCTTTCTCTCCTCTTTCCCTCTCTTCCTTTCTTTCCTCACTGTTTTATATATATTTGTAACAAACATATTCTGCATGCTTGTGTGCTAAGTCACTTCAGTCGTGTCTGACTCTTTGCAATCCTATGGACTGTAGCCGACCAGGCTCCTCTACCCGTGAGATTCTCCAGGCAAGAGTACTGTGACGGTTTCCATGCCCTCTTCCAACGGATCTTCCTGACCCAGGGATTGAACTTGCATCTCTTATGTCTCCTGCATTGGCAGGCAGTTTCTTTACCACTACCGCCACCTAGGAACCCCAAAACTTATTCTGATCACTCTGAATTAAGAAGTGAAAACACAGAAAACCGTACAAAGTCCTGTGATGCTAACTGAATAATTTAATTCCACTTGGAATATTTGTCTCACTTGATTCCGTTGTTGCCTCGATTAAGGCACACACAGAGACAATTAACTATAAATTTTCCAGATCACATAAGAGTTTATTCAACTCTTCCTACATTGTTCAGCATTTCAATTATTTTTAGTTTTTCTAAATTATAAATAATGCTAAAGTATAATGCATCCTTATGAATATATCCCTCCACCCATATTTAGAATTGCTACCTTCAAGAAGTAGAATTATTGGATCAAAGAGCATAAACTTTTTAAAAATGTAATACCTATTGCAGAATTACACTCAAAGGAATTGTATCATTTTTTGCTGTCCACATTACCTCACCCTTGCTGGCAGATTAAAATTAAGAGTTCTCCTTACTTTAGTGGAGTGAAATGAAGCCCATTCATTGAGCACACTCTAATTAATCACCTGATGGGGATAATGATGAAAGATCCACCATCTTGGTCCTTGACAGTCTCCCTGTCTAGTGGTGTAAAGGCTGCAGGTAACTCGTGTTCCCTTCATCCTTGCAAGGGCAGCCTGCCTGAGCCTCATGGACCAGGCAGAAGGCTCTGGCTCGCTGTCTCCATCAAGACTGTCCATTGCCAGAAATTTGGCTCATTTGAGGCATTTTTCCACTGTTTCCAAATCTTTGGGGAAGGAGCGGGCAAGGGTCACCAAGCCCTGCAGTCAAAGGTGGACATGGATTCTCCTGGTTGAGTTCCTTTGTGATGTTTTCACCACCATAGCTGCCTGGGCACACTGGGGCCTTACCTGGAACCCACCTGTGGCCATGCGCAGCCCTCTCCAAAGCAGTCACTCATTGTTGAGAATAACCCAGTTTGGATTCAAACTGAGAGGAGCTGGTTTCTTTTCCATGGCCCCGTTGTTCTACAGACGGATGGCTGTTTCTTTCCGGCTTCTCCTGGATCCTGTTGTCGCTGCTGTGGCTCAGTCATTAAGTCGTGTCTGACTCTTTGCGACCCCACGGACTGCAGCACGCCAGGCTTCGCTGTCCGTCACCAGCTCCTGGAGACTACTCAAACTCATGTCCATTGCGTCAGTGATGCCGTCCAACCATCTCATCTTCTGCTGTCCCCTTCAATCTTTCCCAGCATCAGGATCTTTTCCAATGAGTTGGCTGTTTGCATCAGGTGGCCAAAGTATTGGAGTTTCAGCTTCAACATCAGTCCTTCCAATGAATATTCAGCGTTGATTTCCTTTAGGATGGACTGGTTGGATCTCCTTGCAGTCCAAGGGACTCTCAAGAGTCTTTTCCAGCACAATTCAAAAACATCAGTTCTTTGGTTCTCAGCTTTCTTTTTGGTCCAACTCTCACATCCACACAGGACTACTGGAAAACCTGATCAGGATTCTACCTGATCAGAAAAGGTGAGGAGTGGGTCATGGGCTTCTCTGTGCCTTGGGTGTTGTATCTGTAAGGTGGGCATAGCAATCATGGATCATTTTACCTGACTAGTGCACTGTAAGAAATAAATGAGGTAAGATATGGACAACCTGGAGCCCCGCATTGTTTCAGCTATACTTTTCAGCACTTCCTCTACAGGTTATTTTGGAACAAATCCTAACCATATCATTTTATCTATAGAAGCATCAGTATGTATCACTAAAAGCTGAAATATCTTTGTGAAAAAGTCTTTGTAGTACCATCCTAAAGGAAATCAGTCCTGAATATTCATTGGAAGGACTGATGTTGAAGCTGAAACTCCAATACTTTGGCCAATTGATGTGAAGAGCTGACTCATTTGAAAAGACCCCGATGCTGGGAAAGATTGAAGGCAGGAGAAGGGGATGACAGAGGATGAGATGGTTGGATGGCATCACTGACGCAATGGACATGAGTTTGAGTAGTCTCCAGGAGTTCGTGATGGACAGGGAGACCTGGCGTTGCTGCAGTCCATGGGGTCGCAAAGAGTCAGACACGACTGAGTGATTGGAGTACCATCATCAGACTTTAAAAATGAGCAATGATTCCTTCATATCAAATATTCAGAGTGTGAATTCTGCATTTTCCCATCATTGTTTTAAGGTTTTTTTTGTTTTAAGGTTCATATATGAAGCCAATACACAACAATTGATTTATCTCTTAAATCTTTTAAAATTCTGTCTCTGTCTCTCTTCATTGCTATTTATTTATTGAAGAAATATATTTTGAACATAAGGCCTTTTGACATAAATATAGATGTGCATTATGTAATATATAATATATTCTTCCATTGTGTGACTTGCCTCATTGTCTTCTTAGCAGTGCTTTCTTTTAATTGGGGGATTTTTCTTTTACCTTTTTTATGTTTATTTATTTATTTTTGGCCACATCATGCAGCATATGGGATCTTAGTTCCCCAGCCAATGATCAAACCCATACCCTCGCAATGGAAACCTGAAGTCTTAACCATTGGACCACCAGGGAAGTCCCAGCAGTGCTTTTCAAATATTAAAAATTTTGAATTTTGATAAAGACCAGTTTACAATATCTTTCTTTATGGTTCAGATTTTTGTGTCCTAAGAAATATTTTCCTAAACCAAGGCCATGATATTTCCCCTATGTTTTCTTCTAAAAGTTTCACAGTTTTAGACTTTACATTTAAGTCTATCATTTATGTAAAGTTTTCTGTATGATATAAGTAAAGGGTCAATGCTTGCTGTTTTATATGTGAAGATCCAGATGTTTCAGCACCACTTATTGAAAAGAATGTTTCCCTCCAGAACTGCCTTTGACAAACATCTGCTGATTTTGTATATGAGGGTTTATTTCTGGATCAAATTTTGTTTATGTCTATTTATCTTTCAGTATTCAATATTATTCTTATTACTGTAGCTTTATAGTAAGTCTTCCATCATGTAACATAGGTTTATTATTTTAAGAATTACTTTCATTACTCTAGCTTACTTGCAATTCTATATAAATTTTATAAATAGCTTTTCAATTTCTATCAAAAAAAAACCTACTGGAATTTTGATTGAAATTAGATTGAATCTATATACTAGGTCCTAGAGAAGTGACATCTTAATAATATAAAATCTACCAATCCTAACTGAGTGTATCTCTCCTTTTATTTGGCTCTTTTTAGATTTATTTTGGCAGTGTTCTGCAGTTTTCAGTGAAGAGGCCTTGTGTGTCTATGTTAAATTTGTTCCTGAGTACGTTATGCTTTTGATGCTATCACAGTTGGGATGATGTCTTAGTTTTCTATCTCTGGTTCTCTTTCGTGTCCTTTTGACATGCTCTCTCCCCCAGAGTGTCTGAGTCCAATCTTGCTTTCTAAACAGTGAGATGTACTTCTCTTGCCTCAGGCTTAGAATGAAAAAGTTTCTCAGATAATTCTAGTTTCCCCTTTAGTGGAGAATGAGATGTACAATCAATGCATTGAGTCAAAAGACACTTGAAATACGTCTTATATTACTTAGTTAATATACTGTTGGGTTTATCTGATCCCATTTAACTTCAGTTTTAGGTTTGCTTTTTCCTATTGATTCAATTTCAGTTTTTGAATATGTATAATACTGACTTGGTTCAAAAGTCCAAACTGTATGATATCAAAGAAATATTACATCTTCATCTCCTCCATTATTTCCCATGCAATAATCATCTATTGTATCCTGTGCATGAATTATCCTTCTGAAGGCTTTGGTTTTCACTACTGTGGGTTCTTTTTTCTCCCTTTTCTTTTACAAATTTGTCATGATATATAAACTTAATTTTTTTCCTCTCCATTATGATTTATTAAAGAATACTGAATATCATTCCTTGCGCTGTATAGTAGGACCTTATTGTTTATCCACTTTATATATAATAGTTTGCACTTGCTAACCCCAAACTCACAATCCATCCCTCCCCCAACCCCCTGCATCCTGGCAACCATTCTCTATGTTGGTGAATCTGTCTCTGCTTACCATGATACATATACTGCTCTGCATCTTGTTTTTAACATTTTGTATATCCTGGAGATTACTTCATAGAGAAGAAAATGATCTTTTCATTCATTCATATTGCTCCATCACATTCCTTTAGGCAGATGTTGTTGTCAGCTAGCCTCCTGCTGAGGGAAATCTGGATTGTTCCACATCTGGAGCTATTGTAATGCCATTATTATTAACCTAGGTATGTGTTGTTCATATTTGTGAAGGTGTATTTTCTAGGCAGGTTTCCAAAAAGGTTGGTGGGTCAAAGGTAAATGCATATGTAACTTTGTTAGATATTGCCTAAGTTAGAGTTTCTACTATTTTGTACCCCATTAACAATAGTTAAGAATAGCCTCCCTAACAAAAATGTTGATTCTCTTGCTTATAACTAGAATAAATTCTGAAACTACCACATTTTCCAAAGATTGTGGGATAAAACTCACAAATAAAACTTGTGATGGTAAGAATCTGTTATGGTAAGAATCCAATAAGGTAGTTAGTGTGTGTGTGTTAGTCTTTCAGTCAGGTCTGACTCTTTAAGACCCCAGGGATCAAACCAGGTCTCCTGCATTGCAGGCAGACTCCTTACCATCTGAGCCACCAAGGAAGTCCCTAATATAGTTAAGTTCTATTCAAATCATACAATCAGTGTTTGTTATTTTTAAATAACGTCTCACTGCAACCCAAAATATGTCTCATATTTCTTGGCAATCAAAAGTATGACAAAACCCAGTGCAATGTTGTGAAGTAATTAGCCTCCAACTAATAAAAATAAATGAAAAAAAAAAGTATACTAGATTGGCCAAAAAGTTTGTTTGGGTTTTCTGAAAGATGGCATGGAAAATCCAAACAAATTTTTGGCCAACCCAGTAATAAGTTAGCTCCTGAACAGATTGAATTTTGGTGGTAGAATAATTTTCTTTTTAATTAACCATGTAGGAAAAGCTTAGTTTTGATGTATATTCAAATTAATGACATTATTCTGATTTTATATCTATTTTATTTATTTTCAATAGCCAGACACCAGTGTTTGATACATGAACATACAAACACACTTACTGAAGATTGTCACATAACATTCTTCACTTTAATTTTAGTTACACATTAGTTAACTATTATGTCTAATCACGCATAATCTCAGCTCCACATTAGTGTATGAATACTAAATAAGTGATGAGACATAACTTGTTGATTTATCTCATCTTCAAAATTAATACAGTTCCTCTGCCCATTTTTTAAATCAAGCTATTTGTGTTTTGCTACTGAACTGTGTGAGTCCCTTACATGTTTTGGATATTAACCCCTAATTGGATATATAGTTTGGAAATATTTTCTTCTGTTCACAGGTTGCCTTTTCATTTTGTTGGTTGTTTTTCAGGTTCGTTGTTCAGGATGCTGACTTTCCTTCTTCCTGTGGGGGTTCCCTGTTGCACTGATATTGGGAATAACAGGCCGGGAGATGATTTGGGAGCTGCAGGCTTCTTCTGCAGTGTTAGCCAGGAGCTGGGGTTGGGGGTCTTGAAAGCCTAACGGACAATTCCGTAAGCTCGCTGTTTCTACTAAAAAACTTTGCATTATGTGAGCAGGAGTGAAGCAACCCTAAGACTTAATGATGTACCTAATGAAGAAATAAAAATTCTTGGAAGACAATTATGATTAGATATAAGCATAATTAGAGAAACATCTCCTCAGTTTTAAAAAGAAGCCTGATTATATGCAGATTGAAAATGGCCACCATGTTCCAGACAGAATTAATTAGAAAATAATTACATTTCTGAACAAGATAATTGAAAGGCAGATCCTAGAAACACCTGAGATAGATGAGGTACAGTGCTCATAAGGACAGAAAACTCAGCGGATGTCAGATGTCTTTGAAAAACCAGAGTCCAGAAAACAGAGAATCGGGGCTCATATGCTCCTGGGGAAGAAGTGTTTCGAGGTCAGATTTTATACCCAGCCAAATTTTGATCATGTGCAAAAGTAATGCAATGATACTTCCAACTGTGCAAGGTTTGGGATACAGTCTTTTAAATCTCATGTTGACATACACACCCCAGCTAACAGGGAAACATATTCTCATTAAATGCTCCAGGTTGGGGTACTTATTAAAGCACAGCTTGTGAGAGGTAAGCCAGTTAAACAGACAGCTAAATGTGAATACTCTCCACTAGAGTTCTAGAAAGAATGTATATATAAATAAATCTTTTTGAAACCAGAGAACCACACACCATAAGAAACGCATACCATGAGGAATGCATGCTACATGACTGAAATGTGAAAAAATGAAGATAACAATAATTATAGCTTCAAACCAAGAATATGTGGAATTCTTCCTCTCACTTGGGGCAAGATGAAACAAGAAGAAATAAATTAATTCTTGACTTTGTAATTCAAGAAATGCAGATTTACCTGTTTCTAAGAATGCTTAAAGTTATACTCCATTACCATTAAAAAAAAAAGAGAGAGAGAAACTACCCAAATATAGTTAAGCCCATGGAGAAAAACTAAACAAAGAAAATAAGCATAAAATGAAACTAGGTGTAAGATAGGATGAGAGGAAATGAATTGAATATTATCCATTGTGGCAAGAAGTGAAATGCTTTAATGAAATTTATTAAACATGTTCTATGACTTGGATATTTCAAAAAACTGGTTTTCACCATTAAAATGCAGACTCCTGGGCTCTACAGGAGAGAGTTTTCTGAAGTAAGTTTACCAGAAGTGAAAACTTATAGTTGAATTAATTTCTCTGGAAGCTCTGTTTGAGAATCCTGACTTAAATATTTGTAAAAGTTTGGATTACACTTAAGAATATCTAGCTGCATGTGGCTTAAAGATGTATAACCAAAAATAAGATTACAGTTGAATGTTACAATCAAAGGATGAATAAACATTGACTAGGCAAATATAAAGCTCAACATTCAAAAAACTAAGATCATGGCACCCAATCCCATCAGTTCATGGCAAATAGAAGGGGAAACAACAGAAATAGTGACAAACTTAATTTTCTTGGGCTCCAAAATCACTGCAGATGGTGACTGCAGCCATGAAATTAAAAGACACTTGCTCTTTGAAAGAAAAGTTATGACCAACCTAGACAACATTTTAAAAAGCAGAGACATTACTTTGCCAACAAAGGTCCATCTAGTCAAAGCTATGATCTTTCCAGTAGTCATGTATGAATGTGAGTTGGACCATAAAGAAGGCTGAGGGCCAAAGAATTGATGATTTTGAGCTGCGGTGTTAGAGAAGACTCTTGAGAGTCTGATGGACTGCAAGGAGATCAAACCAGTCAATCCTAAAGGAAATCAATCCTGATTATTCATTGGAAGGACTGATGCTGAAGCTGAAGCTCCAATACTTTGGCCACCTGATGCAAAGGGCCGACTCATTAGAAAAGACCCTGATGCTGGGAAAGATTGCAGGCGGGAGGAGAAGGGGACGACAGAAGATGAGATGGTTGGATGGCATCACCAACTCAATGGACGTCAGTTTGTGCAAGCTCTGGAAGATGGTGAAGGACAGGGAAGTCTGGTGAGCTGCAGTTCACGGGGTCACAAAGAGTTGGACATGACTGAGCAACTGAATAACAAGGCAAATATAATCATAAAAAGGAATGGCCAAATTGATTTCAAACACAGCAAAATTTAATGCCAAAACCATTAAGTAGGAAATGAGTAATTTGATATTGATGAAAGATGTCATTCATAAGGAATATAATAAATAGTGGACTATGTTGAAATAAATAAAATAAAATAAAATATAGAGAAGTTACTAGAGCACTTAACTTTTCTCTCTTTCCCTCCCCTCTTTGTATCCTAAAACAAGAAACATTCACAAAAATTAGGAGCATATAATACACAATGTGCTGTGCTATGCTTAGTCTCTCAGTTGTGGCTGACTCTTGCAACCCCATGGACTGCAGCCCGCCAGGCTCCTCTGTCCATGGGATTCTCCAGGCGAGAATACTAGAGTGGGTTGCCATGCCCACTTCAGGGGATCTTCCCAACCCAGGGATCAAACCCAGGTCTCCCGCATTGCAGGCGGATTCTTTACCGTCAGAGCTACCAAGGAAGCCCGTGAATACTGGAGTGGGTAGCCTATCCCTTCTCCAGGGGATCTTCCTGACCCAGGAATTGAACTGAGGTCTCCTCATTACAGGTGGATTGTTTACCAGCTGAGCTACCAGGGAAGCCCTATACTACATAATAAAAAAGACCAAATGAACAATTCAATAAATTCTGAAAAGCAAAAATTATGGTCCAGATCATCAGACTATGCTGTTAAAAATATGTTTTTAGCTAGCATCTCTTGAATTGCTACAATGTAGCCACATGTTGGGCTATCTGTATTATATTTATTATTTCCATCCTCACCCTACATCTTTCAAGAAAGAGTTTTATATTTCCTCAATGGATTAAGAAACTGTGAATCAGAAATATTACAAAGTTTTCCCAAGGTCACTAAGAATGAGAACTTAAAGCTGTGTTGGCCTGAACTTTTTGCCTTATCATTACAGCTCATTCATCTATGAATTCAACACATTTTTTTTCTGAGCACCTGTAAGGTGCCAGGCACAGTACTAGACGCTGGAGTCCAGTGATAAACAAAACTCACATGACCTTACCTAATGCTCTTATAGGAGGTAAAACAGATATAAAAGCAGATATGCATAATTAAAATTTGTGGCACAGGCTAAGGGCACAACCAACTAGAAGGAGGCATTTTTAGACCTGGAGAACAAGGAGACCTCTGTGGAGGTGACTTCAAAAAGGAAACTTGAAGGATGAGAAGAAATCAGCCCTGTAAACAGCTGGGGAGAGAGCATTCCTCTCAGGGGAATGGTATGTGAAAGGGCTCCAGGGTGAGAGGAGCTTGCTATAGGAGCCAGAAGACCAGAGCAGCAGGTCCTAGGGATTGAGAGGAAGGGCAGTGACAACTGAGCTTTGAGACTGGACAGGCTCTTCGTCTTGAAAGGATTAAGTTGTTAGGATTTCACTTCAAGCAATCAGCAAGGTGGGAGGATCTTCAGAAGGGTTGAAATCATCCAGTTCTGTCTCTTGCTACTCCCTGGAGAATTGATTGCAAAGGAAGCAGGCAGAATGATTAGAAATCTACTAAAGTAGTCTCACTAAAGTGTAATGATTAATTAGATGGGGTTATAGGAGTAGAAATGGAGAAAGAAAAAATCAATGCATTCAAGATATGTGTTAGGGATGGAATCCACAGGAATAGGTGATGAATTGAATGTGAGGAAGGATGAAGGAGATGCTAGAATGGCTCTCAGGTTTCTGGTTTGAACAATTAGATGGATGGCAGTACCATATTTTAAGATAAGAAGATATTATTTATCATTTTCCAGTACATGCACATGTATCTGTCCAGAGAAACTAATAAATACTTGAGCTTTAAAAATATCACAGAGCAATAAAGAGAAACGAGTTGATATACCATAAATAGGCAAGGATGAATCCTAAGTGTATCTTGCTTAGTGAAAGAAGTCAGTCCGGAATGGCTACATAGTCTATGATATCAACTATGTGATAGTCAGGAAAAGGCAGAATCACTGTTTTAAAGAAATAAAATTTAGGGCTCCCTGGTGGTCCAGTGGTTAAGGTCCGTGGCCTTGATCTGGTGCAGGGAACACCGGTGAGATTCCTGGTTGGGGAAGATCCCATGTCTTGGAGCAATTAAGCTCATGTACCACGACCACTGAGACTGAGCTCCAGAGCCTGAGAGCTATGATTACAGGAGCCCATGTGCCCAGAGCTGCCGCTCCACGAGAGAGGCTGCCACGCCCTGCAGCTGTCAGTGGCCCCACTGGCCACAGCTCCAAATGACCCTGCCTGCAGCATCAAAGACCCACCACAGCCAATAAAAGTAAATAAATCTTTGAAAAAAGTAAAATTTATTTTTCTTCAAGTAAATTTATTTTATCAGTCTAGTGTGCAATAGGTGGATTTGTTAATTAGAAGCTATTTTAATTAGTCTATCAATTTTATATGCAAATGAATTCATGAAAACACTTTGTTCTCTTGAGTAGTTTAAGCATTCCCTCTCTATCCTTATTTACATTCTTAATTTGCTTTGCAAATTCTTCATTACAAAGGTAAAATTCAAGTGGTCACAAATGAAGCCTAGAAATATCTGAATTAATGAGGTTTTCTCATAACTCACTTTTAGACTGCGTTCTTCCTGGTTTCTTCAAAGAGAGGAATTTGGTTCTGATTCCAGTGTCCCCTTGGCGCCTGGCAGACCTCACTGGACTTCCTTCCAGCTCTGTCTGATGTCTTCACCAGATACGTGTCAATGGCGTCACCTGCAGAAAACATCGATTTGACTGTTTTTCCCTTAGAGATGAAATTGTACATTATGAAGAGTAAAGAAAAGCAGAAAGCAATATTTTGGAGAGCTTATCACGATTGTTTTTTGCAAATCAAGAGCTTGAAGATTAAATTGTGTTTAAATGTTTATCAACTTTCATCAGAATGTTGACTTCTCTTCAAAAGTATCCATTTGGTTTATACTCCTGGATTCCTTTCCAACATCTCCACGTCATCTGCAACCCCTGACATGGTGGGGGTAGGGTTGTCTCATTGATTTAAAGCACCTCAGTTCACTTCCCCTCTGCATCCCTGCCCTGGGTCTTAAGTGTGGACCACCATGCCTGTCTTCCATCAGGGTCTCCTACAATCCCCTCTCCTCCATTGCCAAGAGATTCCCTTCCCCTGATGTTAATTCTGTCTGCAATGCTTTTTAATGTGCTCACTCATGAGGGGATCCTTGAGAGCAGAGTCTGGGCTTACTAGAAGCTATGGACTGAAAAGAAATGCATGACCTAAAAGTTGGGAGTTCTGTTTTATTTGCTGGACTTGCAGAGGACTTAAGCCCAGGATGAAGCCTCCTAGCTCCGAGAGACTGTTCCAAAGAGGCAAGGTAAGGGGCCAGGATATACAGAAGTTTTTGCAACAAAAACCAGGTAGTTGGAGCATCAAAATATTAGTGTTAAAGAAAACCAGGTATCTCAAGTTAAGGAATTTAGCACTTTGGGGTGTACGGGAAGATGAGAGGGTCCAGACTTAGTGAAATCATTGCTTTGATCTGCACCTCAGCTCTCTGGGGCCAACATCCCACGCTTTCTCATCCTGAGTTTTCCCAGGAGCACCATCCGGGTGGCTGCAGGGGGCTGACTGGCAGATGACGGGCATCCTGTTTCTATCCTGAGTTCCCTCAGGACTCTGTTGGGGCGTCTGTAGTGTGATGGCCTGATGGCTGAAGCATCTCTGTTTACTGATGCAACAAACAGTTTTTTTTTAATCGACCTGGGCAGTAGTGGTGAGGGTGCTTTCGCCTTTGCAGCAACCTCAACTCACACCTTAGGTCCAAAGTCCTCATGTAAACCTGACATATCCAGCTCTCTCCCAGCCATCCTTTATGGCTAGTTGTTCCACCCAAGTGTGGTAAGCACCTGCTTTGGCTGTAAGAGGTATTCTGGGACCTCAGAGAGACAGTGAGGACAGCATACAAATCTCCTGATTTCATGGTGCTCCTGCTCTACGAGGGGGCAAAAAAAAAAAAAAAACAAAACCAGGAATCAAATAATAAACAAAGTGATTTCAGAGACAAGTGATGGAGGTCCAATTCGATCAGACTAAAGCTAAAAGAGAATTGTTTGGGTCACGTGATTGGAAAATCCAAGAGCTAAACCAGCTTTAGGCGCTAGGTCAACAATGTCATGGAGGTTTTGCCTTTTTCTGTTTGCTGTGTCCTGTCCTGCTGGGTTTATTCCCAGTGGTCTCTCTGCTCACAGGGCAGATGGCTTCTGGCCAGGCCTACCATCCCCTTCAGCCTTTTCCTCCAGGAGGGCTCTGACTGGCCTGGTTGAGTCTCATGCCCATCTCCCAGCCAATCACTGTGGCGCAAAGGGTTTTGGTTTGCCAGCTTGGGTCACGTGCTCACTCTTGGTACCAAGGAGGTGAGTCCAGGCTCTCTCAAATCAAAGGGATTAAATGGGATTACAATGAGGTGGGGAGCTTGGCTTCCCAGGGAGGTGTGCTGGCAGATACACATCTGTTCACCCCATGGTTCTTTCTTTCACAACACTCTGCATCTTAGCAATGATAATCTACTATCACGTGTCCCCTCAAAGCCCCCCAAAGAGGAAAGCAGTCAAAAGAGGAGAGGAGACAGACAGCTTGGCTGCAGCTTGCTTGATGGATGAGTTTTTATCTTTGCTTTGGGGAAAGAGTGATATCACAGGCTTGGAATTCATTCATTGTAAATGCCCATTCACTTACTAGGCAGGATGGGGGCTCCAGGGTCTCTGCCCCAGGACCGTGTCACCCAATCAGAGGATGGATGCCAAGGACACATTGCAACTCAAAGACGATCCTTCTTTCAGGTTGCAGATGTGATGGACTCCCACACTAAGCCCTGTTCAAAAAGGAACAGATTGTTTATATCTTTGAAAAACAAAACTCACAGCTGCCCATGTACTGAATCGGGTCATCTCAGAGGGTTTTGCCAGGGAACGCCAGCAGGCTGGCATTCATTTCTCCGAGTTAGCCACCGAGAGGCTGTGTTTGCCTGCTCGCTGACCTCAAATTCACACGAGGCAGCTGTTCATCAAACAGCTGTCATATCACCATGCTGGGAAAAACGTCCTTGATGCATTTGCTGCCAGCCTCACCAGGTCTTAGGAGAGCAGATTAAAGCCTGCAAAGGGGGGCGGAATGCAAAGCTGTAATTTCAGCCAGGATCTTGTCACACTTACATGCAGCTGTTACATTCAGAAATACTATATATATATATATATATTTTTTTTTTTTTCACCTTCTAAACAGGCTCTGTTCATTTCAACTCCTTCATTTACTGCCTTTTCCTACCACTTTGGCAGTTGGGTATAATAATGTTAACTGTTGAACTATCTGCTGTTAACAACCGTTTTTCATGGCATTCTTTGAGTGTTTTAGGCACTTTTGTAGAGAGAAATGTTTCCCTTTCTGTTGCTTTGTCAATCTTGATTTTCTTTTTAGTAGTATTTCATTTTTCCCTCCATGGTTTAAAATCCCCAGTACAAGCAGAGTCAAGCTATCTGCTGATACAAAAAGCCCTAGTTGACTTTATTTTCCTTACTCATAAGTTTAAGGCTCCTAGTTGACTTTATAACATGGCCAGCTCATTTTGTTATGATGGCATTTGAAAGAAATGAAGATAGTTCTGTCTTGAAGTGCTACCGTCTGAGATACTGAGTCCACTCTGGTGCTGTGGGGTTTTTTGTATGTGTTTGCAACTATGAATTATTTTTAAAAATTTTTTTCTTGTCATAAAAAAGGAGATTTCCAGTCTCTGAACTCTGGAGTGATGGTGATGTCCCATTTACCTTCAGCAAGTTGATCCATACAATGCAATGTGTTTATCAAGCACCTGCTATGGCTTAAGCCTTTGTGTCTCATGCAAGGGGGGAGGGGATTCAGTGATGAATTGTTCACCCTCTGCCCTGGGGGAGCCTGCGCCCCAGTGAGAGGGTCAGACAGAGCAACAGCCCTTAGAAAGCAAAGCAGAACCTGGATATATTATACAATACAGAGAATATAGCCATTGTTTATGGTAAGTTTAAATAGAGTATATTCTATAAAAATATTGTATCACTGTGGTGTTGTGCACCTGAAACAAATAGAATATTATGAATCAACTATGCTTTAATATTTGTTGATTTATTTTATTTTTGGCTGTGTCAGTTCTTCACTGTAGCATGTGGGGTCTTCCCTGCAGCAGACAAGCTTAGTTGCTCCCCAGGATGTGGGACCATTGTTCCTCAACCAGGTATTAAACTTGCGTCCCCCACGTTGGAAGGCTTAACCACTGGATCACCAGGGAACTCCCAATCAAATATACTTAAATAAAAATAAAAATGGAACACAGAACACTTGGAAGGTTATTGAGTAGAGAGATGCCTACTGCCTCACAGACCACAACACTGGGGGAAGCATTCACTGGGCTTTAGAGAATGAGCGGAATAGATGTCAATGCATGAAATGGGAAGTCAGAGGCTCAGCAGCATCAAGCTGTTGGTGTTGAGTGGTCAGGAACATGCAGTTAGCAGTGGTGGTAAGAAGATGTGACTACTGGGGTCAGACTTTGGGAGAACCATGCACTAGCTCAGGAGGATGAAAAGCTTTCCAAAAGAGAGGGATTCCCCAGGCTCATCTGAACTTCAATTTTCTTTTTGGAAGAAAGTGGTCCAGAATATCCTTCCCTTGATGTCCTCATTCTCAGGAGGTGCTTATCAAAGAATCTGAGAGTGACTTTCGTGGTATTTGTAATTTATTCTCAAACTGTCCAGCCAAAAAGGTCACACACACCTACACACAGAGAGAAAGAAGCAAAACACTCATAAATGTCAAGCCTAGAAGAAGAATGCATGAATGTTCACTGTACTGTTCTTTTAACTTTTCTGAAAATGTGTAAGTTCTCACGACAAAGCTTGTGAATAGAAAAGAAGGCCCCTGTTCTACCAGGCAGGGTAGACCAGTTGGTTATATCTGGGTCTTGGAACTCAGTTCTGCCAGCAACACTCTAACGAACAGTCCTAGCTTCGCCATCCGTGAGCTACGGGGCTATGGTGAAGACACTGAAACCTCTTGAACATCAGCTTTGGCATCCGTCCAAAGGATGCAGTGACGAGACCTGCTGCCTCCAGGGCTGTGGGAAGATTAAGGCAGAGAGCTTGCAGTGTGGGGCCTGACGCATCCAGCAGCTCAGGAAATGGAGCTGACTATTGTTATTATTACAACTACTGTTACTAAGCTTTATGCTGAAATCGTCTAAGTCCTATTTCTGCTCAGCATCCATGATGAGTGTTATAGCTCAGAGCAGCATCCCAATGACTCTGCCGATGCCACATCCTCCAGTAAGTGCTGAGTTATAACACTCACAGCATCTTGCAGTGAAAAACATGTTCTGTCTGTCCAGCCTGATATATGGAAAGGGCCTCCCAAATGACACTGGTGAGCAGCTTGTGAATATTCAGATAAAAAATCTGTGTCATTTGGTTTAAATTAAAAAAAATTCAAATAAGGTGAGAAAATGGCACTACTCTTTCAACTTCATCAGCAGCCCCACTGTCCTTTTTACAATTTACTGTTTCTAAACAAATCAAACATTTCGGTGTGACGATAAATTGTCATAAGCATGACATGATGGATTTGAAGACGGCGAGAAAAATCTCAAGGCTCGTCTTTTCCCTGGGGCATTCTGGCCTCTTCCTCATCCCACTTGTTCCTATGAATGGCTTTACATTGAACCAGGAGGCATTATGCACAAAAAATGAAAGATTTAAGAGCATTTGCTCAACAAATCAAAAGTAAGCTCAAAAATTCTGCGTTAAAGCCATGTGTGTTTTTGTTTTATGTCTGCAAGTGTGCCTAAACATATGTGCACAGGCATCTGAAATACTAAGGAAAATAAAATGAGTGATTTAGTACATATATCAATACCTGTATGGCTGCAATTTCCCAGGTGGTGCTGGTGGTAAAGAACCCACCTGCCAATGCAGGAGACATAAGAGACATGGGTTCAATCCCTGGGTCAGGAAGATCCCCTGGAAGAGGGCATGGCAACCCACTCCAGTATTCTTTTCTGGAGAATCCCACGGACAGAGGAGCCTGGTGGGCTACAGTCCATAGGATTGCAGAGTCAGACATGACTGAAGAGACTTAGCGTGCTCGTGTGACTGCAGTGCTCCGAGAAAACGGAACTCCAGCTATGGAGGTAATAAGTACTATAACTAAGTACTATGGAGGTAACTAAGTACTATAACTAAGTACTATGGAGGTAACTAACTACTATAACTAGCTAAGCAAAACCACTTTGGCGCAGCTCCACAGGAATTCTAGGCCACCACAACTCCTTTCCCATTATCTCTGTATTTTTAAGCAGATTTATTTTTTTAGAACATTTTTAGATTTATAGGAAAATTGGCGAGATGGGACTGACAGTTACCAGGTACCTCATACCAATTTCCCCTTTTATTGCATCTCACATTGTCACGATTTGTTTGTTACAACTCACAAACTAATATTGATGTATTTTTAACTAGTCCATGTTCTACTCAGCTATCCTTTGTTTTGTTTTTTAATCTAATGTCTTTTTTTGTTCCAGGATTCCATTCAGCATTGCACTGAGTTATCACGTTCCCTTAGTTTCTTCTTGGCTGTGGCAGTTCCTCAGATGTCACTTGTTTTTGGCGACCTCAACATTTTTTAGGCCTGCTCATCTTGTCATTGGTCTCACTTCTCAGCCTTATTTCTAATCACTTTCTCTTGTAAGACAATAAGACTTCAACATTGCTCACATGCTTTTGATGGCCTCGCATCATCATGTCAGAGCAACCGTGACTGACTCGTAGTTATGCTCCAAAAATGTGCTCATGTTTAATAATAGGTTAGGGCATTTGCATTCAAAACTGCTCTCTGGTAATTAGATGTTTTGAGAGGTGTCGTAGACCCCCAATTTTCATTTTATTTAAAATTACAGTTTACTGTAATTATAAACATAATCTATTTACATCGGATCATTCTGGTAGCGATTATGCATTATGGGTGTAATTACAACTATCCTGTACTCACTCTCCCCTCATGCTGTAAAAATGTAAAAATTGCCAGAAAACTAGAGTTGGAGGAAATTGTAAGAGGGAAGAGCTGATGAGTGGCTTACCATCCTTCTATCTCCTTGCTTCCGGGTCATAAACTCTTAAATCAGAAAAGCCTGTGTCAAGAGTCTTTTGCTCTAAACACAGCTGTTAGGCTCTTGACAGTCCATGGGCCTGCTTCTTCCACTTACTTAAAAAGATACCCAAGAGCTCTGTATTAAGCACCTGGCATGAATAGACAAATGCCTGGCCTGTGAGACCCTGGATAGTATTCATGGCAGTTTAGACATTGCAGAAGAAAAGAGTGGTTGAAGACATAGGAACCACAACAGCCCATAATAAAATACAGAGAGAAAAAGACTGAAAACAATTTGTAGAGAATTAGTGAGCTGTAAGAAAAATTCAAGTGGCCTACTGTATGTGTAACTGAAGTCTGCAAAGATAAACAGAAGGGGGAAAGACAGAAAAAAATATTTTTAAAAAAATAGCCCAAATTTTCTAAGCCTTCAAACAAAGTAGATTCTAGGGCAAAGACTATTACCAGAGATGAAGTCATTTCATCATGGTTTATGGGTCAATTCATCTAGAATACACAACAATCCTAAACAGTTATGTATTTATTAAGAAAGTTTCTAAATATGTGAAGCAAAAGCCTAATATAATTGAAAAGAGAAATAGACAAGTTCAAAGCTGTCAGAGATTACACCCCTCTGTTCCAGTAACTGCCAGGACAAGTAGACAAAAACTGGAGTAAGGAGATCTGAAATTCACTTTGATATTAATATAGCCAATTCAGCTTTCTTTTGATCAGTGTAATCATGTCTTTTACTGTCTTGTTACTTTTAACCTATTTCTGTCTTTTTATTTCAAGTGCATATCTCATATGCAGCATAGAGTTGAATAGAACTTCATCATAGTCTAATCAATCACATTGCCATAATCAACAATTTTAGGGCACTCCATCAAACATAGCAGAATATACATTTTTTTCAAGTGCACACAGATTGTTTACCCAAATTAACCAAATTCTGAGCTTTAAAATATATCTTAACACATTTAAAAGGATTTGATTTATGCAAAGTATATTATTTAGCCACAGTAGTATTAAATTAGAAATCTATAATAGAGAGATAGCAGGTAATTCCCAAATATTTGGAAACTAAATAATATATTTTTAAATAATCAGTGGGTTAAAGAAGAAATCAAAAGGGAAACAGAAAGTATTTTAAAACAGTAGTTTCAAGCAAAAACACAGTATTTTTTAAGTCTGTTAATATATGAAGAACAATATGCCAGATTTGCACGATGCAATTAATGTAATACTTGAGGGAAATTTATAGCACTAAAAAATCACAATTTATGAGCTCAGGCTCCCCCTTAAGAAAATTTAAAAAGTAGAGAGCCACTCAAACCCTAAGTAAGCAGAAGAAAATAGATAATAAAGATCAGAGTGGAAAACAGTGAAATGCAAAATAGGAAGTCAGATGAGAAAAATCAATGAAACCTAAAGCTGTTTATTCAAGAAAATAAAAAAGGTCAAAAAGCTTCTAGCTGGGCTGAAACAAAAAAAGAGAGCAGGCAAAAATGATCTATATCAGGACTGAAGTACACGACAACACAACAGATTTTATAGGTATTAAAAATAAAGGAAAAAAATAAAAATAAAGGAATATTATGAACAATTGTATGCCAATACATTCAATAACTTGGATAAAATGGATAAATACAGTGAAAGACATAAAACTACCAAAGTTCACTTAAAAAAGAGGTTAAATTTGTAGATTACAACATCTTCCAGGGAGAAAACTCCAAATGACATCATTAATGATTTCAGGAAGAAATAATACTAATTTTAGAAATCCCTCACTGAAGACCTTTTCCCTCACCTCCTTTCACCCAGTACCTCATGCCTGCCTTTCAATAAAAAGATTGAAAGATAACTAAACAACAGACAAAGCCAAGAAGAAGTACATGGGGAAAAAATAGACGCACCCATCAGAACCGCACATCTTACCATTTCCACGGCTCTTACCCTTGTTCCTCAGAGAAGGAAATGGCAACCCACTCGAGTAATCTTGCCTGGAAAATCCCATGGATGGAGGAGCCTCATAGGCTCCTGATAGGTCCATGGGGTTGCAAAGAGTCGGACACAACTAAGCAATTTCACTCACTACTCTGGTCCCAGCCACCATCAATTCTCTGATTTTTGGTCCTCTTCAATTCTGGTCCTAGTTCTCCTTTACAATTTAGTGTCTCCTCTCTCATCCCCTGGTCCTGGAAGTCAGGACATCCAAACATGACTTTATCTCCTGAACACTTATCCCTAACCCTGACTTTTGTGATGAGCAACAAAGGCGTGGCTCATACAACTTCCTGTTTGGGGGGAGGTGGACCTGCTGCATCCGCTCTTGAAGATTCAGCTTCCTCTCCGACCTGTACATCTTCTTCTGTCCCCCGCCCCATTCCTAGTCTTTCTGGGGAAGGTCGTTTTGGACACTTTCCCACTCTGAGCAAGTGTGATTCAGCACGAGGCACCCTGAGGGATGGTATCCCAGCTCCTGTCTGGGATAAAGCCCTGGGCGAAAGCCACCGGTGTCTGAGTCCCACTCACTTCAGAACAAAAGGACTGCCTCTCCTGTATCACTACCTCCGGGACTGCTGGGTGAGATCTTCTGCGAAGGATTTATGAAATAATTTGTTGTTTTAGTCACCAGGTCGTGTCCCACTCCTTTGCAACACCATGAACTCTAGCTGGCCAGGCTCCTCTGTCCAAGGATTTCCCAGGCGAGAATACTGGAGTGGGTTGTCATTCCCTTCTCCAGGGGATCTTCCCAACTCAAGGATTGAATCTGCGTCTCCTGCATTGGCAGGTGGATTCTTTACAGCTGAGCCCACCAGGGAAGCCCTTATGAACTAATAGAGTGGGGTTAGTAAGAAATCATGCACAATTATTTTATTTTCCATGCATCTGTCTTTTCTCCCTATGAATTTGCAGGCTCTTTCTGGGCAGGATCTCTGCATCCTCCTTGGTATGCACCGAGCGCTTTGTGCATGTAGCAAGTCCTCAGTGAGTGCTTTTCTGAACCAGTCACAGCTTCTGTGGCTCAGAGGTGATCTTTCTGCAGCCCAAGACCACTGGCATGTTATCCCTTCCCCGTCTTTAGCAGAAATATTTGTCATTGCCTGTTACAGATGGAAATCTCTGCAAACAAAACTCGCCTCTATAATTGAGTTAACATTTCATTATTGCTTTCGATGGTGTTTTATTTTACAAGCAAAGCAACATGAAGTGGCTTCTCCAATTTTTTAAAGCAAAATATGAAACGAAGAGTCTTTTTGGGCCAGTAGTTGCATCACATTTTCCTTATTTATCATTTTATAGCAGGCATATTTCTGCTAAAATGGTAGTGATCCTGTGGTCGCTTCTGAGAGCTTGAATAAAGCAGGTTTCACACAGACTTCTAGCTCTCAGTTAATCAGAATTTCAAAAGGTGTGGATATCCATGGGCACCTAAAAGGCTTTTCCTAAAATTACTGTATTTGAGGAAGGTAAATAGTACGTTTCATATTAACCTGTTAACAAAATATATGAAACTGCTCTGATTGTTCTTTTCAATCTTTCCCTTTATAACCTATGTATCTGTGGTCTTACCAGCCCAGATTTTGTCTCCTGTCCCTCAGCTTGTTGGCATCAAATTGCCCTTTAAGACCCCCTTTTAAAAAGAACAAATTAACTGTGGTGTATTAATGCTATTCATTAAAAAGCAAGAGTTTTCAAAACAATATGGGTGAATCTCAATTATATTATGCTGCAGAATAAAAGAAGCAAAGAACAAAATGAAACATATGACTTTTTAATAGGAATTTCAAAAATTGGCAAAACTAATCTGTGGTAGTAAAAGTCAGACTAGTGGTTATCTGAAAGATGATGAATTGGAAACGTTCGGTACCTTGAGTGGGGTGGTGGTCACCATGGGTGCCTACAAGTATAAAACATTAATTAGCTGCTCACTGGAAATGTGGGGATTTTTCTGCATGTAAACTATATGTCAGTAAGTTATATTGAAAAGGAATCAAGTGTAGACCTCTTTTTACTTCTGGAAAGATGAAGTAGACGTAATTTCCCCTCCTTTTCCAACTAAGTACAACTAAATACCCCTGACATTGCACATGCAAAGTAAACACAAGAGAAGTCTAAAATATGGGGAGAGGAAGGCAAGCTAGTTAGGGACCTCAGGACCCAAGGAGCGACAGAGTGAAGGTTCCTTGGGGTTTCTTTTTGCCTCGTACATCCCAAGCCTGAAGCAAAATTGAAGCCGCAACCTGGATCACACATTCATCACTGGTAAGAATACAAAACGGTCCGTCAGCATGGAAGACAGCCTGGCAGTTTCTTAAAAAAATAGACCTGCAAATACCTCTTGACTCAGCAAAGCACAGAGAAATGAAACCTACTATTCACACAAAGACCAGTACACAAATGTGGATAGCAGCTCCATTTACAATAACCCAAAACAGGAAGCCACCCAGGTGTCCTCCAACAACCAAGTGATTAAACAGACTGGTGCATCCACACCATGAAAGAGTACTCAGCAATAAAAAGAGAAACGACTGGCTTATGCAGCAACCTGGATGAATCTCCAGAGAATGGCAAAGGGTGGGGCTGGCAAGGGGCTGGTGAGGAAAGCCAATCTGAAAACCCTACATACTGCATGATACTATTTTCAGACTTTTCTTGAACTGAGAAAACTGTACAAATGGAGAACAGGTAAATGGTTTGCTGAAGGTTAAGAGGTTGTGAGCAGGGGAGAAGTGTGGCTATAAAGGGGCAACGTGAGGGATCCCTGTGGAGGTGGAGATGCTCTGTGTCTTGACTGTACCAGTGTCAGTGTCTGGTTGTGAAATCGTGCTTCAGCTTTAAAAGATATTTCCCTTGGGGAAAACTGTGGAAAAGGCACACAGGGTCTCTATATGTTATTTCTTACAACTGCATGTGAATCTACAATGATCTCAAAATTAAAAGCTTAATGAAAAACTTAGAACGTCATAGCACAGCATGGTTTGACTGGGGAAGGGCAGGAGGGAAATTTATGGGGTTATGATAATGCTTCTTACCTTGTGTGGACTCAAAAAATGATTCACAACCTAAAAGTTGAGAGCTGTGTTTTATTAGGTGGGAATTTTAGGCCTTCAAGCCCAAGAGGTAGCATTTCAAGTAATTCTGAGAGAACTGCTCTGAGGAGGTGAGCGGGGAGCCAGGTTGTACAGAAGTTTTGCAACAAGAAGCAGGTAGTTAGAGCATCAACAGATGCTTATTAAGTAAAGAAAACCAGATATCCTGAGTTAGGAAATTTAGTACTTTTCTATGTATGGGAAGATGCAGGAGCCTGGACTCACTGAAATCATTTCTTTGATATGCACCTCGGCTATCTGGGGCCAGCATCCTGTGTTTTCATATCCTGAGTTTCCTCAGGGCTCACCATAGGGAGTGGCTGCAGTCTGATGGCTGATAGATGGTAGGTCTTCTTTTCCTTCCTGAGTTTCCTCAGGCTCACAGGCACACCATCCATGGTGGCTGCAATTGCTGATGACTGTGACAGCCTTGTTTACTGATATGGCAGGAAAAATCCCATTTCTCACTTGATAGGGATCAGAGTGATATAGATGTATGTGCTTGTCAAAACTCAGCAAATGTGTGAGTTTTTATTGTGCATATGTGTGCATATTATTGCACAGTCATTTTACATTTTAAAAAAGAATTCAGCAAAGGTGTCTGGAGCACCAAGTCTCTGCTCTAGGAGTGCTGAGAAAGTCCCCAACCCTTCAAGGATAAACTGGCCAAAGCATATTTGGAAACAGACACCCTGACAGAAAACTCAGCTGGTGGAGAGAGAATGTGCTTGGAGCATCTCACTGGGAGGTGGGATTTGAGGACACCACCATCCACAAGTTAAGAATTTAACTCAGGACTTTCCTGGAGGTCCAGTGGTGAAGACTATGTGCTTCCGATGCAAGGGGCACAGGTTAGAGCCCTAGTCAGGGAGCTAAGATCTTACATGCTGTGTAGCATGGCCAAAAAAATAAATAAATAAATAAAACTTTAAAAATGCATATCTCTTTTAAAAAAATGAATTTATCCCATGCGCCAGAGACCCATTTAGGCCATGTGTACTGTGTGTGTGTGTGTGCTCAGTCATGTCCAACTCTTTGTGATCCCATGAACTGCAGTCTGCCAGGCTCCTCTGCCCATGGGATTTTCCAGGCAAGAATACTGGAGTGGGTTGTCATTTCCTTCTCCAGGGAATCTTCCTGACCCAGATCAAATCTGTGTCTACTGCATTGCAGGTGGATTCTTTAATACTAGTGCCACCTTGGAAGCCTCTCAGCCCATGGGAAGGCTATCGTAATGAATGTGTTCACAGAGTTGTGAAATTTACCAAAGTGAAATATTTTAACTCCATTTAGCTTTGACTACTGCCTGTTTCTACTGCAATTTCCCCTCATTTTGGGTGGTGTAGAATGGTCACAAGCATTTGGGGGTTGGTTCTAGGACACTGATTGAGGATGCATTTTGTTTGGGTTTCATGGCAGACATGATTCTCAGTTGCCTTTATGTGTAAAGTTAGTGCAGACAGTTTCAATCAAGAGTTGCAGCCATACTCAGGCTTTCAGTTCAGTTCAGTTCAGTCACTCAGTTGTGTCCGACTCTTTGATACCCCATGGACTGCAGCACACCAGGCCACCCTGTCCATCACCAATCTCATCCTCTATCATCCCCTTCTCCTCCAACCTTCAATCATTCCCAGCACCAGGGTCTTTTCCAATGAGTCAGTTCTTCGTGTTAGGTGGCCAAAATATATCTGGTATACCAAAAACAAAGTTTAGTATATGGAAGGGCTCATAAAGGCTATAGAAAGTGAAGTGACTCTTCTTTAAGTCAGGAAAGAGATTGATTAGCAATAAGTATTGGAGTTTCAGCTTCATCTCAGTCCTTCCACTGAATATTCAGGACTGATTTCCTTTAGGATAGACTGGTTGGATCTCCTTGCAGTCCAAGGGACTCTCAAGAGTCTTCTCCAACACCACAGTTTAAAAGCATCAATTCTTCAGCACTCAGCTTCTTTATCGTCCAACTCTTACATCCATATAGGACTATTGGAAAAACCATAGCCTTGACTAGATGGACCTTTGTTGGCAAAGTAGTGTCTCTGATTTTTAATATGCTGTCTAGCTTGGTCATAGCTTTCCTTCCAAGGAGCAAACATCTTTTAGTATATGTGCTGCCGAAGCGAGCACTCAAACGTCTTTTAATTTCATGTCCACAGTCACCATCTGCAGTAATTTTGAAGCCCCCCCAAGATAAAGTCTCTCACTGTTTCCATTGTTTCCCCATCTATTTGCCATGAAGTGATGGGACCAGATGCCATGATCTGAGTGTACTGAATGCTGAGCTTTAAGCCAACATTTTCACTCTCCTCTTTCATTTTCATCAAGAGGCTCTTTAGTTCTTCTTCACTTTCTGCCATAAAGGTGGTGTCATCTGCATATCTGAGGTTATTTATCTTTTGTCCGGAAATCTTGATTCCATCTATTGCTTCATCCAGCCCAGTGTCTCATGATGTACTCTGCATATAAGTTAAATAAGCAGGATGACAATATACAGCCTTGATGTACTCTTTTCCCAATTTGGAACCAGTCTGTTGCTCCTTTTCCAGTTCTAACTGTTGCTTCTTGACCTGCATGCAGATTTCTCAGGAGGCAGGCCAGGTGGTCTGGCATTCCCATCTCTTTAAGAATTTTCCAGTTTGTTGTGATCCACACAGTCAAAGGCTTTGGCATAGTCAATAAAGCAGAAGTAGATATTTTTCTGGAACTCTCTTGATTTTTTGATGATCCAACAGATGTTGGCAATTTGATCTCTGGTTCCTCTGCCTTTTCTAAATCCAGCTTGACCATCTGGAAGTTCATGGTTCATGTACTGTTGAAGCCTGGTTTGGAGAATTTTGAGCTTTACTTTGCTAGTGTGTAGGATGAGTGCAATTGTGCAGTAGTTTGAGCATTCTTTGGCATTGCCTTTTTTGGGGATTAGAATGAAAACTGACCTTTTCTAGTCCTGTGGCCACTGCTGAGTTTTCCAAATTGTCTGGCACAACCAGTGCAATTCTTTCACAGCATCATTTTTTATGATTTGAAACAGCTCAAGTGGAATGCCATCACCTCCACTAGCTTTGTTTGTAGTGATGCTTCCCAAGGCCCACTTGACTTCACATTCCAGGATGTCTGGCTCTAGGTGAGTGATCACACCATCGTGCTTATCTGGGTTATGAAGATCTTTTTTCTTTAATTCTTCTGTGTATTCTTGCCACCTCTTCTTAATATTTTCTGCTTCTGTTAGGTCCTTACCATTCTGTCCTTTATTGTGCCCATCTTTGCATGAAATCTTCCCTTGGTATCTCTAATTTTCTTGAAAAGATCTCTGGCCTTTCCCATTCTATTTGATTTCCTCTATTTCTTTGCATTGAATACTGAGGAAAGCTTTTTTATCTCTCCTTGCTATTCTTGGGGACTCTGTATTCAAATGGGTATATCTTCCCTTTTCTCCTTTGCCTTTCACTCTCTTCTTTTTGTAGCTGTTTGTAAGGCCTCCTCAGATAGCCATTTTGCCTTTTGCATTTCTTTTTCTTGGGGATGGTCTCAATCACTGCCTCCTGTACAATGGCAGAAACCTCCACCCATAGTTCTTCAGGCATTCAGTTTATCAGATCTAATCCCTTGAATCTATTGTCACTTTCACTGTATAGTTGTAAAGGGTTTGGTATGGTCATACCTGAATGGTCTAGTGGTTTTCCCTACTTTCTTCAATTTAAGTCTGAATTTGGCAATAAGGAGTTCATGATCTGAGCCACAGTCAGCTCCTGGTCTTGTTTTTGCTGACTGTATAGAGCTTCTCAGTCTTTGGGTGCAGAGGATATAATCAATCTGATTTCAGTGTTGACCATCTGGTGATGCCCATGTGTAGAGTCCTCTCTTGTGTTGTTGGAAGAGGGTGTTTGCTATGACCAGTGTGTTCTCTTGGCAAAACTCTGTTAGCCTTTGCCCTGCTTCATTTTGTACTCCAAGGCCAAATTTGCCTGTTACTCCAGGTGTTTCTTGACTTCCTACTTTTGCATTGTAGTGCCCTATAACGAAAAGGAAATATTTTGGGGGTGTTAGTTCAGAACCTGTGTGCACCAGGACCCAGGAGAATGGAGCAGTGAGCCCACAAGAGACTGACCCAGACTTGCCCACGAGTGTCCAGGAGCCTCTGGTGGAGGCATGGGTCAGCAGTGGCCTGCTGCAGGGTTTGGGGCACTGAGCGCAGCAGTGCCTACATGGGGCCTTTGGAAGGAGGCTGCCATTATCTTCATTACCTCCACCATAGTTTGGCTGCAGGTCAAATAACAGGGAGGGAACACAGACCACCCCCCTTCAACAGAAAATGGATTAAAGATTTACTGAGCATGGCCCCGTCCATCAGAACAAGACCCAATTTCCCCCTTGGTCAGTCTTTCCTGTCAGGAAGCTTCCATAAGCCGCTTATCCTTCTCCATCAGAGGGCAGACAGACTGAAAACCACAATCACAGAAAACTAACCAATCTCTGATCACATGGACCACAACTTTGTCTAACTCAATGAAACTCTGAGTCATGCCATTGTAGGGCCACCCAAGACAGATGGGTCATGGTGGAGAGTTCTGACAAGACATGGTCCACTGGAGAAGGGAATGACAAACCACTTCAGTATTCTTGCCTTGAGAACCCATGAACAGTATGAAAAGGCAAAAAGATAGGACGCTGAAAGATGAACTCCCAGGTTGGTAGGTGCCCAATATGCTACTGGAGATCAGTGGAGAAATAACTCCAGAAAGAATGATGAGACAGAGCCAAAGCAAAAACAGTACCCAGTTGTGTATGTGACTGGTGATAGGAGCAAGGTCTGATGCTGTAAAGAGCAATATTGCATAGATACCTGGAATGTTAGGTCCATGAATCAAGGCAAATTGGAAGTGGTCAGACAGGAGATGGCAAGAGTGAACGTCGACATTCTAGGAATCAGCAAACTAAGAAATGGGTGAATGGAAATGGAAATGGCTGAATTTAACTCAGATGACCATTATATCTACTACTGTGGGCAAGAATCCCTTAGAAGAAATGGAATAGCCATCATAGTCAACAAAAGAGTCTGAAATGCAGTACTTAGATGCAATCTCAAAAATGACAGAATGATCTCTGTTCATTTCCAAGGCAAAGCATTCAATATCACAGTAATCCAAGTCTATGCCCTGACCAATAATGTTGAAGAAGCTGAAGTTGAACAGTTCTGTGAAGACCTACAAGACTTTCTAGAACTAACACCCAGGCTTTAGAGGTCTTGAATTCTAATGATCTTAACCCTACAGACTTCCATATGCTCCCAGTGTGTCAGGAATTACAGACAGCCTAAGATCCTAAGCCCCTTGCATGCCAACAAGTGAGCCTGCCACTGTTTCATGAGATGCTGGTGGAAGATACAAGAGCCCCAGGTTAGAGATGAGGAATACGGCACACAAGTCAGATCTTCACTTCCACGGGGAGACTTTATTATACTGGTCAGGAAACAAATTGGCCCTTTGCCACAAGGGACTCTCTCTGTTTTTCATGGTCACTTGCAAACATTCTTGGAAAGCTTGCTGTTTAGCTGCTGAGTCGTGTCTGACTCTTTGTTACCCCATGGACTGCAGCACACCAGACTCCCTTGTCCTTCACTATCTCCTGGAGTTTGCTCAAACTCACATCCGTTGAGTCAATGAAGCCATCCAACCATCTCGTCTTCTGTCGCCCCCTTCTCCTCCTACCCTCAATCTTTCCTAGCATCAGGGTCTTTTCTAATGAATCAGCTCTTCTCATCAGGTGGCCAAAGTATTGGAGCTTCAGCTTCAACATCTGTCCTTCCAATAAATATTCAGGGTTGATTTCCTTTAGGATTGACTGGTTAGATCTCCTTGCTGTCCAAGGGACTCTCAATTGTCTTCTCTAACACCACAGTTTGAAAATATCAATTCTTTGGTGCTCAGCCTTAGAAAGCTAGCCCTGAGAAAAAGCCATCAGTCACTCTACTGAGAAGATGTACAGAAATACTAGAGATCTTGAGGAATTGTTTCTCCAACAACCTAGAGGTTCACATACAGGCCTTGCACCTTGACCTCGAGGCAGAGAGTCTGCTCCCAGCCTCTCACAAGCAGTAGACAGCTTCCTATTTCCCTCCTTGAATCTCACCCACTTTTCCCATCTTATTCCTTCATCCTCCATCTAACGGGTCCTTCCCAAGCACATTTATACAAGTTCTTTTTCTAGTTCATGATTTGACATGAAATTCTGACATAAAAGGTAAAACAATAAGCCAGTACAATGTGAGTACTGACAACAAGCTGGTTAGTGAGGTGTCATCATTTCAAAGAACAGTTAAGATTAATCCCTATGGAAGAAAACTTGAAAAGCCCTGAAACTTTGCAGCTCCTATTTCAGAAACCTGATAGAGTTTTTCTAAACATGATACTCATTCTAGTTAGTTCATCACACTACCAAAAGTGAGCTTGGGAAAGCTAAAAATAATCTTTCTCAACTATCAATAACAGAAAATAAAGATTGCTCCTTCGTGACAGAATGAGGACTGGGTTACCTTCCTAGTCTTGATAAAAACATTCAGTTCACACCACAGCCACTAGCCACGGGCCTGCAGAGCACTTGAGACATGGCTTGTGTGATTGACAAGTGATGTATGCGTAAAATATGCATCAGAGTTTAAAGACTTACTAAGGGAAAAGATGTAAAGTATATCATTGGTATTTTATTAACAATATGACTAAATAGTCATTGGAAGGACTGATGCTGAAGTTCTAATACTTTGGCCAGCTGGTGTGAAAAGCAGTCTCATTCGAAAAGACCCTGATGCTGGGAAAGACTGAAGGCAGGAGGAGAAGGGGGCGACAGAGGAGGAGGTGGTTGGATGACATCACAGACTCAATGGACACCAGTTTGAGCGAGTTCTGGGAGATAGTGAAGGACCGGGAGGCCTGGTGTGCTGCAGCCCAGGGGTTGCAAAGAGCCAGACACGACTGAGCTCCCGAAGAACAGTGTTGACGTCACAGTGTAACCAGAAGTGGGGTCCGGCTTCTTGCTGCTCAACAGACATCAAAGAGTACAGGTTGGTGGAAAGGAAAGTTTGGTTTCTTTTGGATGTCAGCCATCAGGGATGGGAGAAGAGCAGACACCTGTCCCAAGGCCGACTCCCTCACCACACCACTGACCAATCAGGCGACAGGAGCTTTTACAGACAGAAGGAGGGGCTGCCTGCGGAAGCAGCACGGTCAGCTCTGACAGTCAGTTTCACATTGGCCATCAGTGGCCCGCCCAGCATCAGAGATAGAGTTAACCTTCAGTTCCAGGGTCAGTTTGTTTCCGTTTCTTTGAGGCCGGTTCTCAGAGTTGTGGCAGCTTACGTCATGGCTATAGTCCGGTCATCGTGCGGTGAACCTCTCCACCTGGTGAGCGTTTCAATATCTGTAAGACAGCTCATGGGATACGGCTCAGAACATCATCTCCAGCCTTGAGGCGGAACTAAAGCTCCTTGACTATGATTAATGACTAACCTATTATTATTTGATCTCCTTTAACTGTTTTCCTTTGTTTCTGAATTTTCTCTGATGAAACTTATTCTTTGGCTAAAGTTTTTGCACAGGCTAACAGGCAGGATGAGGACATGGGGGGTGGGTGGGGGCAAGGCAAGGGTGACAGGGTTCAGCTCCATCTCAACAACACTTGGGCTACATGGACATAAATGAAACCTAGGATTAAAATACTCCCACCTCTTCCTTTTTCCCCGTTTTACCCTTTTAAATATGACTACTACAAAATTGACACCATACATGTGACACATTGGAGATTGGCATGATATTTCTAACGGACAGCATTGTTTTACAGAAAGTGATGGCCAAATTGTTTCAGGTAAAAAGATAATCAGACTATGCAGCCAAATACACAGGTGGAGGTTTGTGTGATCTCTCTATCATACAACATTGTTTTACAGAAAGTGATGGCCAAATTGTTTCAGGTAAAAAGATAATCAGACTATGCGGCCAAATACACAGGAAAAAGTATTATTTTTTTTTCTGGATTTTGTAATGTTTGTGGATTTTCCTGGCTCTTAACATTTTTTAATTTGTTGTGATTTGTCATCTTACATAAACATTGAATATCTATTTATGTGTTTCTTCTGCAGTCTTCTTCTTAAAGAAGTACCCTCAAATTGCCTAAGCTTTACGTCCCACAAAACATGGATCTTCCCTGGGATTCAGGCCCCACTCTGTGAGGGGCTGGAGAACACTAACCCGTCCAAAGGTGGGCGTCCTGGAAGTCGATTCAGGGATCTTTTACTGTGTTGTTTTCCGTTTGTCTCCCACGTGGTTCAAAGAAGCTGTGGGGTGAGAGAATAGGTGAGAGAGGGGAGGTGGGGCAGACGGATGGATGGATGGAGAGGGGAGGGCAGGAAAGATGGGAACAGAGACAGGCGGACCACCACTGAGGGAAACACCGCTCTTTATTCTGCAGTCAGCCCAAGGTGCATAAAAGCTCTTCCTTTTCATCGGCACTGATGCTAAAGAACAAGAAAGAGTGAGTTAATGGAATTCAGCTTATATAAATAGAGCAAGAGCAGAGCACCTCTGGAAGGAAAGAAAAATGTTACCATAAAAAAAGGCTGAGCAAATTTGCAGGAGTAGTGATGGGGGAGGTCACCCACAGCTCACTGAGCAGTCTGCGTTTACACTGCAGAAGGACAGCCTTGGGAGTTTTCCAGGAAGTGAATTTAAGGACAGTGCAGAAAGGGAGGAATTAAAACAGAGCAAGGTTAACACTGAATCAGAGACTTCCTTAAACTTCAAGTTTGAGCCCCCTGGAGGCAGGGCTGTGCTTTAGCCCCCCAGAATAATAGGAAGTGAGAAAAGAGTAGAAATAGATGCAGAAAGGCAAGTTGGGCATCACTGGGATATTAGTCAATCCAGAGATGTAGTGTATAGCATGCCACATACTACCCACTACTCTAGTGGTGGACAGTATGTTACACATAGGGTGTGTGTGTACACAGCATAGTAGACAGTGTATGCATATAGCACAGGGCATGTATGGTACATGTATGTAGCATGTGCATGTATGGTATGGTGCACGGTATGTGTATGCACAGTCCAGTGTGCAGTGTGGGCAGGAGTGGAAGTGGGCTCAGCTTTGGAACGAGCAGTCATCATCACTGTTGCTTTGCCTTCTTTTTTTTAATATATTGAGCTAAAAATGGTACAGATAAACTTATTTGCAAAGCAGAAATGGAGACACAGATGTAAAGAACAAATAGGTGGACACCCAGAGGGCAAAGGGAGGGTGGAGTGAATTGGGAGATTGGAATTGACGTATATATACTACTCTACTATACTAAAATATGCTCTGCTAAAATAGGTGGCTGATGAGAACCGACCCTACAGCACAGGAGATCCCCCGTGATGCTCTGGGGACCAAGAGGGGAGGGAATTCGCAGAAGAGGGGATGTGTGTATCTGTACAGCTGACTCACTTTGCCGTATAGCAGGAAATAACACAACACTGTAAAGAAACAATACTGCAATAAAAATTAATTTTAAAAATGTGCTCCCTGAATTTAAACACTTAACCCATTCAGGAGACTTCCGCTATGATGAAAGTGAAAGTCACTCAGTCATGTCTGACTCTGCGACCCCATGGACTATGCAGTCCATGGAATTCTCCAGGCCAGAAATCTGGCGTGAGTAGCCTTTCCCTTCTCCAGGGGGTCTTTCCAACCCAGGGATGGAACCCAGGTCTCCCGCATTGCAGGCGGATTCTTTACCCGCTGAGCCACCAGATGGCGTGTCATTAAATCCTCTCAGATCTTCTCCAGAGGCTGCCTAGTATCACTTAATTTAACTTTGGTTTCTTGAATTTTGATCTACAGAAATGTCTTCATTTTTGTTTTTCTTGTTCCTGGGGGATAACCAAAGTCCTGCTCTCACATCCCTACCTGCCCACTCCCACTCTGGGGATTGCTGCTGCTTTTCCGTTTCGGTAAAAGAGCTTTGCTCTGCATCTTCATTTCTTCATGGTGATGCACCCTTCTCTGAGACTGTCTCTGAACCTTGAAACACCTCGAATCCCACAGATTCCCTTCTTTTCAGCTCCAACAGAAGCTGGTGAAGGAATAGAGCAGGTGAGCCTAGATAAAGAAGGCCCTGGGAAAACCTCTGTCACTCCTTCCAGCTGGAGTGGTTATGGGGTAAACCCCTTCCAGGGTGAGATTCACAGAACCCTCTCCCAGTCCAGCTTCACAATGATGTCTTTGCAAAGCCCCACTCCAGTTTTACCAGCTAAGCTTCTTAAAGAAATGATGTTGGTAGTTGAAAAATCTCCTTTCTTTGAGTTTGTTGCAACTTAGTTTGAACCTAAGGCTGGTCTCTCAAAGCAATGTTTCCACAACGAATATCATCAGCCACACAACGTAACAACCGTCGCCCTTTCGTTGCTAAGATGTGCCCCACTCTTTTGCAGCCTTGTAGACGGTCACCCACCAGGCTCCTCTGTCCATGGGATTTTCCAGGCGAGAATATTGGAGTGGGTTGCCATTTCCTTCTCCAGGGGATCTTCCCAACTCAGAGGTCGAACCCAGGACTCCTGGTTTGGCAGGCAGGTTCTTTACCACTGAGCCATCAGGGAAACCCAACTTAACAATTAACCTCCTGTCTATTTCCCGGCTCCCATTGAAATAGGACATGGTGATGGAGCTAGATTCTCACTCCTTTGTTTTTTGCATTTTCCCTTGTATAAAAAAATGTATCTGAATCACAGAATTTTATCCTTTTGTAAAGAGGGAACTCTCTCACCAACAGGTTAGGGAATTACATGCATCCTTGGGGATCACTTAAATTCACATTTAAGTGCGTTTCAAGGTTATCCAGGGAAAGCACAACAAATTGGCATTTTCAGAATCCATTTATGGTCTTGACTTACAAGGGAGACCCAGGAAACCTGTTTACAACTTGGCTTTCTGTAATTTGAACACTCTCTGATTGCTTGAATATTTTTTATCAATAGAACTATCATTTATTGAATGCCTGTTATGGGAATGGCTCCATGCTAAACAATATTTAGCATTTAAATATTACTGCAACATAATATATATGGAGAAAAGCATGATCTGAAATATGCACTCTGACGTTCACTGTAGCACTGTTTACAATAGCCAAGACATGGAAGCAACCGAAATGTCCCCAAACAGAGGAATGGATGAAAAAAAAAAGTTGTGGTATGTATCTTCAATGGAATATTAGTCATTAAAAAGAATGAAATAATGCCATTTGCAGCAACATGAATAGTCTTAGAAATCCTCATACTGAGAGAAATGTTAGAGAAAGAGGTATATGGTATGACATACCTTATATTTGGAATCTAAAATGAAATGATACAAATAAACTTACTTACAAAACAAAAAGAGACTCACTGACTTAGAGAATGAACTTATGGTTGCTAGAGGGGGAAGGATGGGGAGAAGGAATAGTTACGGGGTTTGGGATGAATACGTACACACTGCTATATTTAAAATGGATAGCCAACAAGGACCTACTGTATAGCACAGGGAACTCTGCTCAATGCTATGTGGCAGCCTGATGGGAGAGGGGTTTGGGGGAGAATGGATACATTTATATGTATGGCTAAGTCCCTTTGCTGTTTACCTGAAACTCTCAACATTGTTAATCTGCTGTACCTGAATACAAGATAAAAAGTTAAAAAAAATATTGCAGTCTGGGTACAAGAAGAGCGTTATTTAGAAAAGTTTTGTTTTTAATCCTCTTCTATTCATTTCAAAATGATCTTTCAGTCTCCAAAATGTCATTCAATCTTCCTTTTACTGATAAATCAGTCTCTTCAACTAGAGGTAAAAAGGGGTCCTTAAAAAGAAAAAAGACCCATGTAAGCATTCTAATTCTGAACTGTAATTGGAACCAAAGCTTCATTTTCTGATACTATAATTCAGCGGGATCTACAGGAATGGAGGTCAGCTTGCCTACCTTTGAGGACATGCAGATTTTTGCACTGAGTGTGGTGAGAAAGTTCCCATGGTTCCTTGAACTAAAGATTTCAGGAGTCTCCAGTCTTGCGGCTGAAAATCACACACACAGACATATACACATAACAACAATAACTCCTTTTAACTGTTGATGTATATTTATAACCAGCTGTGTGACAAATTTTCATTTAGAAAATTCACTTTCATCAGGGCAGTAGGAGAAAGGAAAACCTTTGATACCTTAAAAATTGTTAATGATGAGTAATAAACAGAAGCACAAATGAGGTTATTTTGCAAGTCCTGTATAAACAGGGCTTTATTGCCTCTGAAAGAATAATAAATGGATATTGGACTCATTTGTCACCACTGAGGAGATCTTGCAGTTGAAGCAGTTTATTAATTTTGGATTGTTTCTCCTCACACAATTCGGACTGTCACACAACGAGGGTGGGTCATTTTCGTGAACAGCAGTCCTGAGGTGGCAGCTACCATTCAGCTGGCAGCTACCATTCAGTTCAGCTCAGTCATGTCTGACTCTCTGCAACCCCATGGACTGCAGCATGCCAGGCCTCCCTGTCCATCACCAACTCCCGGAGCTTCCTCAAACTCATGTCCATTGAGTTGGTGATACCATCCAGCCATCTCATCCTCTGTTGTCCCCTTCTCCTCCTGTCTTCAATCTTTCCCAGAATCAGGGTCTTTTCAAATGAGTCAGTTCTTCACATCAGGTGGCCAAAGTGTATCTGGTATAGCAAAAACAAAATTTAGGACATGGAAGGGCTCATAAAAGGCTACAGAAAGCAAAGTGACTCTTCTTTAAGTCAGTAAAGAGATTGATTAGCAATATGTATTTTTTTAACCTAAGAAATGAAAATATTACTCACTCAGTCGTGTCTGACTCTGTGACTCCGTGGACTGTAGCCCATCAGGCTCCTCTGTCCATGGGATTCTCCAGGCAGGAATACTGGAGTGGCTAGCCATTCCCTTCTCCAGGGGATCTTCCTAACCCAGGGATCAAACTGGGACTTCCACACTGCAGGCAGATTCTTTACCAGCTGAGCCACCAGGGAAGCCCCCTTTTTAACCTAGGTTAAAAGATAAACATTTTATTTTCCCCAAAGCTTTGTTTCCAAACAGCAGCTATTGAAAAAATGCCCTGGGTTATAAAGTACCTGACATCTTTAATCACCTGTGGCACTTCTGAGTTTAGATGAGCAGACTGGAGGGCGATGGCAGCGGGTGATACAGAAGAGTGGGACGGAGGCTTAGATGAGTCTGGACTGGAGAAGCCCTCCACGGGACGTGACGCCCAGCCTGGAGCAGCTGCATTCTCCCCAGTATTCACTCACTGATCTCATTCTCAAGAACATATAATCTCTTCTAAGTTGGTGCAGCCACTATGGAGAGCATGGAGGTTCCTTATGAAAAATAGAGCTACCGTATGGTCCAGAAATCCCACTCCTGAGCATATATCTGGAGAAAATCAGAATTCAAAAGACATCTATACCCCGATGTTCATTGCAGCACTATTGGCAATAGCTAGGACATGAAAGCAACCTAAGTGTCTATTGATAGAGGAGATGGATAAAGAAGGTGTGGTACATATGCAAGGGAATATTACTCAGCTATGAAAAGGGATGGAATTGAGTCATGTGTAGAGATGCAGATGGATCTAGATTCTGTTACACAGAGTGAAGTAAGTCAGAAAGAGAAAAAAAAATATCATATATTGATGAATACGTGTGGAATCTTTAAAAAAAACGGTTCAGATGAGCCTGTTTGTAGGGCTGGAATAGAGACGTCAACATAGAGAATGGACGTGTGAACAGAGGAGAGGAAAGGGAGGGTGGGATGAACTGAGAGATTATGATTGACGTATGTACATGACCGTGTGTCAAACGGACAGCTGATGGGAGGCTGCTGGATAGCACAGGGAGCCCAGCTCAGCGCTCTGCGATGACCCACGGGGTGGGTGACGGGGTGAGCAAGAAGGAGGTCCAGACGGGAGGGGATACATGTATACACACAGCCGATTCACTTCTTCACACGGCAGAAACTAATATAATGTTATAAAGCAATTATACTCCAATAAAGAGAGGGAACAAAAAGAGTATATAATCTCCTGAAACCCCTTAGGGGCTGTAATTCTGTAATGGGTTTTTAGAAATATATTACTTTAAAAATATACTTCATGTGTAGAACATTTCATTTCTGATCAGTGTACTAATAATGGTTTTATTCAAATTAATTTTACTATAATTGAGGATGTTATTTTATAAACACACCTGGCTTTTTTTTTTCATTAAAATGCATGCTTTCAATTAATTTTAAAAGCCAAGGCATAATTTGACAAAGATAAAAATTTAAATGGTGTCTGGTGTCACCTTTGGGTTAGAGACCAAAAATGTACTTTGAAACATGGGCTGATAGTTAAATACATGTGGTGGCTATATTCCTTGGATATGACCAGCTGTTTTGACCTTCCCACCTGGAAGGGGGAGACTGGGAAAAGGAGTCCTCCCTTCATCTTTGGCTGCAGAAATTCTGCTTCCAGCCCCAGCCTTCAACCTCATGCCCCCACCTGAAAACCTTGACAGTAGGTATTTCCAAACTCATCCTACTGACATTTTAGCTTGGATGACCTTTCATTGTGTGCAGCCATCCTGTACTTTATAGGAGGTACTATATTTTGGGGGCACCTCTGGTCTGTACCCACTAGATGCCAGGATCCCTTCCCACAACCATGTTGGGACAACCACAAAAATCTGTAGGCATTGCCATCGCCCCATGGGGAATAGGCTCCCCGAGAACTGAGGACAATGTCTTATACCATCATCTCGTCTGCTCTCCAGGTGGCCCCCAAGCTATGGCCCATGTTCATCCCTAAGGTGAGGAGAGGAAATTTCATTTTCTAAAAGCATAAACATGTTATAATTTTGTTTGAAAAACACTTTGTTTAAAAGATTTTCCCCCAAATATGCTCAAATCTAAAAAGCAAGTATTTACTTTACACCTATTTTTGCAAAGCATTGAGTTGGTCCATTTTTCTCTATAATTTGTTTCCCAAGCTCTTTTGTTGTTGTTGTTGAGTCACTAAGTTGCATTCAACTCTTTGTGACCATGACTGCAGCATGCCAGGCTTCCCTGTCCTTCACTATTTCCTGGAGTTTGCTCAAATTCATGTCCATCAAGTCAGTGATGTTATCCAACCATCCTATCTTCTGCTGTCCCCTTATCCTCCTGCCCTCAATCTTTCCCAGCATCAGGGGGTTTTCCAAGGAGTCACCTCTTTGCATCAGATGGCCAAAGTATTGGAGCTTCAACTTCAGCATCAGTCTTTTCAATGAATATTCAGGGTTGATTTCCTTTAAGATTGACTGTCCAAGCTCTTTTCATGTTTCTTTATCAAACAAATAATTTCCAAATATAGAAACAGCCTACATGAAGAATATCTTATTTTCCCTTTAACACTTCAAACTTTCCTTTGCAAAAACTGCTCTTTTTGTAAGAGGAGAGAAGGACCTGAGGCTGCCAGTTCATTTAAACTTGTTTCTTTGTACTCACATTAACATTATAAAGATTCGATTTTGCAAAATTTGGTGAGATTTTGCTCCACAATTTTTCTGTTTAAAGTGCAGAGTTATTAATCTCAGAGAAGTGAGATGTATACAGAGATCTCATTTTATATGTTCCCTGCAGTGTCACCATGGACTGTGAATAAAGGATAAGTGCCTTGTGATGCAGACAGCATCTCCAAACAGCCCTTACACGGAATTTGCCACATGCAGAAAGAACACTAGATACATCACCTAACTAATAAGACCAAGAAAGAAATGTCATTTGCTTCTAAATAACCTACTCATTCTCCTTGCTTTCCTTTATAAAATCCTAAGAATTAAAAGGCTTTGCTAACATTTTTCTGAAAATAAGTTACAAACCTGGGAAGTCAAAATGGAATCTTTTTGTTTCACCCAGCTATTTAAAAATAAGAAAGTGTATCTTCATAATTAAATCTGCAGAGTCAGGAAACAGCCAGTTCATAGAAATGCTGCCAATGCAAGGAAAGAAAAAAATAGCTTGAGCTTTCTCAATAAACAAATGGCCCTGAGGATGTCTTCTTTTAACTGGTTGCCTCTCCAGGTCTTTTCCACTAGCACACATCCTCTAAGACGTCTTTGTAGTCAGGTTTCTCTTTGAGTGGTTTACAGCCAACTTTGTTATGTAGAGAAAACTCTGTTTTACTTTGGGTTGGTAAATTTTTGTCCATCTACCCACCCATCTTCTCCAATTATCCATCCTTCTATTCAATTATTTACCAGACATCAGTCCAATGGCTTCTCTTGGCCTCTGTGGGATTTCTTTAGGCCAGGGGCCATAGTGGGTGCAGAGATTGAGAGATCGGCTAGATGCTCTTGTTATCACAGACTGTACAGTCTTAGTGGGGGACGGTGTCTACATACCCTGGGCTTTTTAAGACTATCAGAGCCGTGTCTCTGATAGAAGAATTAAGTATGTATCTAGTAAACTTGGTTTACGTAGAACTGGGTAACTCAGAATCTTTTTGTGTTTGGAAGGGGCTGTCTGTATGTTACAAGAATTAGCCAGTCCCCATCCTCTTGTTCAAGTCTGCCAGCAATGCGGGAGACCTGGGATCGATCCCTGGGTTGGGAAGATCCCTGGAGAAGGGAAAAGCTACCCACTCCAGTATTCTTCCCTGGAGAATTTCACGGACAGAGGAGCCTGGCGGGCTAGAGTCCATGGGGTCTCAAAGACTCGGACACGACTGAGCGACTTTCACTCACTCACCCTCTTGTCTTAAATTTGCAGCAGTGACAGCAACAGAAAGCAATTTCTTCCCAACTTTACCTCTAACCCTTATTTACTTCTGCGCCCACTTGCCCACTTGCCAAGCCCTTTTGAACAATTGCGCAAGGTTCGCGAATCAGGTTACTTCAGGATATGGTAATAAACATTTATCAACCCCAGCACCTTTCTTGCCACAGAATTTCTCTGACATACCAATGGCTTATTCAGTGGAATAAAATTTGGCAAAGAGTTTGTTTTCAAAATTCAATTCAATTTTCTATTCTAAACGTAGCCTTCATCTTACAGAACAATCAACTGAAAGAAAACCTTTCCTTCTCAAAATGTTAGCTCACCAGAATTCAGTAAAAACCTGAAAAGTCAGGTCGACAAGAAGACAATTTATCCCATGAAATGTTCTAATATTAGGCAGCTTCTAAAGCATTTTTCCTGGATAGCTACCAATTAAAATTTCCTTGACTATTCCATGAAATTGCCCAATTAACCACATCATCACTAGCACTTGATGTTCTCATTTTGGACAGTCTGGGAAAGAAAAACTCAGCCCACTCATCATTTATGCAGATTTTCCTGATTACGAAGGTATGTTTTCATTCATTGCCCATTTACATCTCTTTATTAATTGCCTGTTAGAATTCTTTTCCTATGTTTATTTTGAATTGTTTGGCTCTTTTAATACAGCAGGGTTTGCATGTTGTTTTACTTTTTCTAGATTTAAATGAACTGAATTTAAATTTAGATTTTAAAACCTGATCTTGCAACTGAATTCCTGGTCTTCCCCCTCCCTCCAAAGCTTTACCCACACTGGTATTTGCTGACAACCGCATCCTTCCCCTTACTTATTGACAAGCACCCACTTTCAGTCACCTGTAGTATTCTTAGTTGCTTTTGTAAGTTTACCTTAATGAAAATTTTATTTTGTTGTTTGGTCACTCAGTCATGTCTGATTCTTTTGTGACCCCATGGACTGTAGCTTACCAGGGTCCTCTGTCCATGGGATTTCCCAGGCGAGAATACTGGAGTGGGTTGCCATTTCCTCCTCCAGGAGATCTTCCTGACCCAGGGATCAAACCCACATCTCCTGCATAGCAGGCGAATTCTTTACCACTCAGTCCCTGGGGAAGCCCAATGAAAATTTAATCTCATTATAAATAAAAAGCAAAAGCAGAGTTGCATTGAAGTTGCAGTGCCTCTCTGCCTCCCTCTGCACTTTAAATGCAAATATGGAAGAGTCTTTACACCTCATTAGAACACACAAATAGACATAGAAAGGACAACCAAAGGTTGGCAGTTTGAGGTCAGGAAGAAATGTGGCATTCACCAAGACTGCTCGAGAACCATCTTCCCTGTTGCGGTTTAAATTCCGTATTTGAACTCACTGTGTCTGGAGGACCACTCACTGGTCCTTCCTCTTGTTATCGCAGAGCAACCACCCACATCCTTGTCTGAGGCTAAGCCCCCACGTGTGCACTGCAGACCTCTCTCAGCCAAGCGCCCAAGAGGATGCTCCGGCAAGATTATCCCCTCTCTGCTCATCACTGGCGCTCCCCAGTCCTGGGTCACCCCATAAATACACACACATCAAACACACTGGACTTTCACTAAGAGAATTCACAAACAAAGCAACGCAAAGAACAGCAACAACACAACCTTTTCTAGCGGTATCAGACTTATTCTTTGGGCTCTTTAGAAGCCTGCCAGCCCTCGGAATAGTACCAAGGAGGATAAAAAGGATAAGCCACAGGCCATCTTGAAACCAACCTCAGTAGGGGAGGTTAAGATGCAGGGGAACTGCCTTGGGAACTGGGCCAAGGGGGAAACAGGCAACCAAGTTTTGGTATTTGCCATAGCTTTAGAAATGGGAGTGTTATTGTCTGCTTGTGACTCAGTGGTAAAGAACCACCTACCAATGCAGGAGACGTGGGTTCAATCCCTGGGTCGGGAAGATTCCCTGGAGGAGGGCATGGCAACCCTTTCTAGTATTCTTGCCTGGAAAACTCCATGGACAGAAAAGCCTGGTGGACTACAGTCCAAGGGGTCACAAAAGACTAGGGACATCGCAACAACAGCAACACATAAAAAGACATCTGACTAAGAAAGCATAGCTTTTCTTTTAGTCTGGATTTGCCCTGGACACCTCAACCCCAAGTAGACTAGGGTTTGAGTCTCAGCAGCTGGGAAACACGCTGACTGCCCCTCTGAGCTCCGGGTGAGGACTGTGGGATGGAAGCACAGGCTGGAGTGTGAGGAATTCCAAATATGGAAAAGGAAAGTGGATCCTAATGGTGGAATTAACTGTAAGGTCGATTCATCATTATTCGTGTCAAGGGAGTTTTAAGTCCCTCTAAAACAGATGGGTGAGCACAGACTTCTTTTTCAAGAGTCCTTCAGTTTGCTAAAGTAAGCTCATTGCTGATTGGCATGGCCCAGTAGCCCTTGGCTGCATATAAATTTGAACAGAGAGCCTCTTGGCACATTGACAGTAGTTAAAAGAGTACCTGACAGATGGCCCGATTGGTTCAAGTTAGAAATAAACGGGTTCTGGAGAAGTTCTCACTGCGCCGGAGCGTCTCACCCATCTGAACTCCAGGAGGGCGGAGCTGACTCCCAGTTGCTTAATCTGCTCCACCAGCTCTGCAGGGAACCCCGGGGGAAGGGGTACCTAGCTGCCCGCACAGGGTGAAGCAGGAACTGTCAGAACCAGCTCCTCTTGTCTGCTGGGGCTTGGTATGTGGTTGACACACAGTAGGTGCTCAATAAATGTTTAAAGCCAGACTTATCTTCTGCTGGTGACCCAATCTCGTTAAGGTGGAGTCTTTGTCTTGCACTCTGGGAGATACTCGAATGGCTCCTGGGGACTTGGGGTCAGTGTCAGGCACAGAGGGTCCTCATCTAAGCCCCGCACATTTGTACCCCAATTCCTACTCATTCCAGTAATTTCTACCTTTGACCTAGATGCTATCCACTGGGAAATTGTGTAGCTGCTCAATTCCAGTTCCGTGGGCGAGTGTTCTAAGGTAGAAATCCCCTGGCTTGGGTCATCTAGAGCAGGAGTCTCCAACCTCTGGGATATAATGGCTGATGATCTGAGGTGGAGCTGATGTAATAAAAGAAATAAAGGGTGTAATAAGTGTAAGGCACTTGAATCATCCCCAAACCTTACCCACTCCCAACCCATCCACGAAAAAAATGTCTTCCATGAAACCTGTCCCTGCTGCCCAAAATTTTGGGGACTGCTGATCTAGAGTCTAGATTCTAGATGGGCATCGGTCTTGGACCCATTGAATATTCCATTGAGGGTAACCCCCTGAAGTCCTTCCCTATGAGCTTAGAGTGTTTCCCACTGGAGGGGGTTTAATGTGTGACTCACAGTTCACCTTCAGCTGAGGGCTGAGATTTCGGGAGCAATGTGATTATCACCAGATGAACTGGTGTTGAATTAAAAACCTGCCTTTGATTCTTGCCAATCAGTTGAAGAAGTTGTGCTCCATCAAGACTTTGTTTATAAGAAATATGACTTAGCTAAGGGTCAGGCACACAGCATTCCCTGATAGCACAGACATGCTGAAGAGTAGAAGGTTTTATGAGTCCCCGTCATTCTTCATTTGCCATTTTAAGGTATAATAATTTTTCTTATGAATTGATTCCCTTTTGTGCTTTTTTAAAAGCTGTCATTGGAAGTTTATTTGGAGGAAGTAAAAACTTGTCCTCGGTGCAAAATCTTGAACTGGAAGCCATTTTTCAAAGGAATATATCACTTCCTGGGCCAGTGTTTGATTACAGGAAATAAAATTGGCCCACACAAGTCAGTTTAACTTCCTGCCATTGTTGTGTTGGCTCAAATGTTCTGTTTATCAAAATGCAACTTTTGCCTGGTTCCAGCTGCAATGAATTCTCATGACAGAAAGGACTACAAATTTAGCTCTTGCTGAGTTAGTGCCATTCTTCATTTAACCTGTTAAAGCATTGTAATTTAAAAATTATATTTTAGATTGGGAACTTGAAACGTGTTGCTTTTAAAAGGGAAGTTAGAAGTCTAACCTTGAGACAAATGAAAATAAACCAGATAATGAAGACATGCGGGGCTTCCCTCATAGCTCAGTCTGTAAAGAATCTGCCTGCAGTGCAGCAGACCCTGGGCTGGGAAGATCCCCTGGAGAAGGAAATGGCAACCCACTCCAGTATCCTTGCCTGGAAAATCCCAAGGACAGAGGAGCCTGGTGGGCTGCAGTTCATGGGGTCGCAAAGAGTCGGGCATGACTACTGCTGAAGAGGAGAGTTAAAATTTTACATAACTGCCTGCTCCTTCTGCCTCTGTAACTGAGCTTGCCCCTTGAAAGGTCTAGATCACGTAGGTCACGTAGTCTCAGAAAGTGGAGACTTGCAATACTAGGAACTGAAATTTATCTCACTCTTGTCCTGTTCTTTGCAATTGCCCAGCCCCTGCAAACCTGCCTAATCATGCCTGTCCAGGTCAGGCATCCCACTCTCCATCTTGACTGCTGTTCCCGTCCGCAAGCGAAACCCCTTAGTTTAAACCAGCCTATTAACAGCTAGTGTTGCCCACTACAGTCTGTCTATAAAATTCTGCAACCCTTTTGTTCGGGGCTCAGAGCTTGGAGTGTTAACTCCTCTGGGAGTTATAAACCTGAGCATAATAAATCTGAGTTCTCCAACTCTCCGAGCATGGGGCTTGGTTTCTACAACATTTCTGGAGGCCCCAGCGAGATTCCAACCATGCTGGCCCCTTGAGCCGCTGGAGTCGGGGCTCAGCCTAGTTGGAGCGAAGGAACCCCAAGATGAACGAGGAGGCACACCACCTCCTCGTTGGTGGTGGCAGATGGTATTCCGGGTTCTCTTTTGGACCAGTGTTCCGACTCTCTGGAAGGCCGAGCCCCAACTGGACTCACTGAGGGATGGACCAACTCACCAGGAATGGCCACAGGATAAGGTAAGGCCCCGGGGCCAGTCCCCAGGCAGAACTCACCCCAACGGGTAGAAGAAGAGACTGATCACCTCATGAAGCTCCCAGGAAGGGAGCATCAGTTAAGGAAACCTGGGGACTTGGGAGGAAGGGCGGCATCGTGACTGATAACCTCACTGGGGCTCCCAGGAAGGGAGCATCAGTTAAGGAAACCTGGGGACTGCAGAGAAGGGAGGCATTGAATGATTGTGAGTGTGTGATTGCTGATTGAAATTTTTCTTTTTGGAAACTGCAAAATCAATTCTTTTTACATATGCAATTAAAAACAACTAACTTGTTAAAAGGCCTGCCCAGGAAAAGCTTGAAATTAACCCTTTCCATGTCCTTGAAAGACACAGCCAGCTTTGCCTGAGACGTCAGCCTAGGACAAGTTAGAACTTCAAGTGAAGAGAAAAAAAGGGCAGGGGGGTGCTCAAAGAGATATTTTAAATCTCAAACAGAAAGCTATAAGATCTCTGTCAGTCTGTCTGTCTGGATTTATATATGTCTCAGTGTATGTCTTTTTTTTCTGATAATATTGTTGAAGTTGTAAATGAGTTCTAATTTATTTGGCCTAAAGAAAATTAAGCGCTTATGAATCAAACAATTCTAAATACAAGAAAAATTAAACTAAATAAATTTCAGGTTCTTGTGAACTGGGAAATATTCAGTATTAAATATCTAGCATTAATGTTTGTTTGCTAATCTAATAAGAAAATAGGATGTATGTTTTTAATAAAGAAGATATAAAAAAATAAAATTGCATTTTATAAAGGGAAAAGAAAGTAGGTCTGACTTACAGGTGGCTGTTACAGAAAGTGATAAAAAGGTTTGTGGAAAGTGGGCCCTGAAAAAAAGTTTTGTGCATGGTTAGGACTGACTAAGTTTAAGATAAATTTAATTAAGTTTATTTACCTAAATGAGTGTAAAGTAAGCTGGTGCAAAAACTTAAATTCGGCCTTTCTCTCTGTTAAGAGGACACTTTCTTCAGATGTTGAACTGCTTTTAATACTAGCTTTAAGTTTCCTTACCTCTTAATTGATCTGTTTTATATTTACCTTTGAAATCTTTTATTAACTTTGGCTAAGTAAATAACTGTTATTTCACAGTAACTTATATGATCCTACCTGACTGAGTGTTATAAACACTCTTGATATTTATCAACAAAACATCCTAAATAACTTGACTTCTATCTAACTTTGGAATGCTTCAGAGGGCCCCTGAGACATCCCAAAGAGCTATTAAGCTACCTGGGTTCACTGGACATGTTAAATTACATGGGAAGTACTGTTAAAGGGGTGAAAAATCTTTCATACACTTTCACCATAGTGTATGGTTGATGTTACTAATATAGATATCCTAAAATTATGTGAAATTCATATAGATCTGATATGCCCTGATAAAATATGGTCAATTATAATTCTAGTTATCACATTAAAGTGATATGACCAGGTTTCTTTGTCAATTGCAATAAAATCAGATTTTAAACACACTTTCTACGGTTTTACTCTCATGCCTTTAGAATACTGCTGGTTCTTAAAGATTTATGGAAAAGACTTTCTAAGATTAAACAGATAAATTTTGTTATTAACAGTAAGCTGGTACCAGACAGGGATTTGGTCTTCTTTCTGTTTAGAGAACAAGATTTTCTTAAAATTCAGCTTTTGATAGCAGATTATGAACTTACTTGCCTTTAAGTGATTTATATTTGTTTTTAAAATCTTTTCATTACTTTGGTAAAGTAAATAAACATTATGGTACATGTAGACAAAGCTCATTCTGCTTCTACAAAAAATAACCCCTCATGGTTAGACTTTTGCTATCTTAATGCCCTTAAAACATGGTGATAGTCTGCTCCTAAATCAGGAAATTAAAAATGAATAGAATAGCTGAAAATCAAAGAGCCAGGGCTACGGGAAATCCAAGACGGCTGCTTGGCTTTTCCCAGCTCCCTGCCCGACTCATTTCTGTTTGGTGGGTTAAAGCCTTACCTGGCTACAGTGTTAATGCCCTGACAGTGAGTTCTCAAAAAAAGAAAAGAAAAGAAAGAAAGAAAAAACTATGTTTCACTAAATATTAAACTCTAGTTTTGTTAATTAAGGTCTGTGCTTACTAAGACTCACTTCTGAAATAGTTCCTTGTTATGTTATATTGCTAAAAGTTTTAATTAAGTTAATAAAAAGGACACTCTAATCTTGTTTCTAAAGCTTATCTCAGTAACCAGTCTTTGCATAAAGGTCAGATGCTCCATGATGTACACCAAGAGATTAACACTTGGCTATAATCATTTAACTGAGACAGATGACCTGGGGTACACTGGGCTATACCCAATGAAAGTTCTTGACTTAAATTCTTGCTTGTGACCTAATAAATGCTAGCTATATTATTTTCTATGTAGCTTGCTTCAGAAGACTATTTCTTACATTACCAAATGGTGACTGAGCCTGTGATAAAATGCTGATATGCAGTTCCATATGAGATCAATAATTGTAATAATGTAACTCTAGATATGGGAAGAAGCAACAAGAGGAAATATTTTCCTGGACCAAGAGGCAGGTATGGTCCAGAGACTTTCGCTATTTACAAGGCCTGGTCTAGCAACAACACGATGAGTGGCCTGTCAATGGAATCTTTGTTGGATCTGGAAATGGGCTTTCCCAGCACCACGGGCCACAGTGACCATGAAATGCCCCCAAAACATGGTCAAGTACGACTATGAAGGGGCCCTGCTGACTGGAAGTTGGCCTTTGCCAGCTGCCTCTACAAAGATTAAATCATGACCACTGCAAGATGCTGACCTTCAACACCCCCTTGAAAGGAGCTCAGGGTGGAGACAAAAAATAAGGCACTCTGTGCTCTGGGGAAAACCCAGGAAAAACAGGCCATCGGATAGTCAGATATTTTCAGGTAAAGATACTTATGAGTCCAAATTCTTGCATCTTCTCATACCTAGAGAAGCACTAATGTCACAAACCAGTGTCTGGACCTGGTTCTCTTAGCTAGTGCCTCAGCAGCTTTCCTACTTCTATTAATTTTTGCGCCATATATCTCCAACTTTCTGGTTAAATTTATTTCTCCAAGTAGCAGTACAAGAATATCCCCGGCCAACACCCAGACAGTGCTGGAAGAAGCTGTCTTATTCTGTGAACTCTCACCTCCCTCTGTGAATGCACCCCGAGGTCCTCAGGCTACTCTCCCTTTGAGATCTCATATGGGAGACCACCCCCAGTGATAGGAAAGCTCAAGGGAGACCCCCAACAACTAGCTGACCTGGAGATGTCCCGACACTTCCAGGCCCAAGAAAAAGTCTTCAGCCATACTGCCCAAGAAACCTGAGCAAGGACACCCATTCCACTGGGAAACTGGGTTCATTCCCATCAGCCAGGAGATGAGGTATGGGTTAAAGATTGCAAAAAGGAGCCACTTCAGCCAGTTTGGACAGGCCCTCACACGGTCGTCCTGGCAACGCCTACTGCTGATAAAGTTATAGTCATAGATGATCCAGAGTCATCCCTTGGATCCACCATACCAGAGTCAAGAAGGCAAGGACTTCCTGTGATGAGGACACCTGGAAAGCAGTTCGGGACCCCAAAAACCTCCTCAAGGTCCGGTTCAAAAAACAACAACCCTCACCCTCGAAGGATGCTGAGCCCGGCTCTAGTCAGCCCTGAAACTGACTCGTCCACGCGCGGCAAAAGCTTGAGGATTCCTCAGCCTTGCTCCAGCCACACAGCAGCTGGCTGGTCCACACACGGTGGAAGCTCGAGGACCCGGCTATCAGAGCATCAGTGGAGTTTCATTGTCAGCCCTGGCCTCTATCCCTGATTGCTACTATTTCTGGGCTCTTCGCTATAGGACTAGCTTCAGTCACACCCCAGGACTGGGATTTGGGTCAGAAGCTGCGGTTAGCTGTCTGTTATCTCACTGTGATGGGAGCCTCATTCTTATTAGATGTCTCTTACGATCGATTCTCTCTACTAACTAAACTGCTCCACAGTATGGCTGACCCCCTTTCATGATAGGCTCAGCTGCTACGGCCAGGACAACCCGAAGATGGGGAGGAAGCCTCTGGGTGGTGTTCAGTTATGTGTTACGTGCAGGCTGTTTGCAGCCTTCGGGTGTCCCTTGCTGTGACAGATGGGGCCGCCCCCATCCAGGCCTTTTCTTTGTGGGACAGATGCTTACTTATGTCCACCAGTCAATTAGATGGGCATCTGCGCCTTAGCCCTCCTCACTCCCCAGGTGAATATTGTCTCTTAACAATCAGACTCACCGTACCTCTGGCAGCTCACAGGCGGTCAGAAAGAACCATCCAGTTTATACCCCTACTCGCTGGTCTGGGAATCATGGCTGGGATAGGTACGGGAATACGAGGAATTGCTTCATCAACCACCCTTTACCATACACTATCCGAAGACCTCACAGACAACATTGAGAGAGTGGCCAGACCTTTAGTGGCCTCACAGGACCAACTCGACTCCTTGGCGTGGGTGGTTTTACAGAATAGGAGAGGGCTAGGCCTGCTGACAGCCGAAAAGGGAGGACTCTGCCTCTTCTTGAACAAAGAGTGCTGCTTTTATGTAAACCACTCAGGAATAGTCAGGGACATGGCCCAACAGCTAAGGGAACAAATCATAAAAAGGAGAGAGGAATCAGCTAATTCCTGGGGTAACCGGAACAATATCCAGAGCTGGGCTTCGTGACTTCTCCGTTTAACAGGTCCTCTCCATGATCTTTGCAGCAATATCGGAGCTGGGCATTGTGACTTCTCCCTTTAACAGGTCTTCTCCATGATCTTTGCAGTGCTCTGGTTTGGCCCTTGTATTCTCAATGTTGTTACCCAGTTCATAACTTCTCGGATTGTATCCATAAAGTTACAAATGGTAATAGTTCAATATAACCCCCTAAATGATGGGGAGCTCTGAATGTCCCACCAAAAACATGAGATGATGCTTTCTACAACGAGTGATAGAAGCGTCAAGAGGGGGGAATGAAAAGGAAAAGTTAAAATTTTACATAACCTGCTCCTTCTGCCTCTGTAACTGAGCTTGCCCCTTGCAAACTCTAGATCACGTAGGTCACGTAGTCTCAGAAAGTGGGGACTTGCAATACTAGGATCTGGAGTTGATCTCACTCACTCTTGTCCTGCTCTTTGCAATCGCCCAGCCCTTGCACACCTGCCTAATCATGCCTGTCCAGGTCAGGCATCCCCCTCCCCATCTTGACTGCTGTTCCCGTCCGCAAGCGAAACCCCTTAGTTTAAACCAGCCTATTAACAGCTAGTGCTGCCCACTACAGTCTGTCTGTAAAAACTCTGTAATCCCTTTGTTCGGGGCTCAGAGCTTGGAGTTTAACTCCTCTGGGCCCACCGGCGTAATAAACCTGAGTTCTCCAGCTCTCCGAGTGTGGTGTTTGGTTTCTCGAGTACTGGTTTCTGCAACACCACTACTACTAATGAAGACATTCGGAGCCTTCCGAATGAGGACCAGAGCCATCACTGAGGACTGAGGCAGACTGCCCTTTGACTCTGAAGCTTCAGACACTGAACTTGCTGTACCAGAACGTGCTTCCAGCACAGTCAAGACGCCAGAAGCCAGCAGCATCAGCCAATAAAGAAGACATGGATGTTCTTAGAAAGTTATCTGAAAGATGAATTTTGTCACTGTGGCAAAGTAAATATGCTTAAATCTTACTGTCTCCTGTTCAACAAAACTGAACAATAAATTATATCAAACCAAGATCATGATGGGATATGTGAAAACAAGACTGTAAGCTGTAAAGAAATCTGAGAATACGTTTGTAGCTAGAAAGGGGAGTCTTCTGACTAGAAATAATGAATGAAAAGAACAAGCAAATAAAACAAAATAAGAAGTTGCTTGTCTCTTCCATCAAGCTTGGTTTCAGAAATCACTTGAACAGTGAAATTTACATTTTAGGAGAAAAACTGCTGAAGCTCTGCCCTATCAGTATGATTGATTCTAGTTTGGGACCAAATACAAGCCGCCTTGCTGCAAACCATACCCTTCTCAAACCACATGAGAAGAATGCATTTTATTCTGACTAAAACTCATGTTTGCTCATATAAACGGCTAAAAGATGGAGTTTAACTCAATACTTCCCTTTGCAGTTGGCTGATCCCTTTATATCAATCTATGTTCACAGCAGTGCTTATGATAATGATACCTGTAAACATTAATTTTGCCACAAAACACCTGATGGTTAGATGTGGCGCAGAAAATTTCAATAATCGGTGACCATTTTCCTAGTAATTGCAGAACTGACTGGAGGGAAATGATGTGCATTTAGATGCACTAATCAGGCTATAAAAATGACAGCTGATGTTTTGGTTTGGGTTCCTGAGAAGCAACCTAGGAGATTAAAATAGTTTATGAAGAAGTGGTCCCAGGAGAACTGATACAGGAATAAGGAGGCTGGACCAGAAAGGCAAGGATGTCAAGTGAGATGAGCATTGGATGAGTCCCCAGAAGCACAGCTTGGTTCAGTCCCTAGGGGAAACTGTGGACATGAGTATAGTCAATACTTGAAGACGCAGGGGTTAAGGGTGCCCACCCTCGGTGTAGTTGAAAATCTGAGTATAGCTTATCATTGGTCTTCCACACAAGTGGTTTCTCTATATGCCCAGTTTTGCATCCTCAGATTCAACCAACCTGCAGATCCCTTAGTCTTGTAGTATTTACTACTGAAAAATGTCTGCATGCAAGTGACCCCCCAAAGCTCAAAATCCTGATGTTCAAGGGTCAACTGTAGCTCACATCTTGAGTCATTCCTACGAGTGTAAAGAGAGCTGAAGCACTTATGCTGCTGTTTAAGGGCTGACCCTGGGGGATGTAAATTCTCAAGCACTTCCCTTCTTTTTCTGTATATAAATAAAGTAGCTGCCACCACAGCCCTCCAACAACAAAAAAAAAAAGACACTACCTAACAGGATAGAAAGGGAGGGCTTCCCGATGGCTTAGCAGGTAATCCATTGCAAGAATCCACTTGCAATGAAGGAGACACAGGAGTTACAGGTTCGATCCTTGGTCCAGGAAGATTCCCCTGGAAAAGGAAAGGGCAACCCACTCCAGTGTTCTTTCCTGGGAAATCCTATGGACAGGAGCCTGGTGGGCTACAGTCCCTGGGGTCACATAGAGTCAGACATGTCTGAGCGGCTAAGAGAGAGAGGTTAGGCGTGGAACAGGTGTGCATGAAAATGCTAAAGAATCAGAGGAAATGGGCATTATTGATACATCTTCTAAGGTCCATTGCACTATCTAAATCACACATCTCCCCTCAAATAACCTCTGCTTTGATTTCTGTGTGTTTATGGCAGAGACTCTCCTAGTGGCCTGGTCAATATCCATTCCCGTTCCCCTCCCTTCCCCGCCCCCTGCTTTTCTTCATTAATGGGGCCTTGATTATGTTTCAGGCACCAGGTCTCCTGCTAAAACAGTCACATTTCTAGGCTCCCTCGCAGTTAAAAGTGGCTGAGGTGATGCTTCTTCACCCCCCTTCCTTCACTGAGGTCAGCCTGCAGGGACATTTTGTAACAGGAGAAGACAAGTGTTCTGGTGAGGAGGACCGCCACAAAGGCAGGGCAGTGTAAAGATGGAAATGTGGAATTGCCTAGAGCCTGGAGGCATCTGACCAGCCTTATTTGGTGGCCTCCTAAATTTTTATGTTGTGGGTGGAATAAATCCCAAGCTAAGCTATTGCAGATCATCATTTTCAGAGTGTTATTTGAAACTGGAAGTATTCTTAACCAAGGCAGCACTAAACACAGAGGTAAACGCAATATATTAAATAAAATAGACAGTGCTTTGTGGCTTATTTTTGGTCCAATTTTAATAAAATGGGAAGCGGCCTTGAATTTTTCTCCTGATCCATAAATATATTAGCTGATTGTGATGGTACTAGTCAGGGTTTTCCTCTTCATGGCCGAATTGTTTTTCTTCAAGGAGAAAAAAATAACAGACGTCACTTGGATAAAGGGAATGAATTCATTGTTCATCCGAATGCTAAAGAGTAGCTCATGGAGATGGTTTATTTTAGCAGATGTTTAACACTCTTAATCAACAATTTCGAGGGAAATTGGAATACATTTATTGCAGATGACAAGATTGTTGAAGATGAGCTTGGGAATTGGATGAAGACAATTGATCATGAAGGGGATTAATCATTGGAGACTGTTGGCTCATTTACATGTGGTGAGGCACTGCATTTGCAGCAAAATAAAGCTCATCATCAGCTGCCTTTCCGCACTAAGAAACAGTTGTGATGAGCGTGTGGACTGACCACGGTGCACCCTCTGTGCACAGCCCCCAAGCCCTTCATTGTGTACCTTGCAATGGGAGAAATTGCCGGCTTTTGCCACCAGGCTCTGCGCTCCAGAGAAGTTAAGATGTGTCCCTTGTTTTATTCCTTTGGCCACACGACAAACTTGCAAACATGGAATGAATAATCACAGAGAAGATCGGAGACCCCTTCAGTCGGCCACTTGTGCTAGCAAATTGGCCTCCAATCAAAATAAGGTGTTTTTTGAGATCTTCACTAGAGGCAGCCTAGACATTGCACAGTACAATACCCTGGGCAGCTTTGAGGGTGTCTCTCATCAGAATTGCTCTAGCACTACGGGTAGAAAACGGATAAAAAAAAAAAAAAAAACTGACGCCATTGATATTCAGGCATTTACGCTGGCCTGGATTCTTGAGATACTGAGCTAACAAGTCAGGAGGTGAAAGGACCTGGTCATGGAACCTGATATGCAGAGACAGCTTTTTTGCAGTTCAGTCCAGTTTGGGGAAATTGGCAGAATCACTGCACTAACATTTCATCTGTTAAACAATGAAGCAAAAAGAAAATATTTTGTTCCTTTGTGATATATTTAAGCTATTATTTTTCATGGTAAAGCATGCATAAACACTGAACTGGGATACAGAATTTACTTGTAATTGAGTGGCAGCAAGAAATTCCCAATGGGAAAAAAACAACTGAAAAAAACAAAAGATGTTAAAATTTTTTTCCATCTAATTATTCTTTACAGTAGAAGGAATCACTGGTATGCCCAGGGGTTGTACAGTGAAAGGCAAAGTGGCCCCATGGATATAAAATTTTCCTGAAAGTCTAATAGTTATGAAAAACTAGCATTTTATATATTAAATTTCTTTTAATCTGTAAAAATCAGACTAACAGCACAAATATTTTGAAGAAATAAGAGTTATGTAAAGGCTTTTAAGTTTTTGTTATGCAACATTAAATTCTAGTACCAAAGGATTGGCAGTTACATGCCTTTCATCCTTTTGTTTATAAAAGAGAACAATTCAAGGGAAAAAGAATACTATTCAAAAATCATGCTGAAATAACTGGATGTCTATACCCAAAACAATAAACATTGACTTACATTACATACCAAATTACATACCAAAATTAATTCAGGTGGATGGTTCTAAATGTAAAACCTAAAATCTTAAAACCACTAGAAGAAAACATATGAAGAAACATTTATGATCTTGAGTCAGGCAAGATTTTGGATATAAGCAAAAACAAGAGCCATAAAAGAAAAAAAAGATATTTGAACTGCTGTTTGAAATCCATCATTTAAAAAATGAGAAAACAAGCCATGGACTGGGAAAATGTATTTTCAAAACACAAAACTGATAGACTACTTGTACCCAGACTATATGAAGAACTCACAAGACTCAAAAGTATTAAGAAAAGAAACAACACCCATGGCTGAAAGCTTGGCCAAACAGGCACTTTACAAGATAGATGGATAGAAAATAAGAACATGAAAAAATGGCCAACATCATAATTCATTAGGAAAATGCCAATTAAAACTACAATAAGATCCATGGCATACCTTGCTTAACAACTTAAAAAAAAAAAAAAAAAAACAGACAATATCAGTGCTGGCAGGGACACAGAGGAAGTGAAGCACTTACATACCACAGAGGGGAACTCAACCCTTGAAAAGCAGCTTAATAGTCTTTTATAATATTAAACAGATACTTAGTTTTAGTCCCAGGAATCCCAAACCTATCAGTCAGTTCAGTCGTTCATTCGTGTCCGACTCTTTGCGACCCCATGAATCACAGCACGCCAGGCAGCCCAAACCTGTAGATTTACCTAAAAGAAATTAAGTGCACAAAAATCTGCACGCGTATGTTCACAGGAGCTTTATAAATGTCCACCCACTGGTAAATGTACAAACAGACTGTATTCCTTTCATGTGACCGAATGCTGCTCAGTGATAAAAAGGAACAAACTGTTGATAAATACAAGGACATGGGTGATTCCCAAAAGCAATGCTAATTTTAAGATGTTAACCTCAACAGGCTACTTACTGGATTATTCCATATTTATATGACATTCTGGAAAAGGCAAAACCTTAGAAATACAAATTAGATCAGTAGCTTCCAGGGGTGAAAAGGGTTAAAGGACCAGTTATCCAAGGGCTATAGGGGATTTGTGGTATGATGGGAGCATCCTGTTTCTTGAAACTACCACCAAGGTAGTTTCATTATTATAAAAGCTTGTCAAATTTATAGAGCCATACACCTAAACAGAATGACTTTTACTCAAAATAAATCCGTGGGGTGAAGGAGGAAAAAGACTTGATAACCAAGTGCAACATGTGACCTCAATTGGATCCTGAGCCAAGAAGAGAAGCACATAAACAACATTAAAAAAAGGGGGGGGGAACAGCTATAATGACATTATTGGGACAGTTGGGGGGAAAAAATCAATGAACCATATATTGGTTAATATTATTGTATAGCCTAAGCAGTGAATTTCTTGGACATGATAAAGTTAACATGACTGTGTAAGAGAGTTGTTTTTGTTTTTTTTTTTTTTTAATTTTTGGAGTTGCAGGCTGCAATTTTGATGAGTGAACAAATATCATTGTATGTGCAAGTTACTTCGCAAAGTTTTAAATTGTTCAGGAAAAAGACTGTGTGTATGTGTGTGTGTGTGTGTGTGTGTGTGTGTTTGGGAGGAGGGCAGGGGAGGAAAGAATATGAGCAAAATATTCACAATTGGTCAAATTAAGTGATGTTCATTATGCCATTCTTTCTATTTTGGGGAAAGGTTTGAAATTTTTTCAAATAAAGACTTGGCAAAAAAAATCTGTTAATCCTTTTTCATCCAACCAATACCCTTGAAAAAATTTATCCTAAGAGATTAATTAAAGTTATACACAAAGATGCATGAAAAAATATACTTAACACTACAAGATTCACAAAGCTAAAATTTAAAATGTCTGAGATGTCTAACAACACATGGCCCCTGACACAAAGTGGCACTAGATACATTTTATTGAAAAAAAAATGAGTATTGCACTAAAAAATAATGGATAAATAAATTACAGCATAATAACATAATGGAATAACATGCAAACATTAACTGTGTTTTGATAAATATTTAATGAAATGGCAAATGCTTATGGTATGTTAAATGAAAAAAGAAAATCAAAATGCAAAACCTGTATATATTAAGCTATAGTCTCAAAACACTCTTAAAAAAGGAAAAAAATACATGGAGTGAAATTAAACTAAAAATTTAAAGAAGGTTGACTCTGGTGATAGGGTTTATCTTTCCTTTATAGTTCATTCTATTTCCAGTTTTCTACACTGAGTATATTCTTTTCTTTTCTTAACCTCTGAAAAAAGTGAATTTAGCAACAAATGTATCCAGAAGAATGTCTTAAAACAAGTATTGTGGGTAACGAGACAACAAGGATGAGATGATAGCAAGTTTGTATGAGTTCAATACATGCATGGGGAATTAGCAGATTCACAATAATCTACCCCATTATAGCAAAACTTTTGGACTTAAACTGAGTTGCTACCTTCACTGAGAAAACATTTTCAAAAGGCTTTAATACAATAATAGTTGGCTTAAAGCTCAACATTCAGAAAACTAAGATCATGGAATCTGGTCCCATCACTTCATGGCAAATGGATGGGGAAATAGTGGAAACAGTGGCTGACTTTATTTTTGGGCGCTCCAAAATCACTGCAGATGTTGACTGCTGCCATGAAGTTAAAAGACGCTTACTCCTTGGAAGGAAAGTTATGACCAACCTAGACAGCATATTAAAAAGCAGACATTTCTTTACCAACAAAGGTCCATCTAGTCAAGGATACGGTTTTTCCAGTGGTCATGTATGCATGTGAGAGTTGGACTATAAAGAAAGTGAGCGCCGAAGAATTGATGCTTTTGAACTGTGGTGTTGGAGAAGACTCTTGAGAGTCCCTTGGACTGCCAGGAGATCCAACCAGTCCAACCTAAAAGAGATCAGTCCTGGGTGTTCATTGGAAGGACTGATGCTGAAGCTGAAGCTCCAATCCTTTGGCCACCTGATGGGAAGAGCTGACTCATTTGAAAAGACCCTGATGCTGGGAAAGATTGAAGGCAGGAGGAGAAGGGGACGACAGAGGATGAGATGGTTGGATGGCATCACTGACTCAACGGACATGAGTTTGAGTAAACTCCGGGAGTTAGTGATGGACAGGGAGGCCTGGCGTGCTGCAGTCCACGAGGTCGCAAAGAGTCGGACATGACTGAGTGACTGAACAGAACTGAACTGAACAATAATAGCTCTTTCTAGTTGTGTATTACTCCTACGATGTAAAAACAGCGTGAAATAAAACCTTCCATCAGATGAATCAGGAAGCAATCCACCTCTGTTTTCCCAGACTTGTCTTGGGGAACCCCTTGACCCTGGCCACGCTCTGTTCTAACCTGAGTGGCAGTGCAGAGGAAGATCCTCCTTCCAATTTTTTTCCACCTCCAGACTGTTCCTGTGCCAGCTGAGTCACTTCAAAGAGGGGCAAAACTTTTTTTTAAAGAAATATGGCTCAAAGGAGTATGTACAAATTTTCCAAGTGGAAAATATGTTAAGGTGCAGAGTTGTTTGTCAAGATCTTCCAGCCAGAGGCAGTCCTAGCACCTGAATCCTGTCCCCTCAAATCAAGTTCAGGTCACTGAGTGGAAGCCTGAGGGCCCTGGATTTCAGAAAAAGGTCCTTTTGTGCAGCCAAGGTTGTTGCATCTCCTGGAAGGGGAGGGCTGTGCATGGGCCCCAGGTAGCGTGGGGGAAGGAACTTGGCAGACCTGAAGCACAGTACGACGTGCTCAAGGTGTGAGTCCGGAAGTCACAGTCCCGGGGTGATGAAGTGGAGGCAAAAGCCTCTAATTTGGGGAAACTAGTCTTCAGGAAGGACTTCCCTGGTGGCTCAGACGGTACAGCATCTGCCTACAATGTGGGAGACCTGGGTTCGATCCCTGGGTTGGGAAGATCCCCTGGAGAAGGAAGTGGCCGTCCACTCCAGTACTCTTGACTGGAAAACTCCGTGGACAGAGGAGCCTGGTAGGCTATAGTCTTCAGGAAAGTGTTGGGGGTGTGTTTGCTTTGGGGATTTGATCACTGCAGTGGAGGAGAAGCTCCAGCTGCCCAGACTCAGGACAAGCAGAGCCACGAGAGCCAAGCACATCCTTCTATGTCTTGGAGAATCTGCTGGGAGGACCAGACGCCTGTGGCAGCAAGGACCTGGGAGGCCTGTGAAAGAGCTGGAACCATTTAATAATTGATCACCATCTCTTGCTAAAACTAATACCACGAATTCCTTTAGGTCTTGGTATTATTAAAGTGTCAGGCTGCTTGGGTGTTAGAGGAAAGGTTGGCAGTACCCCAGCAAGGTTTTTTAAGCAAATTATCCTTTTAAAAAATTGCAAGACTTTTTTTTGAGATAAAATTTTTTTAATAAAAAATGTTTTTTAAATTTTTTCTGGGGGGCATTATGAAAGCCTGAGAGACACTCAAATTGTTTGCTTTGCACCCTATTTTAGAATTAATTCTACCATGAAATTCAAGTCCCATCAGTCATTTATAATACTTTGAAATGGACACTTGCCCTTAAATAATGTAATAGTGTGGCAAAAGTACTTTTCAAAACTGTGAGCTCAATTGAGTTAAGTAGTAAGTGTAGAGAGTTCTACAAATCCATGCAGTTAATAAATGATGTTACAGCTTAATGTGGGTGCTTTGGAATCTTTGAGAGTTTTTATCTTTGTATTTTAAATTCTTAATGATTCCTCTCTCCTTCTTATTAAAGTCTTGTGGAGAAATGAATCCCTTTATTTATTCCAGGAAGTTCTTGACATTTTCCTCTTTAGTTGGAAGGAAAAGGATCCCAATGAATGCCATCTCTCTTCCTCTCTCTCTCTCTCTCTGACTTCTATCTGAGTTCAGTTGAAACAACTGGAATTAGGTTTTAGTGTGGAAATTTGGTTGATATGATTGTGGTGTAAGAGTGGGGAATCTACACACTTCTCCTACCCCACCTCACTCTACTGAGTGTCCTGTGCTTTTGGATGCACGCGCGCACACACACACACACACACACACACACACACTCATGGTTTGGGGAACCTTGAATCATGAGGACAGCTAAAGTCTTCAAGTGGTCATTGAGGTCCATCTCTTTAAGTTTAGACATCAGAAAACAGAGGTTCAGAGAGGCCAAGTGAAGTGCTCAAGCCCCCCAGCAGGTTCTAGGAGCCCCGAGGTCATAGCCCAGTCTCCTTGTCCTTCTGTCCGGCCATGTGGTGTGGAAGGGACAGGAACTTATGAGTCTGAATATCAGCTCTCCTGCTTGCCCACTAAGTGGGCTTCTCTGAGCCCATTTCCCACCCCTAAAGTGGGGCAGGCGTCATCAACCCCACAGGCTGGGAGGTGAGAAGGGTCATGCATCGCAAAGCTTTCTAACGTGCCTCATGGAAGCAGACTCCGAGAAACGTTGGCCAATCCCTGGACCCTGTTTTCAGTCCCCCTGTGCTGATGCAGTCTTGCATGGATATGGAGGAGATGCAGCGGGCAAGGCCAGTCTCCCAGTGGGCACTTTCTGGACACAAGTCCTGACCCACACACAAAAAAAGAGACTTTGTAAAGGGATACATTTGGGGAAGACCACGCATTGTTCAGCTTTGGTTAATTCTGCATTTTCTTGAACAATCAGACCCCATCCACCAGGACCCTATTGAACTAGTGTGGTCAGGAACACCCCAGGCTTTGTGACTCCTGCTGGAGGCAGGTGAAATCAAACCAAACCTCATGAAAACAAAGCAAAAGCCATTTCTAAGGCTGAGAGCCTCCAACATGGCCAACGCTCAGTCATCCCTCCCCACTTTATGGGGACTGAAGGGCTGCTGCTTCTTGCTCCCACCTACCCACCCTGGCCCCATGAATGATCCATAATTTATCCCTAGCCCTCCTTCACTGCTCACATGAACTTGGCTTCACTCCCTTCCCTGGAGCCCAGCATTTCCTACCTGCTGAGGAAGAGCTTAGAATGTGCATGGTACACGGAGCATGTTCAGGGCGTCCTTCATGAAACATGAGCTCCCTCGAAGGCTCCCCACCCTCCTAATGGGCACGTCTTCCTAATAAAGGACGTTTCTGAACCAAGTGAGGAGCTCCTGGTGTCATGTGTGACCCGGATGGATGCATGCAAGTATTGAGATGGTGGCTCCAATTTTATAAAGCTTTGTCAGGTCTTGAGTTCTATTTCATACTCATCAGATGTAGCTGTTTAGGATTCTCTCCTCCCCCCCTTTTCTGTTGTTCTGTGTCTTAATACCTAAAGAAATCTTAGGTCATTTAAACATGTTCTATAGCCGAAATAACTTCTTTGGGGGTACACCATGCACCAATGCAGAGAGAAAGCTGGGTTCCATTTCAGTGGAGGAGGAAGGACCACGCCCAGGACGGAAGGCATTGGAAGCCTCCAGAGGACACTTGCTGTGCTGGTCAGGCCCCTAAACCAGGCGCCCTTCCTTTCACGGGAGTGAGGATAACTGTCCCATGAACTGGAGGACGGGCCATGGGTAATTTACAATTGAAATCAAGAAATTCAATGATTCTGGCTATAAACCATCAGTGTCCTTGAACATGTTTATACTTCTGCCCAGGGGTGGCCAGCATAGGCCTTCTCCAGATCATTTTTTCTCTTCAAAGGACTGAATAGTAACAGGCATTATGAGATGCAAGTAATTTTTATGAAAAGAAGAAAAATACTTAAAATTAGACGTTGTGCTCTCTTTTTAAATGAAGGGAAAATGACTCATTCATCTCACTTAAGAAAAAAAAAAAAGTTGTCAAAATCATTTATTAACCAGCTGGTGGCAGTGTTTTCACGAAGAAAAGATAAAGTGACATTATGTACACTTCTGATCCATTTTATCCAGTGTTTAAGAGGAGCGATTTTAGGTCCTTCTTGCTAAAATGCTCAAAATGCTAACTAAACAATGGAAATCAGAGTTCTGGGTAGTTCTTGAATAAGCTTCTACTACCAGGAAGTAACATAAGTTGTATGGGGCAAGGGTATATATACTATTTGGCATCTTTTCCATTGCTGATCCCTTTGTTAAGGTTTATACAAACGGACAGTAGTACCGATTGACTGGGATTATACAGCCACTGACTGGTTTACCAGTTGACTACAGCTGGGTGATGACTGAGACACTCTTTTTAAAGTTGAAGTATAGTTAATTTACAATGCTACGTTAGTTTCAAGTGTACACTGAAGAGCTTCAGTTATACATACATATATATTTTCCTTTTCAGATTCTTTTCCATAATGGGTTATTACAAGATATTGAGTATTTACTTCCCCATGCTATGCAGTAGCTGAAGATGTCTTAAATATTCCTCTTTCCTGTCTTCTAACAAAAAGAAGAGTTATATCCAGCTTTTTTCTCTAAAATTATCCAATGAATCCTTTTCTCACGCGTTTCCTGCAGACAGAACCACAGAGTCGTACGTCACAGTCAAGCAGAGCACCCTGTTTTATTTCTGTAAGGCAATCAGATGACAAGCAAGCTAGCATCCTTGCCAACATTGTAAGTTCCATTATGCCAGAAAGGACTGCCAATCAGGTCTTGGAATAAGGCTGTCCTCCTACTGAAAGGCACCAAAAATATCCACAGTCTTGACCTCTCCATCTGGGAGAAGGATTTCACTCCTTCTCCAAGGGACTGAATCCTCCCACCCTCATGTGCTACCAGCGCCATCTGCACTGTCTCCATGTGGGAACTGGATCCCAATCCCACACAGACACACTCAAAGCCGGTGTCTCCACCCAGCAGACTCGCTGACCCCTGGGCTTAGCAGGAAATGCTGAGAGGTACAGAGCAACGTGTCCTTCCATGTTATCCCTCCTCAACTAGAATCAAATTGTCTTCCTACTCTCCCTGGGATCTGAATGGAGCTATTTTGTGTTCAGAGTTTTATTTCTAAAGGTATGTTGACGCAACTGGCATTGCATTTAGGATCATCTTTACTAACTGTTGTCAAGTTCCCTTGCCCTCCTTGGCTGCCTGTAAGATGCAAGGCCCTTCATTCGAATGGAAGATTGTGGTCACCTGCCCAGAGTTGCACAGAAAATTACAGAAGGGTGAAACTGGCAGCCTTGAAGTTGCAGTTTTCAGTCCATGAACACTAGTGTGTGTGAGTGAAGGGCACTTTGTTGATTTAAATTTGTAGGAATACAAAACCTGCTCCAAGAACAGGAGTGGCACAACCAAGAACAAATGGGCCTTGAACACATTTCTATCGAGTGGTTACTCCAATCTTCACACTGTTTAATCTCACATAAACTTGCAAAGATGACTAAGTAAGCATAATGTTTGGAACAAAAGCTGCCACAAAGAGCTTATAGCAAGGCCATCTGAGGACCAGGAGAACCCAACATTCTGCAGGATGCATGAAATGGCCATCAGAGAGGAGAAAGCTTCTAAATGCCCTTGAAAGACACCTTGGCTGATGGTCCAGGACACTCGTGTGCTCATGAGTACTGGGGCCTGGGGGACACATGGCACTGACCCAGAAATCGTGGTAATTGAGTCTGAGCTTCAGATGGTTGCCTGGGAGCTCAGGAAGGCGTGGAGAGAGCTGTAGTTTCTCCTAAGGGTCATCAGATCAAGAAAGAGTTGACTTCATTAAGTGGCTGATTCCAGCTCAGTGTTTGAAAGGGCTTTCTAACAATACAAACCACCCTTTAGACTCTACACAAGTGAGACCATTTCTGCATGAGGTAGTAGAAAGATCCGAGTGGCTGGGTTCCACTCTTTACAAGCTAGATGACCCGTTGGATGTTATTTAACTCTTCTGACCCTGGTGGCTCATTGGTAAAGAATCCGTCTGCAAGGCAGGAGCCACAGGAGGCTCAGGTTCAAGCTCTGGGTCAGGAAGATCCCCTGGGGGAGGAAATGACAACCCACTCCCATATTATTGCCAGGAGAATCCCACAGACAGAGGATCCTGGTGGGTTACAGTCCATGGGGTCACAAAGAGTCAGATATGACTGAAGTGACTTAGCAGGCATGCATGACCCTCTGTGTTACCTGCTCATCCTGCTTTTTAGGACTGCTGTCTCTGGTAGCTCAGACAGTAAAGAAACTGCCTGCAATACAGGAGACCCAGGTTCAGTCCCAGGGTCATGAAGATCCCCTGGAGAAAGGCATGGCAACCCACTCTAGTATTCTTGCCTGGAGAATTCCATGGACAGAGGCACCTAGTGGGCTACACTCCATGGAGCTGCAAAGAGTCAGACACGACTGAGCGACTAACACTTTCACTGTTACTGTCACACTGGCAACATAAGAATGTGTGCCATGCGTCCCAGTTTGAATTGTCAATGGCATTGCTTTGAAGTGGTCATCTTTTTTAAGGTTCTAGATGAGGCAATTCATCAGGTAATAATAGTTTCATTCGTCAAATGACAAGTATACTAGACACTGTACTGTGCTTGTTTACGTGATCTCAGAGGATCCTCTCAGGATCTTTGAAAGAATGTTGGAATCCTCATCTCATAAGCAAGGAAAGTGGGGCTTGGAGATATGACATCATTTGCCCAAATGAAGGTTGCGCGGTGCTTAGTTGCCCAGTCTTGTCTGACCCTTTGCAACCCCGTGGACTGGGGCCCGCCAGGCTCCTCTGTCCATGGGGATTCTCCAGGCAAGAACACTGGGGTGGGTTGCCATTTCCTTCTCCAGGGGATCTTCCCAACCCAGGGATGGAACCCAGGTCTCCCACACTGCAGGCGGATTCTTTACCATCTGAGCCACCAGGGAAGCCCAAACGAACAGTAATGCCAAAAGTGAAAGTGTTAGTCACTCAGTTCTGTCCGACTTAGGCTTCCCTTGTAGCTCAGTCAGTAAAGAATCTGCCTGCAGTGCAGGAGACCTGGGTTCTATCCCTGGGTTGGGAAGATCCCCTGGAGAAGGAAATGGCAACCCACTCCAGTATCCTTGCCTGCGTTTCTCATGGACATGGGAGCCTGGTGGGCTGCAGTCCGTGGGGTTGCAAAGAGTCAGGCACGACTGAGCGACTAAACTTACTTACTTGTGTCCGACTCTTTGCAACTCCATAGACTGTATCCCACCAGGCTCCTTTGTCCATGAAATTCTCCATGTAGGAATACTGGACTGGGTTGCCATTCTCTTCTCCTGGGGATCTTCCTGACCCAGGTCTCCCGCATTGCAGGCAGATTCTTTATGCCCTGAGTCACCCAGTAATGCTGAAATTTAAACCCGAATCCAGGGAACTACTTAGCTCCCCTCCCACTCATCTGTTTTCTGTCTCTCCCACACCCCTTTTAGTGGAGAAAGAGGGTTGATATCCAGTGATTCTGACAGCAAAACAGAAGGAGGGTGGTACATAGATGTGTGCACCTGATTACAAGTCTCCTTCCACTGAAGTCCAATAATGTGCAAGAGACCAGCGTCAATCTGAAGACGGCTTGCCTCTTACTATTCCACAGAGCCGGACTGCTCCTCTCTCCACACGGCAGCCAAACCTGCAAGTGTACAAGGCTTGAGAAGATCAAAGGGTTGTCTTCAAAAATCTGTTCTAAAGAGCTGTAAAATTTTCCTTTAATCTGAATTGTAAATTCTGCAAACACAGCCGTGGTCTCCCAAGTGTACCACAAATGTGTGAACAGCTGGGCAAAAGCAACACTGGTGTTAATTGACTCACCTCAGACATGTCCGTCTGAGCCCAGCCTAAATTGGGAGAACTTGCCTGTGATACTCATTTGGTTTGTTAATGAATGATTATAGTCAGTTCAAGAGAGAGCTAAACCCGACAATTAGTGTCGCAAGGAGAGGAGGGGAACGGTGCCAACGCACACATAGCACCAAGTCGTGCATCCTGAAGACTGCAGCCTGAGCTCTGGAGCCTGGCCCGCCATCAAGACCGCACATCAGTCAACCCAAGGGTCAACCCAACCTCGGTTCTCAGCAGTGAGTGAAGTCGCACAGTCGTGTCCGACCCTTAGCGACCCCAGAGACTGTAGCCTACCAGGCTCCTCCATCCATGGGATTTTCCAGGCAAGATTACTGGAGTGGGTTGCCATTTCCTTCGCCAGGAGTTCTTCCCGACCCAGGGATTGAACTCAGGTCTCCCGCATTGTAGGCAGATACTTTACCGCCTGAGCCACCAGGGAAGTCGTCTCAGTAGAGGACCCGTTTATTCAATCATGCCTAATTCCTCTGATCCAAAGACTCCTTTTTATTCCTGCCAAAGAATAAACTTGCCATTGTGGACCATGCCGGGGGGGCAAGGTGAGAGGTGGTCACAGAGAATGGGGATGGAATCTGCAGGTCTAACTGCCTTTTTGACGGACTTCTAAAATTCTTCCTTGTTTTAGCCACCCTGCTTTCACCTACTTCCAGCGGCATCCAGTGCCACTTATTACCGGGCCATCTGAGGATTGTGTATTAATAGTAGAAATCAGCTTAATTCTACAAGCTTCCCACTGCCAGTTTAGGATGAAGTTTTCAGGGTCCAGTAGGTCATTTGTCCTTTTCTGTCTTCTTTCCAACTCCCTGTTATTTCCTCTCTCATTCTCTTTAACCTCGTGGGTTTAAAAGTTACTTTGTGGGCTTCCCTGGTGGCTCAGTGGTAAAGAACCCGCCTGCCGATGCGGGAGACGTGGGTTCAATCCCTGATCCAGGAAGGTCCCTTCGGGCGGCAAAGCAGCTAAGCCTGTGCCGCACAACTACTGAGCCAGCGCTCTGAGCCGAGAGCTGCAACTACTAAGCCCGGGTAGGTAGAACTCCAAATTTTGCAACAAGAGAAGACATCACAATGAGAAGCCCTCACATGGCATCTAGAGAGCCAAAAGTAAAATAAATAAACTAAAAAGAAAAAAAAGAAACTGATTTTTTTAAATTGCTATTTTAGTGCAATTGATGGAATATGTTAGCAGACACGTGTTTCTCCTTCCGTTTTTATTATAACTGGAAGGCCAATCAACAGCTCCCTGATAAACTTATTAAAAATCAATGTCATTGGCAATCATCTTCTTATGTCTACCTCAAATACAATGTATTAATGTTTGACTCACTTTCTCTTGTCGTATTTTCCATAAAGATGAAAGACAGCTAATCAATGTCTTCTGTGTTCACGTTGTCAGGTACGCTATGAAATCACTATCAAATGTAAATGGAAGTGACTCCTCTCTTTCATTAACAATCATCTTAAGTTTTAATTTGTTCTTAAGTGTAATTTATGATCTATTGTGTTTCCTTAGGTCTTTTTTTTTTTAACCCTGCTTATTTCTAGCTAGTCAGTTCTTAAAAATAAATCGAGATATAAATAAATAATTTATTCATTTAGTCAATAAGCATTTACTATGGTCCAGTCACTGTGTTAAGTACAGGAGTTGCAAGAGTAAATGAGAAAAATATACTCTGTCCACAAGGACTTTACAACCTATCTTAGTGGAGCACAGGTTCTAGTGTTTACTTTCTAAACTGCTCATTGAGATTGAACACTAGAGTGACCTGTGTTCTTCGGAATGGCTGTTTCTCAAAAGTGTCTGTGGTCCCTTTGAATTCTCTTCTGAGGTTCTCTTCTGCAGCGTGATGATACCACTGATGCTTCAAAAATTTCACTGAAGAATAATTAATATAGATGCTAGGAGAGCAGAGAAGAACGTAGATGTCAGATTCCATCATTTTGCAATAGGAACATCATTGCTTTTGGGACTTCCCTGGTGGTCCAGCGGTGAACAAACTGTCATCCAAGGCAGGAGACACAGGTCTGATCCCCGATTGGGAAGCTGAGATCCACACACATCTCTACTGAGGCAACCACTGAGCCTGCATGCCAGAGCTAGAGAAGCCTGCATGCTGCAAGGAAGACCCAGCACAGCCAAAAAAAAATTTTTTTTAATGGATCATCACTGTTCTTCTTGGAATACCAGCTTTTAAATGCATATGGAAGTGCCACTGCATTAATTTTCTTTCCCAAATTCTAATGGATGGATAAAAAAGAAAGTAACATCTTATATTCTTCTGTGAGTTGTTATTGTTGTTCAGTTGGACTCTTCTGTGATACATAATTATAATTTTTAATCTTAAAAATTTTACATAATGCATTTGGATTTGCTTGCCACTAAAAGCTGTTAAAATCTTCAAGTGTTTATAATAACCATGTTTGGGACATGGTTATTATTAAAGACATAAAATAAAAAGAGCCAGATACCCAGGAGTGCGAAATCAAGTGGGCCTTAGGAAATTTGACTATGAATAAAGCTAGTGGAGGTGATGGAATTCCCACTGAGGTATTTAAAATCCTAAAAGACGATGCTGTTAAAGTGCTGCACTCAATATGTCAGCAAATTTGGAAACTCAGCAGTGGCCACAGTTTGGAAAAGGTCAGTTTTCATTCCATTCCCAAAGAAGGGCAATGCCAAAGAACACTCAAACTACCATACAATTGTCCTCATTTCACATACTAGCAAGATTATGCTCAAAATCCTTCAAGCCAGGCTTCAGCAGTAAGTGAACTGAGAATTTCCAATGTACAAGTTGGGTATTGAAGAGGTAGAGAAACCAGAGATCAAAGTGCCAACATTCATTGGATCATAGAGAAAGCAAGGGAGTTCCAGAAAAACATCTACTGCTTCACTGACTACTCTAAAGCCTTTTATTGTGTAGGTTACAATAAACTGTGGAAATTTCTTAAAAAGATGGGAGTGCCAGACCACTTTACCTGTCTCCTGAGAAATCTGTGTGCAGGTCAAGAAGCAACAGTTAGAACAAGACATGAAACAACTGACTGGTTCAAAATTGGGAAACAAATACGTCAAGGCTGTGTATTGTCACCCTGCTTATTTAACTTCGATGCAGAGCACATCATGCAAAATACCGGGCTGGAGGAATCACAGGCTGGAATAAAGATAGCTGAGAGAAATGTCAACAACCTCAGAGGTGCAGATGATACCACTCTAACGAGAGCAACTGAAGAGGAACTAAAGAGCCTCTTGATGAAGGTGAAAGAGGAGAGTGAAAAAGTTGACTTGAAACTCAACATTCAAAAAATTAAGATTGTGGCATCCCATCACATCACTTCATGGCAAATGGAGAAAAAGTGGAAGCAGTGACCAATTTTATTTTCTTGGACTCCAGAATCACTGTAGACGGTGACTGTAACCATGAAATTAAAAGTCCCTTGCTCCTTGGAAGGAAAGCTATGACACACGTAGATAGTATATTAAAAAGCAGAGACATCACTTTGCCAACAAAAGTCCATATTATCAAACTTATGGCTTTTCCAGTAGTTATGTTCTGATGTGAGATTTGAACCATAAAGTAGGCTAAATGCTGAAGAATTGATGCTTTTGAATTGTGGTGCAATAGAAGACTCTTGAGAGTCCCTTGGACTGCAGAGAGATCAAGCCAGTCAGTCCTAAAGGAAATCAACCCTGAATATTCATTGGAAGGACTGATGCTGAAGTTGAAGCGCCAATACTTTGACCACCTGATACGAAGAACCGAGTCATTGGAAAAGATTAAAGGCAAGAGAAGAAGAGGGCAGCAGAGGATGAGGTGGCTAGACAGTATCACCAACTCAATGGACATGAGTTTGAGCAAGCTCAGGGAGATTCTGGAGGACAGAGGAGCCTGGCGTGCTGCAGTCTATGAAGTTGCAAAGGGTTGGACACGACCTAGTGACTGAACAACAACACATACTGCATAAAGCAGACAACTGCAACTGGTGTGCTTTTGTGTCAGGCTGGAAAACTGGCCTTGAACTTGTCCCTCGCAAGAAATGAACCTTGGACATCAGTGTGCTCTGCGGATATACAGGGTTGGGAAATTACCTAAGGATTTCCTAATTACCCAATGGAAGTGGCTACTCAGGCCAAATGTGCCCATAGCTCTACATGGCCAGGAATCCAGGGAAGGCTGTGTGCCCTGAGGCAAGCACTCTTGATGGCTTCCTCTTCCATGAGAAATTGGCTGCAGTGGTGTGGAGGCTGGGAAGACTTACAGTTTGCTGTCTACATGCTGGAGGCCCAGGAAAGCCAGTGGTATAATCCAACCCGAGTCTGAAAGCCTGAGAGTCAGGGGCTTGATGTCTGACAGAAGGAAAGATGGATATCCCAGCTCAAGAAGAGAGAGAGAGAATTTGCCTTTCTTTCACCCTGGGCCATAAACAGATTGAATGATACCCACCCACATTGGTGAGGAGAGAGTTTCACTCAGTCTACTGATTCAAATCCTTATCTTTTCAAGCAACACCCTCATAGATGCACCCAGAAATAAGGTTTTACCAGTTACCTGGGCATTATTGAGCCCAGTTCCATTGACACACATAATTAACCAGCACGCATCTTTTTCCAATGCTCAGGCCACTGTCCCATTCCAAACACCTGAGGGGAAGTGTGTAGATATCAAGAATGACCAACCCTGATGACCAAGTCCAATACACAGGGCAGCAAAGCACCTCGCCGCTTAATTGTTCTTCCTTACTGGTTTGCCCTGGCATTTGGATGTTTTGTGACTGTACAGGAGACCAGGTGAAATGAAAGATCAGCGCACAGCCCAGCATGTAATGCGCCTCCATGGGATTGTCTGCTGTGAATGGCTCCCTTCTGAGAATGACCCTCCACATCGGGTTTCACCCATAAACGAGATTTGTCTGTACATCTCTGTGGTTCGTGGGGCTTCCCAGGTGGCTCAGTGGTGAAGAATCCACCTGCTCTGCAGGAACCACAGGTTCGATCCTTGGGTCAAGAAGATCCCCTGGAGAAAGAAATGGCAACCCACTCCAGTATTCTTGCCTGGGAAATCCCATGGACAGAGGAGCCTGGCAGGCTACAGTCCATGAGGTCACAAGGAGTCAGACACGACTTACTGACTAAACACAACAACAATGTTTGGTTCCTACGTGAGATCCAGCCTGTTACACACCATGTTTATTCAGAAGAGTCTTCATTCCTGGCCCCAGCCAATTGATCCAGGGGAGGGAACCTCCTTCTCAGTGGTTGAAACTGTTAGATGAGCTCAAGATGGCCCCATACCTAGCTCCATGAGGGAAGCTCTTGTGTAGAATTTAAAAAGGATGAAGCCAACACAGAGGGGAATGGAAGCGAGCTATCCAGACAGAGAGGGTCTGGCTGAGACTACGCCCTGGTTCCAGTGGCTTCAGAAGGTCAGCCAGTCCTTACTCCGTATTGTTGTAACACATTTATTCTAAAACCTGTTTGATTTGGGTCCTTGTTACCTGCCACCAAAGGAGTCTTAACCAATGCCCTCCCTCCCTCTGCAAGCATCCTTTGATTTTCCTCGGGAGTAGCCGTTATGATTTCCTGTGGTTCTTCTTCCTCCAGCACATGAAGCCAAAACATCTCGAGAGTCCAGTGTGCCTCTTCCATTGGTGTTGTTCTTTTCCCAGAGCTCACCTGGAGCAGTGATTCAAGTGAGAGTGAGGAAGGGGAGGGACTTCCTTGGCAGTCCAGTGGTTAAGACTCCATCGAACTTGCACTGCTGGGGACGCAGGTTCAATCCCTGGTCAGGGAACTAAGAACCCACAGGCCGTAGGGTGCAGCCAGAAACATAATAATAGTAAAATAAAGTAGTAAGGGTCTTAAAAAGAAGGGTAGAAAAAAGGAAAGGAGAGTCTGCTTGCATTAAAGTTGTCTTGGAATACCCAGGGCATACCTCTCTGAGCCAGCAGGATGAGGGAGGCCGACCACCATAAGAGATCTTGTTGCCCTTAGAAAGGAAGCTTCTTCCTCTGCTTATGAAAAAGTTCTTTTGTGGAACATGGAGCCAACCAAGGGAGATTCATCACATTGCTTTCTGCACTGGTTTACGTGCTCATCCAGTGTTTCAACAAGCCTCCTACTTGGTGGCAACTGCTTGAGGACTGGGTTCATCTTCTCTTTCTCCATCTCTTCCTCTTTCTTCTTCAAATCCTATCATATACAGTGGAAGAAGGTCACAGCAGATCCTAGTATATTAGTAAATAATGATGTGTCTTCCTTCACCAAGAATCTGATTGTCACGCAATAAGCCAAATGTTTTTCCTGGTCCCCAATAATATGAAAATCTTGTTATACGATTATGCCTATATCCCAAGAAACCAGAATTATTATGTTTCAGTGTTTGTATTAGTGGCTTCTCTTGCTTCAAATCCCAAAACCAATTACAGAACAACCAAAAACAAAAACCACCGCCTTCCTCAGAGGGTTGCGTCTGCATTTTCACAGGAGTTAGAATTTGGACTTTATACTCACAAAGAATTGCTGTAAGTGTCAGCAGAATTTTGCATTAACTATGGTGTAATATATACTTCTTTTTCTAGTTTTAAATATTTTCTGCAAACTAGAGTACCATCCTACAACTAAATGTGGAAAAATAATATTGTGCATATAACTTAAGCATAGAAAATTTGTAGCCCAAAGTAATTAGAAATCCCACACAGCCATACCACTATAAGAATTCTAAAAGCTTATGAGTTTTCAAAATATGTAGTCTAACTTTTATAATTACTTTTCTTCTTTTGAGCAGCTTACTATGGAAACGAGGAGGGGGAGAAGAACAAAACAGATTTTTTAAATCTATTATTCTTGATTTTTAACCTGTTTTGTTCCATTTGTATCAGATCATACCACCATGGGGGGAAGGCTTTCTTTTCTTTCACTAAGTCATGTATCTTGGAGATTAAAAACTTTTCAGTAGCACTTTGCACCAGTATTTTCTTAGTGAAAATACCCAGATGGAGGGGTTCTCCTAATCCAAAGGGATTTTCTAAGCCATAGCAGTTTTTCTTTGAAAAATACATTTGATCATGACACAGAGGCATGAGTCAGCATATCCAGGTCAAAAGGAAGACTTTGGATTTAGCTCCAAGCAAAATGCAGAGTCCTGACGTTTCCCCTGGGCTGTGCAGTGTTAGAGCCCTGTGAGGAGCAGAATGAAAGAAAAACAGAGCCGTCACTACCGATCACCACAGAGGCCGATTTCAGGCCACTTAGAGTTAGGGCTATAAAATGGAAAACACCCACATGACCCACAAATGTGTAAGCCGAGTGTTTGTAGAACACTTGAGTCATTTGGCTTGCAATGACATGAGGCAAAACATCAGTGTAAAAATGTATGTCTCTTATGAAGATGTATGGAGGGAGGAACATGGAGACGTACCTCACCGTATGTAAAATAGATAGCCAATAGGAATCTACTGTCTGGCTCAGGAAACTCAAACAGGGGCTCTGTATCAACCGAGAAGGGAGGGATGGGAGGTTCAAAAGGGAGGGGATATGTGTACACTGATGGCTGTTTCATGTTGAGGTTGGACAGAAAACAACAAAATTCTGTAAAGCAATTATCCTTCAATAGAAAATAAGTTTAAAAATGTATGTCTCTTAGGATATTTTATTCTGACTCCTGTGTGCGAGGCTTGAGGTATGTCCATCATGGACAGACAAGCAAAGCCACGAACCCCTTGATCTACCAAGTTGTGGTAGACCACAGGAAGGCAGCCAGCTAGATTTCCCGAAAGACAGACCCAACTAGCCCGATGACAAGGACCACAGCATTGACGCTGACATCAGTGGTGCTGGGCTAAGATGATGCCAAAAGTCACAGCAACATTTGTTGAGTACTGACTGGGTCTCGGGCCTCATACTGAGTTTTTATATGTCTTGCCTCCATGGGAGGTTGGGATTAGCAGATGTAAGGTTTTCATGTAGAATGGATAAAAAACAAAATTTTACTGCATAGCACAGAGAACTAGACTCAACATCCTATGATAAACCAAGAGACACAGAAATACAGAACAGACTTTTGAACTCTGTGGGAGAATGTGAGGGTGGGATATTTCAAAAGAACAGCATGTATACTATCTATGGTGAAACAGATCACCAGCCCAGGTGGGATGCATGAGACAAGTGCTCGGGCCTGGTGCACTGGGAAGACCCAGAGGAATCGGGTGGAGAGGGAGGTGGGAGGGGGGATCGGGATGGGGAATACGTGTAAATCTATGGCTGATTCATATCAATGTATGACAAAACCCACTGAAATGTTGTGAAGTAATTAGCCTCCAACTAATAAAAAAAATTAAAAAAAAAATAAAGTATGTACATAGGTATAACTGAGTCACTTTGCTCTGCAGCAGAAATTAACATAATTAACAGAAATTAGCAGCAATCTAAATCAGCTATACCTCAGTAAATGCCCAAAGTGAAAGTGAAAGCCACTCAATCATGTTCAACTCGTTGTGATCCCACGGATTGTACAGTCTGTGGCATTCTCCAGGCCAGAAAACTGGAGTGGGTAGCCTTTCCCTTCTCCAGGGGATTTTCCCAACCCAGGGATGGAACCCAGGTCTCCCGCATCTCAGGCAGATTCTTTACCAGCCCAATGCCCAAGAGGCACATGAAAAGATGCTCAGCGTCACTAATTGTTAAAGAAATCCAAACCAAAACTATAGTGAGACATCACCTCAAACCAGTCAGAAAGGCCATCACAAAAAAATCTATGAACAATTAATGCTGGAGAGGGTGTGAAGAAAAGGGAACCCTCCTACATGGTTGGTGGGAACGCAAATTGGTACAGCCACTAATAGAACAGTATGGAGGTTCCTTAAAAAGCAAAAGTAGAACTACTATATGATCCAGAAATCCTACTCCTAGGCATATATCTGGAGAAAAATATAATTCCAAAAGATACACATACCCAATATACATTGTAGCACTATTCTGAATGGCCACGACATGGAAGCAACAGAAATGTCCATCAACAGAGGAATGGATAAAGAAGATGGGGTACATATACACAATGGAATATTACTCAGCCATGAAAAAGCCAAAATAATGCCAATTGCAATGACATGAGGGGACAAAGAGATTGTTATACTGAGTAAAGTAAGTCAGATAGAGAAAGACACATATCATATGTTATCACTTACATATGGAATCTAATAAAATAGTTTAAACGAACTTGTTCACAAAACAGAAATAGAGTCACAGATGTAGACAACAAATTTATGTTTATCAAGGTAGAAAATGGTGAAGGATAAATTGGGAAATTGGGATTGGCTAGTACTAGTACATTACTGAGCTTCCTTGATGGGACAGTGGTATAGAATCCGCCTGCAATGCAGGAGAGGCAGGAGGTGCAGGTTCGATCCCTGGGTCAGGAAGATCCTCTGGAGGAGGGCATGGCAACCCACTCCAGTATTCTTGCCTGGAGAATCCCATGGACAGAGGAGCCTGGTGGGCTACAGACCATAGGGTCACAAAAAATCAGACAGGACTGAAGGGACTTAGCAAGCAATATATAAAATAGATAACCAATAAGAACCTACTGTATAGCATAGGGAACTCTCCTCAATACTCTGTGATGGCCTTTACAGAAATAGAGTCTAGAAAAGAGTGGGTGGTGATTCAGTGGAAAAGAATCTGCCTGCCAATGCAGGAGACTCAGGTTCGATCGCTGGGTAGGAAAGGTTCCCTGGGGAAGGAAATGGCCACCCACTCCAGTATTCTTGCCTGGGAAATCCTATGGACAGAAGAGCCTGGTGGGCTACAGTCCACGGGGTCGCCAAAGAGTTGAACACAACTTAGCCATTAAACCAGAAAATAACTGATTAACTTGGCTGTATAGTAGAAACCAACACAACATTGTAAGTCAAGTATACTCCAATGAAATTTAATTAAAAAGAGTATATAGCTCAACAAAATAAATATTGAAAAAACCTGCAAAATAGTTGCTGTTGCCAAGGACATTTTGCCAAATAGGAAACTAAAAGCTAGAGAAAACAGCAGTGTGCCCGAGGCTGCCAGTGAGTCCATGGTGAGCTGTGACTGCCCCTAGGTCTACGACACAAGCCCAGGATGCTGTCAAAGATGAGATGGAATCCAGGGCGCCTCCATCCCAATCCCACGTAAGTTTGCTCATTGATCTGAGGCCAGGAGCCCAGGGAGATCCACCCACCTACACTCTCTTTGCAAAGTCATAGCTGTTTCTATTGGTCAATTAAAGTACTGTTGTACTTCACCTGTCATCTTGCAAATATCTGTCCCTCCTACCTAATATAACTTGCTGCCTCTGAAATGATAACCTTAAAGAGGCATGAAATACCTTAAAGAGGTATGGATAACAATTTAAACCTTCCAAAAGTTCTCTTAAAATGTTGAATGTAGCTTTTGAAATTAGTTAATTTTAGGAGATACCAATGAAAGCGTAGTAGTAACTGTAATTCTGGCCCTTTGAAAGTCCTTCTATAAATTAGAAATTTCTGGGATCCTGAACAAGAGATTCCGTGTTCTCGGTGGCAAGTTCGTGTGTGCTCTGCTTGAAATATAAAAAGTTAGTATCATCTGCAAATTCAGAAACAGACAGTGCTTATGATGAGAACTCACAGAGCTGACTACTCAAAAAATACAGATTTCTTGATACAATTGATCTTACAAAACACACTCACAGACTTAGAGAAGGAACTTGTGGTTGCGAAGGTGGGGGAAGGGACAGTTAGGGAATTCAGGATGGATGTGTACACACTGCTCTGTGTATTAGTAAAACCAACAAGAACCTACTGTACAGTACAGGGAACTCTGCTCAATGTCATGTGCCAGCCTGGATGGGAGGGGAGCTTGGAGGAGAATGGATACATGCATATGTATGGCTGGGTCCCTTTGCTATTTACCTGAAACTATCACAACATGGTTAATCAGCTATATCCCAATACAAAATAAAAAGTTTAAAACATCAAGAGGGAGGGGACATATGTATGCCTATGGCTGATTCATGTTGATGTAAGGCAGAAACCAACATAATATTTGTAAAGCAATTATCCTCCAATTAAAAAAATAAATTAAAAAAAATTACCCAGGCTAGGAGGGTTGATGGAGAAGGGTATTCAAGGAAAGAGTGAAAAGAGCCAAGAGAATTTTGTTGAATACTTCAAGGTCTATATCTTAATTGGGGCGGAGTTAACACAGATGTATGTTTGTCAGATAACGGTAGAGTTAGTGAATCCAGTTTGTTATACATAAATTATACCTCAATAAGTTGATGACTAATCAAAAATAAATAAAATTTTTGAAAGGTTAAAACAAACAAAAAGTACAGATTTCTAATTAGCTATATGTCCTTGGCTTATCCCTAAGGATCTCAGTTTCATCAACTGCAAAATGGAAATTGCAATATCCTTTCTACCCATGTCAATTCAGATATTGTAAGTGAACTCTCCTCGAGAAATAAAACGATAACAGCCTGATCCAAATGGAAGACATTATTTTTTTATGGTTATACCCACAAAATAAAACAAAAAATTGTAAACGTCTCCTCCTCCTTCTCCTGCTCCTCTCTTATGTCACCGTTTTTCATGCTCTTTGGCAGGAGTTTATCACAGAAGATGCCACCACCTTTATTATTCCTCACTGCTCCCAATTTATACTAGGCAGAGGTTGAGTGCACATTTGAGATGAAGGGTAATTCAGAGCCTTCTTAGACCCACTCTCGCCCTTGGAGTTTATTAGCCTTCACTTTGCAGCCAAGGGACGGAAGTCTCCCACCTAAGAGGAGGATTTGTTGTTGTTTAATCGCTCAGTTGTGCCCGACTCTCGTGACCCCATGTTCTGTAGCCCACCCGGCTCCTCGCTCCATGGGATTTTTCAGACAAGAACGCTGGAGTGGGTTGACATTTCCTTCTCCAGGGGATCTTCCCAACCTAGGGATCGAACCCAAGTCTCTGCGTCTCCTGCGCTGCAAGCGGACTCTACCACTGAGCCACTGAAGATGCCCAAGAAGAGAATATATTAATTTTGGTTGTTGAAAGCTTTATGTAATATTTGTAGTGAAACAGCACCCCAAGGCAGGTTCCTTGGGCAAATGAAATACTGTGGCCAAGTTATTAGAGAACATCGAAGTTATTTAGTAGAAACCAAGACCTTGGAGGGAGGGCTGACATCTGACTTCAGCAGAAACAGAGAACAATGAAGCTCTCCCTCGGGTCCAAGCTGCAGAGGTGCCCAGGGTGCGGTGGAAAGTGTGCCAGCAGCAGGAAGCTAACTAAAGCTGTTGAAGTGAAAGGGAATTTTACTGGCTTGCATCGAGAAGAGTGTTGGGTGGATATGACTTCGGACATTATAAACTCAGGCTTCTCAGGTGGCACTAGTAGTAAAGAACCCGCCTGTCAGTGCAGGAGATGTAAGGGACATGGTTTTGATTCCTGGGTCGGGAAGGTCCCCTGGAGGAGGAAATGGCAACCCAGTCCAGTATTCTTGCCTGGAGAGTCCAATGGACAGAGGAGCTTGGTGGGCTATAGTGCATGGGGTCACGAAGAGTCAGACATGACTAAAGCAACTTAGCATGCACCCACATGCTAACTTTGGGGCCTCCTCCTTTCCTCTGGGGTTTGTCTCCATGTCCCTGTATCATCCACTACCATTTTAAGTCCCCTCCTGGGACTTTCCTGGTGGTCCAGTGATTAAGACTCCATGCTTCCAATGCAGAGGGTGTGGGTGTGATCACTGTGTTGGGAACTTAAGATTCCACTTGTAGTGTCTCGTAGTGTGTCCAAAAAAAAACAATTTTTTTTTAGTTTAAAAAAAATTTTTTTTTATAGTTGTATCATAATTTATTGACTCAAACTTAAATTTAGGTTGTTTCCAAGTTATAAAGTCAACTCCCAACATGGAAAAGTGGCTGCCAACAGGACCTGTTCTCACAGCCCCAGACCATGGAAGAAAGGGGATTTTCCTTCCAGGCAAGTTTAGCTAAAGTCTGGGCTTCAGGTGCTCATCCTCGCAGCCCATCCTGTGGAAGGGGACTTCGTATGCTGACTGGTCCAGGAGGAAGGCGGGCAGAGCCCCAGGGGACCACAGGTGGTAAAGAGTGTGGGTCTCCGAAGTTAAGTCTTCCCATTCGGTTCCCAGAAGAAGAGGTGGGCGAGGAAGAGCTCAACAGTTCTCTGGGTCACTACCCAAACACAGAGAAAGTATAAGAACATCATGACCAAGTCACTTCATAACATCCCCTTGCTTTCTGAAAACAAAGTCCAGATACTGGGCTTGGTGGTTAAAAATCAGGCATCTTGCGGTCCCTAATGGAGAACACATTTCACCAGCTCTGTCCCTACTCACATGCCTAGCATCCTCAGATTTCATCTCTGGAAAACCCAAGGAAGCTGCCAATGAAAAGAATTTTGCATTTTTTATTTTAATTTGCATTTAATAAAAAAATTTTATTTTTATTTTAATCTGAGCTGTAAACACAGTCCCTGCCCATACCCCCACAACAGGACAGCGTTTTAGGTTATTAAGAGAGCCTGTCTCACCCTGGTCTCACCCAGGGTTTGCATTTTTGCCAGAGTCTGGAGCTACGCTGAGGATACAGAGTAAGTACTTGACCTACATGTGGTGGTCAAGAGGGTTTCCTGAAGTGGCTCTTCCTAGAACAAAGAAACCATCTACCCCAAAGTGTTCCACCCTTCAATCTCGGGAAGGCAAAATTCTAGTATTTTTGTGTTTTTTTTTCCTGCTTCTAGTAATTGGTGGTTCATTGTACTCCCCTGCCCAATTGAGAAAATGTTACGGGGACAATGTGGGCATTGGAGCCCAGTTTTCAAGAGTTCTTTTTAGCAGAAGAGGAGCTAAGAGTGCAGCCTCGCTCTTTCGATCCTGGATGAGTAGCAACCCAAATTCAAAGTCCAGATTAGGGACTGCAGTGCAGAGTATATGGCAAAAGAGAGGCAGGTCACTCTGAGCTGGAGAGAACACAACTTGAGCGTGTCACAGAGGAGGAAATGGAGCACAAGCAGTGCAATCGCCCGGCTGAGGTTCTGCAGCTAATTTGACAAATAGAACAAGGTTAAAAAGGCCATACACGGCCTGTTTGGGAATGTGTAGCCAACATCATACGTAGCAAGCACTCAATAAATGAAAACGGGGTTTGGAGTCAGGCACAGAGGGCTTCAGCCTTGGCTTCTCAAGGCTTTTGCTCTGTCACCTTGGGCAGTTTAATTAATCTCATTATGCCTCTTTGAGATAATACTGTGGATGTTACCTTGCAGTTGTGAGGATTACAAGGTAACTTGTGCTAAGTGCTCAACAAAATATTTGCCATGGTAAGCACTCAAAATGTGTGATTATTTTGTTTAAAATTCTTAAGTATTATTTGAATTTTTTAAATATTTAAATTTCAAATATTTTAAAATTATTATTTTGTTCATTTATTGTAAAGTGTTTTTTTTTTTTTTTTTTAGTCTTTATTGAATTTTCTACAACTTTGTTTCCACTCCATGCCTTGGCCTTTTGGCCACAAGATATGTGGGATCCCAGCTCTCTGACCAGGGGATGAGCCAGCACCTCTTGCCTTGGAAGCTGAAGTCCCAACCACTAGACCACCAGGGAAGTCCAAAATTTTGGTTTTTTTACAAGAGAAAGGAAAGAGAACGAGAGTAAATATCCCAAAGCAATCATTTTTGGAAATCAAACAAATTAGAAAATTCTGTTCACCTTCTTAAAGAGTAAAAAAGGACAAAAGATGAAAAGTGAAAGGAGAGAAAAGAAAGAGGTTAACATAGATCTGTTGGCCTGAAGATAAAGAGAGTCTCACTGCAGAAATTAAAAGTATTTTCGACGCTGCAGTTATCAGAATCGACGGAACAGAAACCAAGCTAATGACACTCAGGAGAGAAATGGACAGTTGCAGGAAAACATGGAGGCAAAGCAACAGAAGGGCAGAGACCATGGTCGCGGTGGACCCAACAGCTGAGCTCCCCAGTGCCTGGGCTGCACACGTGGGGTCCCCGGGGAGCCCCAGCCAGGGACGCTGCCCTCGGCGGCTCAGACTCCCTGGCGAGGGGCTGCAGTGTGGCTCTCGGTGCAGCCAACACCCCCACGCCCCGGTCCCAGGCCCACCCTTGGCCGTTTCTCCTCATGTCACTGCTGTCTGCATCTGCATCCAATGCCTCCAGGATCTGGGGGGGCTCCGCTCTCCCTGCTTACAGGCTTAGGTGAAGTGTCCACGCCGGGACAGGGCACCTGGTCTCCCTGGAAGCTGCCTTGGCAGGGTTGGGGGCAGGGGCTGGACATCACAGACCAGAAATGCAGCAAAGGGAGCATCCCTGGGGGAAAGCTTTGATGGGAAGGAGCAAGCAGACCAGTGGGACACAGACTCGGCAGACGAGGGCCGTGCACCCCCACCCCTTCTCCAGTGACGTGTCCTAAGGCCGGTGGTACCTGGAGCCACCGAATGCCAGGGGTGCTTTGTGATGATGGCACAACCTTGAGTTTGATATTCCTCACTCTTTGCTTCGCTTGCATTCTTCTGTCATCCCTGCTGTCCTGGGATTCCACTCCAAACAGAGGGCAGCTGTGAGGTTTTGCCCGTGTTGGGTGTTCCAGGGAATTCAGACTAAGGTAGTGATCCAAATGTGATAGACACTGGATTTTCGATATGGATATTGGGTTCCATGAATTAGAAAATAAGCAAATAGAATTAAATGATAATGAAAATTTAAAAGAAGAGAGCATTCAAGGAAATACCATGACCTAGACAGTGAATAGAGAATGATAAATACTGAGATTTCTGTATTCTGGTAAGATTACTGAACTTTAAACTTTCAAACCAAACTGTTAAAGAAACTGAAAGAGTTCTACAAATATGCAATAAGAAAAAACAGGTGACTCACAAGCAAAAAAAAAAAAAAAAACAAATTAAAGACAGATTTCTCAATAACATAAGATTCCAATAGAAAATGAAGCAATTGAATGTCTACAAAATTTTGACAGAAAAAGAAATGCTAACCTCAAAATGGTATACTCAATAAGCTGTTATTTACATTAGAAGTCAGCTGAAGGACATTCTAAATATGCAAAGAGAGCTGATGTACCTTTATGTAAATACACTTGAGGATATAATCTAACTCAGCAAGAGATGATGTCCTGGATCAAAGACTTAAATAAAATCTTAAAACCTTTTATTATCTTGGAACGGAAACACTTTCTTTCCCGTGACCTAGTAGCCAGAAAAATTGAAGGAGAAAAACTAAAGATATTTGCAAGCTAATACATACAAATAAAACAAAAATATAATTACAAAATATAACAGAAATGCTTAATAGCCTGTTACATAAGTAAAAATCAATAAGAAACGACATCGAATTGAAAAATGGGCCAAGTACATAAAAGGGCAATTCATTAAAAAAAAATTCCAAATGTGTATATGTGTGTGTAGGTAGGTAGGTAGGTAGGTTGGTAGGCAGATGAAAGATAAATGTTTATCCTTACCCATAATGAAAACTGAAAAAGTACAAATTTAAACAATATGATATTGCTTTTTACCTACCATCTTCCCAAAATTGAAAAAGATAAGCAATATCCAGTGTTCCAGAAGGGATGTGACTTTTTCAGAGGCCACTTCAGCAGCAGATGTTGACATTTTAAATGTGTCTACCTGTTCATCAGTTTTACCACTTCTAGTGCTTCATCATTATAAGCAATTGGCCAAATGTACACAAGTACATATTGCAGCATTTTTCCTATCAACACAATACTGAATGATCAAAATGCCCATTAGCAGAGGATGATTTAAGTTGTGATACACTTGTGCAGTTGTATACAAGGCAGACCTTAAACACAGTGGTATATTTCAACACTGACAGAAATAGAAAGCTATCTATGCCTGTTGTGAATTGATTAAACAGATTCCAGAATCTGAGCTGTGTAACCACATTAATGGACTTCCCAGGTGGTGCTGGTGGTAGAGAATTCACCTACCAGTGCAGGGGGGACATAAGAGACAAGGGTTTGATCCCTGGGTTGGAAAGACCCCCTGGAGGACGGCATAGCAACCCACTCCAGTTTTCTTGCCTGGAGAACCCCATGGACAGAGGCGCCCTGAGGGTTACAGTTCATAGGGTCGCAAAGAGATGGACACAACTGAAGCAACTTAGCATGCTCTTATCACATTTATATAAAAATATTCATGCATGCATGTGTGTCTGTGCTCCCATCCGCATCACAGAGATGTCTGAAAATGCTGAGAGGTTACTGATGGGTGGTAAGTTCAGGGTTTTATATATATATATATAATATATATATATATATTGCTTTTTGGAGGGTTTTTTTGGCATACATTTTCTAAATGTCTGATTTTTAAATTTACAGTAAGTGAATAATAGTGTCTTTTTAAAAAAAAAGACATTGAAAAAATCTTAAGCCAATGGATATTTACTTTCAACCAATATTGTAGAGTTCCTGGGAAGATTTCCTATTAAGTAAAGCTTAACTATTAAGTATAGCTTTGCTATTAAGTCAGCCACCTCAGTCATACCTATTTATGGAGACAAACAGATGACACATTTTGGAACGAACCTGCTGTTCCTTCACAGCTTGCCGTAGCAAGAGGGTCAGTCCCCATCAGTCGACTCTGGCAGAGGCTTAAAGACAGAAGAGCAAAGCTGTAGAGTTGAAAGGGGGAGGCTTCAGGTGTGCCCCGATGGGGTCTGTTGGTCTGCAAAAGCCGGAGGGAGGCTGACTAGAACAGGAGCATCTTATCTGATTGGTCTGAGAGTATATTTGACTTTGGTTACGAGCTGGATGTGGGGGTAAAAAAAAAAAAAAACAGAAATTGGCAGTCATTGACCAAGTCCTGCCCGTTCTGCACCAATTGCTGCAGAAATTGGCTTCCTGGGCTGGTTGCTGCAGAGACACGGGTCTGCACTGTCCTAGTTGGTCTGGTTCTTGCTGGTCTGTATCTTTCATCTCTCAATGGATTTCAATTAGTCTACGTTATTGACCACACTATTTCAAAAGGACATAGAAAATTTCCCTTGCAGTCAGCCCTAATAACATCTATAATAGCTCAGTGATATACTTGGGATAACATCGAATCTCTATATCTCTCATCAACAGACGATCTCTCTGTTCATTGTTCAGTCAGACCTGACCCTTTGCAACCCATGGGCTGTAGGCTCCTCTGTCCATGGGATTCTCCAGACAAGAATATTAGAGTGGGTTGCCACGCCCTTCTCCAGGGGATCTTCCTGACCCAGGGATCAAACCCATGCCTCCTGCATTATAGGCAGATTCTTTACCGTCTGAGTTACCAAGGAAGACTCAGCAAACCATAACTGCCTCCAAATCTTCCCCAACTTAATTTGTAAGTGTGAGTTATATACCCCATTTCCTATGTGACGTGAGGCTGAAATGCTTGGTGCATTCTGCAGCAGCTGGCTGCCGTTTACCACGCAGGCAGAGATGGAGCACTGTGTTAGGTGTTGAACATATATTATCTCACTTCCCTCTCACTACAGCTTTACTGTCCTGTCACTATGAGTTCCACTTGACAGATGAGGAAACTGAGGCTTGGAGAAGTCCAGGGTCGTGTCCACAGCCATGGAACTTATCAAGTGGAATGCTGTTTGAGTGCATATAGGTCTAAGTCAAAGGCTGTGCTTCTGAATCTCAATCAACAGGAGACCTCTCGGCATTGACTTGACCGTGCACAGCCTGGGTCACCAAAGTCCCGGGGAGCCTGGGCAGAGAACACCGTGCGCTGATTCTGAGCTGCGGATTTTGTTTCTTAAAGGCTATAAAAGCACCTTCATCCGTAATTCTTTGATGTACCTGGAGGGTTTCCATCATGGTGGCAGGAAGCAGGATTCTAGCTAATGTCATCCTTTGGCAGTGACCATAATTCACTGCAGTAATCACTGACCCGCTTGCCCAAGGATGTTAGAAGGCCCATCATGGACAGGAAGACAAGAGTTACACACCTCCTGCAGGCTGTCTTCGCCAGTAAAACTTTTAGCAGTTTTACTGCTGTAGAAGGAAATACTCTCTCTCTTGCTTATTTGCAGATAAGTTACTTTCCGATAGCAGGTCGGTGTTAAGTGAGAAGGCAGCTTCTTCATCATTTCTGAATTTTCTGATTGAACTGGAAACAGTCATTTTGTAACTGCTTCTTTGCTCTCTCCCATCAGAACACGTTTCATCACAGGAAACCTGTCTTGGAAATTCCAAATACATCTTCATTCCCTTTCACTGTGCCCTCTTTGCCCAACTGTCTACCCCATTTCTCCTCTACCCCAGCTGGAGCCAGCTTTTCTTCCCAGCCTGTGCCTTTCAAACACGGCTGTACACTCCAGGGAGAAGGAGGCTTTCTTAACCTAAGGGTTTCAGCTGCTGAGTTGAGGAGGCCCCTCCGTTGCTGGAGTCAGACCACCTGGGTCCCCATCTTGGCTCTAGTGCTCACGACCTATGTGACCCTGAGCAGGTTACTTAACCTCTCTGCCCCTGATGCCTTATCTGTAAAACAAGTCAGTAAGAACCCCTGCCTTAGAAGCATTTTGCTGCTTTTTCAAAGGAGTTATGGGAATTGGATGAGCTCATACATGTAAATTTTCAACCAGTGCCTGGCATATCGTAGGACTCCAATAACTGAATTTTCACTCTACATTTTAGCCTTAAAATCAATCCGTCTTCCTCGCAGACTGCCAGTCACCTTTGGTCTGCATCGTACTCCTTGTCAGAGCCCCAGCCTGGAGACAAACGGCTATCTCCCACTGCAAAGGCAGTCACCCAGAACTTCTGTATTGACTGTGGTCCCTGTTATCCTCACCTCCTGGTGTTCCCACCCTTGTGCAAACCTTCCTCTTGAGTGTAGACAGGACCTGTAACTTGCTTTTAATCACTATAATAAGGCAAAGGTGAAGGATGTCGCTTTCATGATGGTGGGACATAAGACTGTCGTGTCCATCTGCTGCAGAATTCTCCGCCTGCTGGTTTGGATGAAGCTGGCAGCAATGAATAGCTCAGTGGTAAAGAACCTGCCTGCCAATGCAGGAGATGTACATGTACTTGGATTCCATCCCTCAGTCAGGAAGATCCCCTGGAGGAGGGCATGACAACCCACTCGAATATTCTTGCCTGGAGAATCCCATGGACAGAGGAACCTGGTGGACCACCATCCTTGGGGTCACATAGAGATGGATATGACTCAAGAGATTTTGCATGCACATGCACACATGTAGCAAAGACTGATGGTAGCCTCTAGAAGCTTAGAACAATCTCTTGCCAACAGCCAGAATGAAACTGAGGCACTTGGGTCCCCAGCCACAGACAGCTGAATTCTGCCAACAAATTACATGAGTTTGGAGGTGGATCCTTCCCCTTTTGGACCTTAGGCGTGGCCGTGGCCTTAGGGACACCTGTATTGCCATCTTCTGAGGCCCTCAGTTAGAGGAAACTGTTCTGTCTGGACTCCTGACTGTCACAAGTTGGCAAGTATGTGTTGTTTGAACCACTAAGTTTCTGGTAATCTTTTCATGTGGCAACAGAAAACCAATGCACTGTTGGTTCATCAGGGTTCCCCAGAGAAACAAAAAGTACAGGATGTATATGGAGAGAGAGGGGAAAAAGAGGGAAGGGAGAGAAGTGAGAGGTTGCACGCAGCTGGCTCGTGCAGGGGAGAAGGTGAGACGTTCAGACACAGGAAAGCTGACAGTCCGGGTCCAGGCTGAGTGGTGAGTAGAGAAGACCAATGCCCCAGCTCAAAGACAGTGAGGCAGAGAGAGCCTTTCACGGTACTCGGGCCTTCAGTAGACTGGCTGACCCTCACCCACACCTGGAAGGGCCCCCTGCTTTACTCAGGCTGCAGATTCAAACGCTCATCTCACCCAGAAACTTGGACACACCTAGAAAAATGTTTAACCAAACATTGAGGCTCCCCAAGGGCCGGTCAGAGTGACACATAAAATTTGCTGTCACAAAAGTCAGACAGAGAAAGACAAATATCCTATGATATCACTTACTTGTAGAATCTAAGAAGAATGATACAAATGAACTTATTTACAGAACAGATCAAGAATGAACTAGTGGTTACCAAGGAGGAGGGTTGGGGAGAGGGACAGATTGGGAGTTTAGGACTGACAAGTCCACATTGCTATATTTGAAACAGTTAACCAACAAGGACCTACAGTATAGCACAGGAGACTCTGCTCAGTATTCAGTAATAATCTAAATGGGAAAAGAATATGAAAAGAATAGATACTCTTATACATATAAGCGAATCACTTGGCTGTAAACTTGAAACTAACAGAACACTATACATGAACCATACTCCAATGTAAAATAAAATTTCTTTTTCAAAATTAACCATCATATACACCTTCTCTGGTTTCTGATTTCCTTTTCTTCTATTCATGCCTGACACCATTTGTTGTTGTTCGATCACTACGTCATGTCCGACTCTTTGCGACCCCATGAACAGCAGCAACCCAGGGTTCCCTATCCTCCACTATCTCCCAGAGTTTGCTCAAACTGATCTCCATTGAGTCAGTGTTGCCATCCAACCACCTTATCTTCTTTGCCCCCTTCTCCTGCCCTCGATCTTTCCCAGCATCAGGGTCTTTTCCAATGAGTCAGTTCTTCGCATCAGGTGGCCAAAGTATTGGAGCTTCAGCTTCAGCATCAGTCCTTCTAGTGAATATTCAGGGTTGATTTCCTTTAGGATTGACTGGTTTAAACTCCTTGCAATCCAAGGGACACTCAAGAGCCTTCTCCAGCACCACAGTTTGGAAGCATCAGCTCTCCAAGGCTCAGACTCCTTTATGGTCCAACTGACCCCATAACTGCGGGCAGTTGGACATCAGAGACCACGGGGCACCTTCAGGCCAACCTGCCGTTTGCCAGATATTTGATCTTGATCCCACATGAGAACACCACTGGGTCTCCCTGAGCTTCAGTTTCCTTGTCTATCCATGGTGACAAGAGCAATCCAGTGTCCTCTTCCAGGGCCGTGGGGAGCACAGACGGGGCAGTGTAGAGAAAGTACTTCGAGCAAAGCCCCAAACCTGGTATGTGGGCATTTGAATATCATGGCAGAGAAGACTGTAACCACATGTTGAATCCCACTGACACCCACTTAGCAAAGATAGCTTTAGGTTTTTTGGTTGTTTTTTTTTTACAAATTTTCTCCATCGTGGGCATTAATGTCGATGGGCAGAGGTTAGCCAAGAAGGCATCAGCCAAAGGCCCAGCCTAGACCTCAACACCACACCATGGAAGGGAGAGGTCAGAGGCACAAAGCCCAGCAGCTGGACAATGCCTGCAGGACCTGATCTGGGTCCCTCAAAGAGGTGTGCTTCCACCTGCATGACTGGGTTCATCACAGTTTGTGCAGCAGGAGAGAGGTCCTGCCAGCCTTCTCACTTTTTGTAGGGAAGCAGGAGAATGGATTTGTTAGTTGGGGAAAAATAGTCTGAGCTGAACTGTCAGTTGCTGCAGACAGTGTCTGTAGCCGTGGAATTAAAAGATGCTTGCTCCTTGGAAGGAAAGTTATGACAAACTTAGGTGTAGTTGCATGCTTAGCTGCTCAATCATGTTCAACCCTTCATGACCCCATGGACTGTATCCTGCCAGGCCTCTGTCCATAGGATTTCCCAAACAACAATACTAGAGTGGGTAGCTATTCCCTTCTCCAGGGGATCTTCCCAATCCAGGGATCAAATCTGCATTGCAGGTGGATTCTTTACCATCTGAGCCACTGGGAAAACCCATAACAAACCTAGACAACATATTAAAAAGCAGAGCCATCACTTTGCTGACAAATGTCTATATAGTCAAAGCTGTGGTTGCTCCAGTAGTCATGTCCAGATGTGAGAACTGAACCATAAGGAAGGTTGAGTGCTGAAGAATCGATGTTTTGAATTGTGATGCCGGAGAAGACTCTTGAGAGTCCCTTGGACAGCAAGGAGATCAAACCAGGCAATCCTAAAGGAAATCAGCCCTGAAAATATTTTTTGGAAGGAGTGTTGCTGAAGCTGAAGCTCCAATCCTTCGGCCACCTGATGTGAAGAGCCAACTCATTGGAAAAGACCCTGATACTGGGAAAGATTGAAGGCAGGAGGAGAAGGGGACGACAGAGGATGAGATGGTTAGATAGGATGACCGACTCAAAGGAGATGAACTCAAGCAAACCCCAGGAGAGAGTAGAGGAGAGAGGCGTGTGGCATGCTACATGGGGTCACAGAGGGTCAGACGTGACTGAACAGCAACAAGCAACAACAAGAAAGTTGCATATCCTGGCTTGGCTGTGGGGACTGTTGAGAGGATGTTCAACTCTCAAGAAATGGAAGAAACACAGGCCTCAGAGTCACGCCAGGCAGCCCAGGGGGAGCTGTCCAGCACCGAGGCGATGGTCTGTCCTCCATAGAAGAGAATTAAAGCATTCGTCTTCCCTCAACAGGGGAACCTGCCTCTGCACTTAGCATGTGAGTCTCTATGAATATTAGCAGAGAGAAACGCACCTGGAGGGGGAGATGGAGAAAAGCCCCCAGATATTTCCTTTTCCTGTTACTGTCTGAGGACCAGAAGGAGATGAGAATATTGAGTGTAGAAATGGGACTTTGATGTCAAACTGCCATATTCTGGGTCTTACTGCATGAGGGAAATGAAATTCAATTGTTTTCAGATTTTCCTTCCCTAAATTGTTGCTTCTTCTGTGACAGTTCTAAAATGAATGAGTCTGAGTGTTTGGAGTGGAAATTTTGTAGCAGACATCCTTGTTTGTTTTTTAATGCTTCTGCATTAGAAATAAATCACTGCCAGAAGAAAAATGAGAAGAGCACCTCAAAAATTCAAGTGTGTGTGTGAGTCAAAAGCTTAATTCTTGTATTTTTTTGCTTGAGTTTCTAACCAAAAATTTACACACTCATGCATCCTTCCCTCAAAATTTGGGATGTTTCCATGGGAATCTCAATAAACGTTTCACATTCCTGCATGTGAGAGAGAATGCAGTGAAATAGAATTTTACCTTTAAGGCGAGTTTTAGTTGATGGGACCCTTTCCCTGATCACTTGCTTCTCAGAATTTGGGGGTTTTACTAATCATTCTGAATGATGCCTTTCCTAATGACGGTATCTGAAGTTGTGCCCCTCCTCCTAGTAGAGAAGGAGACAGCAAAGGACAAGATGGTTGGATGGCATCACTGACTCAAAGGATGTGAGCTGGAGCGAACTCTGGGAGCTGGTGATGGACAGGGAAGCCTGGTGTGCTGTAGTCCATGGGGTCGCAAAGAGTCAGACATGACTTATGGAGTGAACAACGACAGACTATGCCTCTGCCCTCCCTCTCTCACTTCCTCGCTGTTTCTCCTTATCTCTTAACCCTCATCTTTGTGTAACATACATAACCTTTCCTCCAACTCCCTTCCCACTCCTCTAAAAGATCAATGAGAGCAAGACGTTGGTCAGTTTTCTTAGCTATTGCATTCCCACTGCCTAAAACACTCCTTGGAATATAGCATGTGTCCAATAAATATTTGTCAAGCGAGTAAATTGGCAAATGAATGGACAATCCTGTAATGTAAGTAAAATTAGTCCTATTTCACAGGTGTTGAAACTTGGGCCCGAAAGGATCCTAGAAGCTTGAGCAAGGTCATGCAGCTGGGTAGTCAGGGACGCTGAATCGGGGCACGGGGTGTGTGTGGCCTGGGGGTCTTCGGGATCCTGCCTCCCCACGCTCTGCGGTCAGCTTCTCACCAGCGCTCCCCCCTCAGGTGCCCACGGCACTCCGTGTTGCAGTAAAGGGGACCCCTTCCAGGGCCCGAGAGAGGGCGCCTGTCTAACACCCAGAAATGAATTGTCCGAGGAGACACACATGCAGACAGAGCAAGAGACTATCTAGAAAGGGCGCCTGGGTGGAGAGCAGCAGGGTGAAGGACCTGGGAAGACTGTTCCGCCACGTGGCCGCAGCCTCAGGTTTTATGGTGATGCAATTAGTGTCTGGGTTGTCTTTGTTCAATCATTCTGACTCAGGGTTCTTCCCAGTTGCAAACACATTGCTCAGCCAAGATTGATGCCAGCAAGAAGGATTCTGGGAGGTGGTAGGACACACGGCATCTCTTTTTGACCTTTTCCAAACTCTTCCGGTTGGTGGAGGCTTATTAGTTCTGTGTTTCTTACCAGGACCTCTTGTTGTAAAATAATTCACGCAAATGGTTACCATGGTGCCTGGCCAGCTTGGGGGTTTCAGTCAGTGTGATTCCCCTAACATCAGGGTTCTTTTCCCGCCCCTTCAATAAACTCTTTCTAGGTAAGAAATGACACTTAAGTGACTTGTTGTGAAGTGGATCAAGATGAAGTCAGTTACTCCTCCCTCGGGATGTTTGCATTCTGTGGGCCTTTAACACCTCGCCTGGGGCAGCTGGCTCTAAAGGTGCAATTCAGGCTTTCATCAACACCTCAGTTCAGTTCAGTTCAGTTGCTCAGGGGTGTCCGACTTTTTGTGACCCCATGGACTGGCCAGGCCTCCCTGTCCATCACCAATTCTCGGAGCTTACTCAAACTCATGTCCGTTGAGTTGGTGATGCCATCCAACCATCTCATCCTCTGTCATCCCCTTCTCCTCCTGTCTTCAATCTTTCCCATCATCAGGGTCTTTTCAAATGAGTCAGTTTTTTGCATCAAGTGGCCAAAGTATTGGAGTTTCAGCTTCAACATCAGTCCTTCCAATGAACACTCAGGACTGCTTTCCTTTAGGATGGACTGGTTGGATCTCCTTGCAGTCCAAGGGACTCTCAAGAGTCTTTTCCAACACCACAGTTCAAAAGCACCAATTCTTCAGTGCTCAGCTTTCTTCACAGTCCAACTCTCACATCCATACTTGACTACTGGAAAAACTATAGCTTTAACTAGATAGACCTTTGCAGGCAAAGTAATGTCTCTGCTTTTTAACATGCTGTCTAGGTTGGTCATAACTGTTCCTCCAAGGAGTAAGCATCTATTAATTTCATGGCTGCAGTCACCATCTGCAGTGATTTTGAAGCCCCCCAAAATAAAGTCTGCCACTGTTTCCACTGTTTCCCCATCTATTTGACATGAAGTGATGGGACCAGATGCCATGATCTTAGTTTTCTGAATGTTGAGCTTTAAGCCAACTTTTTCCCTCTCCTCTTTCACTTTGATCAGGAGGCTCTTTAGTTCTTTGCTTTCTGCCATAAGGGTGGTGTCATCTGCATATCTAAGGTTATAGATATTTCTCCCAGCAGTCTTGATTACAGTTTGTGCTTCATCCAGCCCAGCATTTCTCATGATGTGCTCTGCATATAAGTTAAATAAGCAGGGTGACAATATACAGCCTTGACATACTCCTTTCTCTATTTGGAACCACTCTGTTGTTCCATGTCCAGTTCTAACTGTTGCTTCCTGACCTGCATACAGATTCCTCAGGAGGCAGGTCAGGTGGTCTAGTATACCTATCTCTTTCAGAAATTTCCAGTTTATTGTGATCCACACACAGTCAAAGGCTTTGGCATAGTCAATAAAGCAGAAATAGATGTTTTTCTGGAACTCTCTTGCTTTTTCAATGATCCAGCGGATGTTGGCAATTTGATCTCTGGTTCCTCTACATTTTCTAAAACCAGCTTGAACATCTGGAAGTTCACGGTTCACATATTGCTGAAGCCTGGCTTGGAGAATTTTGAGCATTACTTTACTAGCATGTGAGATGAGTGCAACTGTGTGGTAGTTTGAACATTTACACTGTCTGGTGACAAAGGGAAGGTCAGAGAGTCAAAAATCTGGTCAACACACCCTTTGACCCCAGGCCACTCTGCAGGCAGCCCTAGGGAGCAGGCAGTCTTGCTCCAAACCCTGCATAAAACTGGTATCGATGACTGGATGTGGCCTGGGGCCACTCGGGTGCTGCCCTCTTGGGGTTCCAAAGATTTCCATGGAAAACCTTCTGTCATCTCTCTAATGACACTATCTAAACATGACTTGGAAGTCTTTTTTATCTTATACACTTTATTCCTAAAACCTTAGCATGAGGTACACTTTCTCCTCCGAAAGCAAGCTGTCCTGCCTGCCAGGTTTACTCTGCTACAATTTTTAGAGTGCAAATACTTTCTCACAGGCCTTTTGTCCCGCACCACCCCCCTGCCCTGAGGTTAGAATGATATTTCAGATCCAGAAATGGGAAGAGAATTTTTCCAATTATATTTTTGGTGCTTTATTATTCCAACCAATCCATATAAATGCAAATAGGGAATTAGGAGATTCCTCTGCAATAAAACCTTCTCTCATCCCTACACGATGGACATCATGATTGCCATGAGCTTACTAATGCAGTCACTGTTTTTCAGCTTTGCAGAAGGAAGTGATGTCTATTGGCCTATCTAATTAGCTTCCCCACCAACTATGCTAGGAAGATTTTTTAAAAAGCCAAAAATCAAAAACACTGCTTTCCCTGACAATCACCTGTCAGATCTTCCACCATTTCTTGGGAGCACTTTACATCTCCTCCAGGAAGCCTCCTGGGGCTGTGGAGCCTGTCTGCAGGCAGGCAGTGGATAGATTTCCTCCTGGCATTTCCAGATGCTCCAAGGAGAGTCTGGGCTTGCAGTGGAGGATAAGGACAGTGGAGGGGCCAGTAGAACTGCCAGGGCAGTTCTAAAGCTGCCTTCATAGGGGTATTGTGAACAGTAAACAGGATAATACTTGTCAGATGTCTGGTACCTAATATGTGGGCTTCCCATGTGGCACTAGCAGGTAAAGAATCCACTTGCCAAGGCAGGAGACCCGAGAGCCGGGTTCCATCCCGGGTCGGGAAGATCTGCTAGAGTAGGAAACGGTAACCAGCTCCAGTATTCCTGCCTGGGAAATCTCATGGACAGAGGAGCCTGGAGACTACAATCCACGGGGTTGCAAACAGTCAGACATGACTGAGCACTCACGCATACAGCGTGTACTCACTAAGGGCTAGCTATTACTCTCATATGCACTTTAAATTAAAATTTAAATATATATACAAATGTATATCCCATCGAATTTATAGCTGCAAATTTTTTTCTATTCCCCATAAATATATTTTTCTTAAATCCATGTCTCTCTTTAGAAATTCGATATTTTCAAGAATAATAATAAAGCAACATCGCCCTCATAGACACAAAGGCCAGGACCTTAGGGACAGAAAGCAAAAAGACACAAAGATCTTAAGTCCTAAAATACATTAGGACTTGTTCATCTCATCTGTGTCTATACTCATAGAGTAAAATGGAAAATGTAACAGTTTTCTTGGTTAGAACGTCCTTAGTGTTTTTTACAGAATTAAACGTGCACATATGTATTTATTAAGGTTATGCATTTGAGGTAATAACTCATCAACCGATGTTGCATTATCCTTTTTTTTTTTTTTTTTTTAAGTAATGTCAAGAGTTTCTATGGAAGGGATGCCTGGTCTTCTCTCGAGCAGGAGGGGGTGGGGCTTTAAGAAGCACAAATTAGGAGAACTGACTCACAACAGACTCCCCCCCCACCCCCGTCCCCATAGCAACGATGGGTCATCAGTAGTTTTTGGTTGTCTTGATCTTTACCAGCGATATTTCTGTGTTTTAAGATTTAAAAAGAAGATAAATTTCCGAGGCAAGACCATGATCCATGTCTAAGTTTATTTGATGGAAAAGGGTGGCAAGAGTTAGATCCAGAGGGCTCTGCTCATATTTGTTTCCGGTATCAATCGACTGAAGAAAATACACTTGTGTCATGAGCCTTAACTTTGCTTACTCTCACAAGACTTTTTTAGAAGCTGAAATAACACATCCCCAAAGCATTGGTCTTGCTAAGCCATTTCAGAAAACCATATTGAAAAGAAAAAAAAAATCAGTATTATATTACAGGCCCAGGAAAAAAATCATACCATTGTCATCATAGTAAAAACACTCATACTTTTTGGTCAATTTAAGATCAAAGCAAATGTATCTATCCCTACTCAGGCAAGCTGCTAATTGATCACATAAATATTTTATTCTCCCACAGTGAAAGTTTGACATGGGCTTACATTTTTTAAAATTTACTCTGTACCAGTAAGGAGAGTGAAGATATTTAAGAACTGAGAGCGTACCAATACTTAACGATAAAGATATAACTGACTTTAGCACATTAGTCACACTATACAAAATTTGAGATTAATTCCCAGAGTCCTTTGCACACTTATTCACGTTTTTGCTCTTCTAAAGGAAGTTTTTTTCACCCCTGCACCGACACCATTGCGGAAGGACCTTTTCATAAGTGTCTTCTCCAAAATTGGCTTTAGAAAATCTAGTCCCTCTCTCCTGTCCATCCTGGTTGGGCAGCTGTTCAGCAGAAGGACAAAGTAATCAGATTTTCCAGACACCTGGCAATTAAGATGGGGGAGAGGGAGAGAAGACAGCTTTAGGGTTCAAAGCTTATTTCAATCGTAACAATTTTCAGAATCTTACGGTGATAAATCCAATATAGCCAATATTCAAAGAGGGTTTTGCTAAAACACTTTTTAAATATAGACTTTATCAAAATACAAAATACTGTTTGAAGCTGTCTACCCTCTTCTCTAAATTTTGTACTACTTATGTGATTGCAGCTATTCAGTATTGCATTGTATACCCTATAGTTATCTTGTTGCTATTACTTTATAAAGAACCTTTCAAGTGGCACTAATTAGTCTTGGGAATATTTTTTTTAATTCACTGAGAAAAACAACCCACGATAACCAAACTCCAGGCTTCATTTGCAGTCACTTTCCTTCTGAGGCCTGTCCTGAGTCATTTTCCAAGTCTCTCTCTCCACAAGGATCGTCTTTGAACTTGAGAGTCAACATCTTTGTCTCTTGACTTTGGCTCAGTTCCACCAGGGGCTCAAAGGCCTGAATGATGTAAGATGGTATAGGGGGCACTTAGCTGTGAGAGAAACAAGTCTGACATCTTAGCGCTCAAGTTGGCCATCGAGAACACGCAATTCAATCCCATACTATGTAGATGGAGAAGCTAAATAAAGACCTGAGGGGCATGATGGATAGTCTTTGTGCTATGTTCTTATTTGTATCGCCTGATTTTAACCCCTCAAAAAGCTTTATGAAGTTGGTACTATTATTTCCTTGCTTATAATTTCCCTTAAATAAGGAAATTAATTACATGGCATACAGGTGAAGCAGGACTTGATTGAGGCATCAGACTCCAAGCCCATGTTTTCAACTGTGTGAGAGCTACAAGAGGAAAGGGGGCCGAATGCTTTTATTACAGATAAAGAACGTTCTGCAGTGCCAAAAGCACACATTTCCTCTCCCGGTACAGGAAAACAAGTTTGGTTTGGGGTGACTTTGAAAGTAAAGATGGGACCAGAGTGCATCTCAAGATTCTCCACCCCCCACTAGGGTGGAGGCTCCGTAAGGGGTCCAGCAATCAGAGCCCCTAGAAAAACCATTCCCACCGGTCTCTGTGGGAATGCATGGGCGTTTAGGAGTTTTAGATCTAGGAATAATGAGAGAATTTCAGAGGTATTGGTCATATTTGTCATGGGAAAACCAATCAAAAACTCTTACACTCTATGTCTCACCCTGTATTAGTAGAGAAGATCTAAGCATGATATAATGCCATCTATTTTAAATTTCCAACAACAAGGGCCTGTGAGTCATTTCAGGAAGGGGAACACTCCAGTTCTTTCCAGAAACTGTCATAATTCCACATTTATATTGCAAACATATATATATATGCATCAGTCCTAGTTACAACAGCCCCCAAACATCAGTGTGTGTGTGTGTGTGTGCGCTCAGTCTTTTGGTCATGTCCAACTCTTCTCAACCCCATGGACTATAGCCCACCAGACTCCTCTGTCCATGAGACTTTCCAGACCAGAATACTGGAGTGGGTAGCCACTCCCTACTCCAAGGTATCTTCCTGACCCAGGGATCTAAACTGTGTCTTCTGCATTGGCAGGTAGATTCTTTACCACTGAGCCACCTGGGAAACCCAAAACATCAGTAAACAGCCCTAAAAAGATACTTTGCTGATCAATGAAGGGAGTCCTTGTCAGACAGACTCATTAACTGCATAATATTGTATATTTGGCTGCTTGATAAACTTTATGAAGTTTACAACAAATATTATAAAAGTCTCTATGTTCTTTGCATAATCACTCACCCTAAACAGTCAAATTGGCACCATTACTATGTGATGCAGTTATAATGAGAACAAAACTGTCACATGAAAAAACAGAAATGTGGAAAATTCAGTGAAGGAAGAAACATTTCATTTATGGACAAGATGATCTCATAAGAACAATAGAAGAAAGAACAGTCTTAATTTTAAAAAAATGCACAAGTGCCTTTGCTCAACAGAAATGTCATGAACAAACCTTCAGGGAAAGAATAGAAAGTAATTAGGAAGGCATTTGAGAAAATATACCAATTTGTGGATTGTTATTCATCTATTTGATCAATGTGTTGTCTTACAGAATCAATGACTAAATTAGTGTGGAATGCTCATATGAATAAACCAGGAAAAAAGAAACTAGATTAACTAAACAAGAAATAGAAAAATGATATGCAAAGATTGGTGAGAAGACTCATAATGTAAATAGTTAGATCATTATGTTGGGACATATAGTTATTGTTCAGAATTCATGTGGCACCTCATTATCTTAAAAGTGGCTTCATAAATTACACTGATTTCAGTAATTACTGTGTGCCATGTTAAGTTTTACTGAAGCAGAGTTAAAGTATAAAAATCTATCAATGACAAAAGATATTTTAAATTGACATAACACAACTGAAATATCATGTAGAAACAGCATTAAAAATTCCAAAGAAGGAAAATGCCATTTTCTGAATGTCTTGATGAGTTCAATGAATACAGTTAGGAGTTCAACCAAAATTCTTCAATAAACATATGAATTAATATTTTATATTATGTTTCATTGAGAACTGACATATTATCTATATCCTGTATCTGAAAAAGTTACCATTTTTGTAAAATTAAGAAATTTGCTGCTTTTGAAAAGTAATCCACTGTATCTTTAATATAGTTTCGCGTGTTAAATGTTCACTTTGATTGTGAGTTGATGCTTGTGAAACAAACAATTTATCATGAGCAAAGTAACTTACATTTTATGTTGAAATTATTTTCTTATGCAAGGCCAACTCTTAAATAATTCAAAGCAAAGTTTAATATAACCTGTATTACTATTGTAAAAATCTTCCTTTTTACCTAATTTTATGGTTCCTCATATTTCTTTCATTGTAAGCTCTAATAATAAAGGAAATAACTTTTGTTACATATTTCTAGAGGTTATTTTGAATTTACATACTCTACAATTTTAGTTATTTAGTCAAGCATCAAAAATAGAGGCAAAACTCTTACCTTAGAAGATGAAATTGGATGACACCAGAATACATCCATTGTAGAAATCAACAGAAACAGAATAAGATTGAATTTTAATGAACTGCAGAGTAGGGAAAAAAATTCAGAAAAGTCTTATTCAGGCAAGCATAAATTAAAAAGCGTATACAAATTCAACATTTTTCTTTGTTGAAAAATGCAATCTCTTACCTAATCATTCTGGACTTCCTGAGACCTCTACGGATGGGTGATTTTATTCCCAGATTCTTCACTCTTACTGTTAGATCCTCCTTGGGTAATCCTTTTATACCAGAAAAGTTCAAGAGTGAAAATGTCATCATGTCCCATCATAGGTGACTAATTGATTCTGGCTGAGGCCTTTTGTTCCTCTTGCATTGGAAAAGGACAATAACATATAGGCGTTGTCATTGACCTACCAACTGCTGACTTTATTTAAAGTTTGCCATTAAAAATGTCCTTCAAAAGCCTTGTCTTCTAGACCAGAGGTCTCAAAAGGAACCAAAAGTTTGTTTAACTCAGAGTTTAAACACTTACAAAGGATGACATTATTTCCTTAATACCCAGACGTCTATTTTCAGAGAATAATGCAAAAAGAATCCTTACAGGGATGAAGAGCATCAACCCAAACAATGTGCATACATTGAGTTTTCCACAGCAGATGTCCTTTTTTAGGACTTCCGAGATTAGAGGAGAGAAATAAATGTCTCCCACCCCCTACTTGCCACTCATCCTCCAGATAAAGGGAAGGCACAATCTCTCCTCCCTTTCCATTGTTACTGTTCAGTCGCTAAGTCATGTCCAACTCTTTGCGACCCCATGGACTGCAAAACACCGGACTCCTCTGTCCTTCACTGTCTCCCAGAGTTTCTTCAAATCCAAGTCCATTTGAGCGGTGATGCTATGTAACCATCTCATCCTCTGCCACCCCTTACTCCTTTTGTCTACAATGTTTCCCAGCATCAAAGTCTTTTCCAATGAGTCAACTCTTCACATCAGGTGGCCAAAGTACTGGAGCTTCCACTTCAACATCAGTCCTTCCAATGAATATTCAGCATTGATATCCTTTAGAATTGACTGGTTTGATTCCCTCGCAGTCCAAGGGACTCTCAAGAGTCTTCTCCAGTACCGCAACTCCAGAGCATGAATTCTTCAAGAGCACCCAGTCTTCTTTATGGTCCAACTCTTACATCCATCCATGACTATTGGAAAAACCATAGTTTTGCATCCCCAAAGTCCGGGGGCCAGAGTGCCTGCCATGGCCACTTTTTTCCCTCCAGGGCATGAAATTCTCCAGGAAGCCTCTTCTGTCCTTGTATACCACCTTAATACATGGCATCCACATTAATGATGGGTGTCCACATTAATAAATGGATTCAGAAGCACTAAGGGTGAACAGATGTTACTGAGGCTCACAATGGAGGGAAACACCAAGCCAGGTGTTGCTTCCTGCTTGGGTAACCAGTACTTCTGAGACAGAGCCAATATTTTTGGAATACAAAGCAGTGGAGGAAAATCCTTGCCTTCTCAAGATCAGCATCTTTTGGAGGACAAAGCTGTCCTATATCTGGGATCTTGGCTGCCCATTGGCCAGTGCTGTATCCCTTTCTTTTGGGAACTACCCTGCAATATGATTTTCATGTGATTGTTAATCACATAGTCACACTCCACCTTCCACAAGGAAAAGTAGTCCACCTGATTCTCAAGAGAGTCTGGAAATTAGTGCCAAGTTGGGAGCTGGGGCATCTGATCCAAAATCTTTGATAGCCCTTTTGCAGACATTCTACAGAGACTTAAGACACCGAGCGACTCAACACCCATGTTTACTTTTGGTCTCTCCTTAAACCCAGCTAAAATTTTAAAAAGCAATGGAGAAAATCAATGAAACCAGAAGCCTGTGCTTTGTAAAGATTTGTTTAGCTAGATAGGCCAAAAAATAAAATAGAAAATACTTAAATTGTTAGCATCAGAGATGAAAGAAGCAGGATTGCTACTGACAGTTTAAAAAATTAGAACTATGAAGAAATTCATGGGTGCTCAGTATCTTGTAATAATTTATAATGGAAAAGAACCTGAAACTAAATAAACAGAAAGGGAGAGAAGATGACACAGATAGCATTTTGCTGAGTAGTGAGGAGAAATCGTTGAAGCAGGTCTGAGAAAGGTGTCTATTGAAATGGAGTTCGCTAACAGACCCTCAACAGACTTGAGTATTCATGGAATGTGTTACTGTCAGATGTGATGAAGGTGGTACTAACGAAGGAGGATCCACTGGAATGTTAAGAATCAGGTCAATCTCACCTCCCCACCCCAGTTCCTATGTACAGACTCCTGCTTTGGCAGAAGACCATAGATTTATCCTGAAAAGAGGGTAAATCAGAGGACCTCCTGATGGAGTGACTCAGGTACAGTGGCATTACGGAGTCCTCTCCCACCAAAAGGAAGGTTGAACAAGCATTTTGCTCAAAGCCGAGACGCATGAGTCAGTTCTCTGACACAGATCCAGGCACAGATCCATTAGCTCTTTACCCTGGAGACAAGTGAAAGGAAGACTCGTCTCTGAGGTCCACGCTATGCTGTGAGTGTCTGACGCAAGGTTTTTCTTTCAACTAGGATTCGATGGTGGGGAGAAGACAGACATCTGAGCACTGAGTGAGTGAAATGAAAGCCGCTCAGTCGTATCCGACTCTTTGTGACCCCATGGACTATACAGTCCTTGGAATTCTCCAGGCCAGAACACTGGAATGGGTAGCCTTTCCCTTCTCCAGGGGATCTTCCCAAACCAGGGATCGAACCCAGGACTATGGCCTTGCAGCCAGATTCTTTATCAGCTGAGCCACAAGGGAAGCCTGGATGCCTGAAAATGTGGGGTGGAATCCAGGTGTATCTTGGGGCAGGGATACGAGACTGGAGTCAGGGGTATCTAGAAAGCTCTGCCAGACACTGGTTCACAGGGCTTTGCTTGGGACCACCACCTCCTTTGGTAACTGTGCCTGTCGTGTGATGTCCATGACAGGCATTTCTGGCCCAATTGGAACCTGCAGAGACCCATCGTCAACACCGAAAGGGCAGGTTAGTGCTCCACTCAGCCTTGGAATTTAATAGACTTTTCATTGAAAGTTTATCCTCTTATTCGTCACGACGCAACCATCTTTGAGTCACCCAAGCCCTTTTCACATATTTCCTTATGGCATCAGTGTGAACACCAGAGGGAGAAGGGACACATTCTTTTTGACTTTTTCTTCTCATTGGTCAAACCTGAAGTCGAGACATGCATTCAGAACCATGTTTCAGAAGTTCAAGCACATCATGTATTTTGGACAGAAAAGATCAACAGGAGCCCTTTCTTTTCTAATTTCCAGAGCTTCCTTCCTGTTATGACCCCAAGAAATGTCCCCCAAGCACCACCTTGATCGCTACTGCATTTGGCTCCTTGCTGAAAGCAGGACTTGGAAATGTGTTAAAATGATTTTAAGGGAATAAGTGACAAGCGGAAAAAGGTCATCAGCTGAAATTAATTTAGGGTTTTGGTGTCTTAAAAATAATTCTACAATTGATTCCATTGTTCCTAATTATAACACATATTAAGCCCTGCATCTTTCAGCATATATGGAAAAATCAATTTCATCTTAACGGCTTCTTAATTCATACAACTGCTCTATCCTCTGAAAGTATAATTAAAATGCAGAAAGGGGCTGAGTGCATTTTCTGGTTTTATACCAGAGTAGGGGAAATAAAGGCTTAGGCAGAGCTTAGGTTAATTTATTGAAATAAATCATCTCTCTGGTGCCTGGTTGCTCCTAAAATGCTCTGTTAGAGTTTTCACTTGGGCGTTCAGAACAGGCCCAGTGTTGGAGATGGAAGTTCTATGGAAATAAAAGGCAAAGACAATCCAGAAGGTGCTGGTGGAACATAAAAAGTGCAAGCAAGTCTCCTTGCTTCAGACCATTGTTTCTTGGTGTCGGCGTTGTTGATATTTGTAGCTGATGGTTTTTGGTAGTTGGTTCCTGTGCGCTGGAGGAGGTGGGAGCAGCCTCTGTTGAGTAGAGATCAGTAGCACTCTACCCCGTCCCCCCAGCTGGGACAATGGAAAATGTCTCTGGACACTATCAAATGTCCCCAGCTAGGGGCCAAACCACCTCCACGGAGAGCCACTGTTTAGAGGTAAGTTCTCTGCTCGCTGGCTCTGCACGGTCGTGGAGTCCATGGGCGGACATACATTTCACAAGCGTGGCATCACTGTTGGCTGACGGTATGTTTTTCTTGCTTGGTGATGCATAAAATAGTGGTGTATCTTCAAATGGATAAAATCTTAGGTTCAAAGGAATAGTACTTACTTTTATAAAGGAACTATCCATGGCAGTATTTGAGGCATGTTACTTAATATTACATGTTCATTTAAATAATAACAAAAGTGAAATGAAGCAAAAGTGCTGGTCGCTCAGTTGTGCCTGATTCTTTGAGACGCCATAGATCAAGCCCGCCAGGCTCCTCTGTTCATGGAATTTTTCAGGCAAGTATATTGGAGCAGGTAGACATTCCCTTCGCCAGGGGATCTTCCTGACCTGGGAATCAAACCCGGGTCTCCTGCACTGCAGGCGGATTCCTACTGTCCGAACCACAAGGGAAGCCCAATTAATAACGAAGTATGCTCTTAATTGTTTTCACTGACATACACTCTTAGTTACACACTTCTGCACCTTGTCCTACTCTTCTTACACTTTGGTTTTGTTTTAATAATACCCTGAAGTTGTTTTTAAGAAGGCAGATGTCGTATTAGACATAGTGTCATCATATCATAAGTGGCGTTTTTATAAATAAATTCCATTAATCACTGATGTGATGTCTACGGTATACTACTGATGTACCTGGTGAACGGCAGCCAGCAGTGGCCTTTATAAGGAAGCATCGTGAGGAGAGGAAAACCTGCTATAAAGCACCTTGTTCTGCCAGAGACTGGACGCCTCCGGAAAGCATTTTCGGGAATGATCTTCACAGCAGTCAACACTTCATTTATGAATTCACCCAAGAATCAATGAAGGCCCACTCTCTTCCAGGAACTGCGTGAGTTTCTGGGGACACAGCCGTAAAGAAACCCCACAAAGTGTAAACCCCACAAAGGGGGGAAAGGACAGCTCCAAGGTCAGGGAGGGGGTGGGCGCAGCACCTGACAGAACTTGGCCTTGACTGTGAGGAAGGGCAGAGCGGCACGTGCCCCCAGGGGACAGGGAAGAAGCACGCGGTCATCTGAGGACCGGAAGGTGGCTCAGTCTGGTGACCACAAGGATTCACTTGGATGGCCCAGGGGTTCCCCATGGGGCAGGGTGTACATCCTGTACTTGAATCTGAGGCTCATAAATGCTGTCAAGCTGGGGAGGAGACCTTATTGGACCTGTGCTTTAGAAGCATGGTCCGGCTGCCAGGAGCAGGCAGCATGGTAAGACTGGGCATTGGGACAAAGAGGCCCCCACCCCAAGGGCTGTGTGGTCACGGTATAGACGGGATGGTGGGGTGTGCACCAGGGTGGCAGCCCTGGAGCTGGAGAGAAGTAGATACAACTGAGATGTTTGGGGGACAGAAATGAATGGACACCGTTAGTGACGAGATGTGTGGGGCAACGGGCTGATTCAGAGCGATCTCTTTCACCAGCTCATCATAGCCACTCAGAAATGCAGCACTTCCAAAGGCCAACAGTGCCCAAGTCCTGACCACATCCTCCCATCCTCCCCATCCCTCCTCCACCCCACTCCTTCTTCTCCAGAGTCTCTAACCGCACAAGCGTCCAGCCGCTGTTCTAGCCGCATCCTCTCCATCATTCACCCCCATCAGGGCCTCTCCTTCTCCGTCACCCAGCTCAGAGCCCACAGTCCATCATTACAATGAAGCCCCCAGCCCCAAAAGCATCCCCCTCTCACAACTGGCAAAACTCCAACCTTGAGTGAATCCACGTGACCCCATTTCTGAGCCTCACTCAGGTTATAACTGTAGCAAAACCTAAAAAAACAATGGTTCCCGGTCTCATGTAAAGCTTCATGACCCTAGCTCTCCCATGAGCCCCAACCCTGCCCAACCAGCATGATGTATCTGTTAAATAGGCCCCTCCTCTCAGCATGTAAAAAGGAGATTTCATAGCTTCTCTCCTCTAATGCTCCTATGGCCCACGGTCCTCTTTTATACCACCCCCCCACAGAAACACATACACACAAATCTGTATGTGGGTGTGCGCTTAGTCATGTCTGACTCTTTGCGGCCCCATGGAGTGTACCCATGAAGCTCCTCTGTCCATGGAATTTTCCAGGCAAGAATACTAGAGTGGGTTGCCATTTCCTACTCCAAGGGGATCTTCCCAACCCAGGGATCAAACCCAAGTCTCTTGTGTCTCCTGCATTGGCAAGTAGATTCTTTACCACTAGCACCACCTGGGAAGCCCATACAGAATTTTGAGTTCATGGTTTTTTGCTGAGAAAGCAGAGGCAGAGTCAGGCTCTCTTTGATCTTTTCGCTATGAAAACCACCGACTCCCTCATGTCAGTACCCATGTCCTGACTCTTGCCTTGCTGTGATGGAGTAAAGTCCTTGCTCCTGTTGGGGGCCAACCCCCCTAATTTCTCAGGAATTTTGTGCCCATGGTCCTCTCTCCTTGCTCTCCTGCCCTCTCTCTGGCGCATAGATTACTATCACAAGCCCTAAGTCCCTTCATGCCCCGTACAGAGGCCATTTCCCAGATGATCTGAGTATCGTAAAGAGGGAAGCAGATGGGAGGAAAAGGAACAGGCTTTTCCTGACCACTGGCACTGCACCCACCCCCCACTGTGGTGCTCTGGGCCAGGGGTGGGGCGCACATCCCCAACGGAACTTCACCTGGGATCCCCAGCTTAAAGGCTCAGGGTGGAAAAACCCTCAGCCCTTCAGGGCTGCTGAGCAGAAAACCAAGGACTTGATTTGCTGAGTGAAGGCTCTTGTCTGTAGGCAGCCCTCCAGGACTCATAATTCCCGTAAATCCTATCTCTCAGGATGACCCTGCTGACTATATTCTCGCCCTTAACCTCTCTCTTCATCCTTTTCCCCCAAGGTTTAGACATCACATTCATAGATCCTACCATCTAGTTTTTACGAGCACTATAGTTATTTTCCAACTATGTACCCATTTAAACTTTACAGTCTTTTATTAGGGTTGTATTCATGGGCAAATAAATACAAGACTCTTGAAACTTTATCTACTGGAAGCTTCTGCCTCTGCCTACGAAACGATGCCGATCTCCCAGCTCAACGAATTTCATGTCATTATCTCTGAGAGGGAGAGTTGTCTAAACTTCAAGTCCCTAAACAGGATGAAGATAAATGTCAATCTGATCCTCTTGTGATTTTGTGGATTTTTCTTTTAGCATTTTGAAAATTATTTCATTGAGAATTCTAAAGCTATCAATGAATATTAAGTACATACACTATCCTGCAAAGAGGAACATTAACTTGATTATAAGTATGAAATCTACACTACATACATTTTGGGTTTGGGATCGATGACTTACGATCCATATGCCACAGCAGTTGCATAGTCATATTACGTATTTAGGCTAGCTACTTACAGTCACCTGTGAACATTTCAAAGGTGTCTAACTAATATCTTAGCCATACGATTAGGAACAGATGCTGTAATCCACTCTTGAACAAATGAGAGGTTTTGGAGCCCAATGGATGCATCTCATTTGCTTTAAATATGTGCGTCATTTCTCTTGACTGATGTTCAGTTGAGAAAGATTTGTAATACAGGTCAGATGCTGGCCAGAAGGAAAAGGTAAATACCCGAGAAGAGTGGGGAGGAAGGAAGAGAGGCAGGAAATTCCAGGCTTGGAGTTGCTTCATCCAGCTACTAATCCAGCTGGGTAGGAAAGCCAGAGGGCACGATCTCTCCCCACCAGGACAGAAGTGCCGCCACCCCATGGCTGTGACAGGAGACTTAGCGCTTTTTCCACATCCTCGCCAACCCTGGTTATTTGTGGTCTTTCTGCTGACAGTCACTCTGGATGGTGTGAGGTGATATTTCATCAGGGCTTTGATTTGCACTTTTCTGGGGATCAGTGATCAGCATCTTTTCGTGTGACCATCAGCCATCCATATGTCTTCTTTGAAAAGAATATTGAAGTCTTCTGTCCACTTTTTTTAAAAAATACAGATTCTATTTTATTACTTTGCTTTTTCAGTTAACTTACTATAAAATGATTTGGTCTTTTCTTGAGGTGTAGTTGACACATAATATTAATTAGTTTCAGGTGTTCAATTTAGTTATTCAACATTTGTATGCGTTGTGAAATGGTCATCCCAATATGTCTGGTAACCATATGTCACCTTTTAAAATTAACACAGTATTACTCATTACATTTCCCATGCTGTACATTATATCCTCATGATGTATTTGTTTTATAACTGGAAGTTTGTACTTCTTTCACTTACTCCACCCTTTTCCCCTCTGGCAACCACCAGACTATTTTCTGTATCTATGAGTCTGTTTCTGGTTTTTTTGCTTGTTTTTTGGATTCCACATATTAGTGAAATCATGTGGCCTTTGTCTTTCTCTGACTTATTTCACTTAGCATGATAACCTCAGGGTCCATTAATGTTGTCACAATGACAAGATTTCATTCTTCTTTTTGGCTGGTATTCCACTTTTCAATCCTATCTCTTGCCTCCTTTTTTTTCCGCTTCAAGAACGGGAATGGCTTCTTTTTGCCTCCATTTTCTGAATTGCAAGGGATTCCCAGAATGATACTGTGGTCCTTCTTAAGAAGGGCAGTCTCACTGCCCTCCCCTAGTGGAGGGTGAAAGAGAAACATGAGTGATGGCTTATACAGGTTACAGTTTTGGTTTCCCTTATTTAACATTCTCAAAATATACCCCAGCTGTACGAGGCTGGAAGACCAGGGAATACCCCTATGAGTGGGGACCTGACGTTATTTCATGTACTTGCGAAGAGACAATGATGATGGGAAAATGTACTGAAATGGGCTAAACTGGCAAAGTCCTTTACAACTGGCTTCCACTGATGAGACACCTAGTTTAGGTGGAGGAAAAAAGTATTAGGAAGTATCGGGACTCTTTGATTGGCAACAAGGAATTCTGGAATGTCCTCTTGATCAAGTTGACCTCAAAAATTTAATGATTATAAGACAGCTCCCGAGGGTCAGAGCTGATGTGGTTTAGGATTCGTGACTTTGTCTGTCTGCCTCCACGCTCTGTCCCAGAGCCTCGCCCTTCTGTTTCCACAGCCCTGTTTCTCCTATTGCCCAGTGGGACCCTGAGGGGATTTGTTGCAAATCAATCGTTGAGCCTCCATTTGCTCTTTTCCTGAGACAGGCTGGGACCTGGGACCCTTTGCTGCAAAACTTGCCCCTGGACGCACCTCTCCTTGAGCAACGAAATACAGAGAAACTGTATATGAAAAATAACGGTGTGTCTGCGCAGTTCGGGGAAATTCTGGACTGAAATATGCAAAGGCCAGAAAAACCCAATGCCATGTCTGAAGAGCCAGGATCATAACACTGGGTGTTGGGAGAAAAAAAAAGGGTACTGTGCATGCCTCCTGCGCTGGACACCAAAAGAGTGGGCAAACCACCTAAGCCAGCCCTCCAGCCTGACCCCTGGACGCACTCCTACCCTCACCGCACATAAGAAACAATCTGGGCTCACCTTAGGGAGCAAGCAAGAGCAGCTGTTGTCTGTTCTTGCTCGCTCTGCTGCAGCAGGGGCCCCAGTAAAGCCTTGCTTGAATTTCTTGTCTGGCCTGTGATCAATTTCTGTTTATTGCGGAAGACCAAGAATCCTAGTCAGCAGTCAGTCTTCCTCCAACACTTCTCCTCAAGTCTCGCACTGGACTCCGCTTTGTCAGGCCACTTTATCTCCCAGTGGCTGTCCCAGCAGCCCCCTGGAGCACTCTGGGGGTGCGAGGGGGTGCCCTCTCCCTGATGGACTCCACTGCCCCCCCTAAAGCCCCACCAATCCCTCCATTTCTTCGATGGAGAGAGCTCTGCTGGTCTACCTCAAACTCTGCCTGCTCAAGAAATTGGCAATAAAACCCACTGTGGGTAACTTTGCCAGTGAGAAGGGCAAGGCTCAAGCCTGCAGAAAGGAACCCGTTGGGATCCCACTGTTCTGCTTCTCCTGCTGTGCCCCGAAGCCAGGAGGCACCCCAGGAGCTGACTCGGCCTGCCTGGGTCCCACCACAGCCCTTCTTGCTGCATCCATCCTTGTAGGACCCCTCTTACAGTGTCAGAAGCTATCCTGGCTTCTTGATGCTGCTTCCACCTTCTCTGAATGTGTATGCTTCAATCAGAAGATTTGATAAATCAGGGAGGTTTATCAGCCCTTCCTAGGTGGCAAAGTGTAAGAACCCACCTGCCAATGCAGGAGACACAGGTTCAATCCTTGGGTTTGGACGATCCCCTGGAAGAGGAAATGGCAACCCACTCCAGTATTCTTGCCTGGGAAATCCCATGGACAGAGGAACTTGGTGGGCTACAGTCCAAGGGGTTGCAAAGGGTCGGACACAGCTGAACACATGCACACACACACACACACACACACACACACACACAGTCTTTTTTAATAGTTGCATATCTTTTTCTTCTTTTAAATTCAGGTTTATGGGTGAATCCTCAGCACGGAGCAAGGGTGGCCTATGATTGGGGGATTTCCAACTACAGGATTGAGGTAATCCATAAGCGAGGGGCCCAGGGGAAGCACCTCCAGGCCCACTGGGCAGCGAGAGCTGGGAGGACCTTGGAGCAGCCAACTTCAACCCCAGGTTCGAATAGCACAAATCATGTGGTTTTGAAAGATCTGTGAGGACTATTGAATTCTACTCTTCTGGGGATTATTTTACTTATTTTCCATGAATGCCCACTGAAGACTTGCCCCATTCAGCCTAAAGCATCAACGCATCTACGTGGCAGGTTATTCATTTTCTTTACATTCATATATGTGCTCCTGGAGGAGGGCAAGGGATACAGGCAGGAAAGAGGACAACCTCACAGTGTTCCGAACGTGACGTCGGGCCCCCAGGCCGTACCACCTCTTCTTGGCAGCAACTAGAGTACCTGAGGGTCTGTCCCTGTTTGCCAACACAGCTGGTGATTTCACAGACTGCTCTGAGAGATTCTAAAGGAAGTCGCTGCTTGAGAAAGATGTCAGCATTACGAAAAAGACACCTGTCAAAGATGAAACCTCGTTACACTCTGGAATGAAGAGCTCCTTTGGAATCTCAGCTGAGTGTATGATAAACATGTAATTTCCCAGTGCAGTCGCAAGAATGAATTTCCAGTAACACTGTGAAAAAGCAGTTGCAGGAACGTGAAGAACATATTATCTAACTTTTAACTTAAATGGCCAACACTCCTTTTTTCTGAATCCCTGCTGTGTCAGTCCGTGCCAGGCAGGAGGCAAGCATCATTCTGTCACCAGACCTCAGTGTGACAGTCCTTGTCACCTCAGGTATCACAGGGGAGCACCCAAGGCCCTGTATAATGAGGGTGCTATGGTTGCAAGAGATACATGTGGACCCTAGCTTCATCAAACCTGGAGAGATTGTGCGAGGCTCGGAAATTAATGGAGGATTTGAACATCTATGCCTGGGCCACGACTGGGATGACCCAGCATCTCAGCAGCAGGAATACATAGATCAGCAAGGCAGGACTTAGCAATGCTGCCCTGGGGGAAAATGGCCAAAAGAGAAAGAAAGTCAGATTGGCCTGGCTGGGTGACAAGACCATACTAGGTGTGTTCAGAGAAAGCAAGAACAGCTGCATCAGTTGTTCACTCCCTAAATCATATCTGACTCATAACCCCTATCCTCCACTGTCTCCTGGAGTTTGCTCAAATTCACTTCCATTGAGTCATTGATGCCATCCAACCATCTCATCCTCTGTCGTCCCCTTCACCTGCTGCCCTCAATCTTTCCTAGCATCAGGGTCTTTTCAAATGAGTCAGCTCTTTGCATCAGGTGGCCAAAGTATTGGAACTTCAGCTTCAGCATCCGTCCTTCCAATGAATATTCAGAATTGATTTCCTTTAGGATTGACTGGTTTGACCTCCTTGCAGTCCAAGAGACTCTCAAGAGTCTTCTCCAGCACCACAGTTCAAAAGCATCAATTCTTTGGCCCTCAGCCTTCATGGTCCAACTCTCACTTCCGTACGTGACTACTGGAAAAACCATAACTGTGACTATACAGATATTTGTCGGCAAAATGCTGTCTCTGTTTTTCAATACACTGTCTAGGTTTGTCATGGCTCTCCTTCCAAACTCAACATTGCATCAGAACCACCCAGGGAAGGGGCGGAGCCTTCCCCAGAAGTCAAGCCAAGTGCTATTCCCACAGAAAGCCCAGGGACCCGCGGTTGCCAGCAGCACAGACTCAGAGAGAGCAAGCTCCAGCCTGAGATGCAGCAGAACACAAGACCATGAGGACTGACTTTGGGGCCGGGTGGCCCAGAAGGACCCCTGTCCTGCCAGGTCCTAGCTCTGTGACCCTTGACAAGTGGCCTCACCTCTCTGTGCCTCGGGGTCCTCATCTCTAAAATGCAGCTGATACAAACTCCAGCAACTGTCGTGTAAGCTTGTGGTGGTGGGGGGAGCTTCAGTACAAGTAGAAAGCTTAGAACAGGGCCTGGGGCCCCATGACAGGTCGCTATTATTCCCACAGTCTTGCCCAAGATGCAGGAATCGCATCATTTGTGGAGTCCAGTGCAAATGAAAATGTAGGGGTCCTTGTTCAAAAATAGTGGGAATTTCCAGACAGCAACAATAAATAGGGGCTTCCCAGGTGGCTCAGTGGTAAAGAATCTGCCTGCCAATGCAGGGGCCGCAGGAGATACAGGTTTGATAGCCAGGTGGGGAACAACCCCCAGAGAAAAAAATGGTAATCCACTCCGGTATTTTTGCCTGGAGAATTCCATGGACAGAGGAGCCTGGTGGACCCCAGTCCATGAGGTAGCAAAGAGTCGGACACAACTGAGCGCCCAGGTGTGCACACACTCACACACACACAAACGTATATATGCACACAATGGAATACTACTGACTCATAAAAAGAAAGAAGTTTTGCAATTGTACCAAATAAACGGACTGCGGTGGTACTTGCTAAGTGATAATTCAGCAGAGGACAAACCCAGTATGATATCACTTACTTGAAGAATCTAAAAATACAACTCTTGAATATAATAAAAAATGAAACAGACTCAAAAATATAGAAAACAAACTGGCGGTTACCAGTTGGGTGGGGAAGGACACTATAGAGGTGGGCAGAGGAGTCCACGGGCCTGAAAACAGACACAGCTGAAGTGACTGAGCACGCACCCAGCAGTAGATGGCTACACCAGCCCCAGGGCCCCAGGGAGCAGGGGCCCCGCGGGACTCTCTGGACCACACACATGTGAAAACAGCCCACCTGGGTCACACGATGGGCAAAGCTCTAATTTCAACCCTGGACCGTCTCCTACCAAACCTGTGCATCTTCTGATTCCCTGCATCACCTCTCTGTACAGTTTAGCCTTTTCTAAAGGATTACCTCTGGAAAATAGCTGGGTCCTCTTGGGAGCCCAGGAAACAAACATCAGAGGCAGAGCACGATGATGACCACAGCCTCTGGCTCTTTGGAAGGAAGATGAGCAGCCCAACCTTGAAAACTGTGGACAGGCTAAGATGTGGGCTTAGGGCCAAAAGCAGCCAGACCACCTCGAAATCCCTTATGCTTGTGGTTCTGTGGGGAAATCTGTGGGCAGAGTCAGGTATGACGTGATGGGAAGAATGTCAGGTGGAAGGTAGAAAGGCCAGCGGGAGTTTGGCCCCCAGCATCTCAAGGTGACACTCTTTATGAAGAAGCAACTGGCAGTAGGAAGAAGCTACCGAGACTGTAAATGTCAGTGGGAGTCCGGAGTTGACACCTGTCTTCGTCTGCAAAAGGGTCCCTCTGAAAGAAAATGGCGATGTCACAGTCACACACTCCCAGCCAGCATGATGAGCCTTGTCTGAGTTTGAGCCCCCGGCCCGGTCTCTGCTCTTGTGTGGACCCTCGGCCAAGGCTCCCACGCATTCTTGGGGAGGAGGCATTCCATTCTCGCCCACTTTGTACCAAGTCCAAAACTTCTGCCTCACAGGCATCATTTTCTGGATGCTTGATGGTCAGGCCACAAGTAGTGATCTGGGACAACTTGTTGGAAGGCTGGGAAGAACCAGCGCTTTTCTTTCTTCTCCTAAGTCCCTAAGTTCACCATTTTCTAAGAGAAAAAAAAAAGCAGGTTGTTCCCTTCTGAGTCTCAGCGTTGACTGTCACAGGCTAAACTCCCCGGTGACCATGTGATCCCTTTCCCGCGCCATCTTCCCAGCTCCCCACCCAACTTCAGGGCTTGTTCTCGTTTCACCTGTGAATGAGGAGTCAGTCTCCTGCTGAGCAGCTCTCCTGTCTCTGTTCTCAGGTTCTGTGTCTGGGTCCCTGGGATGGACTTTCCACAGCTCCGGAAGCAGAGGGCAGAGTGTGGGGAGTGGCCTTCCCCCCGACAGTCGTTAAGCAGTGGCGGTCCCTGCTCATGGGGGAAGCCTGGCTGTCCTGTCCCTATTTGGGACGATGCTGAGACATCACTTAAGAGGCTCGCCTGAAGCAGGGCCACATGATGCTTTTCATGGGCCCCTTTCTTCAAATAGAAATATAAAACTTCCTTGGAGAGAAATATTTAAAATTAGATTTTAGGATAGCATTAGTAGAAAGACAATAGAATCCAGGCCTGATTTTGAAAGAAATTGAAACATTTTTTTGTGAGCCCTGAAAACAGTGTGGTCTCCTCTGTACCTTATGGAGAAGCCAGCGGGGCTGGAGGGACTCTCTGGGTAGGTGGCCAGTGCTCACGTCCTTCCTCCTCTACCCCTCACCTGGATTCTCCCGGGAGCTGGTCCAGCCGACCCCGTCTGCCACTGGCTTCCATGTCCAGCAGTGCATTTCCTACTCTGCTTGTCCATGTGAGGGGTCTGTCTCCCCAAATCTCAGAACCACAGCTTCTATCATAATAACTCGCCCATGTTGGACCCGTAAGGGAGGGTACGCAACAAACGCCAGCAAAATATTGTTGAATTCATCCATTCATTCCCGAACAGTCCGTATGAAAAACTGAAGTCTGTAGATACTTTTTACCCCAAAAACCATCACATGGGAAAAAAAAATACTGACTCTTAATTCCAAGTTTGAGAAAATAAGGAAGACTATTCCTTTGTATTCCCTCGCTGTTCAACCATTTAGCCTTGGACGGTGTTGACTTTCAAGAAGAGGAAAAAGTCGTTCAGAACCAGGGCTGGGAATTCAGTGGGGGATCAAATAGAGCACTATTATTAGGATAAAACATGAGGCATGGCTAGGAGTCACGAGAATGATTCTCTGGAGTTTCAAATAATGTGGCTCTGAAGAGCAGACCAGACAATTGTTTGAGCAATCCCAGACATGCTGGAAAACAAGAGTCGACTCAAAAAGTGATGATTTTGAAAGGGTGTGGCACTCTCCTGTATGCATGGGTCAGGGTTATATTAACAAGCACATTCTTACCCCATTGTAATCATATTTCATTCAATGTCTGAAATATGGCCTGGGGTGATGATCTGTTAGTTCTTTAAAAATGTGATGTACTTTTCAGAGTTTAAAAACCTACAAAATAGCAGCTTATTCAAGCACATTGGTAATCACCAATAACAACCTGGGGCGTCCCTAACTCCTTATTGCTATGGTAAAGTAGAAATTGGATCACACACACACTCTTCATAATGCTTCATTATCACAGCGCTGATACTGCTAGGAGGCAGGAACTTCTGTTGATGTGGCATGCGAAGCATTTTTGATCCAGCAAAGACTAAATCTGTATTCAAGTTGGCAACAACCAAGAATTTTCACTCTTTTCTCTATATTGTAGGTCTTTGACATTCTCAAGTCTGGTTTTCACATTGGAGCGCTAATCTGTGATTTCAGATAACTGCCTTATTATTGATATTTTCTTCTTACAGTAACACTTCGCGGCTCACAGTCAGGACCACATTTCCAGAGCATCTTCATAGGGTAGGTGTGTTCGGCCTCCCTAAGCAGTGTTGCTCTCCTGACTCTGCCCACACCGGGGACTCCGCCCACGATGGGACTCCACCTACAACGAGGACCCAGAGTCCAGATGGCCTGGGACTCCCTGACCCACAGCTACAAAGAACTTTCTTTCAGGAACACAGGGACAGCTTGAGACAGGAAGTGGCTTTTCAAAATATGCCGAAAAGATGGAAAGAAAAAAGACACCTTCTCCTACATTTTATTTGTCTCTTCTCCTGATGGGGATTCTCTGACAGTCATTTCATCTGACACCCGTGAACCAGGAGAAAATATTAAAGCCGGTTTGTTCTTTCAGAGGGACCCTTTGCCTGACACAGAAACCCCGCTCCCTGTCTGCCTCTGAAGCTTCTTTTTTTTTTCTGCCTAAGGAAGAGGTGTTCTATCCCACCCCAAGGAAAAACGTGACCACTGGAGTTCTATTGCTCATTTGATGGGACAGCATGTCTCACTCCTAGATTCTCTGAATTCAGTTTCTTTCCTTTCCCTGAGGAATGCTTTGCCAACCAGAGCTTTTAGGTTTTTGCATCATGTTGCAGAGGTGGAAAGAGGTGGGGTGTGTCCACCGAGCAGGTGTGGAGAGGCATCTAAGGAGAGAGAAGCCAGGAGCCAAGGAGTACGTGAGACAGGCAAATGGAAGAAGAGGGAAGCTCCTCAGGCACTGTGTAAGCTATTCACACTAGTGAACGCACAAGTGAAGACCTGAGTTGGTTTGAAATGAATTTCTGGTGACTGAGCGGGTACTTCATCTTCTGAGATGAGGCTCTGAGTGTTACGGCTTCAACAGTGATCCATCTCCAACCCAGTCCCCCTTCCCTCCTTAAATCTTAATCAGCCTCAAGCTCTGTCTGAACTCAGGCTCTGTCTGCTGAATCTCTGTACCCACTTGATCTTGTCGTCTTCTTGGACATTGTCCTACTGGGGCTTCCCAGGGGGCTCCATGGTGAAGAATCCACCTGCTAGTTCAGGAGAGGCAGGAGACATGAGTTCAATCCCTGGGTTTGGAAGGTCCCTGGAGGAGGAAGTGGCAACCCACTCCAGTATTCTTGGCTGGGAAATCCCATGGACAGAGGGGCCTGGCAGGCTACAGTTCATGGTGTCACAAATAGTCGGACATGACTGAGCAACTGAGCATGCACACACACAAACACACACACACACTGCAAATGACCGTCATCTTCCATCTGGACGAAGAGAGCAGCCTTCTAATTGTTGTCTCTGCTGCCACTTCTAGGCCAGCAGGTACCACGGATCAAATACAACAGACCTTGCCCAGGCATCATCCACAGGCTGCTCCTGGTCAGTGGGTGGCTCTCCACCCACTCTGGAGATGAAGGGCCAATGTTCCTTCCATGCCAGGACTCCAAATTCATCTGTGTCCGATCGCTGCTCTGAAGTCTTGGTCCTGAGACAGCACCTATCATGTGCTCACTAGATCTCGATCAGATGCCTGAAAGGTGGACCAGGAAGGAGCCCAGGAGAGGAAGTGGGTTTGGATGAAGAACAGCCATCTCTGCCTTGGTGAAAACAGTGACATTCCCTGGTCGAGGAGAAGGGTTCACAAGCCAACCTCAGCTCAGTCACTACCCACCTGAAAGGCCCAGAGCACTTCACTTTGAGGGTTTAGTTTATCTGTCACATGGGAGTTTGATGAGGCAATGCCTAGGTTCTAAGAAATCATGGTCAATGTTCACTGTGCTTCAGAACCATCCAGAAATGTTGAGGCAGTGCTTTTTAAAGTGGGGCCTTTTGTCTCTGCTGTCATGAGATTCCTCTCTCTGGCTGTCCCTTAAAAAAAAAAAAAAATCCATGATGGAAATTGCTAAAAAGTAGCATTAATTGTGAAGTTCTTCTTTGCTCCTAAATCCTTAAGCTTTCACTTGTTGTCACTTTCCCTTATTTTTATACCCATATAACCATTCCCGGTTGGAATTTTAAACACAGGTAATTGAAAGTGTATCTTGTAGCTGGGTAATAAGTGGAGAGCTTGTCCATCTGTTGGCGGAGAAGGTAGGTACTGTTTACCTCTCCATTGAATCTGCCTTCTTCAATTTGGTTTGCAGATGGCACCATCTGTTTCCAAAATCCACTTATCTGCAGTTGAGCAAGATGGTAATAACATTCCTGGGCTGGATTCAACCGGCCCTCACTTCTGCCCAGCCGCCATCCTCCTGTCTCATCTGCAAGAAAGATTGACCATGGACAGCTGGGATCTCAGGTCAATTCGGCCAGGAAAGCACACTTTCCTCCAACAAAGGGAATGTGTCCGGCTCCCCACACAAACCTCAATCCAGGGAGGAAATAGGCTGGGAGAGCACCCTGAACTGGTGAATCCCAACACATTTCTGTTGCCCGGGAAACGACTCTCTTGGGGAGTGTGTCCTGGGATCAACACAGACACACTCTGTATATTTTCCTCTCAATGATATTCTCGTCTTGCTGACATGCAACATATTGAGAAAACCCTGACATTTGATAAAACTTGGATGGCAATCCACTAAATCTGATTAACCCTTTTTAGCATTAACTGTCACTTCCTGCCACCCACTGCGATGCTGAAAGCTTTAAGCAGGAGTACAACTCATTTCAAGTGATAATACAACATCTCGGTTACAGGGCATCTCACTTTCTAGTGTGTATGGAGAGTAGGGGGGAGGTGGCGGGAATAGGGTTTAAACCATCTGGTGTCTTAGCAAACCAGAAAAAACTTCGTAAGATAAGACAGCTGGTTACAAGTCAAGCCAAAGAAAGGTTTGGGGAGAATTAAACACATTGATTCATTTAGCTGAGTCATCTGTGAACAATGGTTAAATATGGGAAGATCATTAAGAGGAGAATTACTTCATTGAAATCTGTATGATAGTCAATTCATTCTTAAACACAATTGGTTAAGAATTTGGGATCATTACCGCTGCTAAGCAGGAGGAGAAGGGGATGACAGAAGGCGAGATAGTTCAATGGCATCACTAACTGAAAGGACAGGAGTTTGAGCAAGCTCTGGGAGAAGGTGAAGGACAGGGAAGACTGACATGCTGCAGTCCATGAGATTGCAGAGAGTTGGACATAACTGAGTGACTAACAACGGTAACAACCAGAGTCACAAATTGCCACTTTATCAACAACCTATGCTACATGCTCATTTCAAAAATATACAATAAAAAACACTATTGGGGTGCACATAAATTTTCAGTTTTGTGCACATAAATTTCAGGTATTTTCCCCCAAATTGCTGACCACCAGTCTCTCTATCCCACTGGGCTTTCCAGATGGCACTAGTGGTAAAGAACTTGCCTGCCAATGCGGGAGACATAAGAGACGTGGGTCAGGAAGATCCCCTGGATGAGGGCATGGCGATCTACTCCAGAATTCTTGCTTGGAGAATCCCATGGACAGAGAAGCTTGGTGGGCAAAGAGTTGGACATGACTGAAGCAACTTAGCACACACACATGCATACATCCTGCCTAAAAAATTAACCTGTACACTTTAGTGCCAGAGTTAGATCATTGTCATTTGTACGTCTCCAACCTTAACAGGAGAGGCTTCAAAATTTTGGAGGCTAGAATAAAAAGAGCTCACGCAGAACTGGGAAAATCCAGCAGAAGGACATAAACAATGATGAGGTTCATTTGAATGAACAGGGAACAAGGCAGGTTCACTGCTGGCCCCGGGGCTCCCTGCTGTGAAAAGAGAAGAGAAACCAGACAAGCCTGCTCTCCGAGGGGATTGACAACATGCATAAGAAATTTTGGTTCTACTTAAGTCTGTGTTTCTATTGCCATACTCTGAGAACAATAAAACAACACATCTATAAAAGGTATACTCTGTGCCAAGCACCAGGTACTAGGGAATCAAAGAATCTTTGTCCTGGTTTCTGTTCTCAAAAGATTTGTAATCGAGCTGGAGAGAGGTACGCAGAAGGAAGATGAGTGGTCCAAAGCCCATGAAAATGCCAGCAGGAAGGGAGCTTTGTGATGTCACTTCTACCCCTTGTGCCCAATCAGACAGCACTAATTGATCATGGCACTCATTTTGTCTGAAATGAGTTGTAGTTGTTGGGCTGTTTTTTTTTTTTTGGCGGGGGGCGGTGCTGGTGCAACTAGCATTTATAAAAAAAAATACACGTGTCTCCTTGGGGGGAACCATAGTAAACCAACTAGTGTCCTGCTTGCATTGCTTATTTGCTCTTCTTCTCTGGGAAAGGTAGAGAGCTGAGCATTGTTCAAACTGCATCACTTACTTGACATCAGAGAAACTGACACTCCCTCCTTACCTGTGGCCTCACCAGAGTGAACGAAAGTGAAAGTCTTAGTCGCTCAGTCAGGTCTGACTATTTGCAACCCCATGACTCGCCAGGCTCCTCTGTCCATGGAATTCTCCAGGCAAGAATACTGGCGTGGGTAGCCATGCTTTTCTCCAGCAGATCTTCCCTACCCAGGGATCAAACCTGGGTCTCCTGCATTGTAGGGTCACCATCTGAGCCACAAGGAAAGACCATCTTTGCCTTCAACTCAGTGTCCTGCTCAGGTAAAACTGCTCCCCTTTCTTTACCCACATTCTGGGCCCCGGTCTTTACAGTTAGCCTCATGATGCCGGTACGAGAACAATTAATAGACATCCTAAATCTGGCTGGCAGCGCTCATGGTGTTTTCCACACATGTTGTTTGCACTGCTCATAACACAGCAGGCTAGGACTTTTCCCAGCATGGGCCCCCACCCAGGAAGCCATCTATCAGCTGCAGCTGTCACGTACAAGGACACCCATGTGCCATCCCTGGCGTGGACCGTCTGTTGGGAGGAGGAGCTCATGCCTCTGCGGGTTTGTGTTCACTGATATTTCAGAGGTCAGTCTGCCCACCTCTTTAGAGCTGAACCAGAGGTGACGGAAAGGTTAAAGCTCTTGGGAACAAAGTAGCTGAGTGTGGAAGAGTCACCGTAACTCCTCTGGGCGAGTTCAGATTCCCTGATGTAGGGCTGGTGAGGGCTGGGATGTCGTTGCATTCCAGGTGAGAGATGAGGCCACTTGTTCTTTTTTTCCCCCAACAAAATTCATTTTATTTTTTTTAATAGAAACGTAGCTGGTTTACAGTGTTTCAGGTGTACATCAAAATGATTCAGTTACTCATACATACATAAGCTTCTTCATATTCTTTTCCCTTATAGGTTATTGCAAGATATTGAATCCCTGTGCTATGGGCAGTAGGTCCTTGTTGTTTACCTATGTTAGACACAGTAATGTGTATCCTTTGAAACCAAATTCCTGGTTTAATCCTTCCAGCCCCACCGCCACCTTCTCCCTTTGGGAACCGTAAGTTTGTTTTCTATGTCAGTGGGTCTATTTCTGTTTTGTAAATAAATGCATTTGAACCATATTTTGAGATTCCATATATAAGTGATATATGATATTTCTCTGTCTGTGTTTGATTTGGTATCATTATCTTTAGGTCCATCCATTTTTCTGCTAATGGCATCATTTTGCTCTTTTTAATGGCTGTATAATATTCCTCTGTGTGTGTGTGTGTGTGTGTGTGTGTGTGTGTGTGTATACACCACATCTTCTTTACCCATTCATCACCTGTTCTAAGTCATTTGAGAGGAGATAGGATGAGGGAGTAAGAATTGAGCCCCCATAAACAAATTCAAAGATGAGCAGAGAGTGTAGTCTTGTCTGAAAGGGGTAATGTCAATGTCTCATCAAGCATCTCAGTCCTACCACTTGTCAGGGCTAAAGTATGATCCTTGGGACAGAAATGAGAGCTGAGATGGCTCTGTTTTGACCTTGAAAAACAGATATCATAGCAGGAAGTAAGACACTCACATTTTGCATAAACCAGAGGCCAGAAACCCCCAGACTGGAAAGATAATGGGTCCCTGAGATTAGCAGATGCTTATCTTAGGAGCAGAAGCTATCTTTGAGAAATATCCTGAAGAAATTCATTCATTCAACAAATATCTCCACAGGCAGACCACAGTGGCAAGCAAAATGGACCTGGATTCTATACTTGGTGGAGTTTATAGCCTACTGCAAGAGATGGCATTCTTCACTCACACCCACAAATGGTGACATGCCACTGGAAAATATTCTGATATATTTCTGTACCACTTTTCTATAGCTGCTGTAATAAATTACCACAAACGTAGTGTCTTAAAAAGCAATTCAAGTTAATTTTCTTAGAGGTCAGAAGTCCAGAATGAGTCATATGGGACTAACACCAAGATGTCAGCAGAATAAGAAAGAAGAAAACCCTGCCATTTGCCACAACATGGCTGGACCTAGAAAGCGTTAGGCTGGGTAAGATAAGTCAGAAAGAGAATGACAAATACCTTATTTCACTTATATATGAAATCTAAAAAAGCTGGACTCATAAAAGCAGAGTAGACTGGTCACTACCAGGGCTGGGGAAATGAGGGCATTGGGGAGATGGTATTTAAGGGAAAGAAATTTGCAACCAGCTGATAAATAAGTTTTGTAGATCTAACACACAGCACAGTGATTCAGACAACACTGAAAGTGAACTACAACGCTGCTAAGAGACTGGATCTTAACTGTTCCTGCCACAAAAGAGAAATGACGGTTATGAGAGGTGGTGGACGTGTTCGTTAACTCTACAGTAGCGATCATACTGCAATATGCAAAGTATTGAATCAGTGCCTTGTACACCTTGAACTAACACAGTGCTGTATGTCAATGGGGCGTGCCTGTGTGCTAAGTCACTTCAGTCTTGTCTGACTCTTTGCGACACTGTGGACCATAGCCCACCAGGCTCCACTGTCCATGGGACTCTCCAGGCGGGATTCTCCAGGCAGTTCTCCAGGAGTGGGTCGCCATGCGCTCCTCCCGGGGATCTTCCCAACCTGGGGATTGAGCCGAGTCTCATGCAGCTCCTGCACTGGCAGGCAGGTTCTTTACCAATAGCGCCACCTGGGAAGCCCCTGTATGTCAATTATAAAACGCATTTGATTTTAAAAAGGTATCAAGCAGGGCTGTGTTTCTTCTGGAAGATCCTGGAGAGGATTTCCTTCCTTTGCTTTTTCCAGTTTATAGAGGCTGCCCCAATTTCTTGGCCCGTGGTCCTTTCCTCCATTTTCAAAGCTTATCCCTCCAAATAGTTTCTGTTGTTTCGTCTCTTTTTTCTGACTCTTACTCTCCTATCTCACTTTGTAGGGACCTTTGTGATTACATTGGACCCACTCGGACAATCCAGGAAAACCTCCCATCTCAAAGTACACACCATAGTCACCTCTGCAAAGTCCCTTTTGCACTTAGGGTAACGTCACTGGTTACAGAGATTAGGTTGCAGAGGTGGTCATCTTTGGGCAGCCATTATTTACCTATAATAATAACTGTTTTCCCTTTTGTTTTACTTTTTCTGTCTTCTCCATCACTCAAGCAGCAAGAAGGGCTTTCTCTATGGCAGCCCCCAACAAAAGAAAAAAAAAAATAGCAGTGAGAAGATAAGAGGAAACTGAAGCATATGATGGTCTTGAAAGCTGCAGTGTTCAATTCCAAGAGCCAAGCCCTTGAGAGAGAAAAGCTGATTTTGCCGGAGCCTGCCGGCAAACGAACTGGTCAAGAACGCAATCACCAGAGTACCTAGGAAAAAGAAGACTCAGAAAGAGAAAGATGGGGTTGAGAGGGACGGAGTCCGCTTGCGTCTGACTCCGCCAACTTTATTGAAGAATACCATGCCTATATATACGCTAACAGGAGTTACTAAGAATAGATCGAGGGTTTGCATACGTGCAGAGCTACAGATGTTTTAAATTCCCACACTTAAGATCAGTAAAGCATTAATTACCCTAGCGCCCAACATGATTAAGATCATTAGAACATTAGATAGAAAACAGGCTTCATCAATAGAACATTAGATGGAAAACAGGTTTCAGGCATGATGAGCTTATCAGCACCAGAAAAACAGGCAAAAAGGTCACCGGTGTGTTTTTTCCCTGAAGGAGACAAATGCCAGTCTATACTTTAACAAGAAGGGGTGGCAGGACAAAGAGAGACCTTTTGATCTCTCTTAGGGCCGTAAGGGGCCTGTACATTCAGGCCGGCTCCCTGCAACTCCCCCTTTTCTTTAAACTATTGGCAAATATGTCTCCCTCAGGGGAACCCTTTGTGCCTGTAAATGAGAAAACATCAACAATCTTTTGTTTATCATCTCAGATATACATTGACAAATGCAGTGGCCAAAGGTTATTTCCACAAACCCATCGGGTATTGTTAGGAGTTACCCATCTTCTACCAGGATTATTGTTCCTAGTCTGACCTAGGCCACACAAAGGACTTATTAGTATTAAACGTCACATCTATCATAATTTTACATTTGTAGGTAGGTAACAGTCCCATATATTTCATCAGGTTTCCTGGGAGTGTTCGGTCTTTAAATGTTGGTATATGAGTCTTTTGCTCCCAGCAAATGTCGGCAGGGGTCGGTAGCTGTCCTTTTTCAGGGGTCATCCAGAAATACTCATCCCAAACTTGACAATAATCTCCTTCAAATCAATCAGGAGCACTGGGGGAAAGCTTGATTAATTACTGCACATGCTAATGTAAGAACAATATAGGCCAGAGCAGATCGGGGTTCAGCAGTGTCAGCGGCCATCCTTCTTGCTTGTAAGATGAACTCATGCATCTGCTGAGCTGTCGGGAATGCATTTCTCTGCTGTAGAGACAGCCGACTCACTTGCTGGTTCAGTGATCTTCTCCGTCTGGCGTACCAGCCTTTCCGGGAGCCAGCGCGGTGTTTCGGCATCCTGTGGAAAAACACATACATAACCCCTCCCCCAAATTAATACTGGATCCGGACCATGCCATGAATTGTCTAATGGGTCTTTCCATAATACCATTGGTTTCTTACTAGAGATTTGAGGGTCCCAAAATCTCTGGGCAGCTGAGTGTCCTTCTTTATCTAAAATTAAAAAATTTAAAATATATAAAGCATGATTAAGATAATTTCGAGGTAAAAGAGGGTAGAGCTCCCCTTTTGTATTTTTTGTAGCTGCAATTTCAAGATCTGATTGGCGTGCTCGACGATGCCTTGGCCCTGGGGATTATATGGAATTCCTGTTTTTAAGGTAATAGAAAAGGAGGAACAAAAAGTCTTAAAAGCAGAGGAAATGTAACCGGGGCCATTGTCAGTTTTTATAATTTTTGGTGTACCTAAAATAGAGAAGGCATACAGACAATGTGAAATGGAATGTTTTGCAGCTTCGCCAGTTTGTAGGGAAGCCACAATATAACCTGAAAATGTGTCAATAGATACATGAACATATTTTAAGCGACCAAAGGAAGGAACATGAGTGACATCCATCTGCCAAAGGTGATTAGGTAAGAGTCCACGAGGATTGACACCTAGATGAGGGACTGGAAGAAACTGAGGACAAACAGAACAAGATTTAACAATCTGTCGGGCAGTTTCTCGAGGGATTTGAAATTGCAAACGAAGGGTATTGCTATTTTGATGATGTAAGGCATGTGATTGTTGTGCTGCAGCTACCTGTGAAAGAAAGACTCGAGTATGAGAATCGGCTATTTGATTCCCCATAGATAAAGGTCCAGGAAGCCCGGTGTGGGCGCGTAAATGCCCAAAAAAGCAAGGTGAGGCACGCTGTTGAAGAAGAGATTGAATTGAGCGCAGTAAATACTGAATATTAGAATTAGTAGTGGAAATGAAGGGAACAGTTTCTATATACTGTAAGGCATGAACAATATATTTACTATCCGTAAACAAATTAAAAGGCTGTAAGAGATATTGAGAACAGACTTTGTGAACCGCTGAAAGTTCGACTTCTTGAGCGGAGGTATATCCAGTCTGCCAGGAAAAAGAAGTATTATTAACCACAAAAGCAGCAATTCCATTAGAAGATCCATCAGTAAAAACAGTTAGTGCATTTTGGATAGGGGAATTGGAAACATTTTTGGGGATGATAAATGAATGTTGACTAGCAAAATGTAAAACTTTGTCAGGAGGTAAATAATTGATAATCTGTCCTGTAAAAGAATCAAAAGCTAAAGCCCATGAATCATTAAACTGAAAAAGCCATTCCTGTTGTTCTTTAGTATAAGGCACATAAATGTAAGTAGGATCGGCCCCCAGCATTTCTCTGGAAAGACGTCTTCCTTTGGCTACAAGGAGGCTAATAAAATCAAAGAAAGGAGTAAGAACTTTTGAAGGCGATACAGGCAAATGGATCCAATGTAAAGGGGCATCTTGATATAACACTGCCGTTGGAGTATGTTTCGAGGGAAACACATATAATCCCCACGATCGAGAAAAGTCACAGTAGGTAGCAGAATGCTGAGAGAGGGCCTGTTCTACTAAGGCCAGAGCAGCTCGCCCCTCATCATTTAGTGTTCTAGGGGAAGAAGGGTCAGTGGATCCTTTTAAAATATCAAACAAAGGCTTCAATTCTCCAGTGGTCAGTTTTAGATAGGGACGGATCCAATTTATGTCCCCTAATAATTTCTGAAAGTCATTTAAAGTCTTCAGATTATCTTTTCGAATCTGAAGTTTCTGCGTTCGAAAGGCTTCTCCCTCTAACCTAAACCCCAAATAAGAAAACGGCGGGGATCGTTGTATTTTTTCAGAAGCAATTTGCAATCCAAATTTAGTTAATTGAAGCAATAGTAAGTCATACGCTTGCAAAAGAATACCCTCCATACAATGAGCAAGTAAAATGTCATCCATATAATGAACCAAATAAACTTCAGGGTAAGTCTTTCGAACGGGGTCAATTGCCTGATCAACAAATTTTTGACAAAGTGTAGGGCTGTTAGCCATGCCCTGTGGAAGGACTTTCCAATGATATCTTCGTGCAGGCTGTTTAAAATTTGTAGAGGGAATACTAAAAGCAAAGCGATGACAATTAGGATGTAGAAGTATCGTATAAAAACAATCTTTTAAATCTATAATTATTTTATAGGTTGCACGTGGTATCCCAGCAGGTGAGGGCAAGCCGGGCTGGAGAGGTCCCATAACCACCATAGTTTCATTAACTTTGCGAAGGTCTTGTAACAACCTCCACCTGCCAGACTTCTTTTTAATAACAAATATGGGGGAATTCCAAGGGGAGTTGGATGGCTCAATATGTCCTAATTGCAACTGCTCCTGTATCAATTGCTCAGCTGCAGAAATTTTCTCTTTAGTCAGGGGCCACTGATTAACCCAGACAGGTTCATCAGATTTCCAACTGATTGGGTCTGCATGGATTACAGGAGAATCAGTAACCCCCATTAAAAACAACCTAATCCAGATCTAGAAGGTTTAGAAATAGGCATAACTGGTTGGGTAATACCTTGATTATTTCTTCCTAGCCCCTGCTGGGGAAGTAACCCTTGATTCATCATCATCTCAGAAACAATCTGATTTGGTGCAAAAATATAAACCCCCATTTGTTGCATTACATCTCTTCCCCATAAATTAACCGGGAGATGAGGGAGAATGAAAGGTTGAAAATCTCCCTCATGTCCTTCAGAGTCTCTCCAATGTAGGATACTGCTGCTCTGCTGTGGATTTTGAGATTGTCCTATTCCCCGTAACATGGAAAAGGCCTCCTGTTTGGGCCAATGCTGAGGCCAATGCTCTTCAGCTATAACTGAAACATCTGCACCAGTATCTAAGATCCCTGTAAATTTTTTATTTTCAATAAAAAGATCTAGTTTGGGACGCTCAGCAGAAATGGACTGTACCCAATATACATCAGAAGAGCCAAACCATCAGTCTTTCGTTCTCGTTTAGAAGCAGTTTTCCCCTGTAAATGAAGAGGTAGCAAAACCAGTTGTGCTATTCATTGATTGGTGGGAATGCTAATTATATTTGAAGGTGCATGGGCCATAATTTTAAGTTCCCCTGTGTAGTCTGCATCAATCACCCCTGGGGACACTGACAACCCTTTCATAGTCCAACTACTTCTACCAATAATTAGTCCTACAGTTCCTTTTGGTAACGGCCCGAAAACTCCAGTTGGAATGGCTTGCATTCCCATATCAGGTGTTAATACTGTGTGGGTGGTGGCACACAAGTCCAATCCTGCGCTGCCTGGGGTGGCTCGGAAAAGGCTTTTAATGCCGGGTCGATTAGATTTGACTGAGGCTCGGTCTGAAGTGCCCCATAACATTGTTTTGGGGCCTGGGGCCGGCCCCTCACCCAGTTTCCCGACTGTGGAGGAAGAGGTTTGCCTTCTATATTCATTTTTGATCTACAGTCCCTGGCCCAGTGTCTTCCTTTTTTGCATCTGGGACATACATCAGGATTCTTTGTACTATCTAAATTATTTTTCTTAGGACATTGGGCCATACGATGTCCCAGTTGTCCACACGAAAAGCAACTACAGGGAGGCCCTCCCTTTTTCACACCACCCTTGTTCTTAATCTGTTGATATAAAATTTCCTTGATAGTTTTTCCCTGGATAGCAGCAGCCATAGACAATCCCTGAAGATAGGAAGGGCCAATGTCAGCACAAATTCTTATATAATCTGTTAAACCCCCCTTTCTTCTATAAGGTCTCAAAGCAGCCTGGCAAGCAGCATTTGCGTTTTCATATGCCATCTGTTTAGTTACAGGAGTGCCAGCTTCTTCATCTCCAATAATTTTAGACACAGCATCAAGTAACCGAGCGACGAAATCCTGATAAGGTTCATCAGGTCCTTGCCTAATTTTTGATAAATCTTCAGTCTTTCTATTTGAGGCAGGGAGTTTTTTCCACGCTTTTAGCACCGCTTCATTAATCTGTGGGTAGGCTTGTTCAGGATAGTTTAACTGCTGATTAAGATCTCTAAATGCTAAAAAGTCTAGTTGTTCTATTCTCTGAGATATGGATGTTAACATATCTTTAAGTTCAGAAAAAGGGGAGCCTTTATCTTTATTTTTGTGTTTAGTTACTATAAAGGCATCCCAATTTTTTTTATTATACTCAAAAGCCTGCTCTTCTAAATTGTCTCGGTCTTCATGGGAAAGTTCGGAATCAGAATCTTGCTCAGGAACAATAGTCTCATCATTATTTTTGCTAGGACCTGGGATTATTGGGGAATCATATATGTGCTCTGCTACCCCTTGGGGAGCATTCAAACATTTGGGTATTATAAGTTTTTCTGTTTAGACAGTGAAACTCCTCTAGCTTTTAACATAGTTTTTAGAGTAGAAGCAAAGAACTGTCTACTATTATTTTGCCCCATGAGTTTTACTCTCAACTATACCCTCTCCACCCGCAATCATCCACAATACCTGTACTCGTAGATACTTTTTTTACCTCATATATACCTTTCTACTTCCCGCGGGACAACTTTTTTTCTTCGGGTGGCTGTACGCTGGAATCCGTTCCCGTCCCTGCTCGGGCGCCACTATGCCGGAGCCTGCCGGCAAACGAACTGGTCAAGAACGCAATCACCAGAGTACCTAGGAAAAAGAAGACTCAGAAAGAGAAAGATGGGGTTGAGAGGGACGGAGTCCGCTTGCGTCTGACTCCGCCAACTTTATTGAAGAATACCATGCCTATATATACGCTAACAGGAGTTACTAAGAATAGATCGAGGGTTTGCATACGTGCAGAGCTACAGATGTTTTAAATTCCCACACTTAAGATCAGTAAAGCATTAATTACCCTAGCGCCCAACATGATTAAGATCATTAGAACATTAGATAGAAAACAGGCTTCATCAATAGAACATTAGATGGAAAACAGGTTTCAGGCATGATGAGCTTATCAGCACCAGAAAAACAGGCAAAAAGGTCACCGGTGTGTTTTTTCCCTGAAGGAGACAAATGCCAGTCTATACTTTAACAAGAAGGGGTGGCAGGACAAAGAGAGACCTTTTGATCTCTCTTAGGGCCGTAAGGGGCCTGTACATTCAGGCCGGCTCCCTGCAGATTTGAATTCCAAAAGGCTTCGTTTGGAGAACCAAGAGCTCAGGTCTGAAGGATGAGGGTGCAATGTTAATCCATATATAATAGATGGGAAGGAGAACTCACTTGTTTCTGTCCAAAAGTGGGTAAAGTCTTGCCCAGCTGGTCACAAGAGAGAGACCAGAGATGACTGGCATGAATTTAGGGCCCTAAGAAGGTCACAGCCCTGACCCCTGCTAAGGTCAAAACCCCAGAAGATGAGATGCGCCATCAGCCGTCAGGTCCCTGTGGAGTTGCCCTCAAGTCTCTCTGATGTTCGGAGCATCCAGGGGTGGGCATCTCTCCAGGCTCTTATCCTGTGCACCCCACACTTCTGTGCACCCCACGTGAGGCAGGAGGGCACCTGAGGCATTGTTTCCCTCCAAATGGGAGTGTAAGGACCTGGAAAGGAGCTGATGGGCCCCCTGGTTTAGGAAGAGGTGGGGTCAACTGTTGACACACTAGGAAAGGATAGGAAGGATGAGCCTCAACCCAGGAGAAGTCAGCAAGGAGCAAGGCCGCCCACACCCCGTGCCAGCCCTGGTTCCCGCAGACACCGGAGTGGCTCCTGCCGGATGGCATCTGGACCACCACCAGAGAGGGGGCGCAGGGGTGAAGGGAGGGGACCCCAAGTGCTTATGCTCGGACCCCGTTTTGATCATAGTTAAAGCAGAAGGCAACTGCATTACCTTTAACAGGACTAAGGGGAAATGGGCAGGTGATTTAGGTTAGAGAGAACTCCTAAAACTTAGACCTTAAAACCAAGGGTGACTCTGGTCTCGACGGGTTGAGAGAGGGTCACTCAAGGGGAAAGGGTGAGAGGGGTCCACTCACGGGGAACGATGCTGAGAGGCTGAGATGGGCAGGTTTGCATTGTTTCATCATCACCAGCTCTCTGATCCCATTTAACACTTTTTGAGGCATCAACCCTGCGTCTCGTCAGCACCGAGGGGAGAGCGATAGTAACTCTAAGTAACTGATGGAGACTTGGCCATGGACGTTCACTCGGCTCAGAGCTCTCATGGGCTCATTGCCTTAGGTCTAGGAAGTAGACTCCATCACTTGTCTGCTCTGCATATAAGGACACTGAGGCTCCGGGAAATTGTCACTTGCCCACGGTTCCACAGGGAGACATTCTCTATCTGGCCAGAGTTCGTGGCTGGAATCCACAACAAAAGAGGTCTGTGTTCACACCATTCTGAAGTGGGCAGCTGGCCAGGTCCATGCAGAAAGCCCACAGGAAGGAAGGTTTAATTCCCTCAGTCCTGGTGATGCAGAACCACATCTGGATCTCAACATCTTGCCAGCCGTTCCCTGCTTCTGACACTGATGTGCCTGCCTTGGGGTGGGGGGAAGTTCTTAAAGTTTCTGAAGAAACATTGCACAATTTTCTACAGTGCCAATATTCCTACAGGATTTAGGAGAGAGCAATGAAGTATTTAATTAGAAAACAATTGTAATATTTTCTTAATATGATCAAGCATACAAGAAGTTTTAGTATAATCAACATATATACAAGCTGAAGGAAGAAGAGCATGTCCAAATAAAAGTTGTTGTTCAGTCCTAAATTGTGTCTGACTCTGCAACCCCATGGACTACAGCACGCCAGGCTTCCCTGCCCTTCACTATTTCCTGGAGTTTGCCCTAACTCATGTCCACTGAGACAGTGATTATTATTTGAGTCCAAATAAATATCCATCATCTAAATGCACACTTGTCAATAATTCCTTACCTGTCCAGGTAAGTTGTTGAACCATTAAAATGTGAGTTACATACATCCTGACACTTTAATACTAAATATTTCAATTTGTAGCTCTTCAAAATGTGAACTTTGAAAATAGGGACCTTGATCACAGCTAAGAGTATGAATGGTAGGTTCCCAATCTTGTCTAATGTTCGCTCATGTTCATATTTCATCTGTGGTCTCCAAATGTGTTTTATAGCTCATCTGCTTTCTCACCAGGAGCCCATCAAGTTTCATGTACTGCATTTACTTAGTTACATTTTCAAATTCTAATAAATTCTAAGTCTGCCACTTATTTTTATCAGCAGTGGCTCTTTGAAAAGACGAGCCCAGTTGCCTCCAATCAATGTCCCATGTTCTATATTTGCTCGATTGTTTCCTTGAAGTGAAGCTTAATTTGCCCTTAATTCATAGATTGCCAAGTTTTTACAATTCATATTTTTAATGTCTATATTTTTATAATTTATATTTAATCACAACAAGAGGATGAGAATTTGCTTTGATCCAGGTAACTGTGTATTACATGCATTGTCTCATGTAATCTTAACAACTTGTGAGAAAGACATCCTGACACTTTTATTATGTCCACTTGCAATGACTTTTATTAGAGGTCAGAATTCCTTGATGCCCTTCACATCCACAAAATTTGCAATGACTTGTCTTTGAAGTGGTCAATCACTTTCACTTTACCATCTCAGCCACCTGGGAAGACATCCATATATGTGCATCAAATAGTGTGCATTTTCTGGAGGTATTACAATACTTTATGTGCTTACCTTCTCCTGAGAATACCAAAAAGGAAAGTATGCAGAAATGCTCTCATTGTTCTTTGATCACTATTTCCCTAGCAGGATGCCAAGAGGAAAAGGCCATGTGGGATTCATCAGTATTTTCACCAGCAAGAACCTGCAAGGTGTCTGCCCAGCATAGGTCTCATTGCTTGATAAAGCCAAGTTGAATACGCAAAGGTTCTTGGGAGGAATTGAGATATAAAAGAATGATTTCTCATGGACTCAAATAGCACACTCCATTTCCTCTGCCTTGTTTGGTTTTTCAAAGGAGAACTCTAGACCCCGTGTTCATTGCTTCTCCTGATAGGCGATCCCTTCAAGAGTAACTAAAGAGGCCTGCTGGCATTCAGATAACCACTTAAAGCTGGGGAGCTTATAAAAGACTCTGATTTCGGGTCTTTGCTCCTAAAGCTTCTGATTCAGCAGACCTGGGATTTTGCTCAGAAATCTCCACTTTTAAATACCTATTGGATGATTCTGAGCAGGCCTATTGTGGGAGCCACACATTTATTATTATTCAAAGCCAGCTGCAGGGTCAGCACACTTGGAGGGATTCATTCATTGCAAGATAAAAGTTCGATCATCTCAGGCTGTAGCTGAGCAGCTGAGGCGACTCAGTCCTGGCTGCACATCTGAGTTACTTGGAGTAGCTTTTTAAAAACAGGATGCTCTGCTCTCTTTGCAAACCACGGGGGTCAGAATTCTCGTGGCAGGGTTTGGGTGTTGTTTATGTTGTAGAGCTTCCCCGGAAGATTCTAGAGCAGCCAAGACTGAGGACAATGGAATTAAACAAACTTGTTTAAATCAGTTTGGACATCAATTTGATTGCCTTGTGTTGACTTTCCAGGTCATTCTCTTCACTTTGAAGAGAAAGTGGAAGTCGCTCAGGCGTGTCTGACTCACTGTGACCCCGTGGACCTTAGCCCACCAGGCACCTCTGGCCATGGAATTCTCCAGGCAAGAACACTAGAGTGGGTAGCCATTCCCTCCCCCAGGAGATCTTCCTGACTCGGGGATCAAACCAGAGTCTCCTGCATTGCAGGCAGATTCTTTACCATCTGAGCCACCAGGGAAGCCCTTATCTTAATAACAGTCTTTACAAAGTACAGCCTGTAACATTTTGAACTAGGTAGGGCTAATTTTACCAGCTTCATTTTTTACAGACAAAGAAAGTGATGGTACGAAAGGTAAAAGAAGTGCATAAGATAGCACAGCTCCAAGTGATGGAATCAGCATGAAGGCTTTCAGCCCCCTGCCCAGGGATTTTACTCCCACACCGCACAGTCTGCAAGTTATTCAAGGTTTACTGCTGAGTTTGGTCTCCCTCCAGTTAGAGGTTATTTGATAATTGCTTGTTAAAGGTCCCTGTGATTCTTTAAGGTTGACTTTGAGTGGTAGGTAAATGTCTGGGGCAGAGGGGAGAATCCAGGTGATCATGTACTCTCATAGAAGACAGTCCGCCAGTCAGCCAAGGAAGGACTGAATTTTCTGTGATGTCCATAACATACATCTGATTAAAACATGATTCAAAGAGAAAATATCTTCAAAGACAAGCAGCTAAGGAAATCAAAAGTTTGCAGGGAAAGGAATAAATCACTTAGGGAAAGAGAGAGCAAAAACAAGATAACATAATGTATATATTTAGGATCAAGTTTTCTAATTTACTGCAATCTGTAGTACTCTGAATCTGACTACATTGGGGATAATTATTTCTGTCTAAATAATTTTGCAGGCTTGCAGCATAATAACTCAAGATCACAAATAGGAATCAACTCTGCTGCTCACAACGCAGCAGTAATTACGTTCTTGAGTTGGTACAGCTCCTCACAGCTCACTGCAAAGTAATTATGTTTTTTTTTTTTCTTGGTGCAAAGCATATTAACCTGTGGAAATTACAAACCATGAAGTGTAAAAAGAAGTCTGCTTCTAATAGGAAAATACTGAATTTGGCCCACTAAAAATTCCCACCTAACTGAATTAGCTGGTTCTGTAAGAACTCGCTGAAAGAAACCAGAGGTAAGTTCATCAGCTTCCCACTGATGGAGAGGACCTTTCAGTGGACAAGATATGGAAACAGCTACCTCCATGGAAGATCCCCTGGAGGAGGAAATGGCAACCCACTCCAGTATTCTCACCTAGGAAATCCCATGGACAGAGAAGCCTGACAGGCTACAGTCTATGACGTTGCAAAGAGTAGGATACAACTAATTGACTGAGTGTGCATATGTGTCCAATAAAGATAAAAAATGTGCATTTTCTTGTGCAGTATTTCAGATCTATCCAGGTTGATACCTATGGTCTTAGTCATTCACTTTCATGGCTGTATTCTCTATTCTATGAATATACTACAAATTGTGTATCTACTAGTGGTGGCCTCCAGGGAGTTTGCTAAGATTTGGTGAGGAATTGAGTGAAATGTGACTGAGAAGTACCCCAGTGAGTTTCTGCCTCAGCTGTGATGCTTTACTTCTTAAGCTGGATGATGATCATGCAATATTTGTTGTGTTAGTTTCCATATCCTTGGTTCATCTGACATAATTTATAATTTCTATGATGGTTAATTTTATGTGTCAGTTTGGGCTAAAGGATACCCAGGTATCTGATGAAACACTGTTCCTGGGATGTTTCTGGAAGAGATCAGCATTTAATTGGCAAACTGAGTAAAGTGGCCAGCCCTCCCCAAGGTCATGAGCATCATCCAGTCCACTGAGCACTCAAACAGAACGAAAAGGAGGGGTGGAGTCGGCGCTCGCTGCTTGGGCTGAGACATCCATCTCCTCCGGCCTCCTCTGAGCTCCTGGTTCTTGGCCTTTCAGTCTCAGACCACGGCTTACTCCACCAGCCCCTGCTTCTCAGGTCTTGGACTCTTTGGATGGAATTGTACTACCAGCTTTCCTGGTTCTTCAGCATGCAGACGGCAGATGGCAGGACTTATTGGCCTCCATAAACACATGAGCCAATTCCTATAATAAATCTCCATTTTTTCTGAAGAACCCCAAGAGTATTTCTTTTTACAAAATTAAAAATACAATTTAGGGAAGATGGCAGGGAGTATATTTTGGGAATTATCCAGAATCTCTGCATAAAAACAGCAGCTGCATTGCAAATAAAAACCCATGGACAAAATTTACAACAAAACTACGCAGTGAAATATTCCTGAAGACTCCAAAATGCAAGGTGAAGGAGCTCTATGAAGTTAGGAAAGCTATATTTGAACCAAAGTGAAAGTCACTCTCTCGTGTTCAACTCTTTGCGACCCCATGGACTGTGTAGCCTGCCAGTCTCCTCTGTCCATAGAATTCTCCAGGCCAATATTGGAATGGGTAGCTATTCCCTTCTCCAGGGGATCTTCTGGACCCAGGAATCGAACCAGGGTCTCCTGCATTACAGGCGAGTTCTTTACCAGCTGAGCTACCAAGGAAGCCCCATATTTGAGCCAAGCCTCCTTCCAAGCCTTCTTCTAAAAGCTAAGAAAAGCTGATTTTTCATTACAAAAAAAAAAAAAAACCCTAGAATACAATCAGGATCAAATCCAATACGGACTTACATAAGAAAAAATAGATTATGGAACAGAATAACATCTTTACAGACAATGAAAACACTTTAAAAATTCGCACTAAGAAAAAAGAAGCCTATTTTAAAATGAATTGAAAGATATGAAGCAAACAGCATAAGACACAAAAGAACAATGTAAATCAGAATTAGAAAAACTCAGAATGAGACCACAGAACTCAGAAAACACTTGAAAATAATTTTTTACATGTAATTGGAAATGAGGATTAAACTAGAAGGGATGCAAACATCAATAAGCAAATAATTTCTTGGTAAAAATAGTAGGTTAAAATTAAAAAGAAATAAAATAGTGTTTAAACATTCATGATAATATGATGAATATTAAAGATAGGCAAAGAAGATACAAAATAAAGACAGTAGTACCTAAAGAAAAATCTAAAGGAAGGATGCAGAATAAATTATGTACACTCTAAGGCAAGGAAACATTCTTGAAATAAAGACAAAGATCTGAAACTACACACTGAAACGGCACACCATTTATCTGAGGATATTGCTACAGAACCAATAAGAAGATATTTTCTAGTAAAATTACTAGATTCACTTTAAGAAAAAAAATCCTTCTGATAACTAAGCAAAAATAAAATGTGATTTATAAGGAAAATAAAATTATATTATTATCAGATGATTTCTCCAGTGCTTGTTTGCCTGCCAGAAGAAAATGAAGTAGCATATTTAAGATATTTAAGGAAATAAAATGTAAGCCAGGGTTTTATATACAGCAAAACTGATATTCAACTAGAAAGAGCTCAGACAAATGGTTACCAAGATAAAACAGCTCAGAGATTGCTGTTTATGTGAGATCTTCCCAAGGATCTGACTAAGGAAAAAGCTTCAGACAACAAAATGATCAGAGTCATGTGCATAAGGACTGTCAGTGACCATAAAACATATAGTCATTTAGAGAAATAGAAGAAAGATTAAATAAGAGCTAAAAGGGAAATACGTTATGTAATGGCTCTATGATCTGAAATATAGCTAGAGGATAGGAATAATGAAAAAATTAAATTTTTTTCAAAATACAGTCGGCAGTAGTATTGGAATTGTCATCATATAACTCCAGTGTGTATAAGTGGAATGAGGCCATTTTGGAGTATTCTACCTTTATCATCCCCAGTGTCCTTTATAATCAAGACTTGGTGTAAAAGGATAGAAACTTCCAGATGAAATTGTTGTTGTTGTTTAGTTGCTAAGTCATATTCAATTCTTTGCGACTGTATCCCACAAGGCTTCTCTGTCCATGGGATTTCCCAGGCAAGAATACTGGAGTGGGTTGCCATTTTCTCCTCCAGAGGATCTTACCAACTCAGGTATCAAACCCCAGTCTCTTGCATCTCCTGCATTGGCAGGTGGATTCTTTATCACTGAGCCACCAAGGAAGCATGTCATATAGTCAAGGTCAAGTTAAATTCTCTTGTAGCCTTGGAGATAATTTGGAAATAGCAGTAAGAACTCACAGATTATTATATCTTTACTTGGGGGTGAAATGCATAGATCTCCTGATTCTGTACGCTATAGCTGTGTACATGCTTTAGCACTGATCATTCCAAGAACCCAAACTGTGCTCCTGAAATATCATTTCCCAGGAAAGACAACTAGGACCTAGAGAATTTATTGATACCACTTCTGGAGCAGGAGATGTGTAAGATGAATTTGGAACATCTCGTAACAACCAGATAGCAAGGGAACTACTACAATTACCTCCACTGATCAAATATGGGGTGATTAAAGTGAGCTTCAATAAGAAAAAGAGTTGCAGTGAATTGAACTCTAACAAATGCTAAATCCTGGAACAAATGACAGGAATCGCGATATTCACCATCTTGGAAGCTGGGAAAATAGAGAAAAGAATCAAAATTTATCCCAATTTGACTATTAAACTATGCCAGTGGATGACCAAATAGCAAGTGGAGGAAATATTCCTTAGAAAATTATTCCATGAATCCATTGAAATGAAATGGTAGTCATGTTTCTATAATATAACTTCCAGTGAATTAAAGGATCAAAGTGTTGAGCACTGTGACTGCTAACATTTAAAAGAGCATAAACCAGCTCCTCTTTCCTCCTAATGAACAAACACAACTTGTGGTCTTTGCCAAAGGTGTCTAACCTGAGTCTGATTCATCTGTCAAGTTCCAGGACATGCAGAGAGCTGGGGCATATTGAAGTACACTGTGATCATGCATTCAGCAAAGTCCAATCTATGGGAAACCATAGGTCAATGATTACACAGATCTTAAGGAAAAGAAAAGGATGTTGATTACACAAAACTTCAGAAAATGTATTGTTTCAGTATATGGGCGGGACTTTCCTGGTGGTCTCCATGGTTAAGACTCCAATGCTGCCAATGCAGGAATACAGGTTCGATTTCTGGTTGGGAAACTGAGATCTCGAATACCTCGAGGTGCAAGCAATATGGTGTGCGTGCGTGCGTGTGTGTGTGTGTGTGTGTGTGTCTGTGTGTGTGTGTGTATGCTGCTGCTACTGCTGCTAAGTCTCTTCAGTCACGTCTGACTCTGTGCGACCCCACAGACGGCAGCCCACCAGGCTCCTCTGTCCCTGGGATTCTCCAGGCAAGAACACTGGAGTGGGTTTCCAGTTCCTTCTCCAATGCATGCATGCATGCTAAGTAGCTTCAGTCATGTCCGACTGTGCGACCCCACGGACAGCAGCCCACCAGGCTCCTCTGTCCACAGAATTCTCTAGGCAAGAGTACTGGAGTGGGTTGCCATTTCCTTCTCCATATGTGTGTGTGTGTGTGTGTGTGTGTGTGTGTGTGTGTATATACACACACATATATATATGTATATATATAGGCAAGATTAAACTATAATATCTAAAGATGACTTGAGTGACCAAAAAAAGACTCCCAAGTGGAGTTGTAACTCAAAGTCAGATAGTAGTTACTTTGGGGAAGAGGGAGGTCTATAATTGGAATGGGGCACTGGAGGAATTTATAAGGTGGCTGGAAAGCTTCTATTTCTCGATTAATGACTACAGGATTATTTACCTTCTAACAATTTACTAAGCTACTTCATAAATAAATAAACAGCTAGATGGTACAAAGAAGGAAAGATTACTAAATTAGGGATTAGAAGTCCAGGGATTAAAAGCACAGCCCCTCTTTTACCAGCTATTTCACTTGGGCAAGTCACTGAGCTTTGCTGAGACTTAGTTTTTCTCTTCATCAAAACGGAGTTGAACTTGCAGAGTAATGGTAAAAAAAAAAAAAAAATGCTCCTACCTTCATATTTTTGTCAAGATGGAATGAAATATGATAACGTCAGTAAATTTTTCTGAGCCTTGCTAGCACTGAAAAGATTTTGGGAAATGATCTTGGGACATGAATATGGATCCTAGAGGCAGCTTTGGTTTGGAAATAGGAGTTCTGGATTTGCCAGTCATGGCCTTAGTGACAAGGGAAAATCGTTGCTAAAATGAGGATAAAAGTCATACTTGCTTCCCTGGGTGACTGACAAAGCAAGAAGACGGGCAGGGACACCCGTTGAACTGCCCACTCACTGCCCACAGGGACACGGCTTGCCTTTAAGCCATGTTTCCAGCCACTCAGGGAGGGCCCCTTTGTCATCTTTTTGCTTGTCACTCTCCACCACGATGCTTCAGCATGCCTGCTGCTGTGTTGGACCACAGATCGACTCTGCAAATGTTCTCATTGGAACACAGACATTCTCATCCCCTACTTCCTTCTTAAAGTGGGAGAAAAATAGCCCAGAGGGCGAGTGTAGATTTAGGGCTCCCATTAACCAAGGTTCAAATATTATCTCTGTCTCACACCAGACAGATGGCCTTGGGCCTGCTCCCTGACTTCTGCAGGTGGCTCAGTTTCCTCCTGGGCCAAAAGAGAACAATATGGACTATTCCACGGAGCTGGTGCTTGGCACAGCCACAGGCTTGGAGTAAGTGTTCAGTGACCAAAGGCAGCTCTCATTATTGCAACAAGGTCCACGTTACAAGCAGCCTCTGAAGTATTGCAAGGGAAGCTGTGTCCCTTACTTAGCATTGACCCTAACAGAGAAAGCTATTTAAGTCTCACATTTTGTGTTCAAAATTCACGTGATTTCTTAAATTATTTTTTAGAAGATTTGATTTTTTAGAGCAACTGTAGGTTGACAGCCAACTTGAGGGCACATCCAGAGATTTCTTATATACCCCCAGGTCCCCCACGTGTACAACCTCCCCCACGACCAACACTCTCCACTGAAGCAGTAGATTTGTTACAACTGATGAACCTACACTGATGTATGGTGATCACCCAGAGTCCATAGTTTACATTAGAGTTCCCTCTGGGTGTTGCTTCTGCTGTGGGTTTGAACAAACGCGTAATGACACATATACATCACTGTGGTATCATAACAAGTAGTTTCATGACCCTAAAAATCCTCTCTGCTCCACCTATTCTTCCCTCCACCCCTTCCTGCCTATTCATATGCTTTTTACATTCTCCTTCTTTGTTTTCTGGGAGAAAATACTTACATATTAAATCTAAGACAAATCGTTAACCTCCTAAGACATAAAAAGTGATTTAAAAAGGAAACATAAAAGGGTCATAAACCAGTTTTTAAAAATAAGCACAAATGCAAAAACTTTCCAATGAAATAAAGATAAGCAGGGCTTCCCAGGTGGTGCTAGTGGTAAAGAATCCCCCATAACAAGGCAGGAGACATGAGAGATGCCTGTTTGATCCCTGGGCTGGGAAGATCCCCTGGAGCAGGAAATAGTAACCTGGTCCAGTATTGTTTCCTGGGAAATCCCATGGCCAGAGGAGGCTGGTGGGCTACAGTCTATGGGGCCGCAGATAGTGAGACATGACTGAGCATGCGTGCGTGCATGCAAAGACAAATGATTGTTCCGTATATGAAAACACATGCAATCTCAATCATAAAAACAGAAAGGCAAATTAAAGCTAACTGAAATATTATTTATTACCTATTTTTTGAAAAAAAAAAAAAATACCACCAATACAGTAAACTGATGCATATATATGGAATTTAGAAAGATGGTAACGATAACCCTGTATGCGAGACAGCAAGAGAGACACAGACGTATTGAACAGTCTTTTGGACTCTGTGGGAGAGGGCGAGGGCAGGATGATATGGGAGAATGGCATTGAATCATGTAAATTATCATATGTGAAATGAATCGCCAGTCCAGGGTCAATGCATGATACAGGATGCTTGGCCTGGTGCACTGGGATGACCCAGAGGGATGGGATGGGGAGGGAGGTGGGAGGGGGGTTCAGGATGGGGAATACATGCACACCATGGCTGATTCAAGTCAATGCATGGCAAAAACCAATACAATGTTATAAAGTAAAATAAATTAATTAATTAATTAAAAAATGCAGATATGGAAGAACACACTCTGTTCATAAGACTGTGGAGAAAACACACAGTTATATGAACTCCAGAAGAATGTGGAATTATCTAGCAAAACTGCTGTTTTTGCCCTTGACCAAATTATTTTTTTAAAAAGCTGTTTTGAAGACACACCTCCACAAATACAAGAACAGTTGTGGTCAAGTTTATTAATTGTGGCCGCTTTCTGTAATTGTAGATTATTGGAACTCATCCAAATGTCATTAAAAATAAACTAGTTGAGCAAATGATGGCATGTCCATGTGATAGAATACTACGCAGTCATGGAAAAGGTAGGAAAGTCTCTATGTACTGCTTTGTGGTGTTACATGAAGAAAGGTAAAGTGCAGAACAGTATGCATAGAACAATACTTTGGGGGTAAAAAGGACAGGGAAATACAGAGAAATGTATCATTTTCTTATTTTTGACAAAAAGAAACTCTGCAGAGATAGCTAGAAATGAATGAAATGATTGTCTAGAAGAGTTAGGGGAGCAGGAACAAAGTGAGAAGAAACATTGATGAAAATGTGATTTCTCAGAGGGTCCCTTTCTTATAAAATTTTGAGTTTTGAATCCTGAAAGTCTTTTTATATATTCAAAAAGGAAAATTATATATAAAAGAACAAAACAAAAAGAAAATCAAAGCTAAAAATCAAATGGAATCTATAAAACTAAACACATATCAAGTTGGTAAAATAATTACACAGAAATGAGTTGTTCTGAGTGACGTTTGAACATAATATTCTGTGAGATCTATCACCTCAACAAATTGAACAGCAAATAAATTTAAACTTCCCTTAGTTATTTCATTGATAGAAATTATATTGGTATAGTAATTTTGATATATTTTAATGTATGTTGTAGGGTAAAGAAAATAAGTTAATATGTTATCAGGAACCAAGATATTTACTGTAAGAGAAAAGAGGAGCTAGAATTATAAAATCTAAAACATTTGTATATGTTAAATTTAAGTATAAAGTCATATATTTTTAAAAAATCCTGGCTTTGCTTACTGAAAGGGTCTATAGGCAATGAACCTACCTAGCACCAAGATCTTGGTCTCTACAAACCATTTTTCCCTGTAAGGAAATAAGGTTTCTCAAGGCAGGAAATAATGATTCCAGATAAGAAAAATAGATGGTGATTCTGGGGTAGAATTTTAAGGCGAAAAACACAGAAATACTCCAAGACTAAATGGATCTTGTCAATATGTCCTAGAAATCATCATGGAACCTCACTGGCTAAATGGGAGATGGGTGGCAATCTGAACTTCAAAAAAAAACAAAGACTAATTCATAGAATAATAAATACCCATGGCTTCCCAGGTGGCACTACTGGTAAAGAACCTGCCTGCCAGTGCAGGAGACATAAGAAACTTGGGTTCGATCCATGGGTCAGGAAAATCCCCTGGAGGAGGGCGCGGCAACCCCTCCTCCTGGAATACAGGAGATTCCAGTATTCTTGCCTGGAGAATCCCAGGGACAGAGGAGCCTGGTGGGCTACAGTCCGGAGGGTCGCAAAGAGTTGGACACGACTGAGCGACTTAGCAGGCACAAACAAGTCCATAGGGATACATTGGAGGTGGCAGGGTGGGGGGAATCACTTCCCAGTATTGGAGGTGGCTTTACACCAACTTCTTACTCTGAATATTAGTAAATGAAGCAGGGGGAAAAAAGGATTAACTCTGTGTTTTTTGAGAAATTATAGTTTTACTTCCTGTTTATACTGGCAAGCTCTTCTTTCATAAGATTAATGCTACCAAATGTATATTTGTATATTCTTGCAGAATCACCATTCTGCAGTTCTGAAAGAAATAACTGGTACAAGCAAGAAGAGTCAAATGATTCTAAAGCCATTCTGAAATGTTTGGAACAGAATATACTGCCTGGTGCTAGAATATCCCTTCACAGATTCTGACTTCTCACAAGGGGAAAGCCTACCTTTACAAGGTGAGATCCCACGGACACCCCTCAACAACGTAGTCAGTCTGAGCATCGCTAAGAGAGACATGGGCCAGCATCACAGTCCTCCAAGTGATGTTATGACCTGAACATCACCTAGAAAACATTCTTTCCAAAATGTTTAACCTGAATATAACCAGGCCATTGAATGAACTGCCAGTTGATAACAAATTTAGGGAACATATCAAATGGTGTCACAGGAGACATTAGAGATGCAGGTTTGATCCCTGGGTCAGGAAGATCTCCTGGAGGAGGGCGTGGCAACCCATTCCAGTGTTCTTGCCTGGAGAATCCCTTGGACAGAGGCTACAGTCCTTGGGATCACAAGGAGTCAGACACGACCGAAGGGACTTAGCACATTTGTATTCACTCAGTATGTACATTTCTGTCCTGGGGCCACGGCAGAGGTCAAATCCCAGCTCATCCCCAGAGGGCATGTGTTCTGGTGGGAGGTACAGGCCTGGTCCTTAGAGCGTTCACTGGCTTTGGAGAAAAAAGAGGATGAAATTCTGGTGCAATCACTTATGCTCTAGGACTGAGAAAGTAACTGGATACCTCAAGGACCATCTCCTCACTGTAAAGTGGACCTGATGAAAATGTCAGGATGACTTTTTCTGAAAGAGTCTGTGAGGAACCCGTGGGACAATGCATGAAAAGCACTTAGCAAGATGATTTGGCTCAAGGCAAATGTCCAATACCTTTAGCTTCCTTTTTCCGAGGTCCATTCTTCTTTTCATAAAAGCCTGAAAGCCACAAAGTGTTGGAGAGTGGCCGTTATCCCCTGGTGATCACAGCTGGGGGGACAAGCCCCATCACAGTCGCCAACTCCACTGACTGAGGGGAGAGTCCAGGAGCCCTGGGAGGGGAAATTTTTTTTTTTTTTTTTTGAGAAAAACACTGGATCTTTCAAAACCAGAATTACTTAACCTGAGCCTGGTGGACCAGAAGGATTGTTTCTCAGAGTTTTTTCAGAGACTTTCTGATTTTCATAGGAGATTTGACACAGAAACAGGTGTCAACTTCTAGAAACTTCTGGCATCAAGGGGAAAATGCTGCTTCTTTTTTCCTCCCAATTGTAATTCTCCCTTCCTAGGTAGCTGATTTGATGAAGATACGGTTGGGCAAATAGAACAATAACAAGCTACATGTGCTGAGATCTCCCGTGTCTTAGCTGATGTGTGACTTTGATGCAGAGCTGGTGTAGGAACCACATGGCCCACAACTCCTGCTCCCTCTCTATCCTCCAGGGGAGCCCGCCTTGATTTGGTTGTGGGTGCAAGTGATGACAGCAATAGGGAGGTGAGTTCAGCCTTCCAAGGCCTGCCTGTGGTTCTCTCTCTGAATCACTCTGACCTGGAAACCCATGAAGGCAGGGGACCTGAGTACCAAGTACCTCCTCCTGGTACTCACCCCCCCACACACAGTTCAGTTCAGTTGCTCAGTCGTGTCCGACACTGGGACCCCATGGACTGTGGCACACCAGGCCTCCCTGTCCATCACCAATTCCCAGAGCTTACTCAAACTCATGTCCATCGAGTCGGTGATGCCATCCAACCATTTCATCCTCTGTCATCCCCTTCTCCTCCTGCCTTCAATCTTTCCCAGCATCAGGGTCTTTCCCAATGAATCAGTTCTTTGCATCAGGTGGCCAGAGTATTGGAGTTTCAGCTTCAGCATCAGTCCTTCCAATGAATATTCAGGACTGATTTCCTTTAGGATGGACTGGTTGGATCTCCTTGGAGAAGACTTTCAAGAGTCTTGAGAACACCACAGTTCAAAAGCATCAATTCTTCAGCACTCAGCTTTCTTTATAGTCCAACTTTCACATCCATACATGACCACTGGAAAACTATACATACATGACTACTGGAAGACTATTGAGTCTGTGTGGGACTCCTCCTCCCATCCACAGAATTAACCAAACACAGCCTACTCTATGACCAAGGTTTACAGATTTCAACTTATTCACTGTGTCAGTGATGTAAAAGCATTGCAAAGTCAGAGAATCCAAAGTTACACATTTTAAGGATACATTCAAAGGGTACAATGGTGCAAAAATTGCACAATAACATAGCATCTTCCTACCCTAGACTCCAGGGTTTATTCAATGGCTTGGTGGGTAAAGAAGCTGCCTACAATGCAGGAGAAACCAGAGACACAGGTTTGATCCCTGGGTCAAGAAGATCCCCTCGAGGAGGAAATGGCAATCCGCTCTGGTATTCTGGCCTGAGCAGTCCCATGGACAGAGGAGCCTGGCAGGCTACAGTCTACAGGGTCTCCAAGAGTCGGGCACGACTGAGCATCTAAGCATGCATAAGTAAATACCCCAGGCTCCTAGTCCTAGAAGAAGCCATTGTTCACACTCTCTTTGGTATTCCTTCAGATATTCTCTCTCTCTATATATATATGTACTATATATGTAATAAATACATATTTTATATATATAAAATAAACTTACACTGAGCTTCTTTATATATTGGAAATATTTACAGTGTCTCACCCACTAGCTGTATGCTAGCTTTCCATCTTACATTGTGGAAAGACTTCTATCACTTCCTATTTCATTAAGAAAAAGGTTTTATCTTTCAAGATTGGATGTTAACTTTTTTAACATATATATTTTGCCACCTATGGAGAAAGCCATTTGATCATTGTTTTTTGTTCAATTGATGTCTTGAATTATATTGACCAAATACATATTTGCCTTATGTCAAATTAACCATGCATTCCCAGGAAAAAAAAAATGTGGTAGTAGTAGATTTAGGTTTTGTGATATATTGCTAGAATCCATTGCTATTATTTTATTTTAAATTACTGTATCAATATTCATTGCCTTAGTCTTTTCTGCTGCTTCATGTTGTGTTTGTTAAGTTTTATTTTCTATGTGATTCTGGTTTCAGTAAATAATTCAGATTATGTATATTTTGATGTGTTGACAAAATTTACCTCTGAAACTGACAATTCTTTTTTCATAGAAATTATGTATGCTAATGCTCTGTGGCTTTGTATTAGTTTTCTGTTGCTGCTGTAACAAATAACCGCAAATGTAGCAGCTTAAAACAGCATTCATTTATTATCGCACAGTCCTGTAGGCCAAAATTCCATGCAGGCTCAGCTTCGTCCCCTGCTTAGGGGTGTGCAAAGCAGAAATCAGGGCGTCTTCAGGCCTGGGCTCTTAAGTGGACACTCTAGAGGAGAATCTGCCTCCAGTGGCATTCAGGTTGTCAGAATGGTTCAGTTCCCATGGCTGTAGGACTGGTGCTCACATTTCCTTGCTGGCTGTCAGTCCAGGTCCACTCTGTTTCTAAGGCCACCGGCATCCCTTGTCATGTGACCTTCCATCTCTGCTCCAGCAGGGGAACCAGGAGTTCCGCTTACACTTTGAATCTCTCTGACTTTCTTTTCTACTACCAGTTGGACAAACTGCTCTGCTTTAAGGGCTCATGTGACAAGAAAAAAGTGCATCTGCATAATCTCTGTACCTTAAGATCAACTGTGCCATATCACAGAACACAGTCATGGGAGTGATATCTCACCATATTCACAGATTCCAGGGATCAGAGTGGACTATCTTTGGGAGACCATTTTAGATATTCTACTTCAATATTGTATGACCAAAGACTGATTATTAATGTTTTCCAATAAAGCATTTATTCCATCAATGGTATGGGATTCCCCATGGCTCAGATGGTAAAGAATCTGCCTGCAATGCAGGAGACCCAGGTTCAATCCCTGGGTCAGGAAGATCCCTGGAAAAGAAATGGCAACCCACTCCAGTATTCTTGCCTGGAGAATTCCATGGACATAAAAGCCTGGAAGGCTACAGTCCCTGGGGTCGCAAAGAATCAGACACGACTAAGCGACTAACACTTTCACTTCCACTTTCTTGCACTTTCCATCAATGGTATTTATGCATAGCATTAATGAAATATACTCTTATTCTAGGGTTTCCCCCATGGCTCAGAAATAAAGAGTGCACCTACAATGCAGGAGATGCAAGTTCAGACCTTGAGTGGGGAAGATACCCCAGAGGAGGGCAAGGCAACCCACGTTAGTATCTTTGCGTGGAGAATCCCATGGACACAGGAGTCTGGTGGGCTATAGTCCTTGGGGTTGCAAAGAGTCAGATATGACTAGAGCATCAGAGCACACATGCATACACTTTTATTATAAACATTGTTTTAATTCTATTTATATCTACTCTAAACTTTCAATTTCTTTGGTGATTTTTTCTATTTATGCTTCTCTGGAGTGAGTTTGCCATGCACTCCTCTAGGGGATATTCCCAACCCAGGGATCGAACCCAGGTTTCCCTCACTGCAGGCAGCTTCTCTTAATTATTTTAGTTAGAATTTATCTACCCCACTGCAAAGAACCATCTCTTGAAGTAATATATCCAGCCTACTGGGTTTCTATGTTTTACACATTAATTTCTACTTTTATCTTTATTATTTCATTATGGTTTTGTTTGTCTTAAATATGGTTTGTTTTTATACTCATTATTTAAATGGCAATTCATTTATTTTCAGCCTTTCTTATTTCATAACATAGGTATTTAAAGTTATGGCAAAATTTTTAATCCTTTCGCTACTCAGAAGTGTTGACATATAAAATTTCTACTTTTTTTTAATTTTAATAATTTTCAATTCTTAGGGTTTTTTTTTTTACTTTTTAATTATTTTAGGAGTTATTGTCTTTACTTCACTTATAATCTTTGAAGGCACTTATTAAAAAATTAAGAATCTGGAACTTCTCTAAGGGTTCAGTGGCTAAGACTTCACACTCCTAATGCAGGGGACCCAGGTTTGATCCCTGGTCAGGGAACGAGATCCCACGTGCTGCAACCAAGTGTCTGCATGCTTCAACTAAAGATCCCATGTGCTGCAACTAAGATCTGGAGCAGCCAAATAAATTTTTTAAAAAATCTTTTAAATGAAAAATCCATGCATTTGCAATTTTTCTACCTCCTCAACACTCTCCATCTCCTGATATTTATACTTAGCTATTCTACATTTCAAGGGTTGCAATATATGTTCTATTCTGTAGACATGATTATCATACTTAAATAAATTCAGTGCTCACCAGCAATCATTGCATCCTGATTTTTCCATTTTGCTGAATTTTGTTGTCATGGACTATTTCAAAGAAGGGCTCAAATATTCTGTATGTACTTATATTACCAAATAATTTCTTTGAGTTTCTTTTGTTTGATATCCATACAATTTACTCTTTGTCTTTAAATTTCAGACCATCTCTCCAGTTTTTCTTCTGTACCAGCTCTTCTTGTTGTTCTTTTCAAGTTCATATTCCATTATCACAGGAGTTTTCTTCTGTCATATCTTTGAAAATGCTTTTAGTTCCATTTCGTCTTTTCTTTTTCCCAAGAACCAGTTTTTTATACTGTGCGTTTCTTTGGTCTGTATTCTATATATAGCATTTTTCCCTATAATCTTTTAAACGTTCCCTTTTTTTCCATTTTTTTTTTCTTCAGATTTCTTCTTCATATCCCTAACTAGAATTTTAGCAACATCAGTCTCTTTTTTTTCACTGATTCCAATTTGGCATTTATTTCTGAACTTTTTCTGGTTTTTCTCTTCCATTTATTTCTTAACCTCCCTCAGTTGACTTGTCTCTAGCTTCTGTGTCTTATCATCTGCTTTGGGGTTTTTACAGCTCATTAATGTGTACTTATTTCAGGGTAACCATACTGTGTTCTGTTTGCTAACCCAGAGAACTGCTTGTCCATGAATATCTGCTGTCTCAGGGCATAATTCTTCAGTTGTGTAATTTGGATCTACATGTGGCTTCAGTTCAGCTGCACAAAATGAAGCAGATCAAAGGCTAATAGAATATTGCCAAGAGAATGCTCTGGTCATAGCAAACGCCCTCTTCCAATAGCACAAGAGAAGACTCTAGACACGGACATCACCAGATGGTCAACACTGAAATCAGATTGATTATATTCTTTGTAGCCAAAGATGGAGAAGCTCTATACAGTCAGCAAAAACAAGACCGGGAGCTGACTGTGGCTCAGATCATGAAGTTTCTATTGCCAAATTCAGACCTAAATTGAAGTAGGGAAAACTGCTAGACCATTTAGGCATGACCTAAATCAAATCCCTTACAATTATACAATGGAAGTGGCATTTGGCTTAGTAAGTTCTTTTTATTTTGCAGTATCATTTTATTTTGCAGTTCTACTTCTGAGATTCATGTAGATTTTTTTTTCTTTTTTTGGTTGCTACTCATCTTTAAATGAGTTCTTTTGAAGCCAGTTATTTGCTCAAGAATAGCATGGGAGATGGGCCGGGAGAGCAAACTGGAAGAGAACTGGAGAACATTGTCCCACCCAGCAGGAGTTTTCCCTGGTTTACTGAGAGGCAAGTGTTTACCAGGTCCTTCTGCTGGTGACAATGTTTACATCTTTTTCTGTTGACGGAGATCCACGTCTACAGAGATGCTCACCTCCAACTGGCTTTCCTACAACATGACACTCAGACGATCATCTTGCACACACGCTGGGTCTGCATGAGTTCTGCTTCGGCTCTGCCTTAACCAGAGTTCTGCAATGTCACAACCTGCTCAGGGACACCCCACCAGAACCCAGGGTTCCAAGTGGTTTCATCACTCGGTCCTGCAGATCTTGGTTTCCTGCCTAACATCTGCAGAGCTTGTTCCCTTGCTTGGCACCCACGCTGCATCCTCCTGCTGCTAAATTAGCAGGCTCACAGGTGTGTATCCTCTAGAAGCAATGTTTGCATCCTGGCAAAAAAGAGAGACTTCTCACTGGAAACCCACTCATTTTACAATAAGCCAAGACAACACTTCCAAAAATGTTTCTTTGAAGCCCAGAATTAACAGGTGGGGCTCCGAATACAGAAACATAAAATAGCATCTGAGTCTTTGCCGATGTTTATCGTTGAATATATATTGAGTAGGAGTATTAGCATTTTATGTTCTTCCTGAGGTTTTCCACTGCTTTTATTTTCTGTGAGTCAAGAAAATCAGGCCATACTTCGTAATAGAAAAAAAAAAAAAAATCTGCCGTCTACATGTCTCCCTGGGCATTTACACCCTGATCGGACAACTCAGCTGTGATGACAATATGTCTGATTTCAACCTTCCTGGTGTTAATTGGGAAACTTTGCTGACACATAGCATAATAAAGGTGGAAGTGATGGATGCAGTAAATGATTACATGTCAGAGGCATTATCGGGAGTGCTTAATGTCTAGATCCATTTCCAGCTAATGACCAAGATGGTATTAGGAAATCAGTGAGAGCTAGACACTAGGGTCAGGCCACTCTATACTGATGAAACTGATGTAGTGTGGAAATAAAAGTAATAGCTATTGGCAAAAATTAAACTGTGTGACTCCAGCAGGCAGGAAGGAAGCTGGGGGAGCACACACAATTCAGGGGAGCTCAGATCCTGTGAACAACTTTCATCCACAGAAACAGAACAGAGAAGTGCTGGCTTCCTTGAGAGGCCATGATTTGTTTACACAAGTAGCAATACAAACACAGTTGCATGAAAGTGAAAGGCTGATAGTAGAAAAGCTTTTGCAAGAAATCACATAAATATGGTGCAACCTGAGGAAACGGTCATCTGCACTCTGGAATAGGATTGGGCTTCTGGAGTAATAGGGAATCCGCTTTGATTAGGGACCGTGGTTGCTGCAGACTGGATTCCTGACCCTACTCCTTCACTCCTGTGAGAGGGCTATATAGTGATACAAACACAGGCATGGCCGTGTTACTTTGCAGGCCCTCCCACTGCTGGAAGAATATTCTTCCCCTGCCCATTGTTTGGGTCTTGACTATATGACTGGTTCCGGTCAATGGATGTCAGTGGATGTGACCTGAGCCCAGGACTTAACCCAGGCCTCAACTGCTGGCACTGCTGACCGCGATTCCTTCCCCAGGCACCTCCCCGGTGGCAGTGCAGGCCTTTGCCCCTCCATCTTGCTGCTTCCAGTCAGTCCTGCTCACTGCTGCCCAGGTGGAATTTCTGGAGCACCAAACCCCTGCTCTAAGTACCTGCTGGCCTTGGACCCTTAAAATGCCAACAGACTCCAGAGCTGTTGTTTTGGCCCTGACACATCACCCGTTCTTTGCCTCCTCAGCCCCCGGCCAGCGCTGGAGAGAAAATGGAGAGAGTAAGTCCTGGTTCCAGCCTTAAATGTCACTGGGGAGAGAGCAGAGACACACCTGAGACAGCCTCAGCTTTAAAATGTGTCACTCTCTTCTGGCTTAAAGAGAAGTGAGATCTCAAATGTCGCATCTCTGCCCAGACTGCAGTCCTCGTCCCACCCCCGTTAGGTCCCGGGTAGGGTTCCTTTTGCCTCCCAAGTCTCCCTGACAAGCCGCTTCCAGCCGGGGTTTGGCATACAGTTTCATCCCAGGAACAATGAGATGGCGAGCCTCCCAACCTCCGATTCCTCTTTATGCTGCTACCAAGGTTTCCACCTGCACTTGTGGTGCAGACATGGGCTGGGTCAGGGTCTTCATCTTGCACCCCTGACCGTTGAACCAGCCGCTAAACACCATTCTGCAGGCTGCTCGCCCCTGCGCACACCTCAGGCATCACGGAGGGATCACAGGAAGAAACCAGTGCCCGGGGCCACCAGGATTAGTGAACAGACAGACGGTCTCCTGTCTGGAAACCCTGACAATGTGCTCGGGCTCAGCTGTGTGTGTGGGTGGAAGGGTGGAGAGGGGTGGAGTGTTCTGGACTCGGCTAAGTCCACTCTGGACCCCCACCCAGCCTTCGGGGTGCTACCAGCCAAGGCCTGCGAAGATGCTGGGAGCACAGCACGCCTTAAGCAGCTGTGATCACTGAGTCTGCGCAGGGAAATGGAGCGGCCCTCTGAACATACCAATCAGGAGAGGTGCTGCCGGTGGGACTCACACGCCGCTTCAATCAGACAAGATTAATTTTCAAGAGGCAAAGACCACTAGGGAAGAAAGGACACGTCCCAGGGGTGGTGGATATCAGAAGAGTAGAGATCCATTACAGACACAAATCCTCACCAGTGCCAGGACTGCTTCCAGGAGCCCCAGTCTAGACTCTCAGGCCCAGAGCCGGAGAGGGGTGGATCTAAACTCTAACGGGCAGAGTCGGCTGGCTAAGGGGGAACCACACCCAGAGATGATCCAGATGTGCACCGCATGAGTAAATTCAGGCCCAGCCCCTTCCTTCCTCTCATCATTAAAAAAAATATATTAAAAATTAAATCCCCTCTGCTCTAGAGAACAGGAGATGGTGCACATCCTTCTATCGCCCAGAAGGGCACGGTGGGCTTGGGAATGTCCTTGAATCTCTGAAGTGGGCTTAAGACTCTGTCAGTGATGTGTGTATTGTATGACTGATGTGTACCACATCAGCTATCTGGGTTCTTCAGGGGAGACGCTGAGAGACTGCTACCTGTAGAGGCTCCTGCCTGGGAAATGAGCCTGGAGGACACAGCCAGGAGGTGAATATGGAGAAATGTCAGCTCATTACATAGAGCAGACACTTCTAACCTATTCAGAAGCCAAAGGGAGGCTTTCCCACAACCCGGGAGGGAAGCTCTGGCGAGGCATGAGCAGGGAATCCAATGAGGGTTCAAAGGCTGTCACAGAAGTCATCTAGGGCAATTCACCCAGAGGAGGCTGATGGGGAGTGTAGGGGGGTGGGCAGAGGGCAAAGTCATCAGGGTCCTGCTGGACAGGGAAAGTGCCTCCATGAAGAATTTGGGGGCAGTGAGCCACGGTGGGACGGGCAAGAGCCCAAAGAGGGACTGGAACGAAGCCAGAACCTTTAGGATCTTGAGAAAGCAAAGAATCTGAGATGGCTAGTCCTTAGAAGACGAGGCAGAACACATAAGGACTCTTGCCATCAGGGTCCTAAAAAGGCAGTCCACACGGGACTTTTCAGGCAGTGAAACTAACCTGTGTTCAGTTAATTCACTAGAGCAGCTCACAGAACTCAAGTAAACCGTTTGCTGATAGATGACCTGTTTATAACTAAAGGATGTAATTCAGGACTTGCCAGAGAAAGGAGATGCTCAGAGTAGGGGAGGGCTGTGGAGCTATGCTGCTCTCCTGAGAGGCAGCTCTCCCAGGACTTCCACGTGTTCGCCAGCCTGGAGACCTGAACTCCGGGGTGTTCGTGACAGCTTCCTCGCGGGGCCATGACTGATCCTCTAATCAGTATCCAGGCCCTTCCTCTTCTTGAAGATAGGAAGGGGAATGAGAGTTCCAAGCTGCTAACCATGGCTTGGTCTTTCTGGTGACCAACCTGCATTCTGAAACCATCGATCAAGTCACTGCATTAGAACTAAGTCACTCCCACCACCCAGGAAACCCGCCCAGGGAACCCAGGAGCTCCACATTGGAGCTGGAGTCAAAGACCAAATATTAGAGCAAAAGATGCTCCTAGTGCCCTGATTACTAAGGAAGGGACAAAGGCTTTAGGGACCCTTGGCAGGAGCAGGGAGTAGAGACCCATGCATGCATTTGCTATTATTTCACTGAGACAGGTGATCAGGGAAATCCTTTGTGATGGTCCCTTGACCTGTTGCTGGCTTTGAAGAGTGAGGAAGAGGCCACACACTAACGAAAGCAGGCACCTCTAGAAGCTGAGAAAGATCAAAGAAATGGAATTTCCTCTAGAGCGTCCAGGAGGAACCAGCCTTGCCCACACCTGAAGTTCATTTCAGTGAAACTTCTATCACACGTCTAATCTACTGGACCATTAGCTAATACATTCATGTTGGTTTAAGCCAATAAGTTTGCAGTAACTTGTTCCTTCCACCCGAGAAAACTAATCTGTAAAGAAATAACACTGATTCAACCAGTGTTGGTGGAGCACTGTCCACGCGCCACGTACTGTACTTGGGTGTTTTCCTGTTCTATCCTGATAACCATTGTAGAAGGAGAGCACCTTATTTACTCCACTTTAGAGGTGAAGCGACTGAGTAATAAGATTACTGCTTCAAATATAAAAGGTGTCGGGACATGAGTTGGAAGGTGGGCATGTGGAGTCCAGCTGCTTTCCAGTAAGGGTTTGCAGTTAGAAAAGGAAGGAGGTGGGAAGGCCCACAGACCACCCCGGAGGCTCTGATGCCTCTAAGCAAAGCCCCTAATGCATGGGGGAAGAAGCCAGAATGGGCCACATGTGCCCAGCATCCCTCCAGCTAGAGGTCTCAGACCCTGGACCTTGGCTCCCAAGGCTCTCTCAGCATGTTTCTTCTCTGATTGTCTGACTCTCTGGAAGGCCAACTGACATTCCATCTACACCTCCTGGCTCAGCGGAAGTTCACCAGCGTGCGGTGGTGACGTCAGCATGCTGGGGCTCCAGACCTCCTCTGCCTGCCTGGGTGACCATCACCAGCGTGCGTGCGGTAACTGTCCGAGCAGCCAGCGGAGGTGCGTGAAGCCCAGGCCACACCCTTCCAGAAAGCTTTGCATCAGCTGATGCAGTGATGCATGCTGATGGGGCAACATTCTGTCCTTTTGATGAAGTTACTCCACTGATTAAACTGCCAAAGAGAGTGAGACAGTTTGAAGTTTGTTTGTTTGTTATGACTTCTGCTCAGTCGTGTCCAACTCTTTTGAGACTCCACGGACTGTAGCCCCCCAGGCTTCTCTGTCCATGGGATTCTCCAGGCAAGAATTCTGGAATGGGTTACCATTTTCTTTCCCCAGGGGATCTTACCAACCCAGGGATCAAACCCACGTCTCCTGTGTCCCCTGCCTTGGCAGGCAGATTCTTTACCACTGAGCCACTAGGGAAGCCCTGAAATTGAATTATTTTGAACCTCATTTTTTTTCCTCTGAAATTCTGAAAACAGTGAAATTGGAAAAATAGAACCCTGGTAATTAAAATTCCTAATAGAGCCCACCTAGATGTCCCTTCCTTGTGAAGGCTGGACTGCTCTAGAGAATTACTGGTTACCTAAAACTAATAGCGGGAAGGCAGATTCACCTCTAGATGAGAATGAGTGACCTTTAGAGATATATCAGTGCACCGCCTTTTGTTGGATAATGGGGAAGAGGAGCCCCCGTTTTGTCTTTGCAGGATGTTAAGTTACCACCTTGGGGAAGAGGAGCCAGGAGAGGGGGCGGGGAGAGGAAGGGAGAGTGACAGGGAGTGCAGGGAGATGCTCACGAGACGCCTGGGAATAAGCTGAGCTGAAAACGGGGAAAGGGCACCATCTGACTTACCTGAGAGAACACGGCCTTGCATTTAAACGACAATCTATACAGCCCATTGCAACAGATACTAATTATGAGTCCACTGTGCGCCAGCAAGGAAAAACAGGGGAGTCCCCCCCCCGAAGGAGCCCATACCTTGCTGGAGACAGAAGGTGAGCCATCTACAAGCAGAAGCGGAGCATCAGTAACCCCATTGCCGTAATTTCTTGTATCAAGAGGTTAAAAGGGAAAACCATATGGCCATCTGTATGGATGCCACAAAGGCCTTTACCAAGATTGCACACCAGCTTCTGAGAAACATCCTCAGTCCCTGGGGAGTAAAAATAAATTCTCAAAAATTAAGAGCATCTATTAGAAACATCAGGCAGGCACCATCCTTAATAATCAGTCATCAGACATTCCCATTAGACTCAGAGTGGCAAGCTGCCAGAGATGGGCACACATCTGCCTGCCCATGTGTGAGGCCCGCCTTGGCAGTGTTGCTTTTCCACTCATCCCGTAAGTGGCGCTGGGTCTGCCTCGATCGCTTGAATGTGAGCTGGCCTTGTGACACAGTTGAACTGTGGCACACGGAAAGAGTGACGTCGTGTGAGTCCAAGCCGAGGACCCTGGAGGACTTGGGTTCCTGTCCGTGCACCTGGGGAGCATGCTCTGAGAACAGCCCGGGGGGGCGTCTAGCCTCACCCGCAGGAGATGGAAGACCGTGTGGAGCCGACAAGGACGGTCCCAGCTGACAGCCAGAACCGACTGGCAAACTTGTGAGCGAGGCCGTCTTGGGCCACTCTGCCCTGGTCAAGCTGCAGACGACCACCGCGGAACGAGGAATCCGGGTGAGACCAGTGAAGGACAGACGAGCCCAGACCAGATGGCTAACCTACCAAGTGATGAACAAATGAAGTGGTGGCTATTCTGTTTTTCTTTTGCAATGAATTTTTATTGTAGTAGAGTTGCTTTGCAATGTTGTGTTAGTTCCTGCCGGACAACAAAGCGAATCAGGTGTATGATACATACATATATGTGTGTGTATCCCCTCTGTTTGGCATGTTCTTCTCATCTAGGCGACCGCAGAGCACGGAGGGTCCCTGAGCTGTACCGTGGGGTCTCATCAGGTACCTGTTTTATGCATAGTATCCATGGTGTGTGTACACACGCCAACCCCAGTCTCCCAGTTCATCCTGCCACCTCCCTTCACCCTTGCTGTCCGGGTGCCTGTTCCTTATGTAACAAGTGGCTGTTGCAAGCCACTCATTGCGGGGTGATTTGTTATATGTATTGGTTTGTTAGGGCTGCGGGAACTAAGTGCCCAACCTGAGTGGCTTCACCATAAAGAGCAGAAAGCATTCTCTCACTGTTCTGGAGGCCAGAAGTCTGGACTCAAGGTGCCGACAGTTCCGAGGACCAGGAGGGAAGGGTTTGTTCAGTGTGTCTCCCTGGCCTGGTGATGGCCATCCTCAGTGTCCACACGGCATTTGCCCCGTGTGACCCGTCTCCCCCTTTTTATAAGGACACTGGTCATACCGGATTAGTGTCCACCCTTATGACCTCATTCTGATTTGATTACTTCTGTAAGGACTCTGGGTTTCCCGGGTGGTGCTAGTGGTAAAGAACCCACCTGCCAATGCAGGTAACATAGAAGACACAGGTTCAATCCCTGGGTCGGGAAGATTCCCTGGAGGAGATATAACAACCCACTCCAGTATTTTTGCCTGGAGAATCCCATGGACAGGGGAGCCTGGCGGGCTACAGTCCGCGGGGTTGCAAGAGTCAGACACGGCTTAGTGACTAGGGCACGACTTAGCAACCAAACCGTGTGTAAAATGGACAGTGAGCGGGAAGTTGTTACAGCGCAGGGAGCTCGGATCAGTGCTCTGTAATGAAGTAGAAGCGTGGAGTGGGCACGTGGAAGGGAGGCTTAAGGGGGAGGGTTAGGGTTAGGGCGTATGTATTACCTATGGCTGATTCACATTGTCGCATAGCAGAAAGTAACACAGCACTGTAAAGCAGTTATCCTCCAAGAAAAGAACAAAACACTCTCTCTTCAAATAAGGTCAGATTCTGACATGCTGGTGGCTATATAAATTGGGGTTGGGGGGCAAATAATTCAAGCCCTAACATTATGTGGCAATTTGTGACTTATGTAGTAAGGAACAAGAATATTGCTATCACTCAACTTTTGTCCTGAAAGTTTAACTAATGTAATAAGGAAAGAGAAAGAAGCCACACGTTTAAATATTGAAAGGAAAAGACAAGATTGTCGTTTCTGGAAGATTATCTTACCATCTAACTGAACACTATTGGAACTAAAAAGAGCATTTCCTAAGATTCGTATTTTAAAATATGTTTCAAAACCCTTTCCTTTACATCAGTAATAACCAGTTTGAATATATAATTTTAAAGACTATATTTATAAAGAGATGTAAATAAATGTTCAGATCAGCTTTATTAATAATAGCCCCCAAATAGAAAAAAACCCAAACATCCATCAGTAGTCAAATGTCTAAACAGCAGCGTATTCATGCAGAAATGATTATTCTATGAGGATTATTATTATCCATACTTTTGATGGTTATACATATGTGGTATACATATTTTTACATAAAAATGTATTGAAAGCATAAAACTCATCAGCTTAATATGGATGCATTCATTTTATTGTATGTAAATTATGCCTCAATGACGTAACTTTCAAAAATTCTAATTTTATTAAAGGGATAAATCTGAAAATATTAGAAGACATTAAACGCCAAAAGAAAATTTAGAAGAATATTTTATAACCATATGATAAAAAAATTAATTATCATGACCGCAAAGAAAAAGCCACAAATTAAAATTTTATGTTATATAAAACATTTCCAATGATTTGTATATCAAAAGGCATCATCAAAAAAGCTTGAAAATGAGCCACAAGCTTGGAAAATTGCAACATGATCGGCAAACAGTGGAGCCTCATGAAAAACCCTGGTTTAGGGTGTGAAGTAAGAAAAGAAAAAACCATTGGAACTATTGGAAATTAGGAGACACAGGAATGGAGCAGATGGGGATATTGGATCCAAGTGAGTCTTCCAGGAAGGAAAACAGGAGGGGCTGGCAGATAGGTCCTGCCTGGGGTGTCCACCCCGGGTTGGGGGGAGCAGTAGGGACACTGCCTCCTGATGTGTCTAGCTTGATGCGTGGTGACCTGTCTTAGCAGCTAAGGTGATAAATCAGTAACCTACCTCCTTCCCTCTCGGTGTAAGAGTGAGGACTTGTTACGAGCCGCATCTTCTACCCCAGCCGTTCCCAAACCTTTTGGTCTCAGAAACTCTTGACATGCTAAAAAACTACTGAGGATCCCCAACAGGATATAGATTATATCTGTCCATATTTACTCTAGTGAAATTAGAACTAAGAATGCTTCCACATGCTGTGACATCCCTGGCAGTCCAAGTGGTTAAGAATTTGAGCTTCCAAGGCCGGGGACAAGGGTTCAGTCCTTTATCAGGGAACTAAGACCCCACATGCTGCTTGAGTGGTGTGGTCAAATAAAACAAAAATAATAAAATAAAAAATAAAAGGCAATTATAAAATAGAATGCTTCTAAATGTTTATTAATGCATTTTAGAAGAAGAGTAAGGCCATTATGTGTTAACATAAATCATTTTATAAAAATTAGCTATATTTTTCAAAAGAAAATATGTGATGAGAGGAGTAGCATTCTGCATATCTCTTCAATTCTGGCTTACTAGAAGACAGTTAAACTGTATCATCTGTTTCTATGTGCAATGTGTTGTGATATGTTGCTTTAGTTAAAGTATATGAAGCTAATAAGACCTCACACAGATGAGCAGTTGGAAAAGAGAGCAATGTTCTAATAGCTTCTCAGGTCACTGTGGATGTTCTTTTTGCATGCTATACCAAAACTCACCAAGTTACAGGTTCTAAATGTTTAGTTGCCACGTGGAACCCAAAACCCCATCAATCAACTGCTTCTGCTTCAGTCTATTACATGCCATTGATCCATCTTGTATTTGGAATGGATTTTTTTTTTCTCTCACAAAACTTTGTCCCATTGTGCATCGGCCATTTGGAAAAATTTTGGTTCACTGAGTTTGCAGGTCTTCTGAAGGCTGACACATTTCATTATACAATATTAAAAAGAAAAATCATGCTTGTTAAAATCAGCACCCATCCCCTAAGTAAAGTTCTGAAGCACCAGGAAGCTGTCAAGCTCCTGGTGGCTGATACAAGGGTTCCAAAATTCCAATTTTCACTTGAAAGCTCGAATTTTATCACCAGCAGAAAAATACTGTCAGTTGCTTTCCTTGAAGTGACAGGCTCTCTTCGTTTCTTTTTGAGAAAATGTCTCGTGAATACCCCAGTCTGAAGAGCCCCGGCGTGTCTGTCAGTCATTCTTTGAAGGCAAAATGGTGTGCCCAGGAAGAAGCGGCCTGTTCAGCTCTGAACAGAAACGATGGCACGAAGAAATGAAATGAAGTCTTTTCCTTGAGACAATGCTCATTCCGGGGTGGACAGCGGAAATGGTTTATACACATGGCCCAGGGTGGGAAAGAGATGTGTGCACGAGGGTCAAGATTAATAAAATTAATAGTTTTTGCTGCTTCATTAAGAGCACTTTGAAGTGAACTTGCTCAGTCGCTAAGTCGTGTCCGACTCTTTGCAACCCCATGGACCGTAGCGCACCAGGCCTCCCTGTCCAATAGTTTTTGCTGCTTCATTAAGAGCATTCTGAAGCGAACTTGTTATTGTTCAGTCGCTAAGTCGTGTCCAACTCTTGGCGACCTCCTGGACTGCAGCACGCCAGATGCCCCTGTCTTTCACTATCTCCCAGAGTCTGCTCATATTCATGTCCAATGAGTCGGTGATGCTATCCCACTATCTCTTCCTCCGCCATCCCCTTCTCTTTTGCCTTCCATCTTTCCCAACATCTTTTCCAGGGGGTCAGCTCTTTGCATGAGTTGGCCAAAGTACTGGAGCTTCAGTTTCGGCTTTTTAAATTGTTAAGGACATGAATTGGCCATGAGGGCAGTTTGCTGCCACTGCTTTGATTACTGCTAAGTCATCGGCTACTTTACTTACCATGGTTTTGCACTCTAGCTGCAAATGTCAACACAGAGAAATGGCATCTTAGTATAATTATGAAAAGAGTTTTGACTTCACAGGCTCCCTGTAAGAGTCCCAGACACCTTTAGGGTCTACATTTTAAACACATTTTACTATGACACGCCAAAGAAATAATGAGAAGCTTGTTTGCAGATGTATAGTCAAGCAATTCCACTCCTGGATTCTTATCTGGAAACAAAAAATGAAAACACTAATTCCAAAAGACACCTGCACCCCAGTGTTCATAGCAGTGTTATTTACAGTTGTCAAGGTATGGAGGCAACCGAAGTGTCTATCAGCCGATGAATAGACAGAAAAGATCGGAGATATATATATATAAGCTACTCAGCTTAAAAAAATGAAATTTGACAATTACAACAACATGGATGAACTTGGAGGATATTATGCTTGGTGAAATAAGTCAGACAGAAAAAAGACAAATACCATATGGCATCATGAATGTACGTAATCTGAAAAACAAGCTAGTGAATATAATGAAAAGAAACAGACGGACAGATGTAGAAAGCAAACTAGCAGTTACCAGAGGGTAGAGGAAAGGGAGAGGGGCAAAATAGGGTAGTAGATCAAGAAGTATCTTGTAAAACTACTATGTATAAAATAAATGTTACAGTGATATATTAAGCAACATAAGGAATATAGCCAATGTGTTATAGTAACTATAATAAATGGCCTATAACCTTCAAAAATTGTGAGCTACTATGTTGCGTGAGTGAGTGAAAGTCGCTCAGTTGTGTCCGACTCTTTGCAGCCCCATAGACTATAGAGTCCATGGAATTCTCCAGGCCAGAATACTGGAGTGGGCAGCCTTTCCCTTCTCCAGGGGATCTTCCCAACCCAGGGATCGAACCCTCGTCTCCTGCATTGCAGGTGGATTCTTTACCAGCTGAGCCACCAGGGAAGCCCAACTATGCTGCATACGTATATAAAATTGCACATCTAACAACAATATTTTTTAAAAAGATGGTCAGGGATGGTCAGGGATGTCAGTTTCAACTTTGCTTGAAACTGTGAGGAATTGAAAATAATCTGAATGCCCTTAGGTGAACAGTGTTTAACTAAATGTTGGTACATCTAAGCAATAAAAAAAAGCAAGTTGGATGCCAGGGGAATCAGACAAAAGCAGAGATCTGTACCCTGGACTTTTGTTGGGAAGGGCATCCAGGAACATCTCTAAGGACAGAGAGGAAGTGGGGTTGAGCTGATGCCATTAAGAAAAAGGCCTCAGCTCATCACACCTTTCAGTGGTACCCAAAGGGCAAGGGTAGCATGCCTCTGCACCTTCCCATCAGGCAGCTGTGGAAGTGGCTGGAACACAGATGCTCCCTCCCTCCGTGTCAGCATCTCTCAGGCTTGCTGTGAGCCAGCAGCAGAGCACGCTGTCTCTCTCTGTCTCTCTGTCCGTCTCTCTGCCTCTGGGACAAAGAGTGCCCTCTTGCTGGACTACTGAATCCACTGCAAGCTACTGAGATGAGGCAATCCTGTAACTTTTGATGTGAAAAGATGTTTTCAAGTGGAATAGAAGTTTGTAGCATAAGTCCACATTCTGTACTAAAAAGCAAGGTCTCAAGAGTTTGTTATAGAAAGGCCTTGAAGGATGAACCACAAACCGTTCATGTAATTACCTCTGGTGGTAGCATGTAAGAGGAACGTCTTTTTTAAAAACTCCTGGATTCTTCTAAAATTTTAATTACATCTATACTGTTTTTTTAGATCCAGGTGGTACTAGCGATAAAGAATACATCTGCCAAAGCTGGAGACATAGGAGATGCGGGTTCAACTCCTGGGTTGGGAAGCTCCCCTGGAGGAGGAAATGGCAACCCACTCCAGTGTTCTTGCCTGGGAAATTCCATGGACAGAGGAGACTGGAGGACTACAGTCCATGGGATCGCAAAGAGTCGGACATGATGGAAGCAACTTAGCAAAAAAAAAAAAAAAAAAATAGTACTTTTATAACCATAAAGATATTTCCAGTTGAAGCAAAAGCGTCATGAAAGAAGTGGCCCCTTAGCCACAGAAGCGGGAACACAGGTGAAACCCCGCACAGGGTCTGTCTAACCTAGATTCCTCCCAGGTAAGCAGACCTCACCTAGAGAGGCAGAGGGGCTCATCCGTACTGTGCATAAAGCAGCTGAGTGAAACCAGATCTGAAAGAGACACGTGCACCCCAATGTTCATCACAGCACTGTTTATAATAGCCAGGACATGGAAGCAACCTAGATGCCCATCAGCAGACGAATGGATAAGGAAGCTGTGGTACATATACACAATGGAATATTACTCAGCCATTAAAAAGAATTCATTTGAATCAGTTCTAATGAGATGGATGAAACTGGAGCCCATTATACAGAGTGAAGTAAGCCAGAAAGATAAAGACCAATACAGTATGCTAACGCATATATATGGAATTTAGAAAGATGTACAGAACAGAATTTTGGACTCTGTGGGAGAAGGCAAGGGTGGGATGTTTCGAGAGAACAGCATCGAAACATGTATATTATCTAGGGTGAAACAGATCACCAGCCCAGGCTGGATGCATGAGACAAGTGCTCGGGCCTGGTGCACTGGGAAGATCCAGAGGATTCGGGTGGAGAGGGAGGTGGGAGGGGGGATCGGGATGGGGAATACATGTAAATCCATGGCTGATTCATGTCAATGTATGACAAAAACCACTACAATATTGTAAAGTAATTAGCCTCCAACTAATAAAACTAAATGAAAAAAAATAATAAAGCAGCTGAGTCCCCTGGATCTAGACTCCTGCCCTCCTGAGTCCCTGTTCAGGTCCCTAAAGTGACAGAAGCAAGTTGCTGAGGGGGACATGGCAGAAGTGCCTTGTGGAGCCCCGGCGCTCTCAGAACTGCGGGAGATGGTGGGAAGGGCCTTCTGAGCAGGAGGAGGCGCCCAAGCAGAGGCTCAGGGGCAGTGAACAGGGAGAAGATCCTGAGGTTAAGAAGGGCAGCCGCTAGGCCTGCCGATGAATGAGAAGCAGGCCGTCAGGCTGGCCTGGTGGCCTGGGCAAAACTTCGGCTCCTCCAGCACTCATTGCAGGGAACTGCCCAAGCAGCAAGGCTGAGGGGCCCTGGGAAGCGTTTCTGTGGGCCAGCCTCTGATTCTGGGAAAGGATGCGTGCTCCAGGAAAAGGAATCTGGCAGCTCCACGGTGCAAAGAGACGAGAAAAGCAGAAAATACCAGCATGGAAAACTGTGCTGTGAAATTGCCATTTCCTCCTCCAGGGGAATCTTCCCAACCTAGGGGTTGAACCCGCATCTCCTGTGTCTCCTGCACTGGCCAAGTGTCTTCTTTACCTCTGCAAAGTGGACACGTTAGTTGCTTGACTTGGAGAAAAACAGAGCCCTTAGAAATGAGGGCTCTTGGAACTGTTTAAGTGACCTTGCGGTGCCCCTCCATGTCTGATCCCGGCCGTGGCGCTGAGGGCCATCACCAGAAAGCATCATCAGTCAGTGGGCGGCCTCATTCTTCCTGCTCCGGTTTCCTGAGGGTCTCCTCCATGCCGGCAGGTGTTTGTGTTCGAAATGCACTGAAGCTTCCCATTGCAAGCATGTCTAACCTGCCCACGGAGGTGATCCCAGAAATTTCAAGTCATGTTTGAGGAGACGGAAAAGCGCAGTCAGGAACTTTGAGAAGCTGCCATAATTGTGTTATTTAATCCTAGCAACACAGAGGAGTCACCTTTGTAAAATTACCTCTCCAAGAGATTCCTGCCAGGAAGTTTAGGACTTAAGTTGATGATTCAGTGAGAACAAGCACAGTGGTGTAGATGGAGAAGGGTGGGCGCCACGGCCTTGGGGGACACACATGGCCTGGCTCAGGATGAAGACAGATCAGCAGGGCACCTGGGGGGTCCGGGCCAAGCCGGGGGCCCTGGACACGGAGGCAGAGGTTCTGCTGAAGGTGTGAGTCCGCGCTGCTCCAGGAGGAGGCCCAGGGCCAGCTCCCAGGCCACCTTCTGCTGGTGGTGCCAACCACAGGACGTCGCATCTTCTGTCACTGGCTGGCGAGCCCTTTCAGGTCCAGGACTCTGCATAGGACCCCACTCTGGACTGGGCCAGGCGGCAGGGACTGAGAACAACCTCCATCCTTCAGGAACTCAGAGGGACTGATCCAGAAGCCACACGTGGAGGAAGCTCCAGCCCGGGTCAGGTGCTGTATGATGGGGAAAGCAGAGAAGGACAAGGAAGGCTGGTGCTGACAACTGGCCTGCTGGAAGCCTTGGCATTTCTGCTGATGAAGGTGGTTTTAAGGGAAGGGAAGTGTTGCCATGAGGCTTTCTGAAATATGAGATGCTTTTCCTGTTTTTGAGCATGATATTGTTTGAACGCCACTCTCTAGGAGTGTGTGAGCCTACATTTAGACAGCCCCTCTGCCCTCGTTTACCCTGGAGATGATCTCCCCTGAGCTTCAGAGGTGGCTAAAAGAATGTTGCCATTTACAATGTCACCCCACAGTCTAGATCAAAATCCTGCCATGACTCTGTGTTTAAACGCTTTCAAAGCCAAAGGAGTTGAGAAATACTCTTAGAAAAACATGAGGGAGCCCTGCTTTCGAAGCAGCTCTCCGAAGAGAGGGCTGGGAATTGCAGAGACTGACTCTACTAGAACCCAGGAGGTGGCCCACTAGAGTCCAGGCGAGGCCTCTTGGAGCCCAGGAGAGGCGGGACTCCATGGGTGGGCTGGCACCCCGTGAGTCTGGAGGACTTGGTTTCCCTGTCTCCAGAGAGAGAGAGAGAGAAGGCCATTTAAGGGGGACATTGGCAAATGGGGAGTCTGCAGAGGGGGCAGAGAGGATGAGGGAGTCTGATCACCATGGAGATGGGAAATGATGGGAAAAGTGAAGTCGCTCAGTCGTGTCCAACTGTTTGCAACCCCATGCACTGTAGCCCACCAGGCTCCTCCATCCATGGAATTTTCCAGGCAAGAATACTGGAGTGGGTTGCTATTTCCTTCTCCAGGGGATCTTCCCAGCCCAGGGATCAAACCCAGGTCTCCCGCATTGCAGGCAGATACTTTACCATCTGAGCATAAACGATGGGGAAGCGGGGAGGTTTAACCTGGAGCGGAACCTGTGGGAGCTGGAAGCCTAGAGGTTTCCCACCAGCAGGAGTTGCCTCTCTGTCTGCACCTCCGGAGAGCAGAGGGAGGACCAGTAGTGAAAAGTCATGTGGCATCGTGTGGACTTGGGCTTGGACATCGTGAGGGGACATTTCTGGGTGGATCATGGCAGACCAAGCAGAGAATTCATTTCTCAGCAATCACAAGTGCCCCAGCTCTTCCTTATCACTTGTCCTTTCCCACATCTCCCCCTGGAGACAGTGGCACAGCATCACCACTTGTCCTCAAGCAGGGGACACAGTGGTGACCACTGGAGACACAGGTCCTGTCCTCACGAAGCAAATGGTCTAGTCTAGAGCAGGGCTCAGCAAATGACAGCCCTCAGCAGGTCAAGTTCAGCCCACTACCTGCTTTGTGAAATGTTTTGTTGACACCCAGCCATACTCTTTTATTTCAGCAAGATCTGGGATTGCTTTCAGGCTGGTAGCAGAGTTGAGTCCTTGAAGCTACAATGGAGACCGTATGGTCCACAAAGCCTACAATACTGACGTTAACGAAAAGTTTGCCAATCCCAACTCCAGATGAGTAAATGGGCTGTTACAGTTTAGTGTGTAGGCTGGAGAAGACTCTTGAGAGTCCCTTGGACAGCAAGGAGATCAAACCAGACAGTCCTAAAGGAAATCAAACCTGAATATTCACTGGAAGGACTGATGCTGAAGCTGAAGCTCTAATACTTTGGCCACCTGATGTGAAAAGCTGACTCGTTGGAAAAGACCCTGATGCTGGGGCAGGAGGAGAAGGGGGCGACAGAGGATGAGAGGGTGAGATAATATCACCGACTCAGTGGACATGAGTCTGAGCAAACTCTGGGAGACAGTGAAGGATGGAGAAGCCTGGAGCGCCGCAGTCCATGGGGTCACAGAGTCGGACACAGCTTAGTGACTAAACAACAGTGACAATAGTAAACGTACCACCTCTCAGGGATTCTGTGCGTATTAATGGAAATGATTTACGCTGAGTACTTAGCACAACTCTTGTTACATAGTGAGAACTCAATAAACCGGGACTATTGATAAGGAGGAGAAGGATATCCAGGATGCTACGGGAGCACAGCAATAGCAGCAGCAGGGGACACCAGGGAAGGCTGCCTGGAAGCAGTGATGTCTGAGATGATATTTGGACTCATCGGCATTACCAGGTGAATTCTAGTTCCCAGGCAGGGGAAGCACATGTAAGAGCCAGGAGTGGAAAGCTTTGTAACAGATACATTTGTAACAGATCCAGCTTGGCTGAATGAGTGAGGGACAGGAGACAGGATGCTGGGTGAGTCTGAGCTGGGAGAACCAAGACACATGGGATTTATCTTGAGGCTATGGGAGTCCAGTAAAGGCTTAATAGGGGTTGGTGTCGCCAGGCTTGCGTTTTAGAAAGAATTGCTCTGTCTGCAACACGGAGAATGCATTAAAGGGGCAGCACAGAAGCTGGGAGGCCCTGTGACGGGCAGTTAGGGTGTCGGGCCGGACGATGGGGGGGGCGGACACAAGCGTGCGGCAGTGGGGATGGAAGGACACAGGGTCTGGAAGAGCTTGAATGGAATGGACGTGGGGCTGAGGGAGAAGAAGGCAAGTAGGTATCCCGGTATCCCAGTGTCCCAGCCGGCAAACCTGGGCAGCGATACGACATTCTGTGAACTAGAGGGTGGGAATGCAGGTTGGTGGACAAGGGGCAAGGGGGCAAGGAAAAATACAGAGGCAGCGGACACATCGTATCAGGTCGGCAGGGAGCAGAAGGCACACCCATCTCGGTAACTCAGAGAGCATGGCGAACGCACCCGTGATGATGCTGGGGGCAGGACTGAAGGGGCAGAAGGATGTGAAGCTGCCAGAAAATGGGGTGGGAAGGTCACCACCACCTCAGGGTCGGAAGGAGAGGGGGAACCAGTCGGAGAGGGGAGTGATGCGGAAGGGGAAGCGGAGGCGGTCTCCAGCTCCCTAGGGAGGGACCTCGGGAGAAAACCCTGACGTCAGTCTCTCAGTCCCCCACAGTCTGCTGAAGAGGGTGAGGAAGCCAGCTGCCAGTTGGGCACCAAGTGGGGGGCAGTACCTCTGAAGGGCCCAGGTGGCATCCAAATGGAGGTGTACCCAGGCAGCTGAGTACGGACATGTGAAACCCGGGGGACCTGAGCTCAGGACACAGAGGCACCGTCAGCCTGGGTCTGGGGCCGGCAGACGAAGACTGCAGGGAGGGTCTCCCGAGGGGCCATCAGGGAGGTGGGAATCAGGAGGGTGTGGCTTCCTGAAGACCTGGGGAAGGGGGTGTTTCTCTAAGGGAAAGGTGTGCTGGGTGGAGGGCTGGTCAAAGGGTAGGACCCTGACTGTGTAAACACCCAGGACTTTCCAGGCAGTGCCGAAAGCCAACTGATGCTAGCCACCTTGAGAAAATTCCTGGGCCCCCTCGATACCCCACTGACTTCATGCACTAACTGAAGCTCATGACATCCCCTCCACGGTGTTAGGGTGACAAATGAGATGACGACCGTCACGTGCTGGAGAGGGACTGGCACACAGTAAGTGAAAAATATGTTAATTGCTTCTCCAGACTCTGCGTATTTCCGGAAACGTTCATCTTGCCTCTTCCATCAGCAAAGAAGACTTAAAACATATAAAGTCAGAGGAAGTAACTTGAGCACCGCAATAGGAGAACAAGACAGATAATAACTCACCGTTCTTCTAAAATAATAACTCGCCCTTCTTCCAAGACACCCGAGTGTCTCTTTTAGAGGAACATTTTAATCTGCAGACGTTCTGACAATGGAAATCCTTAATGACTTAGAGCAATGAAAGACACATGCTCTTTCAGATAGCATTTCACCTGGTATTTAAAATAAAAACAGAATAAACCTTTTCATCAGTTTATTCAATCCTTATTTGATGTTGGTTTTAATTAGTTCAAGCTGTAGCTACCTAAATTATCAGAGAAAAAATTAAACCAAGCCTGCTTTTAAAAAAAAAATTGTTTGGCTACTAGCAAACAATCGAAGAGGTCAGGGAGAGGGCATTCTATTTTTTTTTTTTTTCAGCATCTCTGAACTGTTCTTGTTCGACAGGAAATATTTTATTGTCAACAGATTTGTTACAAATTTACGAACCATTTTAACCTTTTTCTGTTGCACGGAGAACCTTCTCTGGTAAAAGGATTTGAAGAAATTGTTCAGAGCGGACTCTCCGCCAGCGGTTCTCCCACCCTCCCCGGAGGGCTCCTGGGAGGGTGACGAACTCTGTGGAACAATCAGTCGAGTCTGTCGAGGGGAGCGTAATATTTAGGACGTTTAGAAGTCATCTTCGTAATACAATAAATAGAATGAAGCACCAAGAGATTATTCATGCCTATTGACCTATGAAAGTGAAAGAAATGATGTGACCACATTAAAAAAAAAAAAAAAGAGGAGGAAATAAAATCCCCTTTATGGAAACATTTTAAAAACACTTTACATTTCATCATTGGTTAAAATGCCCCCCAAATTATTATTGGTTAATCTACTTTTCCTAAGCAAAACTCGCCTCTGATAATCAGCAGAGGGCAGAGCCATGCCCAAGATTTGCTGCTAGAAGCAGAAACATGAGTGTTCATTGAGCTGATTGCATTGTCCTCCTTAGGCAGTAATCTTTGTCAGAGAGCTCTAAAATAAGAGAAAAGGATTACAAATCACACCATCGCTTTTTTTTGCACAATGAGGTAAATGGAAACATTTTCTTTTGTGTAGAAATGTCATCATCTCACTAATGAGTTTTGAGAATGTACACGAGGATATGATCATTTAGCCAGAGCTACCCCTTCTCGCCTGCAGAACGAAGGCTCTCGAGTCATTTTCAAGCACTGATTAGACTCTGGCTGTGTGCAGTGCCCTCATTAAGCCATTCAATCTATGACAGGGTTGAGCCAACAAGCATTCGGGGCGTCAGCAGGACGGCAGCAGGCTTTCCATGTTTGGACACGTTTGCGAATTAAAACAGTCTCCTAAAGGGAATTCTGCATTTAAAAAATCCTTGAGGATGTCTCTGGTGGCCCAGTAGATAAGAATCCACTGGCCAATGCAGGGGACGAGGATTCAATCCTTGATCCAGGAAGATCCCGCTTGCTTCGGAGGAGCTAACCCTGTGCACACAGCTGCTGAGTCCATGAGACCCAACAATGGAAGCCCCGGCACCGGGAGCCTGCGCTCCGAAGCTAGAGAAAGACAGAGGGCAGCGATGAAGACCCAGCGCAGCCAAAAATAAACAGACTTAATTAATTAATGAAAAAGTAAAAAATCCTTGAACGTGAGCATCATAAAGAAGAAAGGGTTACAACCTAAGCTCCCTATAATAAATAAATAGAAAAGGAATTGTGCTCGTATAACATACAAGGTAGTGGTAAATATTCTTTCTTAAAAATATCTTTATATAACACCATATGGTATCTTATATTTGCCACAAGGAACAGCAGTTAATGCAACTAGGTAAGCACTGGGTAAAAGTTAGAAACAGCATCCCAAGGATCTTAAAGTTGCCAGGTACATTAGACCTTTACAGTTCAGTTCAGTAGCTCAGTTGTGTCCGACTCTTTGCGACCCCATGGACTGCAGCACGCCAGGCCTCTCTGTCCATCACGAACTCCCGGAGTTTACCCAAACTCATGTCCATTGAGTCGGTGATGCCATCCAACCATCTCATCCTCTGTCGTCCCCTTCTCCTCCTGCCTTCAATCTTTCCCAGCATCAGGGTCTTTTCTAATGAGTCAGCTCTCCTCATCAGGTGGCCAAAGTATTGGAGTTTCAGCTTCGGCATCAGTCCTTCCAATGAACACCCAGGACTGATTTCCTTTAGGATGGACTGGTTGGATCTCCTTGCAGTCCAAGGGACTCTCAAGAGTCTTCTCCAACACCACAGTTCAAAAGCATCAATTCTTCGGCACTCAGCTTTCTTTATAGTTCAACTCTCCCATCCATACTTGACTACTGGAAAAACCATAGCTTTGACTAGACGGACCTTTGCTGACCTTCACCGGCAGTAGCAATTCACCTAGTTGACTACCTGTAGGAACCAGGTAATATGAGCAAGGCAGTGGATGTCTTTTTAACCTCCAACTGTCAGACTAGATTGAGAATAATGAAGCTTGACAAGACTCAGGTTGAAAAAGGGTTCATCACGACGGATAGGCTACAAGGTCTGAATTTTAACACAAAGGTAATACTGTGCTGTGATTGAAAAGTTAGCTAATCTGTGTGTTTTTCTATAAAACACAGCACTTCGCAGAGGAAATGTGCACCCAACCGACACTAGAGTTATTGGCTTTGGAAATACATTATTCAATAAACATTTACAGGTGTATATATTTGAATAACATGTTATTTAAAAAAAAAAAAGAATTTGCTGCTCTGTGTCACGTACAATGCCTACCCCTGGGGATGCAAAGAGAAGGGAGCCCCAGCCTGTCCTCAGGAATGAAGGAAGGAAGACCTTGACTCAAACTGGCTGGGACCACTCCAGTCAAAGTGCTGTGAGGAGCCAGGGGTGGTTTGGGAAACACTCTCCTGAGCCTGAGGGTCAGGGAAAGCTTATCGAGGAGAGCATGTCTGTTTTATCTCTTAAGGAGGACTGAGGGTATGACAGAGTGGGGAGGAAAAATATTTCAGGCAGACGGAACAAAGCAATCATATGTATTTTTAACTGTACTAATATTTTCATATATGTATATGTACATATACACAACTAAATAAGCAAAATAATGTATAAATATATAGACCTTTATACACTTTAGGTAGTACACCTTATTCCAAAATATACATGGGCCAGGTACAAAAATTGTAAATATTCTAAAAAGTAAAGAATGTTTAAGTCACTTTCTCAGATCACAATACAATCAGATTACAAATGTATGATTTGAAAGAAATCTTCAAATAGTTTGGAAGTAAAACTTTTCAGTCCTGTAGTTAACATTTGAGATAAGAGAAGATCAGAATTGCAATCATAGAATATTTATTTAATAATGACAATGGGAACTTCGAAGGTAAAATCCTCAGTTATACTCTCATATGTTCTTTATTATTAAATCAAAAAATTTTAAACATGCTTATCATTCAACTAAAGAAGTGAAAGAGAAAAATAACCTGAGAAAAACATGATGAATAAATTAATCAAGAGAAAAAGAGAAAATAATGAAACTGGAATATATTTTAAAAACTCAAGGCACAGGCAGACCCAAGCACTGTTTCTATAAAAAAACAGTGAAACAGACAAGCCTCTCGAAAATCTAATCAGGAAAAATGATTGACAACAAAAACACACCATTACGGGTAAGAAAAGGATATAAGCCAATGCAATCACTTAGAAGATGAAGAATAAGCAACTCTAAAAAAGCAAGGCGTTTTAAAATTTGAATGAAACAGGTGATTGTTTTAGGGAAGTACAACTAAACCAAAATCAGTTTCAAAAGAAGGTGAAAACAAATAAGCCAAAAATAACTTTTAAATCTATAAAGAACGTATCACAACAATCAAAACCCCAAGCTCTGATGCTATTGAACACGTCTGTCCATCACATTTAACTCCGTCACCGTTTGCCGTGAATACCGGTGTCCCCTCCTACACAGCGCCCCCGTCTCTGTTTCCCTCTGCCTCTCTCTCTCCATCTCTGTCTCTCTGCTCTATGACCCTCTGCCTCCCATTCCCCTTCTCCTTTCATAACTCTTCTCTGCCGTAGTCTCCTCTCTGCCCTATTGGTCCAGCCCCACATACTTATACAAATGAGTGACTTTGAGGATGTGCATCTTCATTTCTTACTTGATAGAAATTAGTCTTCATCCTTCTTAGATTCTAACTCCCGGTTTACTTTGCGGTGAATGGATCATGGCATGGAAACAAAATAGGAAGCTATATGCAGCCACGTGTGAGTCTGAGGGATGCCCTGAGTGCTTCACTTACTATTGATTCTTATGACAAGATTTGCTTTGATTCACCCAGAGTTGCTTTCCATGTGGATTTCCAAAAACACATTTGTGGCCAAAAGTTGCTCCTCTCTAAAGCCAGTTGTTCAATAAGGACTCACTACCCTTCAACCACTCGATCACTGCAGATGGTGACTGCAGCCATGAAATTAAAAGACGCTTACTCCTTGGAAGGAAAGTTATGACCAACTTAGACAGCATATTAAACAGCAGAGACATTACTTTGCCAACAAAGGTCCGTCTGGTCAAGGCTATGGTTTTTCCAGTGGTCATGTACGGATGTGAGAGTTGGACTGTGAAGAAAGCTGAGCGCCGAAAAATTGATGCTTTTGAACTGTGGTGTTGGAGAAGACTCTTGAGAGTCCCTTGGACTGCAAGGGACTCCAACCAGTCCATCCTAAAGGAGATCAGTCCTGGGTGTTCATTGAAGGACTGATGCTGAAGATGAAACTCCAATACTTTGGCCACCTCATGCGAAGAGTTGACTCATTGGAAAAGACCCTGATGCTGGGAGGGATTGGGGGCAGGAGGAGAAGGGGACAACAGAGGATGAGATGGCTGGATGGCATCATCAACTCAATGGGCATGAGTTTGAGTAAACTCCAGGAGTTGGTGATGGACAGGGAGGCCTGGCATGCTGTGATTCATGGGGTCACAAAGAGTCAGACACGACTGAGCTACTGAACTGAACTGAACTGAACCCTTCAACCAGGGGCTTTCCAGGTGGCATTCATGGTAAAGAATCTGCCTGCTAATGCAGGAGATGCAAGAGATGTGGGTTTGATCCCTGGGTCAGGAAGATGTTCTAGAGAAGGAAATGGCAACCCACTCCAGTATTCCTACCTGGGAAATCCCAGGGACAAAGGAGCCTGGTGGGCTCCAGTCCATAGAGTTGCAAAGAGTCATGGCTGAGTGACTTAGCTTGCATGCACGAATCCTTCAACCAAACTCGCTATGATTTGATGACTTCTCCTTGGCATGTTCAGGGGTGGGTGAGACCTGGGAGCTGGCACCGGTTGGGTATCCAGTGGCCCACAGACCCAGGATGGAGTCCCTGAAGCAGGGAGTTGCCTGGGTGATTTGCTCTGTGGAGTTTTGAGTCCAGGTTGAATTAATCCCCAGGGCAGAGACAGGCAGCAGGAAGCTCCGCCAAAGTGGTCTTCCATGTGGTCCCGTAAGTCAAGCCTGCATTTCTGCCCTGCTTGTTATTTCTATTTCCCAGGGAAGAATTCCTCCTCTCTGACATATTCCACTTTGCAGGGGGAGGGATGTTGTTCAAGCCATCCATCCATCTGCCTCCCATCCATCATTCTGGCCAAGCACCCAGTCGGGGCAGAGGTCCAGGTGCTGAGGAGCTGGAAGCTAGACCAGCCCCCAGCCCACCCTGATGGCTGGATCATGCCCTGGAGGCTAAAACCAGGCAACCTCTTGCACCCTCTCCTCTCATAACAGGGCGGTCTGCACCCTGGAGTAACGAAACCCTTTTCTCACTGATGAATATCACCCTCAGTATCGTGTTCAGCTCCTCTGGAGATGAGGTCTATGATACCGTCTGAGGACACAGCTGGCAGACTTCCTGGGAGCACTGCCTTCACGATGGGTGGACAGCACGCTTAAAAGTCAGGCAAGTCTCAGGGGCTGTGACGGAAGGAGCCGGGTTGAGATCAGAGAGCAGGGAATGCTGGGAAACTCCTTTGCCTGTTGTGTGGCCCAGCTGGGGAATCAACATCTACACAACCTGGTAATGAAGTGAGTTCTTTCTCTCTGCTGAGCCCCCAGGGACAGCTTTCCTCCGCATGATCCCAGACCACCTTCTGAGGAGCTTCCTGACTCAGGGGCCACATCTCCTAAAAGTTCGCCATGTGACCGGACAAGACTGGGCCTGCAGGGGTACCTGCAGAAGACCTTCAGGGGGAAAGCGGGGCTCAGGACTCAGAAGCTCAGCAGCAGTGGTGTGAGTGGGCCCGGCTGGCACTGACCAGACAGCTCTCATTGTCAGAACCAGGGAGGCACCCCTGTATTCAGCCTGCTCTGGGGTCCAGCTGTCGTTCTGAAACAAGACCCCCTCCAGCAAGCAGATTCTAGGGTGGACAGAGAGAAGGAGCTAGAGGCTGGACCTGGACTTGGTTCATAAAGGTGAAAGGCTCTAGACCGTGAAGTCCAGAGTGCTTTCCTGGACTCATGGAGCTGACCGTGGATCTGTGCAAAATCTGAAATGGAAGACTCTCTGTGCAATAAATAAGCCTTGGTAAGGCTCACTTTGGCTGTCATGGCCAGGCAGGGCTCCATATAGACCTATCTTAGATTCTGGAGTTCATTACTGAGGAGCTTAACATTTTATCATACAAAGGAGTTCAGCCAGATAGGCACTTGGAAGTTTTCAAAGTCGATACGCTCAGGAGAGAGTCATATATTAAAGATTATGCGTTTTTAGGGGTTTTCTTTTTTCTTGTTGTTATTGCTCCTGACCTTGGTTTCTGCTGACTTCTTTTTTCATTCTCAAAAGTTTCTTATAACTTAGTGTGGTGGTTTAACTCATGCAGCAATTATTAGTTGTGTGTTTAATGTAGACAGAGCCCAGAATGAGGGGCTAATGCCAGACCAAAAAAGCTAAGGTTATTGAAAGCCAAGTCCACTTTCTTTGGGAGTGGAGTGGGGTGAGCTAGGCAACAGGTGGCAGCTTGGACCCGGGCACCAGGCTCAGTTTGAACTGGGATTGGAAGGAAATGATGGGCGAGGCCCTAAGGACACAAGAAAGGAAGGCGTGCCAGGTAAGAAGGGATATCGTGAGTCCAGGTGCGAATTAAGGATGTGAGAGCTGAACTATAAAGAGAGCTGAGCGCCGAAGAATTGATGCTTTTGAGCTGTGGTGTTGGAGAAATATCAATAACCTCATATATGCGGATGACACCACCCTTATGGCAGAAAGCGAAGAGGAACTAAAGAGCCTCTCGATGAAAGTGAAAGAGGAGAGGGAAAAACTGGCTTAAAATTCAACATTCAGAAAACTAAGATCATGACATCCAGTCCTATCACATCATGGCAAATAGATGGGGAAACAATGGAAACAGTGAGAGATTTTATTTTGGGGGGCTCCAAAATCACTGCAGATGGTGATTGCAACCATAAAATTAAAAGACGCTTACTCCTTGGAAGGAAAGTTATGACCAACCTAGATAGCATATTAAAAAGCAGAGACGTTACTTTGCCAACAAAGGTCCGTCTAGTCAAGGCTATGCTTTTTCCAGTGGTCATGTATGAATGTGAGTGTTGGACTATGAAGAAAGCTGCGTGCCAAAGAATTGATGCTTTTGAACTGTGGTGTTGGAGAAGACTCTTGAGAGTCCCTTGGAATGCAAGGAGATCCAACCAGTCCATCCTAAAGGAGATCAGTCCTGGGTGTTCATTGAAGGACTGATGCTGAAGCTGAAACTCCAATACTTTGGCCACCTCATGCGAAGAGCTGACTCACTGTAAAAGACCCTGATGCTGGGAAAGATTGAAGGCAGGAGGAGAAGGGGACGACAGAGGATGAGATGGCTGAATGGCATCACCGACTCAATGGACATGGGTTTGAGTAAGCTCCGGGAGTTGGTGATGGACAGGGAGGCCTGGCCAGTCCATGGGGTCGCAAAGAGTTGGCCACGACTGAGCGACTGAACTGAGACATGCAGACAATAGAGGGTCGTGGGGGAGGCCCTGAGTCCCGCGTCTTCCCATCCACTGGTGACCTCCCCCGCCCTCTGCCGGCGGACTGTGTGCACTGCAGTTTGCCCTGCGCAGTTCTGGTTTCTGAAGGCAGGCTGTCTCTGCCCTTCCTAAAAAAAACCCAAGGCCTTTCCCCGAGCAGGTCCAGCACACAGGTTGAGGGTGTCTGAAGTATTTCCTCTGGCTTGCTGTCCTGTCCTGGTCACTGACGCCTCCTGCCCCTGCACTGGCGTGGCTGGCCTGGGTTTTCAATATTTTACCCCTCCCATGGGGCAGGGGCTTCTTCCCTGGGACCACCTTCCTCGTTGACCCTCTGATTCACTGTCCCACAGCCTCTGCTGGAGCCCAGGTTTTTCCCAAAGTGTGGAACCTGAGAGGTGGTTTGCGTGGGGAAGTGAAACGTGCACACGGAGGAGATGATGACGCAGGACTCACCTGCCCGTTTCAGCACCGAGGATCTGTAAGCCGGTCACAGACCACACTCTGCCAAGTTGGGCCACCTGTCAGTGCAGTTCCTGGGCTGTGTCACACGCCGTGAGGACGCTGTGCCTTTTCCACACTTGGAGCTGCTGCTGAGAGGCCTCCTCCCGTGACCCTGTGTGTGGACGGCAGTGCTTGGGAGGAGGGGGAGGGAGGCTGAAACCCTCACTGGCCCCAGGAGGATGAGCACATCCTTCTCACCTCCTGCAGACAGCCGGGGGCAGGGTGGAGTGCAGGTCCTACTCGAAGCCAGTTAGATCCGGGCCGAAGTGCTGGGTGTCTGCTCAGCTTGCTCTCCTGTGAGGTGGATATGATCCTGTCTATAAACACAGAGAGAGTGTCTGGTGCATCGAGAAAGACAAAAACAGGTGCTCCACAAATGACCTTTCGGTTGCAACAGCTATTTGTTAGCAGCAGCTTCTAAAGCACCTCGCGTGTGTTTGTGCACCAACACACGCGCCCACACGCACACGCTCAGACACTGGAGGTCACAGGAGACGGGCCCCTGCAGCATCTCCCTGGAGCTAAGCAGGGCTCCGCTGAGTCTTCAGCTGCTGCTCAAAGCACCTGCCTGGCCCCATCGCCGTCACTGACGCGGGGAGAGGAGCGGAGGTGGCCAAGCATTCCAGAAACGCTCGCCTGCTCTGTGCAAGCCTCCACCGGCCGCTCTGCAGGGCGGAGGTGTCCCGCGAGGAGCTGGGGCAAGGGGGTCCCTCTGGAGCTCAGGAACATCCACTCATTTTGCCATATGCCTTGTGCTCTTTTTTAAAAAAAAAAAAATATTTTGTTGAAGTATCGTTGATTTACACTGTTGTGCTAATTTCTTCTGTGCAGCAGAGATTCAGTTATATATATACATTCTTTTTCATACGTTTATCAAAGGATGTCAAATATAATACTGGGGTCTCTACAGTGGGATCCGGTTTTTCATCCTTTCTATACATAATCAATTGCGTCTGCTAATCCCAAACTCCCACTCCATTCCCCACTCTGCCCCCTTCCCCCTCTGCTCCTCTGAGGCATCACGGGGAACACGTGTGTTGAGTGAAACACTATCTGGCATGTTGGCATGGAAATGGGGACCTTCCTTTGATGGGAAAGACTCGGCCACATCCTAAGTGAAAATTATGATTAATTGAGAGAACCCCCCTCAACCAGTGTGTCCCTACTCTTTCATCCATGTGCAAATACCAATGAGGTGGGGCTGGAGTTATCAAAAGAGTCCGGGAAATTCACTGATGCGAGAGTCAGTGCTTTTAGGATGTGTGGGTCTGGACTCCAACAGCCCCCAGAGAACCCCTTCGTTTACCAGCCCAGGGCCAGCTCAGGGTGACGGTGGTCCTGAAAGAGCCTGGTGCCATCCCAAACAACAGAAGACCTGCACAGCCCGCCCCCACCAAGTCCTGCAACGAGTGTTCCTCGCATCCACGTGTCTTCTTCCCCGAGAAAGAACACCCACCCACCAACCCATCCACGGCTGCATGACAACAAGTCACTTTCAGTCCCGCTGCCCCGTCGCTTGACGCTCCTCGTCCGGCAGAAAGGACAGCAGTGGAGGCAGGGCAGTGGAAAGAGGAAAACTGCTTCTTTCGTGCAACTGTGACCTGAAGAGCAGGCGGTGCTCCCAGGGAAGCGACTCAACGATGGGTGAGGAGGCACCATCGCCGCTTGGCAGCGGTGGGCACTGCGGTCATCAACAGCTCATGGACGTGACAACAGCTCACGGACGTGCCAACAGCTCACAGAAGCGCCAACAGCTCATGGACGCGCCAACAGCTCACGGACACACCAACAGCTCACGGATGCACCAACAGCTCACAGATGCGTCAATAACTCACGGACGCATCAACAGCTCATGGACGCATCAACAGCTCATGGACACGTCAACAGCTCATGGATGCGCCAACAGCTCATGGACACACACCAACAGCTCAAAGACACATCAACAGTTCACGGACACACCAACAGCTCACGGACGCACCAACAGCTCACAGACACGGCTCACAGGCACACCAACAGCTCATGGACACGTCAACAGCTCAGGGACACATCAACAGCTCACGGACACACCTCCCCCGACAAAGGCAAGTGAGTTGTGGGAACGTGGTCTGTGCCCGGATAGCCTAACTGAGGAATTCGATCGAGGCTGGAATCCCAGCTTTTCTCCAGTGAGCTTGGGGACTTTGGCAAAGAGTCTTGACAGACACGCCACCTCCACCGCAAATGGAGTCAGTCACAGTACCCGCTCCCCTCGATGCTGATTTCCAAAGTGAGCGAGTCCAAGGTTGTGTCTGGCACTGAGTACACGTTAGGTCCCTTCATCTTCTCGGCCAGACCAGGGAGGTGGCCGGGGCGGCTTGCAGCTGCAAGTGACCCACGCCTGAGAGGAGAGCAAGCTAAACACAGCAAGAGGCAGAGAAGCACTGAAGGCGAGTGAAGAAACAAGGAAATAGAGTAGAAACCAGCTGAGAAAAATCACCAAACTAAAGCCTGGCTCTTTGAAGAGACCAAAGATTAAGATTTTTCTATGACTCAAGATGGCATTTCCTGTCCGGTCAAAAGATATTTGGAGTCAGAGATGCCAAAGGGGGAGATTTAGCCTTGCCGGAGAGAGGCAAGCCTGGGCATCATGTGGGCCTTGATTGAGACTTGCTGATCTGGGGTTTTTTGGCTCTTTCTAGGAGGCTATGAAATTAATGGCAGATTCTCCAGTGAGTGCAAATTAGGCAGAGGTGCAGGGCAGTTGATCCCCTGTTCAGTTCAGTTCAGTTCAGTTCAGTCACTCAGTCGTGTCTGACTCTTTGCGACCCCATGAATCGCAGCACGCCAGGCCTCCCTGTCCATCACCAACTCCCAGAGTCTACTCAAACTCATGTCCATCGAGTCGGTGATGCCATCCAGCCATCTCATCCTCTGTCGTCCCTTTCTCCTCCTTCCCCCAATCCCTCCCAGCATCAGGGTCTTTTCCAATGAGTCAACTCTTTGCATGAGATCCCCTGGGGCCCCCCCTAAGTCAGTGGGAATCCAAGTCTAAATGCCCCCACTGCACACTCACCATCAGGTCAGGGGGACCTGAGGGCTGGGGATAAGAATAAGGCAAATTGTTGGCCACCAAAGGATCAAGATGACTGTGTCTACTGGTCTTACACAGGTCAGAATGGGGACAAGGAGGATTCACTGATGTGGTGAACATTTACAGTTCACCCAAGCTCTGGTTCTGGAGAAAACAGACGGCTTCTCTCTGCATCCAGCCTTCCCCTTCCCCAGTGGAAAGAGCGAATGGTGTCTGAAGGCACAATGCCAGGGACAAAGGCACACGCGGATACCGGGCAGCCAGCCGCTCTCCACCTGCAGCAGGAGCTGAGCGTGTGCAGAGGGTCCGTGGGGGCGGCCCCAAGTGGGCAGGAGGGATGCCCAGGAGGAGAAGGGGCAGCAGCTGGCACAAGGGAGGCAGGGGTCTTCAAAGCAGGAAGACGCCCAAGTACTTTCTCAGAGGCATCACCCTTCTTTGCCTCACACATGCCGTAATCACAGAGCAGGAACCCGTTGGGGGCGCACAGCCCTTACGGGCTCCTCCTTGCCCACCCAGAAAGGGTCTCCAGTTGCCAGATGGCTTCTGTGGTCTTCAGGGAGGCTGACAGGACCCTGGGAACAAAGAGCAGAGAACTGGAAGGAGGAGAGGCTTCCAACAGAGGGGAGAATGACCCGTGGAAATGTGTAGACACACAAATATTTGGGGGTAGGAAGGTGTGAGCTCTCCCAGAGGATCTAGAGAGATCAGGGAAAGGGGAAAAGCATGCAGGGACTCAGGTACATTTGGGTGGAGGCTGAAGGGTGACAGGGATGGGCAGAGGGTATTTTTTTTTTGAGGGGGAGAGGATATTTTTAAGTTGCTCTGCAGGGCTTTCAAAAAACATGCCTGCTGCTCCTCCCCTTCCATTGGACTCAGTGGATTTCTGCAAGACCATTGACTTCAATTCTCATGCTTTTTTGAACCAATTTTTCTCGAAGATGGAGTCACCTAAGGTCTGGGCTACAGTGTGAAGATGGACTTGGTCCCTTCTGTCAGTGAAGGTACGCACTGGCCAGGCTGGGGAAGACCTGGCCACCTATGCCCTTAACCATCTTCTTTTTCTTTCATCATAGATATCTGTGAGAGGTAATGTGAAATGGTCACTACCAAATTATTGGCAGTATAATTTGAGTAATTAATACACACATGACTTGGTAAGGTACTGTGGCATAAACAGCCATCTTCGGGAACTGCAGCTCTGGCTCATAACAGCATCGTTGTCAGAAAACTAACTGCAGCCCCATGGGCTCCTTTGTCACACTTGTAGAGAGAAAAATAAAGTGGCCCAGTAAAGCAGCCCAATCTGTTGCTGGGTCTTAGTATTGAGTGATACTTAACACCAGTCAGGGAGGCTTGGAGCCTTAAGAAAAATGAGACTCGCCTACTAAACCACCCATTTCTGATCTGAAGTGAGCTCTAAAATTGTCACCACTGGGACTTCCCTGGTATTCCAGTGGCTAAGACTCCACGCTTCTAATGAAGGGATCCAGGCTCGATCCCAGGTCAGGGAACAAGATCCCACATGCTGCAACTAAGATTCAGTGCAGCCAAATAAGTACATAAAAATGTCACCATACAGAGAAACCAGCTATGGGAGGCTGGACGTGTGACCAGTGCTTGTGTCTATCAGATTCAAATTACACATCCTGATGAGTGACGAATCTCATAATTGAGGATTTTGAGCCATGTGAGCTCTAAGGGTCTCTCCGGGACAAAGTTCTGGGTCTGTTTTCCACTTTTCTAAAGCAAGTGTCTTTTACAATTGTGGACCCCACATCACTACTGATGGCAAAGCAGTCAGAAGGATGACCGTGGTGAATGCATACTCCCTGGTACGGCAAGGTTTGAAAGTTCAAATTTGCCTCGCAGAGGAAGTGGGCCTCTCATTTCCTCCCTGTTGGTACATCGCTGACCCTGAAGTGCTGGGAGCTGGGCCTGGAATGACTCTCATATCGTTGAACGTTCTCTGTAATTTATTTCATGTAAACCTTCTCTTCACTCAGCAAGGGGGACTGAGGCCCCTGCTCTGCTCAGTTCAGTCACTCAGTCATGTCTGACTCTTTGTGACCCCATGGACTGCAGCACGCCAGGCCTCCCTGTCCATCACCAACTCCCAGAGCTTACTCAAACTCATGTCCATCGAGTTGGTGATGCCATCCAACCATCTCATCCTCTGTCATCTCCTTCTCCTCCTGCCTTCAATCTTTCCCAGCATCAGGGTCTTTTCCACTTTTCCAGTGAGTCAGTTCTTCATATCAGGTGGCCAAAATAATGGAGTTTCAGCTTCAACATCAGTCCTTCCAAAGAATATTCGGGATTGATTTCCTTGAGGATCAATTTGTTGGATCTCCTTGCAGTTCAAGGGACTCTCAAGAGTCTTCTCCAACACCACAATTCAAAAGCATCAATTCTTTGGTGCTCAGATTTCTTTATAGTCCAACTCTCACATCCATACGTGACTACTGGAAAAATCATAGCTTTGACAAAATGAATCTTTGTCAGGAAAGTGATGTCTCTGCTATTTAATATGCTGTCTAGGTTGGTCATAGCTTTTCTTCCAAGGAGCAAGTGTCTTTTAATTTCACAGCCGCAGACACCATCTGCAGTGATTTTGGAGTCCCCCAAAATAAAGTCGCTCACTGTTTCTGTTGTTTCCCCATCTATTTGCCATGGAGTGATGGGACTGGATGCCATGATCTTAGTTTTCTGAATGCTGAAGTTTAAGCCAGTTTTTCACTCTCCTCTTTCACTTTTATCAAGACGCTCTTTAGTTCCTCTCCACTTTCTACCGTAAAGATGGTGCCATCTGCATATCTGAGGTTATTGCTATTTCTCCTGGCAATCTTGATTCCAGCTTGTGCTTCATCCAGCTCGGCATTTTTCATGATGTACTCTGCATATAAGTTAAATAAGCATGGTGACAACATACAGCCTTGATGTACTCCTTTCCCAATTTGGAACCAGTCTGTTGTTCCATGTCTGGTTTTAATTGTTGCTTCCTGACTTGCATACAGATTTCTCAGGAGGCAGGTCAGGTGGTCTGGTATTCCCATCTCTTGAAGAATTTTCCAGTTTGTTGTGGTCCATATAGTCAAAGGCTTTGGCATGGAACTCTCTTGCATTTCTGGAACTCTCTTGCATTTTTGATGATCCAAGGGATGTTGGCAATTTGATCTCCGGTTCCTCTGCCTTTTCTAAATCCAGCTTGAACATCTGGAAGTTCACGTACTGTTGAAGCCTGGCTTGGAGAATTTTGAGTGTTACTTTGCTTATGTATGCAATTGTGCAGTAGTTTGAGCATTCTTTGGGATTGCCTTTCTTTGGGATTGGAATGAAAACTGACATTTTCCAGTCCTGTGGCCACTGCTGAGTTTTCCAAATTTGCTGGCATATTGAGTGCAGCACTTTCACAGCATCATCTTTTAGAATTTGAAATAGCTCAACTGGAATTCTGTCACCTCCACTAGCTTTGTTTGTAGAGATGCTTCCTAAAGTCCATTTGACTTTGCATTCCAGGATGTCTGGCTCTAAGTCAGTGATCACACCATTGTGGTTATCTGGGTCATGAAGATCTTTTTTGTATAGTTCTTCTGAGTATTCTTTCCACCTCTTCTTAACATCTTCTGCTTCTGTTAGGTCCATACAATTTCTGTCCTTTATTGTGCTCATCTTTGTGTGAAATGTTCCCTTGGTATCTCTAATTTTCTTGAAGAGATCTCTAGTTTTCCCCATTCTATTGTTTTCCTCTATTTCTTTGCATTGATCGCTAAGGAAGGCATTCCTATCTCTCTTTGCTATTCTTTGGAACTCTGCATTCAAATGGGTGTATCTTTCCTTCTCTCCTTTGCCTTTAGTTTCCCTTCTTTTCTCAGTTATTTGTAAGGCCTCCTCAGACAACCATTTTGCCTTTTTGCATTTCTTTTTCTTGGGGCAATTCCATCCTTCCATCTTTGCATTTAATTCCCAGTGGTCCTCCCTCAGGGAGGCATTACTTTCCCCAAGGGGTGATCAAGGGAGGAGAAGCTGCAGCCACAGGCCCCATCTCTGCCCACTCTGTCTCCAGGGCAATGATCGAGCCTCCTTTGGAGTTTGTCAAACCAAAGGAAGCAGGGTCTCTTTACTCCAAGGCTAAAATAATAGGAAGAACCCTCATGTCACTAATATTTCTGAAGCACTGAGAGGTGAGTCTGATGTTCCTTCTCGATGATGATAGCTTTGCCTTCCAAAGTTTACTTTTCAGGGGAAAAAACTTCAGCAAGGCATTAAAAACCCACAGACGTCGTCTGTGTTCCCTGCAGAGAAATCAAAAATATGTAGGAGCTTAAAAATAACCCTGCCTTTTCCAGGTAGCTCCTCACTCGATATTAAGTGCCCTCCTCTCCAACGCAAGTGTTCATGATGCTAAATTAACTGTTAACAAGCACTTTAAAATAGTATAATTTATGCTAATTCAGAAATATTCCCGTTCCCAAACTGATTATTTTTAACCTCCCAAATTGCTGCGCTTTTGCATCAGCAGCTGAGAAGTCAGGGCGCTGTGAGCAGGCATCTTTCTGAGTGACTTCTGAGTTCCTGGTCCTTTCCACACGGGGTTTCCAGGGATGCACTCGGCTCATGCGCTGTGCCCTCTGGCTCTGCTCCGCTGTGATTCTGGGAGAAGGAAGGACGCGTGCAGCACCGACCTGTGCTGTGTCGGCCCTTAAGGTCAGGGCCACGTGGGAAAAGTCATCTGCTCCTGCCAGAGCCGGCGTCACGGGATAGAGGGCTCAGGCTGGCTTGCTGGCCCCGGCTGGGGGTGCACATTTCTCCCCACTCACGCCTCCCCCCAAAATGCATCACAGGCTCTGAATGTGAGTGGCAGGGGAGTGTGTAATTTTCTCGGTTCTGTCTCATCACAACAAAAATTTGAAGCGACGGACCAGCTTTGCAGCTCTTGGGTGGACTAGTGTTACAGCTCCATGTTACAGCTCAGTTTTATTTGGAAAATAAAGGAAAATACCTCCTCGAGGCGTGAGGGCATGGCGACCTAAAAGGCGTGAAGAGAAGAGAGAGAGAGAGACTCCCGGCCCTTTGGCTCCTCTTTTTAAACGTTTTTTCTCCTCCCCCTGGGCCTGCCCGATGTAAGTTGGGCCAGGAGTGCTGTTTGTCCTACCTGAGGTCCTCACTCCAGCCCTTGGACCTTCCTTTGTTCTATTTTTGCGGGCTTTCCCCTTCCTTGTCTTTTAGCCACGGCCATTCTGGACTCCTTTTCCCTATTCTATGCACCTAACGGTGAGGACAGCCCCAAAGTCTGTGTGAAAGGCCCTTCTGCTCTTCCCTGCCTGGTCCCCACCACGCGTCCTTCCACAAGCTGAGCTGCTTGTTGGGTGGCCTTCAAGCACGCAAGGCCCACTGCTGCTGCGGGGGCATGTTGCTTTCACTTGGGTGCAGCCATGATGAGGCTTCATCTAATGCAGTGAAGTTTAGCAGGCCCCCTAGCCATACCTTCTTCCTTTGAGAGAGAGTCCCACCTGCCCCTCTTGCCCTCCCCTCCCCCTCCTAGGGCCCCCCACCCTCTTCCCCAGCGTGGATGCCCACCTTGCTCTTGTCCCAGTCGTGGCCCAGAGGCGGAATTGTTTAGGAAAGAAGGGAAGGAAAGAAAAGAAGCTAGATTTTTCAGAGCATGCAATCTCCGAGAAAGTCCTCACAGAGGGAATCAATGCACCTGGAGTCACCCACGATGAGAAGCAAGTCCACTTGGGGAGATTTGGAGGGGACCCCACAACTGGACCACTCAGCTCCCCAGCCTCCCTCAGCCGCCTCCTCCCTGCTGGTCTTTGGGCCGTTCCCTCACACTGGGGGCTCCCCCTCGTGTCTGGGAGGTAGCAATTACTGCTCCTTCCCATTCCTGACTCTCCTGCAAGTCTGTCCAGTCTACCCATTCTCCGGGCGTCCCCCAGTGTCTGTGTGAAAGGCCTCTCTGCTCTGCCCTGTCCTGCCCGGTGCTCACCACTTGTCCTTCAACAAACAGTCCTGCTTGGCTGTGGTCTCATCCATCCCCTCACCAGACTCTGAGATCCGTGAGGACAGGACTGGGTGTCTCCTAGAGCACTGTGCGAAGTACCTGCCATGGAGCTGTAGACGTGCTCAAAATGTTTTATAAAATGGCACAGCCAGTTACAAGAAATTGTAAAGAACAGATGAAATCCAGCCCTCCCCAATACTAAAAATGTGCTGTACTCAGTCGTTCCATCCTGTCTGATTCTTTGTGACACTATGGACTATAGTCCAGCAGGCTCCTCTGTCCATGATATTCTCCAGGCAAGAATATTGGAGTGGGTTGCCACTTCCTCCTCCAGGGGATCTTCCCCACCCAGAGATTGAACCGGCATCTCCTGCATTGGCAGGCAGATTCTTTTTACCACTGAGCCACCTGGGAAGCCCTATATGGAGAACAACCGTTAAGTATGAGCAACGGCTGAACAGGTGGCCCCAGGTATACAGACCCAAAGGAGACCAGGGAGGTGAAGAAGCATTGCTATGAAGCTAGAAGGAATGAGATCACTTCCCACGGTGGGAAGGGCTCCATGACTGCTGGAGGGTGGCAGGATGAACTTTGGACTCTTCAAATCTTGCAAAGGAGTCAAGAGAAGAGAAGGGCAAGAGAGTAGGGCTGCCACCTGAGGCTGTCTCCAGGACTGGCCAGTGCCAGAGCCGGTCTTAGAGGAGAAAGCGGGGTATCCTGCCACTTGGTGAGAGGCTGCAACTCACCCGGGGCCGGGGGGAGCCCAGACCACAACAGGGTGGACTGAGGTGAAAGGCACCCTGAACCCCTGCTGGGTCACATGGGACGGTCATGGCAACAGACTCACAATAATTTTGCAGAGAAAATAGTTGCAAGTATTTAAAGTCTTGGTCATGCAAAGTAGCCTCCTATACATGAAACAGTAATGGAGGGTAAAAGACAGCCAAAGGGGAGAGGAGGAAGACAGACAGAGAGACAGGGCCAGAGACAGGGACTGGGGACAGGGAGATTAAAAACAGAGAGAGTGAAAGGAATATATCACTGCATTGAGAGGGGCAAGCTGTGCCCTGGAAACTCCTTCTAGAAGGAATGCCTCCAAAAGACACTTGAGGACAAAGAGGTCAGTTTTTCCTTGACTATTTCTGTAGCCCAACCTTGATTGAAAAGGCAAAAAAAAAAAAAAAAATTGTGTCTGCCTAGTTTGAGAAGATCATTTTTTTGGTAAACACACTGACATATTCATATTAGGAAATTTCTGTAATATGCATAAAATGTGTCCACTTTTCCTTTCCTGTTAGATTTGCCATGCACCCAGCCCTCTGGAGCCCAGTGTGGAATTCCTGGCGACTGGGGGGATGCAGATGTGGGGGAGGGCCCTGGGTGGGGTGTGCAGTCCAGGGATTGTCCAGGGAGACTTTGTGGGGGAATTTGTGGTGCAGGGCAAGAACTAGAACCTAGGTGCTGTTCTAGAATAAAAACAACCATTTCCATAGGGCCAGGAACTGGTTCTATAAATTTCAACTATAGCTTCTGCTACGTGAAATGCAGACTTTCCAAAAACTCCCTGAGGCTGGGGGCTGGCCCCTCCTGGGTGGGTGGGTCTTTGTCATCATTTTACGGTGGTGAATAGTCAGTTTCTAACATACTCAGTGGAGGATGAATATTCATGTTGGTCAAAGAGTGAAAATTCAAGAAGAAAAATAATCCATGTTCACGTGTATCTAAAATGTCCCAGGGTGGACTGAATATTGACGACAAGTTCGAATAAACTGGGGCACCAGCTGTTGAGCCAGAGGAGGCTCCTCTGAGGCTCCTGGGTTCTGTTGCAGCCTCCTGGGAGGCCTGGCTGGAAGGGACAGAGTCATGCCCTAGTGTTTAAGCTAGGACATATCCAGAGAGCATACAGGACCCCAGTGCCTTCTTTGTTTCTTACCACCTAAGCTTCAGAGAAACCTGGGAAGTCTGATGCCTCTGAGGTGGAATGGCACATCCCAGCGGATGAAGCCCTCTCTCACGTTAGACAATAAAAAGGCTAAAAGGAGAGGCTAACGAGGCTTAGCCAGGGGGTCCTGGGGTTGGGTTGAGGAAGCTCCAGCCTGAGCCAGGCTCAGCTCTGCTCTGTCTCTAAGGATGCACAGACAGAGGGTATTGGGGTGTGAGTACTATCTGGGCTCTGGGTCAGAGACAATTAAACAGAGATGATGAAGAGCGATGTTTGAGGAAGACACACACGTGTATAAACATGGGTTACAAAGCTCTTTAAGAAGGCAGTGTCAACTACAGATTGGCACTTGCCATCTACCTCTACAAGGATTAAATCAGGTCGGTGCTGCCGCAGCTGCTGGCCTTCAACACTTCCTGAAAAGAGTTCAGGGTGGAGAAATGAGGCACTCTGTGCTCTGGGGAAAAACGGCAGAACAGCTCTTCCGAGAGTTAAGATATTTTCAGGAGCCGATTTTATGAGCCCAGTTCTTGTATCTTCTCATTTCTAGAAAAGCACTAAAATCCTTCATGGTGATCACTGCTCTTCGTGACTAGCAGAAACCTCCTGCAAAAAACACGTGCTTGATTGCACGTATTCCATTGACCTCCCCCCGCCGTCGCTTTGGAGCAGTCTCTGAAGTGCTATCTGAAGCCCTGTCTCCCGGACTATAGTTCTCACTCTGCCCCAAATAAAACTTAACTCGCAATTCCAACTCTCACGATGGGCATTTTCTTTTTTTAAGTCAGCAGCAGAATATAAGCAGTGGCTTTTATATTAGACATCAGGGGATAATAACATAGTATGTCAGACACTGAGACTTTTTAAACAACATTTTATTTTTTGTTGTCAATGATTAACTTTTGAGCCTACTAGAAGAATATCATGATTATAGTCAATAAAAAAATATAGATGATAGAATAAAATATTAGGTTATACAAAGTTAGTTGTTTTTTTTTTTTTTTTTAAATCATTGTCCAGGAACATTTTTAGGGCTTGAGCTTTGCGGGGGGTAAAAAAAAAACAAGAAAATTTAATTTGTGTTTCTTTTTTACACTTCCCTCAGTTACAAGTTAAGAGCACATATTGAGAATCATTTGTGGGTGCCTAGGACAATAAACAGAAGGACCACAAAAATTAAAACAAGTTCTAAAGACCCTCATATATACAAACTTCTGTACAGAATGAGCACAAGAAGAATTCACCCAATTAAAACCACCGCCTGTGGTCTACATATCCTTCTTTTAAGAAGAGAGAAAATGGATCTTCCTGCACTCATACTTATTTTTCCCCCTTGATCCAGTATTTTTAATGGTGTCTCCACTCCATAAATTAGTAACTGTTCAGTAGCAGAGAAGTATCCTATTTTAAATTACACCAAGGGAAAGCAGGAACTTCCCGGAAAGGGCTGACCGTGGTTGTCTGATGGAGACGGAAGGAGCCCCCAGCCCACAGGAAGCCACACCGCCAGCTGCAGCCAGGAGCGTTCCATGAGACAGCCTGGCAGGGTCACCTGGGGTCTGGCGGGGAGCTGAGGACTTGTCCGCTGTTAGTATGCGGCTCTAACCTCTCCCTCCTGTGCTCAGCTCAGGTCAACTGGGCTCTTTGCTAATGTGTCATCTGGCACAGGAAGTAAGAGCTTTTGGGCAAGACTTAGGCTCTTTCAAGATGGACACACTCAGACGCTGATAAACACAACCGCATGTCCTGGGCCTGTAGCCGCCTCCTTACTCCGTGATGCTAAAGCCCGCTCACCCTGTGGCTGGAGACGAAATCCTGTTAGGGAAAAGCAATTGCACTAAAGGTCAGATCACAGGCCCCATGAGGTAAATGCCAGATGTGGGAGGAGATGCGAGGGAGGGGAAGGATGCCAACTCGCCCTTCGAGGGATGCCGTGGCTTCACTGCACGATCCCCGAGTCCACTGAGGTCTGCTTGCGCGTCGTCTTGGGAGGGGGTGGTGGCGGGGTCTTGCTGGGCAGAGGAGGAGGCAGATGCTGGAAGACAGAAAACGAGGGGATGGCTTACTGCTGATGCTCTGGCAGGAGAGACGTGGTCTCCGGAGGTTCTGACCTGGTAGGGGGCTGGGGGATGGTGGCAAGGGAAGATTGACCTGCAGCCCTGCGTGGGAACGTCCTCTCCCCGTGACTTGGGGCTGGCAGGTCACCACTCTTAGAACAGGGCTGCTGGTGGCCACAGGCCTTTCCAGGGCCACTGATGAAGCACTTTTCACAAAGCATACACATCAGACATCTGAACAGCCTCTGAGAAGTGTAGCCACTGCTCTTTGGGTGGTGGTTTTAATCCTGCATGCTGCATGTTCTGTTGTGTCTGACTCTTTGTGACCCCATGGACTGTAGCCTGCCAGGCTTCACTGTCCATGAGATTTCCCAGGCAAGGATACTGGAGTGGGTTGCCATTTCCTCCTCCAGGGGATCTTCCCCACCCAGGGATCGAACCCGTGTCTCTAGCATCTCCTGGAGATCTTCAGTTGTGGCATGCGAACTCTTAGTTGCAGGATGTGGGATCTAGTTGCTAAGACCATGGATAGAACCCGGGCCCCGATTTGCAGGCAGATTCTTTACCACTGAGCCACCTGGGGTGGCTCTAAAGCCATGTGCTATTGATCGAGGGGCACCTTGAAATGGACTAGTTTCAGAACTGGGCAGTTGAAATGGTCAAGAACAAAGGAAGGGGGGCAACACAGGACCCAGGGCCACCCAGGCAGCCTGGCCACATCACAGCTGAGCCCCCCTGGGAAGAGGACCCACAGGTCCTTCCTCACATTCCTTGAAGATGCTCAGGGACAAGCAAGTCCTTGGAGGTGCTCTCTGGGGCTGGTCGAGAGGCCTGCCGTGCTCGCAGAAATGGAAAGGTCCCACAAGAGAGGGTCTGGGCCACACTGGCTCCTGGGGCCACCATCCCCCTGACCTGTTGACAAAACGGGTTTTCTCCCACAGTCTCTTCTGCGTCGGTAAATAACGGGGATGAGCAAGGTTGGGGGGATGTTTAAACTCTTCATGGAGAAAGCACAGTTTATCAAGAAATGGCTGCAGCTGTGTTCCAATGCCACAGGTGATTGGCAAAGCAGACCCAGAGACACAGACGTAGAGAATAAACATATGGACCCCAAGAGGGGCAGAGGGGGTGGGATGACCTGGGAGGTTGGGAGTGACACATAGACACTCCTGCGTATAAAACAGATAACTAATAAGAAGGACAGGGAAGTCTGGCGTGCTGCAGTCCACGGGGTTGCAGAGAATCAGACACAACCAAGCGACTGAACATCAGCAATGAGAACCTGATGAGCAGCACAGGGAAACCCAACAAGGAGAGGATGTGTGTACACGTGCTGCTGACTCACTTGTGTACAATATAAACTAACACAGCGTGAGAGGCCCTGGGACTGCATGGAGATCCAGCCAGTTCATCCTAAAGGAGATCAGTCCTGGGTGTTCACTGGAAGGACTGATGCTGAAGCTGAAACTCCAATACTTTGGCCACCTGATGCGAAGAGCTGACTCATTGGAAAAGACCTTCATGCTGGGAAAGATTGAGGGCAGGAGAAGGAGACGACAGAGGATGAGATGGTTGGATGGCATCACCGACTCAACGGACATGGGTTTGAGTAAACTCTGGGAGTTTGTGATGGACAGGGAGGCCTGGCATGCTGTGGTTCATGGGGTCACAAAGAGTCGGACACGACTGAGCGACTGAACTGAACTGAACACAACATGATAAAGTAACTATATTCCAATGCAAAAATTTTTTTTACTTTTTTTTTTTATGGAAACAGGTGGCTGGCTGGATATAGCCCACAGTTTGCCTTTCAATCTCAAGAATGAGTTTACAACTGTAATGGTGACAGGAGACACTGAATGGACCTGCCAGGGCGTGAATGACGACGGGCAGCTCGTGCCCTCCTATCGGCAGGCATGTGGCATGCGCACGAGGTCACTTGTTGACCAGCTAGGTCAATGAATGAGTGAGTGAACAAATGAATGAATGAGTGAGCGAGCAGACGGACAAATACACAGACCAGGATAAATGGGCATGAGCTACAGGCAGAGCAAAGCAGAGGGGCCCGCAGCGCACTGTCCTCTGCGGGTGAGAGAGCACTGTTAACAGCCTCTCAGGGCAGGCGCACGTCCAGCAGCGTGAGAAAGGTCGTTTCAAGGGCAGGACAGTGACCAAGCAGCATGTAACTCAGCACCCAAGTTCCTCCTAACTCGCAGACAAATAAGTACTAAAGTGACGCAGGGCTTAACAGAGAGGAGAGAGGCAAGGTGGAAAACAGAACTGATAAAATGATTTTTAGACATCGTAACAAGAGAGGTAAAAGAATACACCTGTAGTGCTCGGTCATTAAGTCCTGTCTGACTCTTTACGACCCCATGGACTGTAGGCCACCAGGCTCCTCTGTCCAGGGGTTTCCCAGGCAAGAATACCGGAGTGGGTTGCCATCTCCTTCTCCAGGGGATCTTTCCAACCCAGACATGGTAAGAATGGTCAAAAGAGGGACTTCCCTGGTGATCCAGTGGCTAAGACTCCTCGATCTCCACGCAAGGGGCCCAGGTTCTATCCACGATCCAGCAACCAGACCTCACAGCCTGCAACTAAGAGTTCGCATGCCACAACTAAAGAGCCTGTGTGCTGCAACTAAGAAACAGCACAGTCAAATAAATAAACGACTATTTTTTAAAAATAATTACTAAAAAAGAAAAAGAATGGTCAAAAGAAACACTGATTTCCAGGTCTGATGAGACGGTTGCTTGTTTACGTGTGGAAGTAGACAGTATGGGCAAGTGTGAGCCATTTTTAAGGAAAGGACGATTCAAAGTGGCCACAGCTACAGAGCGGATGCCAAGCCTGAGGGTGCTCGGTGAGAGTGGCGGGAGGCTGTGGACCAGCACCCACAGAGGGCGAACGATCGCAAGCCTACAGCAGATCTCAGGGCCTGCCAGGGAGGCGCCCCTGGAACCCCGGTGATGCCACCCTGGCCCACAGGCCTGCATCCTGAAGGCGCACTCACGCTGCAGGCGAGTCAGATAGGAGACCAAGGGCGAGGGTGATTAACAGCATGGCATCCACAACGCCTTTACACACGGAGCCAAAGCTGGGGTGTGTTTGCCCTCCCACTAACAGCTCTGGTGGCTTCCCAGGTGGCGCAGTAGTAAAGAACCTGCCTGCCAATGCAGAAGACACGGGTTTGATCCCTGGGTGGGGAAGGTCCCCTGGAGAGGCCAATGGCTACCCACTCCAGTATTCTCGCCTGGGAAATCCCAGGACAGAGGAGCCTGGCAGGCTACAGTTCATGGGGTCACAAAAGGGTTGGACATGACTTAGCGGCTAAACAAAAACAACACAATGCAGAAACTGAGATCACCAAATGTTTCCCCTGAATTGATCTGTAACAAAAATGGATTTGCTCTCACTTTTAAGTTCAGAGTTTTCAGTGTAGGGAGACCCGCAGGGCATTCTTGTTTTTCCAGTAAAATACAGGTATGAAAAGCAAGGGAATCAGTTATCTCCGCTGCTAGGAAAACAACACCCCAACCAATCAACGTTCTCACTCGGCTCCCTGGGTTTCCTTTCATTCTAACCTGTGGTTAAAAACCTGCGGGAAGGGTCAGGCTTACGCGGCCTCAGTTGCTACCAACCATTCCAACTGCCTGGCCCCTTCTCCAGGGCTGGTCCCCCATCATGGAATCTCGAGGGACAGAGAGCTGATCCGAAGGTCCCTTGGAAGGACAATCCATTCCTTCAGCACCGAACACGAAGCCCCACTGCTTACTTGGTTTTCTCACACAAAAGCAATAATCAAATAAATGCAGTGTTGTGAGTTTGTGGTGAGCTCAGTCACTCAGTCCTATCTGACTCTTCGCGACACCATGGATTGGAGCCCGCCAGGTTCCTCTGTCCATGGGATTTCCCAGGCAAGAATACTGGAGTGCGTTGCCATTTCCTTCTCCAGGGGACCTTCCGAACCCAGGGATTGAACCTGAGTCTTTGCATCTCCTGCACTGGCAAGCAGATTCTTTACCACGAGGTGCCACCTGGGAAGCCCAGTCAAATAAATATGCTGTTAATAAATCCCCTCTCTCTTTCACTCCTCTCACAAGAAGAGAGAATAAACTTGCAAGAAACTCGGTGAGAAAGTTTCCATTAAAAAAAAAAAAGAAGGATATAGGATTTATTTTGTTTTAGAAGGGGAAAAAGAAAGCCCACACCTGCTGTTATGTAAAGGATCTTGGCCACATATAACCACCTCGCGTCTCCGACGTCCACAGGAGCCTGCTGCTGCGTAACTTACTTTATGGAGACTGATCGACTGCAGGGGTCATCGAGGATGCTTTACCCGGCAGCCCGCGAGGCTTTCGTTTCATCAGGCTGTGAACAGAGTGGCCGGGGGACGGAAGAACCTGGACGCGGCTCTCCCGGCACCGTGGGGTCATTTCAGAGGCACACGCTGACCTCTGCATGTGGCCAGGCCAGCCAACACCAGAGCTGCCCGAGTGACCATGGCCTTGAGAAGCAGGAGAGAAGGTGGGGGACCTCAGAAGAATGTTTCTAGAGCTGCCAGCGGGTGAAAGTGGCTTTTTCAGAGTTTTAGCTGATGTTTGCATCAACAGGCAGGCCCAGGGGCCCGAGCAGGAAGCACACATCAGACCAGATGAATGACAGCTTCCATGAGGGGACCAGCCTCAGGACGGATGGTTAGGAGGGCCCGAGTTGGCTGATCATGCTGGTGACAGCCAGCACCCCGAAGCTAAACAGGGTGGGGAGAGGTTTCAGGGCCAGAGGCGGAGCTAGGAATGGGCGACCTCGAGGAGCTGGGGTGTGCTCCAGCTGGAGCCAAATCTTGAGCTCCTCTACAGTTTCTCCCGTGGTGAGCACCCATCCCCACCCACAAACGGCCAGCAGGAGAGCGAGGCTGCCTGGAAGAACAGCTGGGACCTGGGCTTCTCCAGGGCAAGGGCAGTGTCCAGGAGCACGGCGTGTCCCCCTCGTGTGGCATCAGCCAGCCTCTCACAATGACAAACGTCTTCATACAAAAAGCTACTTTTCAAAACCAAACTTTCATAAGAATTGCACCTCAAGGGCAACGACCTCCAAGGTCACAAGACTGGCCCCTGGACCCACCGGCTGGAATTCTACCCCCTCTGCAAGGTCCCCCTGGGAATGTACGTTCCCATGGTGAGGACACAGGACCCCAGACCACACACATCCGCGTTCTAACCTCCGCCACCTCTTTCCTGGAAATCAAGCCTTGGCTTGCCCGATGTAAGCACGCCAAGATCAGGACGGAAAGAAGGAAGAGCTCTTGTCTCGTGGAGGGAAAGAGAGGACGGCTCCACGTTCCCGAGCCCTGACTTACCCTCTGATGAGGAGGAGGGGGCGGGGGCGCTGGCGAGCCCGTCAAGTCCAGGTTCTCGGTCAAGGTCCCGTAGTCCGTGCTGGTGCCTTTGAGAGGCAGAGGGGGCGGAACTTCAGCCACTTCCAGCCCGGTCACGGTCATGCCGTTCAGCTCCAAACCTGGAAAAGGGGAGGATGAGAACCACACCCCCGTTCCCCCTGGGCGTGATGCACACAGCTGCTTTGTGCCCTCTCGGGAGTGGCAGGGCAGTGGGAACCCTTTACCCCCAAGAAATGCCCGTCAACGGGCAGTGAAGAGAGCAGGAGGGGGCAGAAGAGGCCGGGGCTGCGTCCCCTCCAAGGGCACATTCCAGAAGAACAAGCACCGGATGCCTGAACCCCGAGCTTAAAGGGTGGACCAGACCACTGGAGAAACAGCCATGTCCACCTGGGACCCCTCTGGTCCCTACTGGACTGCCACGCCTGGGGGCGTCTATGCAGCTCGGGGGTCACAATGACCACCTCCGCCTGGAGTGTTCAGAGTCCTCCAGGTCGCTGCCCCAGCCTCCTGCAGGGAGCCGCACTCAGCTGAGTCCAACAACACAACTCACAACCAGCCCACCTGCCTGTCAAAACTCACAACAGGAAAAGCCACGATCCTACGAAAGGCCGGTATTAGCAGCAGCTGCCACTGTGACTGCTGCTTTAAATAAGCCAAAGGGAAGCAGCATTGATTTTTTTAAAGTAAACCAAAAAGGAGTCGTTTTCAAAGGGAGGAGTGATCATTAGGACAATTTATTTTCTCAGCCTTTGTTGAGACTCTAAGAAATCATTGCCTTTTATGTTAAAGAGAGAAATGGGCACTTTTGTTGTTGGGTGTCCTACCCGATGATGCATCTGACTGAAAATCATTCATTAGGAACGTGCTCCCTGGGACGAGGGGTGTCAACTGGTAAGGAGGCCTTGCGGTTGAATCGAGGCGCGAGAAGGTGGCCTCTGATGGAATGACCGCTCTCCTGACTGGCTGGCTGGTTGCTTTTACTCGGCCTTTATTTAAAATTTGCCACTTTAATCATTTTTAAGGGTACAAATTGCACTCAGGTATCTGTTTGAGCCTGTGTGTCCAGGTCTCTGGAGTGAATGTCTAGGGGCGGGCTTGCTGGAGGTTATGGTGAATCTATGTTTAATTTCAAGGGACCACCAAAGTGTCCTCCATTGCAGCGGCAATGTGCCTACTTTTAACTATTTATTAAAAAAAATCAGTAAAATATTTTGTAAGATCTCTGGTTACAGCATAAGGATGTATGAAGTGAAGCTAGGATACCCGTCCGGAGACTGTCTCCCTTCCAACACTCAGAAAGGCCTGGCTCCCTGAGGCTCAGACGAGTGGCGGCCCTGACTCCCGGCCAGACAGTCTGTCTCGGGAATGGCTGCAGCAAGAAGAAAGCAGGAGCTGGGGACAATTGTTGGCGGCCGGCACAAACCAGCGCGCAGGGCCGGGCTCCCCGCCCCGTCTCCGGCCACAGGGAGGGTGGTGGGTGCTCCTGGCTCTCTCGCCTGCTGCCATCCTCAGTCCCTGCCACCTCCTTCCTGCCAGGATGTCACCTCTCTGGCTGGCCTGACTTCAGGGGTGAAAACGCGGGCACCACTTGCATCCCTCCACGATTCACACGCACTCGGAACATCAGGGGGCTTCCCAGGTGGGCGGGCAGTAAAGAACCCGCCTGCGATGCAGGAGACACAGGGGGCTGCAGGCTCTATCTCTGGGTCGGGAAGACCCCCTGGAGGAGGAAAGGGCAACCCACTCCAGTATTCTCGCTCAGAAAATCCCACGGACAGAGGAGCCCGGTGGGGTCGCAGAGAGTCGGACATGACTGAGCGCACACTCAGAACCTTAGGCCTTCTTTGAAAAGAGGGTCTTTGCAGAAGGATCTGGAGATGAGATCATCCTGGATTTATGGGGAGCTCTGAATCCCCTCTGCAGTCTCCCATACGAAGAGGAGAAAACAGCCTGTGAAGAGAGGCAGGGGGACTGGAGAAAAGAGAATGCAAGCCAAGGCGCTCCGAGGACTGTGGGAATCCACCAGAAGGCTAGTCCCCAACCTTTGCGGCACCAGGGACCAGATCGTGGAAGACATTTCTTTTCCATGGAGCTGGGGGTGGGGCCGGGGGTGGTTTGGGGATGATTCAAGGGCATTACACTTACTGTGCACTTTATTTCTATTATTACTGCATCAGCTCCACCTCAGATCATCAGGCATTAGATCCTGAAGGCTGAGGACCCCTGCACTAGATGCAAGCAGGACTATCGATAACTTGATTTCAGACTCCTGGCCTCCAGACTATGAGCGAATAACCTTTTGATATTTGGGGCCACCAAGTCTGTAGGAATTATGCTGAGCAGCCCTAGAAACTGGGCAGAACTGGAAGGTAAGTTCTACCCTGAGCGCCTCAGCACGGCCTAGAAGGGCTCCTTCCTTCCCATTCCTCCTACACACACACACATCCCCCCGCCCCCGTGGGCTGCATTATCTCATGACATCAAATGGGGGACACCCCAGGTGCTCTCGAGTTGCCCCCAGCACGCAGGAGGTCCAGAGCGCCGGCCAGGTCCTGCACTGTCCACCCAGGGAGCACAGGAACCCAGGACTCATCTGTGGCCTGACCTGCTCCAGTCCCGGGGGGACACTCCCCAAAGTTCAGGGCTCATCGACACTCTCTGCGGCTGCTGGACAGAGAAGAAGCCGGCCTGAAGTGAGAGCCTTCAGCAGAGGGGGGAGATCATAGCGCAACGTCACGAACTCGCGCGGGATGATGTCTCACTTACTGGACTGCAGGCTGAAGCTGAGCTTGGCCCTCGGCATGACCGGGGGCGGTGTGGACTGGGAGGACGGGGAGGACGGGGACACCGAGAAGCGCCGCTCGCCCCCCATGGCGTTGATCACCTGGCTCTTCGGTCTCTGGGGCCGCAGGGGGCTGATCTGCGTGGGAGGGACAGAGAGCGCGTGGTTAGGGTCCGTCCTGGGTGGCTCAGTGGGAAACAGTCACCAGCCAATGCAGGAGATGCTGGAGACGCGGGCTCGATCCCTGGGTCGGGAAGATCCCCGGGTGAAGGGCACGGCAACCCACTCCAATATTCTTGCCTGGAAAATTCCATGGACAGAGGAGCCTGGTGGGCTACAGTCCATGGGGTCAGGAAGAATTGGAGATGACTGAGCCACTGAGCCCTGAGCAGACACCTGGGCTGACTTAATGCCACTTCAACAATTCCTCTGTGGAAGTCCTGACCTGCAGTACCGGCGCAGATGACCACATCTGGAAATGCGGTCTTGCTGACAGTCAAGGTCAGGTGACGCTGTTACAGCAGACCCTGATCTAGCGTGACTGTTGTCCTTAGAAAGTGGGGAGATTCGGACCCAGACAGAAGCGCATGGGACAAGGCCATGTGAAGATGAAGGCAGAGATGCGGGCAGAGGGGAATGCTGGGCGAGAGGCTGGAGCAGACTCCCCCGCACAGCCTCAGAGGAAGCCAGCCCTGCTGGCCCTTGCCCTTGGACGTCCAGCCTCCACACTGTGAGACCATCAGCTTCTGCTGAAGCCGCCCAGCTTGTGCGATGCTGTTCTAGCAGTCCTGGCAAACTAACCCAGCCCTCACCCCAGTCTCTACACAGTCGGTGGCGGGGATGTGACATCCAGGTCTCCTGAACAGGAATGTGATGCGGGCACTCGGTGTGGGGGAGTCCCGCCGGGTAGGGAGTGGACTCGATGACCTGCGCAGTGACCAGAACGCCCCAGGGGACTAATGTCTTGGTCTTTCTTGGCAGGGGTGTGAAAGTCTAGAAACTTGCTAAAGGATTTCCTTTATTCACCTTCTCTTTCTTTTCTCACGCTATGCTGTGACTGAATAGGAATTCTTTCTACTTCTCATTGCATTTGTCTTCCCCACCTCTGACTTTCAGATGCACCTGACTTTAACCAGCTAAGCCTTTTCCCGTGTCTGTAACAATGGGAATTTTAATTTCTCTACGTCTTACAACTTGGTCTCAGATTGTTAGGTCTGGGGGAACACAAGCAGTTCAAAACACTCTCAGGTAGGAGTAACGAGGACAGTTATTAACCCAGTTGACAAAGAATCATCAAGATTTCGGCCCCAGGATGGGCAGGACAGGTGGGCAGGGCTTCGGGCTTGGTGTTGGGGCTTGATTCCCCAGGCCAGCTGCAGAGCAGGTGGGTGGCAGCATGCTCCTCTGAGTGGTCTGCAAAGGCAGGGCCTCCCTGGGGGCTGGAAGGAGGTGAGGAAGGCTTAAGTCCTTTTGTCAGCAGGGCGGTTGAGGGGACGCTGGCCAACAGGCTGGCTTCTGGAACTGTCCTATGCCAACAAAGCAGATCGTGGAGACCAGGCGGCACCTCTCACCTGTAGAAAGAGCCCACTTGCTGTGTCAGGCCTGGGACAGCCCGGCTGAGCTCGGGGCTTGCCTTGGGCGCATGTGTGTGGGGACTGAAGATGGACTCAGGGTGCTCTCCCCACCCTTCCCTTCCCATCAGGTCACATCCTGACAGTTTAGGGGGCAGAGGATGGTTTACTGGTGAGATGCAAATGGCACGTGGAGGGCCGCCCCCCCCCCCCAGCTCCAGGCCCCAAGAGGCTTAGCTAGAGGTCACGACATTGCTGACGACTCGAATTCAGGCAGGAAGCTGAACTCAGCCCCAAAGAGGAAGCAGAGAAAACCTCTGCAGAAGTGTGGGGAGGGGGCAGGTGGGTGCCAAGAACGCAGCAACCCCCGGGGCCCAGGGCACCACCCTGGGGATGGGGCTGTGGCTACCCCCCAGTCACCCTCCCTCCCTGAGACCCCCACCCCCGGCGGACCTGCCCTGTCCTGCAGCACCTGGCCCGTCAGGGGCACACGGAGGCTTGAACAGGAAACTCCAGGTGCCCAGCTGGACCCACAGACTTGCCAGCACCTGTCACCCAGAGGACAGACTGGGACCTGGGCTGGGCCAAGAACAGCCCGCCTGCCTCCGGCAAGAGGCCAGGATGCCTGGCCCCTAGCAGCTGTGGCTGTTCCGAGAGGCCTCAGAGGCCGACAGCAGGGGTCAAGGTCCTATGCTCTGGCCTCGGTGGGTTCCAGCGCATTTTCTGAGGGTCCCCGGGCCCACTGGGGTTGGGGTTGGGGTGGGGGTAGCGCTTTGGGCCGAACTCAGCCTGTCTCTGCAGGAAAGCGGGACCACCGTGGGGAGGGACAGAACTTATACTGTGACGACGGCCGAAGCCGGCACATCCTTTGTCTTCTTGTCTCAGAACTTAATTTGGAACAACTCTGCCACTTGGCTCAAGTTCTCTGAGGCCCCCCACTTTACCATCTTAAAGTAGAGCCTAAGGAGAAATGTATGACAGACTCGCACAAGGTCTCCACTTAGTAAATGTTCCAAACCGCTGCTGTTAGTCTGCCCACCCAGGGAGGGCGTCTGGGCACTCGGGAGAAGGAAGCGGGCGCGGGCCTGCTCCAGCAGCGTTGCTGGCCTCCCAGCTTCCCAGAGGAGGGGACAGAGCCCACGGGGGGTGGGGGGAAGGGGCATCATGAGAAACCTCTGGACCACACCGCATGAGGTCACATCTGAGTGCTGGCCGGTGACCAGTCCCTCCCCGAGCCCCACACCCTGGGCCGCCTGCTTCTGCCATGAAACACCACAGCCCAGACGCGGTCAGAGCTCTGTCCAGAGGCCTCGCCAGAGCTTCCGCCTACAGGAAGACCATGTGTGGGCTGGGGTCTCCCTTCTCCTCTAGACGCCCAGGCAGCACGTGACTGCTGGTCTCCACGACACAGGGTTTGGATGAAACATGCCTTCTGGTGCTGAAGATAGAAGCAAGCAGTGAAGCGTGTCTTATTAAACATTGGTCCCACCTGAGCCCTTTGATAAGCAACGTTCAGTAACCGCCAGGGCGGGTCAGGGGTCGGGGGCTTCCGCCCAGGGCGGGCGCATGCTTGGGCACTGTCGAGGCAAATGGCCTCCCACTGCAAGGAGGTGGTAGCTCCAAGCCCAGCTGAACCTTTGCAGCTGACGGCCTGAGAGAGCCACCTCTCTGCTTTGTCTCCAGTCTACTAATAGCACGTTCTGAATAAAGTTCACCCCAGAAGCTGTCCTCAGTTTGCCCCAGACTCCAAACACTGCGACACTCTGCTGGGAGCATCCGCTGGCATCCCCCCGCCCCCCGCCCCCTCAGCCCAGGCCTGGGAGGAGAGTGTGCCCCTTGGGTTTCCCTGTCGCCACACACCCTGGTCTCTGGAATGAACGAGAGTCCCTGGGATCCGTTTTTAATGTCAGCTCACCAGCACGAGTTAAGTCCCCCCAAATCCTTGTGAAAGATGGCCAAGGGATTTAAGCATGGAACAGATGAGGCCAGGAGGATAACACGGAACCGCGTATGGCTGGCAGAACCCGTGGGAAGGGGCTTTGGGACTCTAGCTGAGCAGATTATAACACTCCCGCAGAACACTGGCTTAGCGATTTCTGGTCAGGAGCGGGTGGGGGAATGGCGTTAGCTGGCCTGGAATTACTGTTTCCTGACAACACAAGCACCCTGTTCATCTCCTGAGATGTCTGGGTGTCTGATGAGCGAGTCCCACTTTGCTGCAGAGCCCGGAATCCTGTGGGTTTCGCTGATGGCTGGCCCCCCTCCCCCGACCCCTGGGGGATGGGGGGATGGAGGGAAAGACCAGCATCCTCCAGGGAGACGTTGGTCTGCTGGAGCATCGGTTACACAAGGGCAGGGATGCGAGAGACCCTGGATTCTCAAATGACTATTCACAGCCCATTCAGTGAAATCTGATGGACAGACCCCTTGGCAAAATGTGGAGCAAAGACAGGCCCCCCGCGGCAGCTACCGAGAGCTCCCTGTGAAATTACCGTTTCTGAAAGGATGACAGCCTCAGATTGCTGCAGGGGAATGTCGGTGGGTTTAAATTCTTTATCGAATATCTCTTGATGCTTGCTGTTCCTTTTTTCCTTCTTCTTGTCCTTCTTCTCTTTGTCGGGGTCGTCCTTGTCCAGCTTGTCCTGGGACCGGGAGTGCATTTTCTTTGGCAGGAGGGGTTCCAGAGCGAACCTAAAGAAAACGTTTTTTTTTTTTTTCAATTGATGTCTTTCTAGGAGAAACCACTGCTTTCTGCCCTGCGGATCCATGTAAAGTCACTCACAATGAATCAGGTGCTGTCTGGGAACCACCCAACTTTACAAGGAAAGAAATAATTTTGAAAGGGAGCTCAAGGGCCACCTAAGATACTTATTATTGATTGCCATGGTGATGGTCTTGCATCTCGATAAAAACAAACTGGGGGAAAAAAACAGAACACTTATAGGACAATACGGGAAAATGTAACGCCTGATTGGATTATGGGATGATGATATTCAGGGATTATTGTTGATTTACGGCCGGAGGATGGTATTTGAGGTCTATTTCCAAAAGGAAGTTCTCACTTTTTAGAGATTCACACTGAAATATTTATGAAAGTGAAGAGGATAAATAGGCAGGTGCTGATGCAAAGAGACATCTGTATTGGTACACAGGGAGCTTCCACTCGAAAGCCTCTGAGAAAGAAGCCAACTCCAGCTCCTAAGGATGTGGAGTCGCCCTGAGATTTTCAGCCAAGAACTGAGTTTGAGAAGGAGGATTTGGGTCTCAGCTCTGCCACCTACTGGTGAGGGTCCACAGCCTCTGAGCACCGTGGACTGGACGTCCCCATTCACAGAATGAAATGAAAATGGTATTTAAAAAGAGATGTGATCTCTTCAAAGAAGTGCGTCATACAGTCCTATAGGAGAAACAGCACATACTGTGATTTCTGATTCGAGTGTTTTTTAAAGTGTGGTCCACATCTCATATGGTTAAAGAGAAGCAAAATCTCATATGGTTAAAAAGAAGCAAAATGGTCAGCTGAGAGGGTTCAAGGAAGCTCCCTGCCTTCAAGCTGCTCAGGCAGTCCCCCAGCCCCTTGGGAGGGCAAACTCCAGCCCCCATAATGTGGGATAAGAGGCCAGGTTCCCAAGCCAGCCTATGAGAGCACCCAGTCCTCACTGCGACCTTCCAAGCCTGGCTTCCCGAAACAGCCGGAGAGTAAATCGGTTTCCTCAAGGGGAGAATGACTGTAAGAGAAGGCAACTCAGAAAGCTGGTTGCATTTCCATCCTAGATGTGGTTTCTTTCAAATTTACCTGTGAACAGGACACGCAGAACTAAGGCACTGCTCTAATCGAAGGCCACCCAGCAGCTTGGCTCCCTAACATGAGGGCAGTACCACGGGCGTCCAGGCTGAGCTGGGTCACTCAGAGAAGCACGTTTCAAATCCGGGAAGATGCTGGTCGCTGAGGGCAAGAATCACACCTCCCTCTTTTTGTTAAAAAAGGGAAAAAACTGGATGGGCAGCGGGATTTGAACTGTAATGCTATTGAATGCAGGCATTGATTATCAATAGCTGCTAACATCACTGCAAGAGAGAGAGTCAGGCACAATGTCCTTCTGAATGGAAGAACCTATGAAGTCATCCTGCCCCCAAATCAAGCCTGAATCTGCACAAGTCTCTAGATGGGACCACCAACCTGCAGGAAATAGGAGGGACAGGGAGACACAGTCAATAACACTGTCGGGGATGCAGTCAGAAAAATCTGGATTGCACCAGCAGCAACCTGGAGTTTTCAACAAATAAATTACAAGGAAGAGAAACGAAAAGAAGAGAGTGGAAGGAGGAAATCTATTGATTAAAAGAGAACTAAAGAGATACGGCAGGGCTTCCCAGGTGGTGCTGGTGGTAAAGAACCCACCTGGAAATGTAGGAGACGTGAGAGACTCGGGTTTGGTCCCTGGGTCGGGAAGATCCCCTGGAGGAGGGCACGGCAACCCACTCCAGTATTCCTGCCTAGAAAACCCCATGGACAGAGGAGCCTGATGAACTACAGTCCACAGGGTTGCAAAGAGTCAGACACAACTGAAGCGATTTAGCATGTATGCAAAGAGGTATGGCAGCCCACTCCAAAGTGGGAGTCTTATCAGTTTCAAATAAACTAAAAAGAAAAAAAAAAAGGCATTTATGACCCAGCTGAAAATTAAAACCAATATCTGATGATGGTATGGAATGACTGTTCATTTTTCACCTGTGCTAAAGGGAGTTTTTGTTTTCTTTTTCTAAGTTCCTACCATTTAGAAATCCACACTGAAACATTTACAGATGAAATCATATGATGCCTGAGACTTGTTTCATATATAATATGGAGGAGTGAGAGGGTGGAATACAGACTGAAAGAAGATAGGCTGGGAGGTGATCACTGTTGAAGTTGGCTCACAGGCGATGGGCACAGGGCCTCATTATGCTATTTTGTTCCCCGTGAAACTTTTTCATAATAAAAACTTGAAGATGATTGATGAAATACACCAGTGTTGACTTTGATTATGAAGGCATTTCGGGACATCTGGATATGCAATTAGCAATAAATCAACATCCATTAGGTGTTAAATATTACATCTCTTATAAACAACAATAAAAAAAATCCTTCATGATTTTATTCTAGGTTTTACAGAACTTGAGACAATTAATGTAGGGAAATAAAGGATTAATGGACATCTTTTAGCTCGGGGTGAAACCTGTGCTATGAAATCCAGACAAGTACACAAAGAACCAAAGAAGAGGCTGAGCTGTAAATGTTTCACATGATGAGAGGCAACTGCCAACAGGATGAACTTTATTCTGCACATCACCAGTGCCATCTGAGACCAAGTCTCACCTCTTCCACATTAGTTAGGTAGCTAAGGGTGATAACCCTGCAAATGAACAAAAATCTGGGCTCTAATAAAGATGCCTTCTAGTTTAAGGTTAAACAAATATGGCTCCAGGGGAGAAGACAATGATTTCCCCTCATGTAGTTACATGTGCAGGATGGAAATCTTCCATCTAAAACCTCTAGCTCACTCTTTGCTCTCACCCCTACGTTCCTGGATATATAAAACCCTTTTCATAACTAGCCTGGGGATTTACTTGGGGAGAAGTTGAATTAAGTTTCTTTAGCAATCTTGCTCTAAGTGACAAGCACACTTGATTTAAATACCTCTAAATTGAGAATTTCCATATGGATTTGCCCTTAAGTAGCAGACACTGACAAAAACTACTGTTAGGAAAAAAAAAAAAAACATGGGAACAGTTTTCTCTCCTCCCTTGGGCATGCGAGCTATCGGCTGCAAAGGGCACTGGGGTTGGAGCTGTCTCTTGGGGTGCTCTGGGAGTCTGTGTCTGCGGGTCGCAGGGGCCAGGAGCCTGCGGGTTTGATAAGATGATGGATTGTAAATCAAATGGCCTTGGACAAACACACAGCTGTGCAGACTCGACAGTAAACCAATTAGAAGTTCTCGGATGTTTAAACTGCATGTGATGTTTTTTTCTTTCTGTATAATCAGAACAAGCTTTACATGTAGGCTACTCACTCAATACACAAAAACGTCAACATCGAGGCTGTCTTTGCAGAAGATGCAGTGGGAGTGCAACAAAACTTTTACTCGTCTGTTCCATTCTTGTTCCCTTCTTAGGGGCTTGTGCCATCCAGTGCTCAAGAGCAACACTGGGTCTCAAAAAAGATCCTGCCCCTGTAATGTGGGATAAGAGGAAAGTGGCCCCGCCAGCTTTCAGGGAAGTTTGACAGGCCTGCCCTGGTGTGACACCTGGGAAGTGAGCAAGGGCTGAAAAAAGCACCCTGCCGGCAAGGAAGGCAGTTTATCATTCCAGGACTTGTTGACAAGGACTGGATACCCACTGAGATTTTATAGTTTGATGGAAGTGGAGCCCAAAGCGAGAGATTGTTCTCGAAAGTTCCTAAGACCCTACAAGTCTTAGTGGCACCATGGTTGTAAAGTCTTGGATGATCTCCGTTTCAAAGGGAGTTCTGAGTTTCAGAAATCCTCTCAACTGATGAAAGAAACCCGGGACCCTGGAGAGCTCCTCGCCACCCCCCCAGCCCTCCCCTCCCCTCCCCACTGCTGAGCCAGACTCACCCATCTGAGCCAGGCCTGGAAGGGGTGCTGTCGGACGAGAGGGAGGAGACAGAAGCCACGGACAGAGGCCGGGACGAGGAAGGCATGGTGAAGGATCGGACCATGGACCGGGGGCGGCTGCCTCTTCTGTCGTCCAGACTTGAGGGCTGGGTTGGGGTGGAGGGGAGACAAAGAGAGAGACTTGCTTGATGTCCATGCCAAAAGATATCCAGGCTGGCATGGTCAGACACCTCGGAATGAGTGGTCTTAACAGCCTGGAGTCTATACCAAAGTTATCCACACTTTCATGAACAGTTCATGTTCTTGTCCAGAGCTGAAGGTGAAAACCATGGTTATCTGGAGATTTTTTGAAATATGATTTGATACTGTGAAAAATACCAGAAAGAACTTTCTTGCTGGTTTTCTTTTCTTTTTTTTTTAAATTTAAAATGCAGTTTTCTTTACCAAGACCACAATGCCTCACCGTGCTCCAAAGTCAGTACAATGCACTGATCGACCAGGAATTGTAATTTACAGAAAACACCTAGAATGTGACTTAAGGACTTTGCAAGATGTTTAGATGAACTGTGTATATCTCTGCATGCTAACAAACCGAGCAGATCACCAAAATACATGGAGACACAGGGATTGAACTTCTCTAGACTAAAATGAGATGCTCCTGCTGCTTAATTAAAGGCGTGTTTCCTTCCCCGCCAGTGACTGGTACAGTAGGTTAGCTGGATCCATGGCTGGAGATGCTAAAGCTCCTCCTTCTCACCAGGAAGTGGACCAGTGATGCATTCTAGAGAAAAACAGTCTCTGGATAGAGTTTTCCACCCTCTGTTTGTCATACGACTGTATATTAACAAAATAAGTGTCACTGAAATTCAGCACATGTCAACACCTAATTAGCTACAAAATGCCTGTGTACCTGCCCCTCAAGCCAGATGTTGGCACAGCTGGGACAGCAGCTGGTGCCGAAACTTTTTTTTTTAGCCCCCAGGATGTGGAAATCAGATTTCTGTAGGGCATTCCCTCACTGTGTGGCTCAACCTCCCTCAGCCCCAACCCCACGCTACCAAAGCTGGCGTTCATTCAGCCCATCTCCAATAGAAGACCTGCTTGGGACCAGGGTTGATTACAGATTATATATCACCCCTGATAAGAGGGCCTCTTTCTTAACTATGTTTTGCCCATGAAATACTATTTGATCCATACATTATCTCTTCAATAGTAAAAGGCTCAGCAGACTTGCGGTTGCCAAGGGGGACGTGGGTTCGGGGGGGGGGGGAGGGGATTGGGAGTCTGGGATTAGCAGATGCAGACTATTACACACGAAATGGATAAACTGTACAGTACAGGGAACTGTATTCAACACCCTGTGATAAATCCTAATGGAAAAGAATATGGAAAATATATATATGTGTAACTGAATCACTGTGCTGTCCAGAGGCATTCAACACGACACTGTAAATCAACTATTCTTCAATGAAATAAGCTTGTAAAAAACAGTAAAAGGTTCAAAATTGCAACAGAACACTTTAAAGCAGGAGCTGGTAAACGTTTTCTGCAAAGAGGAAAATGACAAATACTTCAGACTGCGGGCCGTAAGGTCTCTGTCCCAAGCATGAAAACAGCTATACACAATACAGAAGTAAATAAGTACGGCTGTGTTCCAATAAAACTTTATTTACAAAACAGACGTCAGGCTGACAGTGGCTCAACATGCAGCTGCAATCTGCCAGCACCGAGGGTCTGGTCAGCCTTAACTTTAGCACCGATGACCATGCCATTGCCCAACTCCAGGGAGACAGCCTTTGCCCTGAACTGGCTTTTACAAGGCCAATTAAAAGGAAATGGCGACTTGCAGATTTGCCTAAATTGTAAAAATGCTTCTAGAGACTCAAAGTCCACAGTATCTGATTCTCAGCCTTTAAGGTTATGTTCCATTTCTGGTGATTATAAAACACTGGCTGTAGCCCTCCTGTTGTACAAAGTGTCTTTGTCACTTAGTTGTACAATGTATCCACTTCTCCGATGGAATGATCTTCACAGCAGCCAGGGTCAAGGGAGTGGGCACACCAGAGGAGCTGGCCGTGGGCCAGGAGGCGCAGATGGCCACAGGCTGCCCTCGTCCAGCTCTTGGGAAGGCCCAAGTAGCTGCGAACGTCCTGCCCCCAACCACACAGGGCTGGCGATGACAGGCAGCCTTGCATCTGGGTCAGGATGCATGAACATGGGTGGGAGGACTCGGAAGGATGAAGCAAAGGGGATGGCAGGAGGGGGCTCTGGCCGGGGAGGGCCAGAAGCCACTGGTGGTCTTGTGTCAGCAGAGCACCCACTGCGAGTGGCCCTGGGCCCTCCTCCTGGGCCATTCACCTCGCAGGCCCTTCTTGACCGGCAGAGCCTCTAGGAATCGAGCAGCCAGGACTTCTGGTTTTTCATCTGAAGCCATCAGGGCCTCCCAGTCCTTACCGCGTAGCTCCAGTGCTAGGACTTTGTGAGAGAGGGCACATCTGTGTCCCTGCAGCAGGACAGGCAACGAGCTGGGGGGCAGGGAGACCACCAGGTGGGAATGCTGGTCCTGGCACGGACTGCGTGACCTCGCATAAAACAAGGAACCGCTCGGGCACTTAGCTTCCTCCTGAGCACACAGGGGATAGTCCACCTTGAGAGGCTGGCGAGGATGCCCTGCAAAGATGCAGGTGACAGGCAGGGCAGCTGCATGAATGGCAGCCTCCAGCGCCCTTCTCGCGTTACAGACACGAAGCACAGACGCGCTCCAGCCCCTCACGGGGGCACGCCCGCTTGTCCCGGGATGCACGCGGTCACCATCCTCATCTCCAGGCTGATCCGGAAGGCCCCACCTACGCCCACCGCGGGTGCGAACTGCCCATGGTGTCCTGGGGATGGCTGGTTTCACTGAGTTTAACCATGGTGATGGGGCTTCATGGGGGTATGGTGAGACGCATGCCCGTTCCACAATCTTCTAGAAACGTCCCTTTCCAAATGCGGCACAAAGGGCAGCTGTGGGCTGGAAACCCACTGGGATGACAGGCTGGCCCCTGGGAGGGGGGTCTGGGGTGGGTTAGGAGGGAGGGCGTGGGGCCAGCTGGGAGGGGGAGAGGTGGGGTACCCTAGGACCCGCAGCCTCAGGGTCACTGCCCAGAGCCTGGCACCTTGACTGCCCTCCAAGCCTTATCAGCCACTCTTCTCTTGGTTGGAATATTCTGTCGAACTCCAGAATATAGAAGAGGGCAAGGGGAACTTCTTTCTGGAGGTGGGGGTTATCAGCTTACCCTCCCAATGAACACCCCACTTAGCGGCCTCTGAGGAACCCCAGGGTTCCACGGATCCTAGCAAGAAAACCACTGGAACAAGTCTCCCTGGCAAAGGTGGAGGGGGCCCTCTTGGCTTTTAGTTGTTTAGTAGTGTTTAGTCATTCAGATGTGTCCAGCTCTTTTTGGCCCCATGGACTATTATAGCCCGCCAGGCTCCTCTGTCCATGGAATTTTCCAGGCAAGATGATTGGAGGGGGTTGTCATTTGCTCCTCCAGGGGATCTTCCCAACCCAGGGATTGAACCCGTGTCTCCTCCACTCCCGCACTGGCAGACTCTTTCCTGCCGAGCCTCCTGGGAAGCCCCGAGGGAGGGCTGGAGGGGGAAAGTCCTGGAGGCATGGTGACGGGTGAGCCGCAGCACCGTCTGTGGACACCATGGCGAGGACTCAAGAAGGATGAACAGCGGCTCCTGGCGTCTTGTCTGCTGATGGTGGTGGAGCAGGACCAGCCCGGGGAGCAGACGGGTGGACTGCGTGGGCTCCTCTGGGCACAGGGGTGGAGGGGCCCAGAGGCAGGTGGACGGGTGGGTCTGAGCTCAGGGCCGCAACCAGGTGATGCAGAAAGCGATCGAGGATGACCGTGGAGAAAGGGCAGGGCCACCGGAGGCTCCCTGTTCTCATCAGACTTGAACGAACCAGAGAAGGAAGGACTGGAGGACAAACTCAGAACCCTCTTTCAGGAGCCTGTGCAGATACCTCTTGTATGGCCAAGGGCCAGTGAAGGCACGGGGCCAAGGCTGAATGTGACTGAGGCTCGTGGCCTCCACTCTGGGGGCCCTGGGCTCTGCATGCCTCCTCAAGCAGCAGGAGGAGCTGGGGGGCCCGTGCTTTCCTTTGGGAAGAGGCGGCTCCTCAGAGCCCAGGGCTGGCAGGATGGAGCCAAAACTGAGCGGGCTGGACTGGGGTCTGATGGAGCCGCTCATGGATTAGGAGTCAGAGGGCATCCACGTCTTCCCTTTCTACGGCTTAGGCTGGCTTAGAAAAATTGACAAAATGGTTTATGTCCTTTCTATGGGGTTTTTATTTTTAAATCCATCTTTTTTTTAAACTGGATGATAGTATATTGCTTTTTAAAGTATTCTGAGATGCTTGAAAGTTCTCAAAGTAGATAAGAAGGGAAAGCTTCATTCCAGACTGCATTTTATCACCACATTTTTCAGAGAATGACAGGGTATCAGGCTTCTTGTCTGCTCAAGGGAGGCTGGCTGTAGAACCTGCCTTTGGGGGGTCCCAGGATGAAAGGGGGACTCAGGAAGGCAGCTCCGGGGGACAAGGCACCACGGGTGGGAAATGCACCCTTACTTAATTCTGTTCCTGATGGCATTCCCAAGATGCTCTGGCTGCCCTACGAAGCAGTAGGACTTTGGTGGAGAAGATGCCGTTTCAGGGTGTGGTGCAAATGGCTTATTGCCAGCTAAGGATGGCAGACCGTCGCCCACATGACAGCCCGCCTTCCTGCCCACCCCCCGCCCCCGTGCTCAAGAGCAAGACTGCACCGAAATAATGAATCACAGCAGAAGACAGGGATATGAAGGATGTTCTGATGAGCCAGACAGATTTCTGTCATTTTGAAATATACAGGAAATGATTGATCAAAGAGGAAGCGTTTCACTTAGAAAGAGAACACGGAGCTTGCAAAAGTGTTTATTTCTTAGAAAGAATTAAAAGTGGCGTCAGACTTTGAAAGAGGTGCACCGTGATGCACTCTGAGACTCTTCCAGCCACTCGATGCTGATTGTAATGAGTTGCAAGCTCCAAAGTGATCAAGCGCAGCTAGAGGACTCTGACTTGCATGAAGGGTCCTCTGCGGCGGCCGGGCAGGAGAGCACCCTGATTCCTAAGCCTATTCATCTGGAGCCGCTCCTGTGGGGCGGGCAATCTCGGATTCCCGCCTGCTGGGTCTTTGGACCACAGCCTGGCAGCTGAGTGACTCTCAGCTCATGCTCTGCTCTGGCCAAGGCCACAGACACCTCATCTGATGGGCACTAGGTCCCGGCCTTGGAGGCACTGGGCCTGGGCATGGCCGGCAGGGCTTGGTGCAGTGTTGGGGGAGTGCAACCCATCTCGGGAGGAGTCCTGCTCCCGACTTGTCTCCAACCACAAGGGCAAGAGAAGAGCTTTGCCACTGATGAGCGTGAGGCCTCAGGCTAGGGGACCTTCTCAGGTTCCTCGCCTCTAAAAGAGGTGGGTTCCCCCACCTCAAAATGTCCACAGCGCCTCCTTCCTCAGGCTGCAGTTCCTACTTGCAAAACGAAAAACTCAGAAAGGTCCCAGGCTCACGGTAAGCATGGTAAGTTAGCGTTTGCTATGTGAGACAGATGTGTGGAAAAAGAAAAAGTCAGTTCAACAGAGAGCAGCAGAGAACTTTCGAGAATGGCAGACAGATGGAGCTGGGCTAAACATGAAGCCAGAATGGCATGCCTGGTTGGACACGTGGTTCTTTAGGGGGTAGAGGGCCCTGGGTCCTGAGCATTGGGGTAACGGCTTCAGCCTGCCTTCCCTTTGCAGAATAACCTGTTAGACCTGCTCGCAGACACCCCATCCATGCCAGCGGGCATGGGATTCCAGGAGACCAGAAGAGGTCTCACTCCCTCTTTTTGCCACACTGATGCTCACCTCTGAACAGTGGAGAAAGGGGACCATCTGCTCAGCCAGACACCTCCCAAGCCCACAGTCAAGGCTAGGACGCACCAAGATTCCCAGAGAGCCTGAGTAAGGATGGAAGTGATGCTCTGAACTGCACACCAAGGGAGCACTCTGAGGTGTGGTGCCTGGCCCTGCCCCCAGAGATGCTAAGACCCAGATCACGAAGACTGTCTCAAGCCCACCACAAGCCTTAAACCAGCAGGTACTCTGCATCAGTAAGGATGGAAACTCTGCTCAATGTTACGTGGCAGCCTGGATGGGAGCGGAGTTTGGGGCAGAATGGACACATGTATGTGTATGTCTGCTGTGCATCTGAAACTGGGCTTTCCTGGTGACTCAGCTGGTAAAGAACCTGCCTGCCAATGCAGGAGACGTAAGAGATGAGGGTTCGATCCCTGGGTGGGGAAGATTCCCTTGAGAAGGAAATGACAACCGGCTCTAGTATTCTTGCCTGGAAAATTTCATGGACAGAGGAGCCTGGAGGGCTACAGTCCATGGGGTTGCAAACAGTCAGATACTTGAAACTATCACAACATTGATAATCAGTCATTCTCCAACATTAAAAGAAAAAAAAACACAACAAAAACCCAAAACCAAAAAAGACGCATACAATATATAAAAAAATTACCAGCCACTCTTTTATGATGCTCTTGATGTTAGCCCTGGCTCAGAAACCTTACACAAACTCTTAGTAAAAGCCCAGTCTGCCCTTCACCCCAGAACAGAGTCTCCCAGCAGTCCAGGCTCTGTGAGGCCGGGTATCTTTCTGAGTCTGCCCTACGAATTGTCTTCTGCCCAAGGCATGGCTGTGTCTGCACCAGCCCCTGGCTTGCCATTCAGATTCCTGCCACCAGCCTTTGCTGAGTGAGTCCTCTCTCTGGGCAGAGTCCTGCCCACCTCCTGCAGCTTATCCTTGACCTAGATCGATGGCCACTTCCTCCTTGACCTAGATCGATGGCCACTTCCTCCTTGACCTAGATCGATGGCCACTTCCTCCAGGAGGTCAGTTTCAGGCCTCAGCGCACTGCTCCTCCCCGCAACGACTCTGACCTTGGTGTGGGCACAGTCTCCATCTCAGCTACGGGACATCACGACTGCTGTTATCCTGTGTGTGGTTTAACACTCTGCCTGTGCTGTGGGATTGGAAGTAGGGTTTCCATGAACCAGCCCGAGGCCTGCGGGTGGATGAGATTTTTCTGTGGCTCCATGACTCTAAGGGGAGATTGCGTTCACAGCCGTGGGCAGGGTATTTGGTGATCAAGCACATTTACTCAAGCTTGCTCACCCAGACATTTCCAGTTACTGAAAGGAGGTGACTAGATTCGCTGGCAGAGGACCTAAGGAAGGGGCAGAGGTGCCTTGGCCCACTCCCTAAGTGGGCATCACGGGCAGGACTCGGGTACTCTGCTCTGGGGGGCCGTCACGGTCAGACGGCCTGATGAAGAGGCGTGCCCCCGACCCCGGCCACTCACCATGGTGCGGACGCCGTACTGCTTCTCCACTTTCTCCTTTAGCTGTCTGAAACAGGCCTCCATTCTCTCGTGAAACGGCCTCAGTGCTTCTGTGACTTTGTCTCCATGAATCCTGATCCCTTCAGCCAAAAACGGAATCTGAAAAACATACCGGTTGACATTCCTTATCTCCTGCTTGATGGTCTCGAGGCAGCAATGTACACCCAGCAGAAAGTGTCAAGCCATGTGCAAAATGCATCTGTTTTGGTTTTCCAATCAAATCAGCTGATTAAATTCATCGCCAGGCATGCTACTCTCCCAGACCAAAATGTGTAAATGAAACGCATTTGTGTCTTAAATCGGACACGTCTAGTGTGGTGTGCAGTGCACGGCTGTGTCATTGCTTTGCCTGACTTGCATTTGACCATCAACCCCAGAAGAGACGGGCCTGTGCTTTCCACTTGAATTTGAGAAGAACCGCATTTTGGATTTGTTTGGCTGTAACTTGATGTACTCGCAAAGGGCCATGTCACAGTGCCAAGATTCCTCTGTTAAGAATATTGCCTCTGTAACCCACTCCAGTATTCTTGCCTGGAGAATCCCCGTGGACAGAGGAGCCTGGCGGGCTATAGTCCACGGGGTCGCAGAGAATCGGACTTGACCGCGGTGACTTAGCACGCACACACAGCCATAACTTGATCTACGTGCAAAGGGCCATGTCACAGTGCAAAGATTCTTTCGCTAAGAATATTGCCTCTACAGGCAATTGAGAGCTCTATTCCAAAATGTAAAAACCGAATTAGATGTGATCTATAGTCCTGAAGGGTATTCTTATTTGGAAAGGAAAACCAAATTTATCCCTCCTTAAAACTAAAAATAATCACCTCTCTGCCAACATTGCTGTCACAAATATCCACGCCAACGCTTCACATCGGATCATGGAGACGTAGCTGACCTTTAAACGTGTCGTAGAGACATTTTTATTCCCCGGCCCCAGAGACCCTCCAGAGTCCCTGCCGTTGGGGGTGGGTGTCAGGAAGGCTCCTTTCTTCCCCCAGCTTCTGCGTCCCCCAAGGCTCCGACTGGGAGGTACATGCTCTCCAGTGCAATTAAGCTAAGAGGCTGCCTCTTAATAATTTATAATTAAATCAAAATACTGATTAAAAACAGATTTTCTTAATATGACAGAACACGAACGTACATGAGCAGATTTATTAGTAAGAAGGATAATAAGTCCACAATTGAATTTCATGTGAACAAATTCAAGAAATCTTATCAGGATGAATCAACGCACAAAATGTATTTGGCTGCCATTTATAGCAAGCAGCTGGAGCCTCTTGTGGTGCGCGGGGAGAGGACGGGGTAAGTGAGCCCTCCCCCTGGGTGTGAACCCCTCAGCCTCCTCTCGGGCTGCACTGGCACAAAGTGTGTTCGGCTGACAGCCGAGTCTACACCCAAGGTAAACTCCAGGCATCCCTTCCCGGCCGTTATCACCAGGAGGACAGTGTGCAGCTAAGATTTCAAACGAGATGGGACCTTTTACTTTCCCATGCATGTTACTCTCACAGATGGCAGCCTCCAGGGACTAGCTGCAACTTATTCAGGTTCAGCAGGAGAAGACGCTCACAGAAATCTTTTTGATTCCTGGGGGTCGGCAACGGCAGGCTGGGGACAACCTGCGGTGGGACGGGGAATGTGTCCTGTCTACCCTGGACATGAATAGGGGTGCAGCAAGGATGGGGTGCGGTCTCAAGGTGACAGCCCAGCCACTGCAGACACTGAAGGCGTCCTGCTGCAGAATGGACCTTTCTCAAACGTGCAAAATGAAGCCGAGTCATTTCTGTGATTTTTTTTGTTGGTTTGCCAAAACTCTTAATCGGCCAGATGCTTGACATCAAAGAAGCTACTTGATGGACTAAAGTGAGGACCTTTTGGTTCAGGGCTTGGGACTGAATGACGGGCGATTTGGCAGGTGAAACTGACCCTTTCAACTGGTCCCCGACCTTGGTCAGTTACACCTTTCTACAAGCAGGGTGGGATGGGGCCCTTGTTCTACATCCGCTTGGGGCTGGACTGAGGCTATGAATAAAGAGATGCTCTGTGCAAACACATACGTGGTGCTTAGCACACAAATGGCAGCCATGGACTGAGGCCTGGAATGGTCTTTGGACTCCGGCATGCGGAGCATCAGCATCTCTCAGGCAGATTCCTGAACCCACAGTCCTGATCTGGTCTAGAGCGGGTCCCAGGAATCAGAGCATCTAAAGAATTTCCTAGAGCCCAGAGGGGGAGGAGGACGTCCCCAAAGCCACACGTGTCCTCAGGTGCATGCTCAGTTGTGTCCGAATCTGTGCGACCCCACAGACTAGCCTGCCAGGCTCCTCACATTTCCCAGGCAAGACTACTGCAGTGGGTAGCCCTCTCCTTCTCCAGGGGATCTTCCCCAACCAGGGATCGAACCTGTGTCTTATGTGTTGGCAGGTGGATTCTTTACCACTGAGCCACCTGGAAAGCCCAGCAAAGTCACATGTTGAGTTGTTCAAAGTGAGCACATGGCCGGCTCTCAAAATAGGGAGCTATATGTGAAATCTGCTCCTGTGTGTCTCCTACACAGATTCACGGCCTGCTGGTGGCACAGAGCATTTAGAAGCAGCGTGAAATGCTCCAGGAGCACCACCCCCGGTGACCTCAGAAAGGCCTGTCATTAGCTGGGGACGGTGAGACGGTCTAGGCTTTCCTGTCTGTGCATTTCAGAAGAGGCATATGCAGGCACCTCAGCGGGCTCATCTGAGCCTACATGGATTCATCGTCAGACCCACAGCAGGGAGGCTCAGTGAGACAGCTGTGTCTGCAGAAAGATGGAACTGTGCCTTTGAGGAAGGGGCTGGCGCTCGCGGCCGACCTGGTGTCAGCTGCAAACTTGAAGAGCCTCACGCATGCAACCGGCCCCTGACGGACCCCAACTCCTGCCTGCAAGGGGCTCAGCACCCTCTGCTCCAGCAGAGGCAACAGCAGAGCCGGGAGCTGCCTGGAACTTAATAACCAGCCTTCGCAAACGATTTTAGGCACTGAGATAAGCTGAGTGTACGTCAGGGATGGAAACTCTGCCCAGGAATCCTTGGGATTCCCAGGAGGAAAACCTCGCTTTGCCCTAATGGAGCTTCAGGGAAGAAAAACAAATCAAACAAATTAACAAAACCAGAAGAAAGCATCCCAGTAACCCCAAACTTCTCTCTGTTACTGACCATATGACTCAATTACTGATATTAAAATATGGATTTTCAAAACATCAGCAAATGAAAGCAAGATCACAGGTAATGTTTTGAATATGTATTTTTCATCACTCTTTGATTTAATGAAGTGGCAGAAAACAGATTTTTTTTTTCAACTTTCCTGTGAACTGCTTTAAAATTCATCCTTTAATATAGTTATTAGGGGTGATGACATAGTGCTGACATAAAGTTCTCTCTGGGGAACAAATTACTTTCCTCTGTAGGGCCTGAAACTCTTAAAATCCAATTTGCTGTAAAAGCTTACAGGAAAAAAAAAAAATCAATATAACTTTTTGTAGACCAAACTAGTTTTTGTGTAGCAATGGTTTTACAGCCTTCAGTAGAGTTTTGAATTTTGTACCTTTTGGTTCCCTCAACATCTAAAATGGAATCATTCAGACCCATAAACCCTCTCCATCTTTTTCTTAGTTAGAGATGGAGACTGCCTACACAAAGCTTGTATCCTGTCCAAAGAAACCATCGTGTAAAAAGTTCCCTTAAATTCAGCTCTCAAGGTGTCTTACCAGAGAAGAATTGCAAGGCCAAATTGACATCAAATGCCTAGGTCACACCCATTAGGATGGTTGTTATAAAACAAACAAAAAGAAAACCAGGACATAAACGTTGATGAGGATGTGGGGAAATTGGAACCATTGTGCCTGACAGGCGGTGGGAATGGAAAACGGTGCAGCTGCTGTGGAAAACAATATGCGGCTTCCTCAAAAATTTAAAAATAGACTCATCACCTGATCCAACAATCCCATTGCTGGGTATACACCCTAAGGAAGTGAAAGCTGGAAACAGAGCAGGTTTTTGTAAACCTGTGCTCATAAAAACACTGTTCACAACAGCAAAGATGGGAGCAACCCAAGCACCCACCAATGAATGAACAGATAAGTAACACGTGGTCTATACAGACAGTGGAATATTATTCAGCCTTAAAAAGGAACGAGATTCTGACATGTTACAATATGGGTGAACCTGGAAGACCTATGCCAAGTGGAATAAGCCAGTCACAAAAGGACAAACAATATAAGATTCTACTCACATGAAGTCCCTAGAATAATCAAAATAAGAGTTGAGGATTTGATCCCTGGTTGGGAAGATCCCCTGGAGGATGAAATGGCAACCCACTCCAGTAGTCCCGCCTGGAGAATCCCATGGACAGAGGAGCCTGGCAGGCTACAGTCCATGGGGTTGCAAAGGGTCGAACACAACTGAAGTGACTTAGCAGGAGTGCACAGAATAATCAAATGCATAGAGACAGAAAGCAGGGTGGTTGTTTCCAGGGGTGGGGAGCATGGGGAATTATTGTTTATTGGGTGCTGAGTAGTTCTGCAGGATGAGAAAGTTCTGGAGACGATGGTGGTAATCGTTGGCACAATGAAGTGAATGGATTTGATGACACTGAAATGTACACTTAGAAATGATTACGGTGGCCAATTGTATGTTATATACACTTTATCACACAATATACATACATATATTATATATGTAAAATAAGGACTTGTAACTTGGCTTGAAACCGAAACCCAGGCCCGCTCTGCCCTAACAGGTCCCGTAACCCACGTGCTGATGGTGGACAAGCCAGGACAGTGCGGCTCCAGGGAGGCCAGGAGCTGGTGCCCACAGAGCGCTCATCAGGAGGAAGAGCTGGGATGCCCGGGCTGTGGTGGGATGGTGCAACCCAGGCACAGGGTAACCCTGGTCTCCAGCTCCCTCAGCTCCCTGCCCTCAGCCTGGCACACGGGGCACAGATCAGCAGTGCCCTCCTTGCCTCCCATGGGAGAAAAGGAAGCCTAAAGAGCCAGCTGATGCTGGGCAAGATTGAAGGCAGGAGGAGAAGGGGACGACAGAGGGTGAGATGGTTGGATGGCATCACTGACTCGATGGACATGAGTTTGAGTACGCTCCGGGAGTTGGTGATGGACAGGGAGGCCTGGCATGCTGAAGTCCATGGGGTCACAAAGAATCAGACATGACTGAGTGACTGAACTGAACTGAACTGAAAGGAGTCAGCTGCCTGAAGTCCAGAGCAGGTGGGCAGAGCTCCCACAGGAGCCGGGTCTGGACATTCCCACTACACTGGGCTCACAAAGACTCCAGAAGCTCAGACTCACGAGCCAGGAATGTCCCATGGAGCCCAGGACACCCTCCAGAGATTCCCAGCCTTTCCAGACCACGTCCCTTGAAGGAAGCACCAAGAGCCCTCAGGAGCACAAGGAGAAAAGCCCAAGAATATGCAGAATTACATCTGGGACACTCCCCCCAACCCTGACCACTGGCGGAGAGGACAGGAAGGTGGGCACTTAGTGGTTCCCCACACCCAGCTGCCATACCACCCGCCTGAGACAGGCTAGGGCCATGACCTCTGGGAGTCATCCCCCGACCTTGCCCCCAACATTCTGTTCTGTTGATACCAAAGATTTCCCAGTGGGCAATACACCAACCGAGGGGAGTAAACAGACCCGGCTCATTTGCAAAAGCGAACGTTCTAGGTGTTCATATTCATGACAACGGCCAGGAGTCCAGTTAATCGCAGCGGTGGCCGGTGGGTTTATCCGGTACAAACACAGTGGTGTGCACTCCGTGGCAGCTGGCAGGAGTGCTAAGGAGGCCCAAGGGGATCTGGTGCCAGGCTCAGCTTTCCCCACCCGACCCTGCAGCTGCCGAGAGATGTTTACCTGCCAAGCAATCAGGTCCTTGAGCTTCTCGATCTTTTCGTGGGCCTCGGGGTGCTCCTGTAGGTACCGCTCTGTGAAGAAGGCCTGGTGGGAACAGAGAGAGGGGCTGAGCCCACCAACATGTCCCAGCAGCAGGCAGTTTGGCACATCTGGAGTTCCCCAGGCCCAGCGAGAGAGCCGTGTGGAACGCAGACCCTCAGCCCTGCCGTAACCAGGCTCACGGCCCCCAGGTGGGGTCTTCTCTACCAAACATCTCGGGAAGGTCAATACAGCCAAAGGACTCTGTTCACTCACTGCGGAGACCCCGTCCACAGAGCCCAGCAAGGTCGCTGCTGATCCCCCAGCTCAGGTCATGGGTGGCATCCCCAGCTGCTCCCGGGTCGTGACTGTCACCAGAGCCTGCTCTGTACCTGAGGATGGCTGAGACGCAGCATCACCTCTCTGTCCCCTCACGGCCCACCTTCGGGCAGCGCCCTTCCTGCCTCGGTTTCCCCTTCATCTAGACCAGAGGGGCTAGCAAACTCTCTCTGTGAAGAGCCTCAACTCTGCTGCTGTTGTATTTGGACAGCCTCGGACACCGAGAAGCAGATGGCCACGGCCACATCACGGCTGCAAACTCCATGTACAAAATCAGGCGGACCCCTGTGTCTAGACCCCCAGCCCATGACCTTCAACTTCGGCTCCCTCTTACTGAGATATTTTTCCAGGGAGATCAGCTGGCTGTCCCCACCGCACCAGTCCCCCAGCTATTCTAAATATTCTAATGCCATTGTCTTCCACTACAGCTGTATATTTTGGTCTTTGATAACCCCAGGTCTCTGGACAGTCAGGAGGGTCACTCTCCGTCAGCACAGCCCAGTAGGGGAGCGGGGACAATGTCCAGGCCAGCCTGCCCCCGGGAGTGGGCGGGGTTTGGCCCACTTCCGCGAGCCCCGCGAGGTCTCTGGGCTTGGAGGCGGGGCTTGGAGCTAGCATGTCCCGGGGGCGGGGCTGCAGCGAGAAGCCGGCGTGTCACGTGCCTTCTCGTAATTGGCAAAGCCCCCCATGACGGCGGGGTCCACGATGCCGTTCAGGAGCATGGAGAGCGGGTTGATGGGGAGGCTGGGGTCGTCCAGGTGCTGCTGCACCATGCTGTTGATCTTGTCGTTGGTCAGCTGCATGGTCTCGATGGCGTTCTCCAGGGGGCTGATCTCCACCTGCGGAAGGGGGAGGACGGAGATGACTCGGGCTGGCGGCCACACTGCGCCGCGCCCTGCCCAGCCCCGCCCCGCCCCGCCCCGCCCCGCGCCCCCAGCTCCTCGCCAGAGGTCGGGCATCCAGACTGTGGCCCGGGCTTCCTACTTCCTGTGTACGTTTCCTTCCAGTGGATCTTCAGGGCAAGGTCTCTCCTCACCCAACAAGAGGAGCCTGGCGTGTGAGCGTCTTTATACGGTTCCACTGACCCGGTCCCCACGTGCAGAGTCCAAAGGCACAATGCAAGGCCACCTAGTCCTGGGGTGCATGTGTGTGCCCACGCTCATCTGTATACATGTGTGTGCAGGCATGCATGTGCGTACACGTATGGTCATCCCAGGAAAACACAGCCCCGAGTGGTGCTTGAATACAACTGATCTGCTTCACAGATGAGGGCTTTTAGCCATGGTCTTGTCTGCTGCTTGTTTTGAGGAATTTGGGGCAATCTGTCCTGTCCCTGAGGCAGGAGGTCTGGGCGCTTTGCAAGCCCCCCTGGACCTGCTTGGTCAGAGAAGTGGGGGGGTGGGGTGGAGAGGTCCCACCATGGTCTCCACCTGAGATCACTTGCCCTCCAGGAACAAAAGATCTTCCCCGGCCCTGAGGCACCACTTCAGTTGGACCTCACAGGCCTCCCTTGCAAAACCTGCCGCCGGCCAGCAGGACCTTCAGGGCGGGAGGCAGGGCAGTCCACCTCTGCCCACACTGCCAAGGCCCTTCTTTCTCTGGGGGCCCCGCGGGGCTCCATGAAGCCCAGTCCCACCCTTCTCTCTGGCTCAGCTCTAACCGCCAGGAGAATGTGATTGGGTTTAAAACAATAACAACATCTTCACGCCTTGTCTCCCTCCAACGGACCCAAGGTTAGGCCCCGGAGCCACGTCCAGGGGTGACCTCAACACAAGATAAGGTGGTCCTTGCCCTCCCCAAGGCCAGTGTGCTGGGTCCTCCCGCCTGTGCCAGGGACCCGAGGGTGTCTTTAGCAAATGGCAAAGCAGAGCCGCCTGTTTTCTTCTTGCTCCAGCCCCTGGGGGCTGTCTTGAGAGGCAGAGGGGGAGATGGAGGTGCAGAGACGCTCAGAGAACAGACAGTTCTGCTTGCGGCCAGCTCCCAGAACGACTCCCTCAGCTGCTGGGCAGGAAGCTCCGGCTTGTCAAGGAGCCTGCCCATGACCTGATGGAGGGGCGGTGACATTCAGAGAGGAGGCCGACCCTGTGCCAGCCGGTGAGGGTGGGTGCCCCTGGCCCTGCGTGCACCCCAGACAACACGTATCCCAGGACTGGTGTCATAGCCCGACACCTGGCCCGGTCGCACCCTGGAACACACCCTCCCGTGCACATAACTCTGCCACATGGACTCTCCAGGGCAGAATTCCCTCCTGACTGACTGCTGACTCCCTGTGGCGGACTCCGCTGGCCTCAAGAAAGGTGTCCTAGATTCATCAAACCAAGAGGGTCAGCCGCTGCCCACACCGTATCCCATACTGGTCTGGGCTGGGAGGCAGACACACGGCAAGAGGGGCCCGTGGTATTGACAGTAGGATTATTTCAGTCATGCCATCCGGGGATTATTCAGCTTCCAGCCCTCTAAGTTCACTAAAAAAAGGGCCAACACAGCCCACGGCAGAACCACATCCTGAAAATCAGGGATTGCCCCTCTCCACCTCGAGCTGTTAAGCGCCTTCCTCGCACACCCTGGCTGGCTCCCAGAATCCCCGATTACAAACAGCTCAGGGGCAGAGGCTCATTAGGAAGATAGGATTGTGCCTGTTTACGGAAAGTCCTCCTGGTCCGTCTCCCACCCACGTCCATCACCAGCTCCAAACGGTGCCAGTGAAGGCTTGCATTTTTGCCACCTGCCACGCGTCTCCCGAGCCTTCCCCAGCTCAGGGCCTGTCAGGCGGCTATGGGGGCACATAGCCCTTGGGTGGGCTTCAGAGCAGGGGGAGAGGGCGCTGGGGTTTGGGGAAGGGGAAGTGGCTGACCACAGGCACACTCAGCCAGAGGCCCAGAGCTCAGCTGGTGAGGGCGAAGGTCAAGAGTGGAAGCAAGGCTGGGAAGAGAGGGTGCAGCCAAAATGTCTTAGGATGAATCAGGAGCATCCAAGGGGCCTCATGGTAAACAGAATGGTGAGAACCACCCCTCTGGGTAAGATCCTGCCAGGTAAACACCCAAGGCATTGAGACACAGGACAAAGCATATGTATTCTAACTGGATCTTTTTATGCCGACAGTTGTCATTATGGCGCTGCTGCTATACATTCAACAAGAATCTCTGGCCCAACTCGGGTTCCTGTCATTAAAACTGTCCAATAGCAACATTTAGCTAATGAGATGAGAGTCATTCTTTCTTTAAAAAGTGTGGGTGGGGGGGTATATTCTTAAGCCATTTTTATTTGAAATGAGCAAGTACTATTAATCAAGTTGTTTGTCATGTAAATGACAATAAAACCATCAGGAAGAAAGATCTTAAAACGTGTATATGAACTGGAATTTGTCTTAAACTTTTCCTTTTGTGAGCAGAAAGAACTGTCAAAACAGCACAGTGAGGGCTGTGTTTAAATATTTTCTAAGAAGAGATGAAATCTTAATTCTTTGGTATTCTTCTACATTAGAGGTGGCTGTGATTACAGCATTTCCACTGCAGTATTTGTGGGCAGGGAGAGAGATTCTGGGTTAAGCCTGACGTGGGGTCTGCAGGGTGTGTGCTGGCCAGGTGAGCAGGTGACAGGCCCGGGGAACAGGCTGGGTCAGACCGTAGCAGAGGGGTGACAGGCAGTCCTTCTGCAGGGGGTGCTTACCATGAAAACAGACTTGACCTCAAACCACCTCAGAATGCCAGGCAGTTTATACGCAGTGGTATATATGGTCCTCTCGATCCACATATTCTGCAAAGGGAACACAGACCCAAGGCAGTTAGAAGAAGGATGTTGCAGGCGGCTGACAGCTTCTGCCCTCAGGGGGATCTGCTAGGCTCTGGGAGGCAAGGTCACCAGCCATCCAGGGTACACCTCATGCTCTGCTGAAGCCAGATCATCACACACGACACCTGTTACCTGGCCAGTGGCGCCCACTTCCCCGGTATTTGGAAAAGAAAAATATAACAGATGAGTCAGGAAGAATTATCTGCATCCAACTCAGAGGGGAGGTTCCCTCTGAGTGAGCAGATTTTTGGAAAGGCTCTGATGAGTTTAACACTAGCCTTATTTAGTGTTCAAAAGAAACTTGAGGATGTAAATCCATTGAGGAAGACTGGGCTTCGTAAACGTGACCTTCCACATTCTAATAAAATCAGTCAGCATTTTAATGATTTTTTTTTTTTTTTGTATAACATATGCTTACATCAGAAAATAAAGATATGGAAATAGAAGGCAGAAAAATCACCCAGTACCCAGAGATGATGGAGAAGGAAATGGTAACCCAGTCCAGTATTCTTGCCAGGAAAATCCCATGGACAGAGGAGCCTGGAGGGTTACAGTCCACGGGATCACAGAGTCGGCTACAATGGAGCATACACACACACAAACTTGCACACACTTCCTGAAATGGCACATCTCAGATTGAGGGAGACTGTGTAAGCTGATACACATAATTTCACCTCTGTCCCGTGGCTGCCCTGAACTCCACTGCTGCAGGATGTCGAGCTGGTGGCGGCCTTTACCGGCAAAACCGGTAATAGAGAATCACTGAGTCTGTCCATAGGGGTCCAGATACACAGAGATGGCATAAAGGAATGGCAGCATTTCCAGAAAACTGGGTTGGAACTTGAAAAGCATTCTCCCCAAACCTCAGACTGCAGAGGAGGGGAAAGGGTAGGCCCCGGCGGGGGGCCCAGGGACACAGGCTCCTACTGCCCCCAGGGGCTGGCGGTCAGGCACCGGTCTGGAGACAGCAGTCTGCAGGTTCGGAGCTGCCTGCAGCCACAGCTCACTATTCTCCTCCCTAACGCCCGAAGCCAGCACCCTCCTAGGGGCCTTCAGGCTCCACACTGACTCCTTCCTCCTCCTCTTCCCTGGCCCTGGGTTCCAGAACGTCACCCCCTGGCCAGGTTTGGAGGCGCTGAGCTGCTCTGAGCCCCCGGGCTGGCCTGGCAGGGCAGTACATAGGCTTCCCCGCCTCGGGCCCCAGCCTGGCTTCCTGTGGCCACCAAACCCCAGTGCTTATCTGGAAGCCAGGAGCTTTGTCAGGCCCGTGAAGGACTAAACCCCGTGGCTTCTGAAAGCCTCATCTGCGTGTGAGAGAACCTAATGGGGCCATTACAGGATTTCAGGGCCATTTAGAAAAAGCCTGGCTCTAAGGCTTAGTGCAGCTCCAGCGTCAGGAGCCGCAGTTATTCTTAGCTCTGCCCCAACGGCTGCACGCTCGTCGGCAATTTGCCTGACCTCCTTGTGTCTCTTCCTTCACAGTATGAAAAACCTACATGGCTGTGAGATGTGAGAGGCGTGAGGGAAATTCAAGGAGGACCCGTACATTCTGCCTGGAGGATGCTACATCATGGATCGAGTTACTGCCGAGATGATCAGAGCAGAGATTTCCGTAAAGCCTGGCCCTGGCCTGGGGGAATGGGAGCGGACCTGTCCCTCTCCCCATCACAGACGATGCCACAGTGAAACCCATCACCAAACAGGAGCAGGAAGCCACAGCAACCAAGAAAGAGGGGACTAACTGGGTTTGAAACAACCAGTGTTGACACTGGGGGGGTGCCTCAGAATTTCCCGACTCTGGGCTCCTGGCTGACACACAGGAGGCTGGGCTGGGGAAGGAAAGGGCCTTTCAGGAGTTGTGGCTGGAGGCCCACAGGTGTGGCCCTGAGGATGGAAAGACCACAGGAAACGGGGAACGTGGTAGAAGCTTTGCTGACAGTGCTCTGAGCTGCCCTTTGGGTCAGCAGGAAGGCACTAGTTCAGCTTTGCCCTCCTGCATCCCCAGATACCTGCAGGCAAGGTGCTTGCCAGGGGTCCTCAAAGCTAAGGCTGCCTTGAAATGTCGGCCAATCTAGGGATCTCCAGAGGAGGTTTCTCAGGGCAGGAGGAGAGAGAAATAATAACATTTAAAACAAACAAATAATGTTTTATTTCATGCCTTTTCAAGATGGAATCCATTAAACTGGCTGTGCATATATTTGATTTGTATTTATTTATTTTTGGTTTGTTTGTTTTTTAGGCTGCATTGGGTAGCATGCAGGATCTTAGTTCCCTGATCAGGGATGGATCCCCATGTCTCCCGCATTGGGGGGTGTCCAGAGTTTTAACCACTGGACTTCTAGAGAGGTCCCTGTGCCTATATTTTTTTAAAAGGCTGCAAGAACCTGTATTAATATTTCCAGGTCTCTAATGCAGTGTTTTTAACAAGGCACAGACGTTCAGCAGCATGTGGAAACATTTGTGATGGACTGTCACACCTGGGAGACTGTACCCGGCATCCCGTGGGTGGAAGCTGAGGATGCTGTTAAACATCCCTCGAGGCTCAGGACGGCCCACGCCGTGAGAACTGCCCGGGCCTTTGCTCAGTTGCCTGGGGGCACCCTGCTCCGGCATGTAGCGCCAGAGTGAAGTCAGGCTGGGCACTGCTGAGTGAGCACAACCCTCCTCCAGGCTGCATGCCCGAACAGCAGAAAGCCACATAAGCACACAGCGCCTCCGTGAACTTCTTCATGACAGAGGCGCCAGCACCTGCTCCAGGACTCAGAGCCGAAAGGGAGGCTCAGGTCCACGCGGGGGGGAGGCGAGTGTGCTCTGAACAGAGAAAGACTCTCAAAGCACTGTCACCTTCTCACAGCATCACAGGGACCTTGGTGACATCATCTGTGCAATGGTCATCATTTCACTGAATCTGGAGGGGTCGTATGTCAGGATCTCTGCACATAACGCACACGGGCATCAAACCCTGCATTGTGGGATCTCTGAGGACATGGGTTTTTTGACGGGCAGGTTTGTGAGTGGTGGCATGAGGTTGGGGGGAGGGAGGCAGTTTTTGTTGTTTTACCGCAAATTCGTTGTCTGGGTTTTTCTCTCCCTTGCGGATTGGACGAGAATATTCAAATCGCTGGACCTCATTGACTCTGTAGAAACTGTGCAGAGACAGAGAAATCATTAGCTATTTCACCGGAGAAGCAGCCGATTTGCTTTTAGCCTCGGGATCTGGTCTCCCTACATGTCATTGCATCCCTTAAACACCTCAACCTTGACCTACAGCAGCAGCTGGGCTGTTGCTCCCCACCAGCCTCACAGGAGAGACGCTGGCAGCTGGAAAAATTACCTTGGCTTCTTTGCCTCGTCTCTGTCCCTGCCAACGCTCAGGGGAAAGGAGATGCTGAGTAAGAGTGAAATGGGCGAAAACCGAGAAAAGGTGAGGCAAAGGAGAGAGGGGAGGAAAGCCTTTGTTCTTCATTCATGTGTTTGTTATTTGCAAGTTTTAATTCATGCGTCAATAATTAATGTATTAAATACTTTAACAAGTTTATTAAACTTCTAAGAATGCATCTTGATTATGTTTTAAAGGTTTTGTATATTTTAACTGCAGATCTATAAAAGGCACCTTCTGCAACCACCGAGGGTGGCAGACATGGATGGACAGTTTGCCTTTCTCCCTTGGGAGGGGGTGGATTTCACACACACCCCAGAAGCAGGCTGGGAGGCTTACTCATTTGCCTGCTCTGAAACACAGGTAGGCATTCTCATCAAAGGGAAATACAGGAGCGTGTCCACGGTTCACTATGACTTAATGCCTCTCTCTGAGAAAAAAAAAAATGTCGCAAAACTTAAAAATCTAAGCCTTATGAAAGATATCATTCCTCAATAAACCAAGTCCTGGTTTATTTCCCACGTTTGCTGAGGAATGGTTAAAGAAATGGTAGTGAATTTTGCAGAAGAACCCAACCTGCCAAACTGTAGGATGTAAAACAGCATATCCTGTGCATTATTTGGCCATCAAAGAGGTTACTTTTTTTCAGTGAACAAGGATCAAGTGGAAAAAGAAACTCTTCACATCAAAGAGATGTCTAGCGTATGTTTCTACACCACTGCTAAGTTAGGGGCAGTTCAATGCAGACACATACAACCTCACTCAGATTCAGACACCTGGCCTGTGAGTTTGAAAACCCACCTCTGAGTCCCATATTACGGAATCACCCTGCGGTAGAGGTGAAGAGTCTCTTCACCCCCGGCACCTGGTTCTCCATCAGGAGCATATGTCTGAATCCCTTTGCCTGCCTTCTGGGATCCAAACACTCAGGCCACCAGGCAGGCACACAGACTCAGGTCTCGGGCTGTGGGGCGGGGCCTGTGCCCTGGAGAAAAAGTCTAAGGGGGTCTCTCACCTGGTGGGCCAGAGGGAGACCGGAGTACCCCTCCTCCCCGACTCTCCTTGTCTCAGTCCCAGGTAAGGGACGGCTTCCCACCCTCCCAGCCACACTTGTTCACATCTTCCTTCCCCGCTTTGATGCTGAAGAAAATTAGCTTCCCCTGCTTTTCAAAGCAAACACAGCATCTGAAAAGTTCATCAAAGGCTAACACGCATCCTTCGGCAGGTAAAGTTATGAAGAAGAGATCTGTGTACACCTCTCACCACCCTCCTGTTGGGTCGGGGAAATGGGTTGATTACCTTACAATCTGCTCTGACACGGGCCGGTGAAATTTAGGAGGCAGATCAAGTTTGGGCTTTACTGTGAAGCACTGAATATCTGAAAGTCAAAGGTTAAGGTCATCAACCCCACGTACACTCAACCATCCCAACCAGCGGCTTGGCCATCACTTTCTATCCCACGTGGTTGCCTGAAAGGATACATTGGCCGGGAGAGTTTTTAATGTCTTCGCCCGGTGGGGACGTCGTCTTCATCTTCTCAGCGTTTGGAAACTGAGTCAGTAGCCGAGCTTCAAAATCCTCTCGGCGTTCATACTCTTTCCCTCGATAAATGAACACTTTCCCCTGCAAACAATGACAGGCATTAAACAACACCCCAGGGCAAGGGCCAGGAAAAGTGCACACATAAATGCTTTGGTCTTCAGAATGGGCTGGACAGTGTTTTAAGTGTCACTGAATCGAAGAACAGCTTGTAACTGCAGTGGTCTTACTAATCAAGAACTCAGGAACAGAAGACAGGCAAGTTGATACTGTTGAAGAAGCACTAAACACGACATTATTGAAGTCTGGTCACACATTTCAGCCTTAACAGTAGTGATCAATTGACAAAATCATGAAAAACCAAGTGAGTGATTAGCGTCCACATGCTAGTGGGCAGGAAACGGTCAGACAGGGTGAAGGCACTAGGGCAAATGGACAATGCTGTCCATATTTTCTTCCTCTTTTTGTTCCCAGGTTGTTTTTATTGTTGTTGTTCAGTCGTTAAGTACCGTCCAACTGTGATCCCGTGGACTGCAGCAGGCCAGGATTCCTGTCCTTCATCATCTTCTGGAGGTGGCTCAAACTCATGTCCACTGTGTTGATGACGTCATCCAACCATCTCATCCTCTGTCGTCCCCTTCTCCTCCTGCCCTCAATCTTTCCAAGCATCAGGGTCTTTTCAAATGAGTCAGCTCTTTGCATTAGGTGGCCAAAGTATTGGAATTTCAGCTTCAACATCAGTCCTTCCAATGAATATTCAGGACTGATTTCCTTTAGGATGGACTGGTTGGATCTCCTTGCAGTCCAAGGGACTCTCAATAGGCTTCTCTAGCACTACAATTTGAAAGCATCGATTCTTTGGCGCTCAACCTTCTTTATGGTCCAGCTCTCACATCCATACATGACTACTGGAAAAACCATAGTTTTGACTATATGGACCTCTGTCGGCAAGGTCATGTCTCTGCTTTCATAAGTAGTTTTCATGTTTCCAGAAAGAATTCAAGAGAGCATGAAGTTAAGGTGGGGCCCTGGAGCCTGGGTATGACTTTCCAAGTTGACTCCTACAGGTCACCGCCAGGAGATGAGCAGAACCCAAGGGGCAGGGGTCCAGACAAAGCGGAGAGACCCAAGGCTCCTGGGCCCTCTCCTGGTGCTAAGAGGCTGTCATATGAGCAGCTCTGAGTAGTTTCCCGGTTCGAGGGCTCAAATGGCACCCAAGACCCTCCTGTGGCATCCCAAACGATAATGAATAAGGAGCAGAACCCTCTCCAGTCTGCTGACCGGAACCCGCCGTGCGGGGCTTGTCTCAGTCTGACCCAGCAGCGGACCCACCATAAACTGCGGATGCGCTTCCTCCCCGAGGTCTCTCAGCGAAGCTGGCTGGTTCCGGGCCCGGCGGCAGCCAGCCCAGCACTGCAGCTGCGCCCGGCCTTGCTCTAGGGCTCTCCGCTGTTGTGAACAGTAAGGGGGTCATGGGTCAGGGTCACCCAGCTGGTCAGCAAGGTTCCTGCCTCCGCCCGGAGAGCCCGCAGCTGGGCCGAATCTACTTCCTGTGTCACGACCTCAGGAAATAAATGCCCCTGACTTAATAAAAGGCAGAAAAAAAAAAGAAAATGCCCAGTGGGTGGTGGCTGGACTCCCCTCACTGAATGTTTGGAGTTGTCTTGTGGACAATATTCCATTAACGAAAGACAGAGCAGAGTATAGAGTTCTCCTCCCAAAGACTGAGTTTTGTCCCTCTCGAAGGCCACATCTGTGACCTCCATAAATTCTGAAGAGTCCTCCGAGGGGTTGTTTTGGGTGATGACCTTGTGGGGGTGATCGGGTAACCCTCCTCTCCTCTCAGGCTGCCTCATGAGACCCGCCTGGAGACACGGTCACTCTGTAAGTATGTCGGTAAGGAAAGTTCTGGTTTCAAGAAAAAACACGTCTCCATACCTTCATGGATTCAACATGGGTATTCTGAGCAGTAACTGAGTCACCAAAAAAGGTGTCGACGGGTAGCGTGATGCTACAGCTTCAGGAGGTTCCTGAGTCTCCCCCTCCCCACCCATCTTGCCCCGTCTGAGGGCGGTCTCAACATCGCGAGCCGCGGCAAGGCAGGGACCACGAGCAGAAGCCACAGGGCCCGAGGAACCAGAGGCTGTGGGCTCTGGGTTCTCCTCCCTGGTCCTGGTTGTTGCTTCCATCAGGGACTCTGGGCAAGAGGCTCCAGGCCGGCTGGTCATCAGTTAGGGGCAGCCTTGTTATCAGCCCTGACCCTGCATGGACGCCAGTGTGGAGGAGGGGAGGAGGGATGGGGCGGGGAGGGGAGGGAGGGGGAGGGGCAGGAGAGGAGGAAGGGGGATGAGGGGGAAGAGAAGACAGACAGACCAACAGTTGGATCCTGCAGATTCAGCTCAAAGTCAAAATAAAATCTGAATAATAAATTTTCAAAAAAAAAAAATAGAGCTTCTATGAGGCTCCATGTCTCCCTGCCCTAGTCCAAAGTTATTCTGAGTCCTTTTAAATCACAAAAGAGGGAACAATTTAAAAATTGAATGCTTTTTTCCCCACTTTGTGCTTAGGTATGTCTTAACATGCCCATTACAAGAGAAAAATGTTCTCTTTTCTCTAAAAAAATAATTTCAAGCAGAAACCAAAGTAATACGTAGTCTTAATTAGAAATATAAATACACAGCATGGGCATCTTTTAAGGCTATAAAAAGGCAAACATTTCAGAAATTCAGGATGATTTAATGTATAACAGGCTACTACAAAACTAGCATGCATTTATTAGGCTTTACACTCGAAGGGAGACATAATAATAAAAGTGTATATAAAGGCTTTAATAGAAAAACACTAGTGAGTTATAGATGGAAACACTAATAACATTTTCTAGAAACATCAATTACTTTGCATTCTGAAGTGGTCCCTTCAAGCCTGAAAACAGGAGGGCAGTATACATATAGTCAAAGATATTTATTCCTTGTTAGAACCATAAATATTAATATAAATGCAAAAACTTCCACATGTGATCAGTTCTGAAAGAAACACAAAGGGGAGGGCCAGCGAGTCCGTCCTCAGAGGCTGTGCCCCCAGCGCCACCTGAAGCGGACAAATACCCTGCCCCCTTTCTGGGAATTGCCAATGTCACTGTCAGGTCAACTCCTGACAGGTAGCCTGTGAAGTATAATAAATACATTGCTATAGCCCCACAAAACCAGCCAGGTGTGGCGGGAAAGTCAGTTCAATATTAATCAAGCCCTCTAAGCTAGTTATTCCTGCCTTGCATTGTCCTTTCGACAGGCAGGTGACCCAGCGTGGTCCCTGGAGCGTGCGTCTCGCGTGCCCTCCCGGGAAATCCCTGGCATCAGCTGGCTCGGGGACCAAGAGCTGCTCAGCCCACAGGGTCGCCAGGTCAGGACGCCAGGACAGAGCGTGGTGTCCTTAAATCCTAGCAGTGTCCGCAGAGGGTGACACCCTCCACACCCAGCAGCGCTCAGCTCAGCGTGAGGCGGGGCTTGTCTCTCCCTCTTGATCTTTCTTAGACACGCACACGGAGGCGTTTGTACAGATTCACACGCCTGAGTTAAAGCCTAATTAATTAAATTAATTAATTAAAGATTGGCTTTTAACTTAATGTCAAAATCTTCCTTAATTCAGGGTTATAACCAAACATCCTTTATTCATTCTTTGGAAGGGAGGACTTTCTCCAGAATCTGAGTTTCTGATCAACCACTCTCTTAGGTGTCCACGGCCAGAGCTGCATGACCCAGACTGCAGGGTCAAGGAGAGACTGACCAGCAGCGACAGGGATGGGCCAGATGCCCCAGGCACCCAGCCAGGCCCCTGTGTGTGTGGGTCAACCGACAGGTCACCTCCTGGGGCAGGCCAGCCCTGCAAGGGTCACCTGTTGACATCTCTATAAAGAATGACAGGTCTTCAGCAAGTAAGTCCCTTTTGCTGGTGCCAGTGTGAAGGGATGTCTTATACCCTCAGGGACTCATGGGGGTTTGGAAATACTGGGGCCAAAGAAACATACCTCTGAGGCTGGGAGAGTCTCCCAGCTGGATCTACTGGCCCCAGACACCTGGGAGATCTACCTGCCTGAGACAGGTGTGCCCTAGACACAGTGCCTGCTTCCCTAAAACCAGAAGGATCATGCATGGGCTCCCAGGAGAACAGAAAACCATGTTCCATTAAAAAAAAAAAGATCGTAAGAAATGACAGGCAGACATGGTCAATGGCATCCAAGAAAGAGTTTTTGAGAAACTCTAAACAATTTTTGGGCTCCAAAATCACTGCAAATGGTGACTGCAGCCATGAAATTAAAAGACGCTTACTTCTTGGAAGGAAAGTTATGACCAACCTAGATAGCATGTTAAAAAGCAGAGACATTCCTTTGCCAACAAAGGTCCATCTAGTCAAGGCTATGGTTTTTCCAGTGGTCATGTATGGATGTGAGAGTTGGACTATAAAGAAAGCTGAGTGCAGAAGAATTGATGCTTTTGAACTGTGGTGTTGGAGAAGACTCTTGAGAGTCCCTTGAACTGCAAGGAGATCCAACCCATCCATCCTAAAGGAGATCAGTCCTGGGTGTTCATTGGAAGGACTGATGCTGAAGCTCAAGCTCCAATACTTTGGCCACCTCATGCGAAGAGTTGACTCTTTGGAAAAGACCCTGATGCTGGGAGGGATTGGGGGCAGGAGGAGAAGGGGACGATAGAGGATGAGATGGCTGGATGGCATCTCCGACTTGATGGACATGAGTTTGAGTAAACTCTGGGAGTTGGTGATGGACAGGGAGGCCTGGCGTGCTGCGATTCATGGGGTTGCAAAGAGAGGATCGGGGGCAGGAGGAGAAGGGGACGATAGAGGATGAGATGGCTGGATGGCATCTCCAACTTGATGGACATGAGTTTGAGTAAACTCCGGGAGTTGGTGATGGACAGGGAGGCCTGGCGTGCTGCGATTCATGGGGTCGCAAAGAGTGGGACATGACTGAGGGACTGAACTGAATTGAAACAGTTCTACTGGGCTCTTTTTTCTTCCTTTTTTTCTATTTGAAACACTGTTTCCATCCCTAGGTTGCAAAGATCCCCTGGAGAAGGAAATGGCAACCCTCTCCAGTATTCTTGCCTGGGAAATCCCATGGACAGAGGGGCCTGGGGGCAGCGGGGGGTGGGGGGGTGGTCTACCATCCATGGGGTCACAGAGAGTCATACACAGCTCAGTGACTAAACCAGCACCACCAAACAATCATATTAGTAGGCTAGGCAGCGTTTATTTAAAAGACTTCTGGCCTAAAGATTATTGGGTGATTTGACTGATGATCACACTATTTCTTCAATCGTGACAGAGAACATGCTTGTTTCAGGGATGGAGTGTGATTCCGAGTTCCCAGCACTGGAAATTCATTGCCAGTTTCTTGTATAATTTAAAATAAACATGCTCGGAAATTCCCTGGCGATCCAAGGGCTAGGGCTCTGTACTCTCACTGCCAAGGACCCAGGTTTGATTCCTGGTTGAGGATCCAAGATCCCACAAGCCACACAACCGAAAGAAGAAACAAAAACAAGCACATGTTCATAGCAGCATTACTCATATTAGCCCAGACAACGTCCGCCAAGGACGAACAGATGAACAAACTGTGGTGCATTGCCATGAGGGGATATTACTCTTCCAGAAGAAGGAATGAAGCTCTGATACACACTAGCATGTGGATCAGCCTTGAAGACATTATGCTAAGGGAAGTGAGCCAAACACAAAAGCACACATTTTATACGATTCCACTTGAATGGGGTCCGTAGAGTCAAGTAAATTCTGAGGCAGAAAGTAAGCTCTGGGCGGGGAGGAGAGATGGCAAAATTATTATTTACTGGGATCGGAGTTCTAATTTCGGAATATGAAAATAATCTGGAGATGGGTGGTGGGAACAGCTGCACAACAGGGTAAATATACTTAACGCCACTGAACTGCAGACTGAAAGATAGTGACGATGGTAACTTCTACGTTATGCATGGCTGTTCTTGAGCTGCTCAGTCATGTCTGACTCTTTGTGACCCCATGGACTATAGCTCACCAGGTTCCTCTGTCCATGGGATTCTCCAAGCAAGAATACTGGAGTGGGTTGTCATTTCCTTCTCCAGGGGATCTTCCTAACCCAGGGACTGAATCCGCATCTCCTGCATTGGCAGGTAGATTTCTTGACCACTGAGCCACCAGGGAAGCCCTATGTTATGCATTTCTTACTATAATTTTTAAAATACACATAAATCTCTGAAGAAGAGTTCTCTTTAGGAAAAGAGGGATGGAATGCTTATATGCAATCAAAAAAAAAAAAAAAAAAAACCATTATCAGCCCCTTCCTAGCAACCTGAGCCAAGCACAGAGGTAAGAAAATAATATAGAGAGTCACTTAGCTGGTGGCTCAGTTGGTAAAAAATCTGCCTGCAGTGCAGGAGACCCGGGTTCGATCCCTGGGTCAGGAAGATCCTCTGGAGGAGGAAATGACAAACCACTCAGGTATCCTTGCCTGGAAAATCCCATAGACAGAGGAGCCTGGTGAGCTGCAGTCCATGGGTTGCAAAGAGTCGGACACAACTGAGCGATTTGAGACGGAAACCAAATCCTTCCTCGGAAAGAGGAGACACTGGCTGCCCAGGGAGCAGCGGTGACCCAATCCAAACAGAACCCAGAGTTACCCGAAGGAAGGTGGGGAATCCTTGTCCGTAGTAACCGACGGCAAAATAGTCAGGCTTCGGACGTATCACCTTGACGATGTTTTCATAAAACTGAGCCTGTTTTTTCTGAAAAGAAGAGAAGAAACACATTTCAGGTTTGAATGGAGTATCTGAGCATCCGTGGGTCTGGATTCTTACAGCTTTGGCAATTCCAGGGGGTGGGAGGGGTAGAAGGTGGGGGAACGCTGATGCAGGCGTGGAATTTAATCTCACCGCAAAGCTTTTGACAGTACTTTTCATTCATTGCCCGGCATTCAGCAGGCGAATCTGACCAGAAAGCCAAATTCAGCAACCGGCTGTGATTTACCGGTGTTTTCATCACCAAAGAGGTGCCAGAGAGACGGCTTTTATTCTGATTCAATGTCTGGTCTTCAGTATTTTTAAAACATGGTATCGGTCAGATAATGGGATACATTAAAAAAAGGATTTAAAAGAGCAGAACTCTGTTCCACATTCATGATACACATTACAACATCATTAAGTCGATCTTCTGAATACAAAAATGATTCAGCAGAGAAAGCGGTAATTAGAAAGTGATAGCTTTATGAAAGGACAAAGGGTTGGGCCACCCTCCATCAGTCCTTCATGGAGATGGGCTCAGAGCTGAAACCACGGGAGCCTCCTGGAGACCTCTGAGCATCCAGACCACTGGACAGTGGGGCTCAGCGGTTGCTGACATGCACGTCCTTCAGAGGCATCTTCGAGTTTGATTACGAAAGCTCAGTGGGGAATGCTGCTGAGCCAGAATCAACCAGCAAAGAAATCAAAACTGTCCTCCTGGACAAAATGAAGGAGAATCCCAATGTTAAAAGGAAAAGAAGGACTTCCTTGGTGGTCCAGTGTTAGGACATGCCCATGCTTCCACTGCCGAGGGCACGAGTTCCAACCCTGGTCAGTGAACTAAGATCTCACATGTCGCTCAGGGAGGCCAAAGAAATGAATATAAAATAAATGGCTGTTGCATTAAAAAAAAAGGAAGGAAAAATTCCAGAAGAACAAGTTGAGATTGCTTACTTTTTTTTTTTTCAAAGAGAAGGAAAGGAAGACCTACCAGCAGTTCACTGAGCTGTTCATAATCAAACATTTCGTTCTCATACTGTTCTGCCAGCTCCTTGCCCAGGGCGATGGCCTCCTCCCACATCTGCGAGGGAAGAGAGAGAAACAAGGGCAAGAGAAACGCAAACCTGAATCAGGAGCTCAGAGAGGGAAACAGCAACACCGCCATTCACGATGAAACAAGCTGGAAACACGCCTGCTTCACCTGAAGACGCTGGAAAAATACAGATCTTTTCTACAGGCTCATGGCCTTTGGCTTGGGCCACGGTTGACCAGACTGGTCAGCCACTGGCTCATCGATCACGCTGGCTGCTGTCCCCGGTCAGAGCAGCCAGCCGGCCAGTCCTGCCCCTCCGCAGGCCGGCCTCTGAAGCCCATCTGTCAGGGCAGCCGTGCAGCCCAGCAGGGAAACCACAGGGCAAAGTTGACAGCAGCGTTTCTGCAGAAACCAAGGACCAGATTTTGGTACTTTCCCAAATCATCCCACTTAAAAGAGCTATGTGTCTGTGGTCAGAAAGACAAGGATCTATTTCAACTCTGATTTAAGGCTTGCAAGAAGATCACGGCATCCGGTCCCATCACTTCATGGCAAATAGATGGGGAAACAATGGAAACAGTGAGAGAAGTTATTTTTTTGGGCTCCAAAATCACTGCAGATGGTGACTGCAGCCATGAAATTAAAAGACGCTTGCTCCTTGGAAGAAAAGCTATGGCAAACTTAGACAGCATATTAAAAAGCAGAGACATTACTTTGCCAACAAAGGTCCATCTAGTCAAAGCTATGGTTTTTCTGGTAGTCAGGTATGGATGTGAGAGTTGGACTATAAAGAAAGCTGAGCGCAGAAGAATTGATGTTTTTGAACTGTGGTGTTGGAAAAGACTCTTGAGAGTCCCTTGGATTGCAAGGAGATCCAACCAGTCCATCCTAAAGGAAATCAGTCTTGAATATTCATTGGAAGGACTGATGTTGAAGCTGAAACTCTAATACTTTGGCCACCTGATGAGAAGAACTGACCCATTTGAAAAGACCCTGATGCTGGGAAAGATTGAAGGTGGGAGGAGAAGGGGACGACAGAGGATGAGATGGTTGGATGGCATCACCGACTTGATGGACATGAGTTTGAGTAAACTCCAGGAATTGGTGATGGACAGGGTAGCCTGGCGTGCTGCAGTCCATGGGGTTACAAAGAGTTGGACAAGACTGAGTGAGTGAACTGAACCAGGAGGATGTAAAACCTGCCATCATTTTGAAAGGGAGAATTTTGAATGGTAATAGTTTAAAAGTGGGTTTCCTAATCAGGTAACATTTATTAAAATGCTGATAAACTTTTGACACATGTAGACTAATTTATTGACACATGTGGTAGGCCTGAATTTCCCTTATTTGGGAAGGAAATAAAATACAGTGGTCTACCTGAGATCATGGAAAATTCGGAGGGACTGTCTCCTCTTGGAAGCCTTCCTGGATGCTACCCACCCTCCTCTGTACTATCACAAGAACCCAGGATTCCCCTCTTTCAAACCTTTGAGTATTAAAAGCGACAACTACGGACTTGGAATTAGCAAAGTGTCAGACCACCTCACATATTGGGTCCCCAGACATGAACTGCCCACTTCACTGGAAGTATCCCCATAAGTTAGTAGCACCAATCATGAGGGCAAGTGACTTCCAGCTTACTCTTTGCCCAGCAAGATGCCACCTGCATCGTCTCATTACAGTGTCACGTCAGGTGGGTGTTATTATTATACCTGTCTTGCAGATAAGGAAGCTGGGGGTCAGACAGGCAAGCTACCTGCCCAAGGGCAGACAGTGGGGTAGACTCATTGTTTTCCAAAGTTCCTGCTCTCGATGACCATCTTAGTTGGAGAGGCTGTAACAAAATCCCACAAAACAGACACTTCCCTCTCACAGTTCTGAAGGCTAGGAAGTCCAAGCTCAAGGTGCAGGCAGATTCGGGTCTTGGTAAGGGTTCTCCCGACTCGCAGACAGTTGCCTTCTCACTTATGCTTGTATGGCCTTAAGCAAGATCTCCTTCCTCTCCTCAAAAGGGTACTAATCCCATCTTGGGGGTCCCACCCTCATTATGACCCAATCTAAACATAATGAACCCCCCAAAGCTCCACCTCCAAACACCATCACATGGGTATACCATCACATGGGTTGGGGGGGAGGGTCAAGGTTGTTCAACATATGACTTTTGCAGGAATGCAAGCATTCAGCCCATAACAATGACCTTCCGCCGGCCCTTCCAGCTGCCCTCCACCCCCTCCTCCTGGAATAGGTTTTCAAGGATGCTAAGCTAGTCCCTAACTCCAGGCTCTCACTTGGAACACGGGGAGCCGGTCTCACACCTGGCACACCCTTGGCACTGACTCCTCACCTGCCTGCCAGTCTTTGCCTTTTCTTAGCAGAACCACCCGGTTGAGGGCCTTACTTATTACTGAATCACCCAGTAGACTTAAAATACTCTTTATTCAGCTGCTGCTTAAAGACACCATCTGCTATTTTTGATGAGAAAAAAGCTATTCCGAAATTGTATTTAATACTTTGAAAGACATCATAAAGATAAGCTCAGAGGAGAGAGAGACTTCAGAGATAGGGCCACCAGCTAGGAGAGAGAGGAAGTGGCTGAGATGCTTTTTGGAGGACCACCCGCTTCTCTTCCCAGGAACCTCCTCCTGGCTCCTCCATCCTGCCGAAGTGCTCACCCTCCAAATGTCTGCACCCTCTGAATGTCTCCAGCTGCTGCTCCAGCGAGCTCAGGTCCTTTGCCAGAGTCCCAGCCTCCATCTCTCAGAAGAGGGAGCTTCTCCACTTTTTATGTTTCTTTTAAGCTCCAGTGACCAATTCCTCCCTCAGTACATTTCCATTTCAAAGAAATCATTACCTCTAGTTGTAGTTCTTACTCACTGGCGTTTTCTGCAAGCGAACACACCACTCTCTTAGCTGCCTACAATCTTAGGGCTTCTAATTCACTGCTTAATCTGTTTCTAGACAGAGGAGCTGCTTTAGATACCTAGCAAAAGTAATTGTTTCCTTAAAGAGACACAAGTGGAAAAAGAGAACGTTGCTCAGTCGTGTCCAGCTCTTTGCGACCCCATGGACTGTAGCCCGCCAGGCTCCTCTGTCCGTGGAATTTTCCAGGCAAGAGTACTGGAGTGGGTTGCCATTCCCTTCTCCAGGGGATCTTCCCAACCCAGGGATCAAACCCATGTTTCCTGCATTGCAGATGGAATTCTTTCCCATCTGAGCCACGCAGCACAGACACAAGTCTTGAGTAAATAGTTTATCCAACTCACTCAGGGGTTACATGGCTGTGCTCTTGGTCAGATTTTCTATAAGCACACATGCCTCTTCCCACCCCTGCATGTTTTAAAGTCTCCTGCATTAAGGAGATATGCTTCTACTTTTTCTTGGCTAGGGTTCTACGGAGCGTGGGTCACTCATATTTCCCATGTGAATACTTTGGAAAATATTTCCGTGCCAGAGAGAAAACAGATTTCATGTAACAGAGATTTAGATTATCTTGGTAGAAGAGTCGCTTTAACCTGTGTGATTGAACATCCTGCCCTGGCCCTGTTCTTAGTTGTGCCATAGGCCGAAGAGGGTCACCACGGCCGCAAATGAAAAAAGCACCCTATCAATGCTCAGCTTCGTGTTCTGATTTGAAGTCCGGAATCCATTTCATAGCATCCTCGGTCTTGCAACGTGGAGCACACCCTCCCCACTCCCCGTTTTCATCAGATGATCTTCGGCTACATTCTCTTGAGACAATCACCTTTTATTTGGGAACCTCTGCAAGTTTCATGAACAGAAAATCCTTTTTCCCTCTGATGAAACTTCTTCATTAGAAGCAGCCACAGAGAGTGTATCAGCAATTGCTTTCTTAGACAAAACTGTGAGGTTGATGAGTGACCAGCTGGGCAGGAGGCAAAACTGATCTCACTGGGTCAGGGAATAAGGCGAGAGGGCAGCCTGGACAACAGCCCCTCAAGAAAAATACAGCCCGGCCACAACCCACCAGGATACTGATGGGGAGCTCGGAGTGGAATCACTAACCAGCTGTAAGCCAATCACCAGTCAAGATGTTTCGTGGGATGCTTGAATTTCAGTCACTCCAAAACTTTTCTGGTTTTCTGGGTGGTTGTTGGGAAATGAGTCATGTTCTATCACCTTCTAAATTTCCAGGGTCCTGCACAGGTCTCTGACATGTAAATGGATGTAGATTCAATGCTGTGGAAGATTCCAGAGAACTGGTTTAGGGCCATCAGCAGCGAGGGGGCCGGGGTGGCCCAGAAGTAGCCTTCCGTCCCGGCAAGCGAGGGCTTCACTGCACGAGTGATGAGAGTGAGCATCTCTTCCCAGTCCCCCGAAGATGAGGGGCTGGAGTCCTTGGGAAAGATGTGTCTCCATGGCGACTCCGAGGGGTGTGGTCCAGCTGGGAGAGGATCCAGCAAGTCCTCTCCTCTACAGAATGGACACTCCGTGTGGGCACCTCCTGTCTCTCTCAGCCTCTCCTTCTCTCCCTGAGCCAAGCCCCACCCTGGGTCTTCCTGCTGTTCTACCTTGGTTTCCCCTGACCTGAGCAAAGGCTGGACCCTTTCTGAAGATATTTCTGAGGTCCAGCATCACCACTCCCACCCCTGCAATGAGCCTTCTCACTGTGGTCTGCTCCAAAGCTGCCTGGTTTCACCTAATGATGCCACCCTCTCTGAGAGCACACACATCACTGCACCAGCCGCCTGAGAAAGGTGGTTGGATGGGCTGCCTGCCCTCCAGAAGGACAGGAAACACAGCGGGATCTGGGACTTGGGCCAGACTTAAGAAGCCTTGATGGGAGGCTTCTCACACTGACTTGAAGATGAATCCTGCCTTCTGGGGCTGTCAGATGCTCAGGAATTATTGCCCCTCGAAAGCATGCTCCTCTTTACCCCACAGCAATTCTTTATTAGTCTAAATGGAAAATGATCTGCTCAGTTTTAATGCCCCTGGGAGGAAAATAGGAAACAAATAATTTTTTTTTAAAAAACAGAGATTTTTTGCCTTTTTCTTTAATAAATGACCTTTGCAGTTCTGCAAGCCCTTAGAAAGCCTAACCCAGGCATTGAAAGAGACAGCTGCTTTTCGCTTGATGGTTTGACCAGAAGGAGAATGGACCCCCTCTGCCACTCACCCCTCACTCTGCAGTAATTACTGGGCACCTGCGATGGGGGTGGGTTCAGAGGGCATAAGGAGGGGTACACACCGTTCTTGGAGGAGGATTTGAGGAAGGAAAGAAACAGGCAGTAGCTGGAGAGGGGAGTTAGAATGAGAGATAACTTTTTTAAAAGATGGGAGAAATAATAGCATGGTTGTAGGCGAGGATGTGGGCTTCCCAGGTGGTGCTAGTGGTAAAGAACCTGCCTGCCAATGCAGGAGACTTGGGTTCAATCCCTGGGTCAGGAAGATCCCCTGGAGGAGGGCATGGCAAACCACTCTAGTATTCTTGCCTGGAGAATCTCATGGACGGGGACTCTGGTGGACTACAGTCCATGGGGTTGCAAAGAGTCAGACACAACTGAAGCATCTTAGCAGGCCAGTATGTATTAGCCAGTAGAGAGGAAAATAGTGTGGCCAGTGGGAAGAAGAGAGATGGGCCAGAGTGATGTTCTGGATGGGCCTGGGGCCTGGGGGTGGGAGCAACCTTGGACGGGAGCACGGACAGCTGTCCTTGAACCAGAGGGACTGATACAGACCCACGGCCGAGACTGCGACTGGCCGAGTGGAGGCCAGAGATGTCCCACACAGCCTGGGGACTGCCAGCTAGAAAGTCAATGACTTTGACCAAGAATTCCCACATGAAGGAGAGAAGCCGAAACACTCAAGAGCTGCCGGAGCCGCCTGGAAGGGAGTCAGACGTGGCTGGGCTGACTGGAAGCCGCTCCCTGTCGGCCCTGCAGCCACGGGAGGCTCGTGCTCCGGCCTCTGGGCCGTGCTGGGTCCTGGCTCCTCCAGGCATGCACACGTCTGACACTGCCCCCATATGAGACTGTGCAATCAGCTGACTTCAAGCCTCTGGAGCTGTCCCCTGCCTCTCCTAGTCCCCACTGCCCCCACATCCCGGGCCTGGACCCCTGCCCCAGCCCCCCACCCACAGGGCTTCTGCCACCGTGAGCCCAAATCACTCCCTGAAAGGGGGACAGTAAAGGCAACCTCGCTTACGTTCATAAAATCTCACTGGCTCCGTGGGTCAGTAGCCTCAGTCATGTCTGACTCTCTGTGACCCCATGGACTGTAGCCCGCCAGGCTCCTCTGTCCGTGGGATTCTCCAGGCAAGAAAACTGGAGTGGGTTGCCATGCCCTCCTCCAGTGGATCTTCCCAGCCCAGGGATCAAACCCGTGTCTTTCACATCTCCTGCATTGGCGGGCAGGTTCTTTACCTCTGGCGCCACCTGGGAAGCCCCATTTGTGACTATGGAGAAAGTCAAATCTAGGAGATATGCAAGGCCATGGACAGACTCGCTCCCAAGTTCTCTGCATCTGTGTCTCCCAGGACCCCCTCCTCACCACCTTGATAGATAGACTGTCTTCAGAAGCCCTGGCCTTGATCAATAGGGTTCCCACTGTTTGGAATCCCTGCCCCTCCCCCACTCTTCAGGATCCCAGGCCCTCCCCGCTATCATCCTGCAAGCTTCCTCTCTTTCTTCAAGACCTAATTTGTGATGTACACTAAGTAGCTCCAGATGTGTCCAACAGAGCTCGCCAGGCTCCTCTGTCCATGGGATTCTCCAGGCAAGAATACTGGAGTGGGTTGTGATACCCTCCTCCAGGAGGTCTTCCCAACCCAGGGATCACTCCTGTGTCTCCTGTGACTCCTGCACTGCAGGTGGATCATTTACCACTGGGCCACCAGGGAAGCCCAAGACACAGTTTACAAGTCAGCTTCTGATGAAGTCTGCCCTTTCTCAGGAGGGGGAATCGTTCCCGTACCTGTTAGGCTGGTAGACTCTGAACCCACCAGTGAGACACTCAGAGGGCGGGTTTTGCTATTTGTCTGCTCATCCATTAGCCCTGGTGCTAGACTTCTCAGCTCAAGGCAGGCCTTTGGCCTCCCCCATCCCCTGTAATTCATGCAGACAGGAGACTGGGTTGTGGAAACACATGTGAGGGGTCTTGCAGTGTGGGGAGATGGGGGGAGCAGGGTTGATACCAACTCCAAACCTCGATTTTATCTGCTCTGACCACAAACGGTTCTTTTCTGGGAGCCCAGTCATAATTAACACACGATCTCTATGCTCACTCCAGCCAAATTCTTGCTAATTGAACAGATTCTGGCAAGTATCAGGATTTTCAAAAATTCTGGAAATGCTGAGACTATACCAAGAAAGAGGGTGATGGGATGCTCGTACCTGTATCTCCTCTGACTGACAACTGTGCTTTTAAAAAGGAAACTCAGGGGATGAGAAAATGTCAGCCCCAATACTCAGAAAAGCAATCCAGCCATTTCACTAAAAGTGGAAACTTGCTCCCAAACCCCTATTTTTAGTTCACGGGATGATGTAGGACGCCTCCTTTTTTTTTTGACTTGGGCACAAGGCAAAGTGCAAACTTCGTCAAGGCGAGGTTATTTTAAGGGAAGAGAAGACAGAACTCCAGTCGAAAATAGTCCCAGAGCTTCAGACACCACGTGGGCCATGAGCCATGGGCCCCCTTTGCCAGTGCCAGGCTGGTTCCTGGTTTCTGAGGCGGTGAACATCAGGTTCACCGCCTCCCTTACTCCGACTCCCTTTCCCTGAGAGCAGGGCTTCTATTTTCAATGCGCCCTCCATAGAGAAGCCTGGTAATTTTCAGTGAAGCACTTGGGTTAAGAGCTTTATTGAAAATTACTAGGCCTCAACCAAACACAATGAGACAGACAGCTCGGAGCATCTTCGGAACAGAGCGCTCACTGCCATGATAAGACCTGACGGCTGGCTTTCCGGAGGTGCTCCAGCGGGTGGTAAAACGAGAACAGAAAAGGAGTGAGGGCTAATTATTAGCCAGGGAAGGAATAAGAATGAAACGGAAAACAGATGGAAATGACATTTTTTTTTTTTTTTTTTGGAGAGAAAGAAAAAGATGAAAAGACCAAGAGCTGGGCCGAAAGACATTCAAAACTTCTAAACGGTGGAAAAGCAAAAATAAAAGAGTGATTTTTGTGCAGAAGAAATACAGAAAGATAACAGGGCCTAATTCAAAAGCTGGAGTGTCCAGTATAATGGAGCAGAAAATCCATTCAGCAGTTGCCGCTTTCTGAGCACAGAGGTGGAGAGACTTTGAATATAATCCGACCCCAGTCCCATGCTGGTGCCCTGGGCTGTCCCCGCAGACGCTGGTGTCCAAGGTCTGAGAGACGCGAAGAACACGGGCTCCTTTAAGGGCCTGTGAGCACAGTTTCCAGGACACAAATCTGCACTGGATTCTGTAAGAACATACTTCCCCCAGGAAGCTGCACACATTTAAAACACTGAAAATGAGCTCTAGGATGAGTAAGGTTCCCACCTATTAAGGATAGAGTGAAGGTTTCCTTAACCACCTAAGGGGACAGCCTGTATCAGTGGAGCTATACCTGAGTCACAGCTTTGCCAGGTTCAGATACCATTTATTTTATAATCGGGCGGTCTCCAGCCATCGCTGGTCTTCAAGTTCAACGGTAGTATGAAGGCCTCTTACCTCGATTGTTTTTGTGCAGTTGCTAAGGCATGTCTAATTCTTTGCAACCCCATGGACTGTACCCCGCCAGGCTCCTCTGTCCATGGGATTTTCCAGGCAGGAATGCTGGAGTGGGTTGCCATTTCCTCCTCCAGGGGATCTTCCTGACCCAGGGATCGAACCTACGTCTCCTGAATTGGCAGGTGGATTCTTTAACCACTGAGCTGAATATATGGTTTTAAACCAGAATTGCAATTTTTTCCCCTAATATAAAACAGGTGTAAAATCAAACCAAAGAAAATTCTTGTGATTTCAATACAATTCAGGAGAGAATTCAAATGTGGGTCTTGAATCAGAGTCTATTTCTTTTAGATTTATTTCAGTTTTTCAAATATTCATTTGGGGTAAGGAATATACCCCAACAGGCACATAACAATGACGCCACCAAATAAATGACCTAATCAAAAAATGGGCCAAAGAACTAAACAGACATTTCTCCAAAGAAGACATACAGATGGCTAACAAACACATGAAAAGATGCTCAACATCACTCATTATCAGAGAAATGCAAATCAAAACCACAATGAGGTACCATTACACGCCAGTCAGGATGGCTGCTATCCAAAAGTCTACAAGCAATAAATGCTGGAGAGGGTGTGGAGAAAAGGGAACCCTCTTACACTGTTGGTGGGAATGCAAACTAGTACAGCCGCTATGGAAAACAGTGTGGAGATTCCTTAAAAAACTGGAAATAGAACTGCCATATGACCCAGCAATCCCACTTCTGGGCAGACACACTGAGGAAACCAGATCTGAAAGAGACACGTGCACCCCAATGTTCATCGCAGCACTGTTTATAATAGCCAGGACATGGAAGCAACCTAGATGCCCATCAGCAGATGAATGGATAAGGAAGCTATGGTACATATACACCATGGAATATTACTCAGCCGTTAAAAAGAATTCATGTGAATCAGTTCTAATGAGATGGATGAAACTGGAGCCCATTATACAGAGTGAAGTAATCCAGAAAGATGAAGACCAATACAGTATACTAACACATATATATGGAATTTAGGAAGATGGTAATGATAACCCTATATGCAAAACAGAAAAAGAGAGACAGATGTACAGAACAGACTTTTGGACTCTGTGGGAGAAGGCGAGGGTGGGATGTTTCAAGAGAACAGCATTGAAACAAGTATACTATCAAGGGTGAAACAGATCACAGCCCAGGTTGGATGCATGAGACAAGTGCTCGGGCCTGGTGCACTGGGAAGACCCAGAGGGATCGGGTGGAGAGGGAGGTGGAAGGGGGGATTGGGATGGGGAATACATGTAAATCCATGGCTGATTCATGTCAATGTATGACAAAAACCACTACAATATTGTAAAGTAATTAGCCTCTAACTAATAAAAATAAATGAAAAAAAAAAAAAGAAAAAGATTGAACAAAATGCTGGAGTTTTGATAATAAAAGGACAATCTAGCTTGCAGCTTTAAAATGATTAAACAATGAACACATTAAAATGTAAAAAAAAAACAAAAAACAAAAAACAATGACGCCGCCAGTGAGGACCCCAAATGGAGGGGCAGGCAAGCATCAATTTCCAAGTGTGTGGATGAATGCACTAGCAGAAACTGTCTTCAACAGTAGCAAAGTCTGGCTCAGAGCAGCACCATCCAACGGAACATCGGCCAAGACACGCATGCAACTTTACATTTTCTAGTAGCCACATTTTAAAAAGCAGCCTTCATTTTGGTAATATCCCCTATATCTGGAATATTGTCATTTCAACACGTAATCAAAAACACAAAATTCGTGAGATATTTGACAGGCTGCCATAACAAAGTACTCAGGTGGTGTGTATGGTAAAGAACCCGCCTACCAATACAGGAGATATAAGAGATGTGGATTCGATCCCTGGGTCGGAAAGATCCCTTGCAGGAGGGGATGGCAACCCACTCCAGTATTCTTGCCTGGAAAATTCCATGGACGGAGCCTGGTAGGTTACAGTCTATAGGTTTGCGACAAAGAGTAGGACACGACTTACCACACACTCATACACACACACACATCAAAGATCGGGTGCCTTAAACACATTTATTTCCTTACTATTCTGGAGCCTAGAAACCGAAATCAAGTTGTCAGAAGGATGGTTTCCTCTGAGGCCTCTCTCCTCGGCTTGTAAGGCAAATCCTCAGCTGTGTCCTCAGAGTCCTTGCGTGGTGTGTCTCTGTCCAGATTCCTTCTTCTAGAAGGAGACTGGCCACCTGGATCAGAACCCATCTCCAACACAGTCATATTCGGAGGTATTAAGGGCTGGGCTCCCACACATGAATTTCCAGGGGACACAGTTCAGCTCCTAACAGCATCCTTTTCTCAAGCTGAGCCTTAGAATCCAGGGCATGTCGTACACTGACCATACTTCTCATCGGACGAGCCATATTTCAAGTGCTGATGGTGGCTTGGGGCCCGTGACTCTCATAGCTGACAGCTCAGATCAGAGTTCCCCATCGTAAGAGAGCTGGCTCCCTGGGGCGCCCCTGCCATGAGGGTCCCTTCCTTCCAGTTTCTCTGGGTTGAATCACTTGCCACCCATCACCCATTTTGAGATATTCCCACCCCCACCCAAGAATCGGCAGATAAAATGGATAAGGAAGATGTGGTATATAAACTCAATGGAATTGTGCTCAGCCATAAAAAAGAATGAAATAATGCCCTCTGCAGCAACATGGATGGTCCCAGAGATGATCATACTAAGTAAAGTCAGATAAAGACAAATGTCATATGATATCACTTATATGTGGAATCTGAAATATGTTACAAATGAACTTCTTTACACAACAGAAACAGACTCACAGACATGGAAAACAAACTTATGTTTACCAAAGGGGACAGAGGGCGTTGAGAAGAGGTAAATTAGGAGTTTGGGATTGACATACACACACTATTATATATCATATAGATAACCAACAAAGACCTACTATATAGCACAGGAAGCTCTACGAAGTATTTTGCAATAGCCTAAAATGTAGATGGTTGGAAGGCATCACCGACTCAATGGACATGGGTTTGGGTGAACTCCGGGAGTTGGTGATGGACAGGGAGGCCTGGCGTGCTGTGGTTCATGGGGTCGCAAAGAGGCAGACACAACTGAGCGACTGAACTGAACTGAAAATGTAAAAGAATCTAAAAAAGAATGTGTGTGTGTGTGTGTGTGACTGAATCGCTTTGCTATACAACTGAAACTAATTCAACATTGCAAATTATCTGTATTTCAACAAAAATCTTAAACAAAAAAAAACAAAAGAATTTCAGTTTGGATGTGCAGAGCAGAAACGTGGCATTCAGTCCTTCCCGATGTTAAGTTCTTCATCTGTAGCAATGACCTCAGCCACTGTCTTATTCCAGAAAAGTCACGAAGGATGTTATTTCTCAAATCACCACATATACCCACACCTGGCAGGTATAATAAGACCATATCTTGCTCTTATTTCTTAAATGAATGTGTCTGGCACGAAATGCTGAACTTTATCTTCTGCTGTGACCTTCCGTTGCCCAGACTTCTCGCCTGCCAGGATTTCAGGCATCGTGGCCACCCATTCTCTGGTGCTCCTTCTTCCGCACCACCTGGCCGGGACATGTCCATCCCAATCCCTTCCTAACCCAAGAAAGAAATTCCATTACAGAGGAACTGGGATCAAGGCCCAGTGCCAAGTTCTGGAGATTGCTCTGTTTTTACATGTCCAGTGGCGTGAAGCAGGCAACTGAGGGATTAGAGTGAATGCTGCCTTTTCTAGAACATACACATACTTAGGTAATTTCCATGTGCCTGAGAGCCCTTGGTTAGAAGCCCAGCTTATCTGCCTGACTAAATGTCCTGGTAGTCCACCTGCTCTACCTGCTACAGGTAGGTGCTGCGAGATGGCCCCCCCTCTGGGCACTCCCCCACCCACCGAGGCTCACGGTGGCTGCCTGATCCGCTTTAGTCAATGGCATGAGTACTAGGGCTTCCCTGCTGGCCCAGGGGCTAAGACTCTGTGCTCCCAAGGCAGGGGGCCCAGCTTGGATCTCTGTTCAGGGGACGAGATCCCTCCCGGTGCAACTATGTTCATAAGCTGCAACTGGAGATCCCACGTGCTGCACCTAAGACCCGGCACAGCCAAATAAACACACACACACACCCACACAAGAGCACAGTGCACGGGTCTTTTCTGAGCTACGCGTGCAGGGGCCAGGCAGGGCCTCATTGCCCCTTTGAGGCTGCGCTCACCTGGGTCCCCAGAAGCGAGGACAGACAGGAAGCAGAAGTGAACCACCTGGCTTGTGTAGCATCACTGAGACATCAAGAGGTTGAGACCCCAGCTGATTCCAGCCCATCCCAACTGGGATGGATGATTACTACTTCCTCCTGTTCTTTTGTTCCCAGGAAACTGAATGCTTGTTGATGCTAAAATGACTTTATTTTTTTGCTTCGGAGCTCATCACCCAGGTACTTCAAATTTTGTTTGATGAAATCTTCTCCCTCACCTGCACTCACCCTCATATCAGCTTCACATGGTTGAGTAAACTGTTTTTTTTTTTTTTTAAATACTCTCCTGGAGAAGTTATGAGTATTCAAACACGACTTTTCAATTTTTTTGCCAACACAACCCTAACAGCTGCTGTGAAGACAATTCTCCTAAACTTTGATGAACAAGTTGAATCAAGTTAATCTTCCTGACTCCAGGTAAGCCAAATACTCACTTTACCAGAACCATCCTTCTGTCTCCTCCAACACACAGGAGCGTGTAAGGACATTCCTTCAGCCCTCTTTTGGCAGAGAATGCTTTATCACTTGAACTGGCTTTTTCCAAAACCAGGATTTCTCAGCCTGGGCACTACGGACATTCTGGGCTGGATGATCCTGCACCCGGGGAGCTGCCTGCCTTCCAGGGTGTTGAGCAGTGTCCCTGACCTTGACCCACGTGATGTCAGTCTCATCCACTCCCCCAGGTGTGTCAACCTGGAAGGTCTCCTGAGGGTCCAGGTCCAGAGCCACTGCTCTCAACTGAACGTGTTCAATTTCTCCCTCCACATGAAGCTGGGCTGTGCTGTGCTCAGCCGCTCAGCCGTGTCAAAGTTTTTCTGACCCACGGATTGTAGCCCACCCTTTCCCTTTTGATAGCCCACAAGTCTGCTTCTATGGTTGTGGGTCTATTATATTATTCTATTGATATTGTTATTAACAATAATGTTAAGCGTCATATTCAGCTGGAAGTACAGTGGTACCTTCCTTCCTGAGTTGCCATGGAGACTCATAACGCCTGGGCAGCATCCAGCACAATGCTTGGCACGGGGTAACTGCTTTGCTGGGCTGGGCTGGGCTGAGTCCATCAGTTGTGTCCGACTCTTTGCAGCCCTATGGACTGTAGCCCACCAGGCTCCTCTGTCCATGGGGATTGTCCAGGCAAGAATAATGGAGCGGGTTGCCATGCTCTCCTCCAGAGGATCTTTCTGACCCAGGAATTCAACCAGGGTCTCCTGCATTGCAGGCAGATTCTTTACCAGCTGAGCTACCAGGGAAGCCCCCATAAAAGGTGACGTTGGCTTAAAAAAAAAAAGCAAACTCACTTGGTTCCTCAATGTATTATTTACTGAAGGCCAACTGTCTTACTGTCCATGACCATCCCGCATCTGCCAGAAATGATCCTTAAATGCTGAGTATTCACTCATTTGTTCGTTCATTCATTCTCTCATTGATTTCTTTGTCCGTCTAACAAATGCCCCCTGCATTATGTGCCCAGCTTGGTCTCAGAGTTAGATCAATGCGCAGGATTAATATGTGTGGTCTCTGTCTTCATAGTGCTCACAGTCTATTGGGAGGCTTGCTAAAGAAATACGTGTGCAAATTATTGATGTTCAGCTGCTAGCTCCTGTCAAGACTCTTTATGACCCCACGGACTGTAGCATGCCAGGCTTCCCTGTAATTCATTGTCTCCCATAGTTTGCTCAGACTTGTATCCACTAAGTCAGTGATGCCATCCAACCATCTCATCCTCTGTCACCCCCTTCTCCCACCTTCAATCTTTCCTAGCATCAGAGTCTTTTCCAATGAGTTGCCTCTTCACATCAGGTGGCCAAAGTATCGGAGCTTCAGTTTCAGCCACAGTCTTTCTAATGAATATTCAGGGTTGATTTCCCTTAGGATGGACTGGTACCCAACCTATTATTGCAAACTGTGGTGAATGCTGCACAGGAAAAGAAGGGGGCATTATGGGCGTTGGAGCAGAGGTGACAATAAGCCTAGCAGCAGAGGCCTGCTGGGCAGAGGCAGGAAAGGCCGCAGCGGACGAGGCCTCAGAAGCGGTGGTGTGGGCAGAAGATGAAGAGTGGGGGAAGGAGATGTGATCGGAGATGTCAGTGCTCTCAGAGGATGTGAGAGCCCCGAGTGAGCGTCAGCAAAGTCGCACAGCCAGGCTTTCTGGGCCTCTCCAGGGTCTCACCTCCTGTTCTGCCCATTCCATAGCACCTGATCACCCCTCTCTAGGACACTGTAAGCCAGAAAGCCACTGGGGAAATGAACGGGTCAACTTTTTTTAGCAGTTTGTTGAAAAACCAAATTCCTCTGGTTAAGCTAATACAATTTTAATAATTGGCTTTAACTGTGAAACCATCTCATTTCTACAAAGACATATATTCTGCTCCTCTATGGGACCAAGTATAATTCACCGACCATTTCCAAGTGGCCTCTGGTCAATCCCCATGCTATTCTGAATATTTTGATTTCCATCCCATATCAAAGACAGAGGGGAACAAGTAAAACACATGTGATTGTTTTAAAAGGGTTTGGTTTATGTTATGGGTTTTGGTTTTTATTTGGTTTATGTTAGGGTTTGGTTATGACAGCCACAGAAAGAGCAGCAGTCATCCTTCCCTGATACAGGTGCTGCCGGGGGGTAGAACTATGTCCCCTCAAAGGACATGCTGAGTCTCACCCACTGGGATCTGTGAACCTGACCTTACATGGAAACAGGGCCTCTGGATGTAATCAAATTAAGATGCAGTCATACTGGATCGCTTGGGTCTTAGATCCAAACCAATGTTCTTAGAAGAACACAGAGACACACACAGGGAAAACCCTCCCTGTGAATGAGGAGCCAGCAATTGAGTGATACATGCACGAACCAAGGACTGCCAGCATCACCAGAAACCAAGGGCTAGGCAGGAGCAGAGTCACCCTCACACACCTCACCAGAGCCTCCAGAACAGCGAGAGAACAGAGTCCTGACGTTTAAAGGTGCCCAGAGGGCAGGGCTATGTTACTGCAGTCCTAAGAAATGAATACAAGTGCCTTCATAGGATTCCCTGTTCACTTGTCTCAAAGCGTTTAAAAAAAAAAAAGCAGGCATCTAGGGTGAGTTAAAGGGGTTTCCCCGGTGGCTCAGCTGGTAAAGAATCTGCCCGCAGTGCAGGAGACCTGGGTTGGGAAGATCCTCTGGAGAAGGAAACGGCAACCCATCTGTATTGTTGCCTGGGAAATTCCACGGATGGAGGAGCCTGGTGGGCTACAGTCCATGGGGCCACAGAGTCGGACACGACTGAGCCACTAAGATGAGTTAAGAGTCCTGATGAAGGTCCAGAATGAACTTAGAAGTCAGTATGGGGAAGGTTTTATACCCTGAGGAAACCAAAATTGAAAAAAGACACATGTACCCCATTGTTCACTGCAGCACTATTTACAACAGCTAGAACATGGACGCAACCTGGGTGTCCACTGACAGATGAATGGATAGAGAAGCTGTGGCACATATACACAACGGAAAATGACTCGGCCACAAAAAGGAACACACTTGAGTCAGTTCTGATGAGGTGGATGAACCTAGAAGCTATTATACAGAGTGAAGTGAGTCTGAAAGAGGAAGATAAAAATCGTATTCTAATGCACATATATGGAATCTAGAAAAATGGTACTGAAGTTATTTACAGGCAGCAGTGGAGAAACAGACATGGAGAATAGACTTATGGACACGGGGAGAACATGGGGAGAGGGGAAGAGAGGGTGAGATGTATGAGAGAGTAATGTGGAAACTGACATTACCATATGTAAAATAGATAGCCAACGGGAATCTGCTGTCTGGCTCAGGAAACTCAGTCAGGGGCTCTGTATCAATCGAGAGGGGTGGGATGGGGCGGGAGATGGGAGGGAGGTTCTAAAGGGAGGGGATGTATGTATACCTATGGCTGATTCATGTTGAGGTCTGACAGAAAATGACAAAATTCTGCAAAGCAATTATCATTCAATAAAAATTAAAAAAAAAAACCAACTTCTGAACTGAAGGAACCTCCCACTCCCAGCCTTTTTTTTCCCCCTTAAAGTGTCTGCTAATTAATTAATTAATTTCTTGGCTGCAGCACATGGGATCTTAGTTCCCCAACCAGGACTTGAACCTACAGTCCCTGCACTGAAAGTGCCAGGAAGACCTAAGGAGACCCCCACCTTTTTAAAATAGTTACTAGTCATCTGAATCACATGAACTACCGTGATGAGCTCTATTGCTGGCTGATTAAAATGATGGCAGGTTTCCTTTTAGTAGAGGTCAACAGTTAAATAATTTTGTTTGAGCTGATTAACGGAGAAGCCATCAACAAGAGCAGCGTTGGTCTTGCCATGGGGTTAATGTTTCAGTGACGACAGAAAAACTCAACCTGTCAAAGGAATGCATCAGCTCTAACACAGCCAGCGCGCGTGTGCTCACACGCACGGTGCTCACAGCCAGTCGTGTCCGACTCTTTGTGACCCTGTGTATCGTTAGCCCACCAGGCTCCCCTGTCCATGGGATTCTCCAGGCAAGAATGCAGAAGTGAGTTGCCACGTGCCCTGGGTTCTGTACCCAGTAGCGCCACCTGGGAAGCCCAAATTTCCCCAAATCAGCCTCCTCTGCAAGGACTATAAAAATCCTTATGCGCAGCCGTGACTTTCAGCAGAGCATCTACAAAAGGGTGATTAATTTTTTTTTTTTGGTAGGATTTCTACTTAGAAGCACCAGCTGGAAGGCCATGCATAAAGCCTTCAGATATACAATCTGCAACAAATTTCTGGTTCCACAAACACCATGTGTGAAAAAAAATGTGTTTACAACATGGCAGGAAGGTGCACACAAAGAAAGAAAACAACAGAAAAACTGCATTTTTTTTTTTTTTACCTTGCCTTTGTCGAAGTAGTGGATGATCTCCTGGTAGAGCCGCTCCTTCAGCTGCCCCTGGGTGGTCGCCTGGTACCCATCCCGCTGGGTGAGGTGGGCCGCGCACACGTCCTCCGACCACTGAGGCAAAAGCAAACGTGAGTGGTGGCTGGGGTGGGGGGCCCGGCCCCTGTGACCTTTCCCTCCCCTGGGCTCAGAAAGCACAGGAAGCCCTGAATTCAGGGCAGCGTTCCAGCCGTGATTCCGGGGACCGCTGGAGCTGCTGTCACCAGGCTTTCAGGCCTGGAGTTGCGGACAGAACCCCTGTGCAGAGGCTTCAAGATGAGAAAACCCACGAGGAAGGCAAAGCTGGTCGAGATTCACACAGAAGAGAGACCCAGCAGGTTCTGGAACGGTCAGCTTGCCGATGAAACCTGGGAACCTTCCAGGTGAATGAGGCACCGGGTGATTTGCGGCTGCCTCCAGTGGGGCTTCCCCAGGCGATGGCCCGGCGCCTGTGCTGCCGAGTGTTCCAATCAACAGCAGGAGGCACGTGGATCCCACACGAATCAGGGCTCAGCTGGTGTTCGTAGATGTGACAGAGGACTTACTGTACCAAGGAGGGATGCACAGAGGTCTCAGTAAGGAGGGGAGACACCCCAGGTGAAGGCGAGATCATTTAACACTTAAACTCCTGAACTTATGCTCAACAAATCCATGGCACTGAATGTAAAGTTCAATAAACTTCACCGTTTGGTGGGGACCTACTATGTGCAAGGCATGGGCTTGCCGGGTGGCTCAGCAGTAAAAACCCTCCTGCCAATGCAGGGGACACAAGTTTGATCCCTGGGTTGGAAAAGATCCCCTGGAGGAGGAAATGGCAACCCTCTCCAGTATTCTTGCCTGGAACATCCCATGGACAGAGGAACCTGGTGGGATACAGTCCACGGGGTGGCAAAGAGTCAGACATGACTGAGCAACTAAACAACAATAATGTGCCAGGCACTACGTCAAGGATGAGTGTGATTACAGACCACAGCAGTGAAACACAATGGAAGTGCAAGTGCAAGTGCTGGTAGCTCAGTCGTGTCCAACTCTGTGCGACCCCACGGACAGTAGCCCGCCAGGCTCCCCTGGCCACAGGATTCTCCAGGCCAGAACACTGGGGTGGGTTGCCTTTCCCTTCTCCAGGGGACCTTCCCGACCCGGGGATTGGACCTGTGTCTCCTGTGTCTCCTGCACTGCAGGCAGATTCTTCACCATCTGAGCCGCCAGGAGTACGTCTGCAGAAACCCTGTCATGGTCATCGTGGGCTTCCCTGATGGCTCAGCTGGTAAAGAACCCGCCTGCAATGCAGGAGACCCCAGTTTGATCCCTGGGTTGGGAAGATGCCCTGAAGAAGGGAAAGGCTACCCACTCCAGTATTCGGGCCTAGAGAATTCCAGGGACTGTGTAGTCCACGGGGCCACAAAGAGTCGGACACGACTGAGCGACTTTCACTTTCTAAGGGCAGGAGGCAGGACAAGAGGTCTGGGGAGGCTCCCTGGGGTAGAGAATTGGGGTGGGCTTGCTCATCGGTTCGACTCTGGAGGTGATGTCTGACCCAATCTTATGAGAAGACGGGGGGGTATTCTGCCAAGAAAGCAGCAGCTTGCAGGCTGCCTGGAGCGCAGTTGTGGGGCACCAGATCCAGGGTTGGTAAGGCCACATATGGAGCAATGGGACCAGCCATGGGGCCACCTTTCAGGGGGCACAACAAATGGACAGGAAGCACTGGGGCAGGGGGAAAGGCCCAAGGGACAGGCCTGCAAAAACGGTGAGGAGAGGCCTGGGGAACACGCAGGGCTCCCTAAGAGGCTGGCTTTCACAGCACACACTCCCCCCACCTTCCGGAAGCCAGAGGGGCTCTGGGCACCCCAGGAGCACCCCGGGCTGGACCCCAGGGCTCCATGGGACAGGATGCATGGCACGGGGCCAGAAGGGCTCCCCAGGTCCCAGGTGTCAAGTAAGAATGAGAAAGCTTTAGACTACCACAAAGTTTTCCACCTTCAAACGAGACGTGTGTAGCCCAACCACAACCTGGAGTTACAAACTCGACTGATTGTGGCATTTTTACCACGTGGCCGGATTTCGACTTCTGAGGGGTAGAAGAAGTGCACAAGATTCTGAACTGTAACTACAATAAGATAACTAAGAAAGTTCAGAGGTCATATAACTTTCTTGGAGTTTAAAATCACCTAAAAAATTTTAAACACCAAAAGGAGTTATGGTTTATACCTTCCACTTAAACATTAAGATGAAATAACTTCATTGCTAAAGGCTAAAGGCTGATGTTTTCATTGCCTTTTTTTTTTTTTTTTTAAATAGCCTTAACCAAAATAGAAGATCCTATTTGAGGATTTTTACTTCACGAACAAGACCATATCAGTCATGGTGAAGAATTTTCATAAAGACACAAGTAACGTTCTTTAGAGTGCTGATTAACCAGCATGAATTCACATTTACTGCAATATCAAAACATATTTAGGAAAAATTGCAAAATGTAATGATGTAAAAGATATGGAGAACGATTATGTGTATTTAACTGGAAAATTCAAAACCCCAGTGAAAAAGATAATGGAAATGGGCCGACTGATTTGGTTTGTGAAACATCCTTGTACCATTTGTGAAAAACCCGACTATGCTCAATAAATGCAATTATTAAATAAATGATACTTTACACACACATATACAGCCACATACCACAGAAAAGTTTATGTATGATGAGAGACAGCAAGCGTGGCCCAGCAGCTTGTCAACCCCGTTTTAATTTCCCTGGTGTAAAAGAAATATTTCTGTAGTTTCAAAATGGCCTTGTTACTAAAATTTGGGTTTCTAACAAATGAAAGCCGTTAGAATTCAAAGTGGGACAGCTGGTGTGCAGTGACCCAGCTGGAATTCCTAGCTTCAGAAATGACGTTCCTTGGCAGAGTTTTATGTGGTGCAAAACCAAAGGGCTACCACGGACAACTAGAGAGGAGGTTCAGATTGAACTGAGTCTTTACTGTGCTTGGTTTGGAACGGACTCTCATTTTCAGGCAGCGGTAAATCTCCACACTCCAGCTTTTTTTTATAGTGTCACGCAAGCTACTGGAGAGTTCAGGGCTGGGCCAGGGGCTGGGAGATTCTGGCTGGAGGTTCGCTGACTGACGTGGCCTCTGCCTTAGTCCTCTCATCGTTCAACAGACACTGCACATCTTTAGCATAATCTCACGCGGTTTTCTTTCATTCAGGCTTCTCTGGCGGCTCAGACGCTAAGAGGGGGAACTGGCTTGAGTTTAGACACAGGATTTCTTGAATAAGTAGTCTTTACATAGAGACACAACTTAATTCTAATTCTCATAGCTGTTCCTCTTTATCTAGTTCATAATTTTTCAATTTCTCATGAGGATATAATGGAAAAGATGATCTAGTGACTTGCTAAAGTTTTAAAATATAAAACTAGAAGTTGTAAAGAAATTTCCTCATTTATCCAACTACTCACCTGGAGAGCCTTCCACCCACACACCCATCCATCCACCCACTCGTCCAATCATCATTCATCCACACATCCATCCATCTCTCCATCCACAAAGCCATCCATTCATCCACCCACACATCCCTCCATCCACCCACACACCCATCCATCCACCCATACTTCCATCTTTCCATCCATCAATACAAACATCCACCCAGCTGTTTACTGTGAGTTCACTCTGTAAGACTAACTGGGCTGAAACTGGACATGGGGAAGAACATGAATATATTATGGCAACACACACACACCCCCCAAAGTCAACAGCCATCTACATAACCAAATGATCACTGAGAACTGAAAGCTGTCAACCCAGACTCAATCTCAGGAGCAACACCCCAAGCACTGATGGACCAACAGGAGATCTCCATGGACGCCCTCAGAACACAGGGGGAGAGAAGTCAAGATCTGGTCCCTACACCGTTCTCTAAGATTACGAGCAGTGGGCTCATCCTCTTAGCTGTTCTAACACAGAAATTCCTTCTTACTGATGTTGCTTTCCAGCATTACTGGGTCCGTTGATAGGAATAAAGAAACAGAGGGTCCCTAACTCACTGCAAGCTGACAAACTAATGATGGATGTTTAAGATGCTCGGTGATAACTTGTTCTGACATCTTGTTAAATTTGCATTCAGTGGAGTCAAATCTATAATCAAAGTACTTCCTAACTCTCTTTGTTAATGTCGCTGCATTGAGTCAATATCCATAAAATCTTAAGTTACACGTTTACTAAAAATTTGTCATGGGAAAATCAAATATTAAATGATCTTATAATTTATAACAACAGGATCGTAAAAGGATACGGTAAATTTTACTACCTTCAGAAGCTTTGCATGGAGGAGCAGGGTATAGGCGGCTTCAGTATAGTTATCACATTCCTTGTGCAGGTCGCAGAGCTTGTACAAATACCTGAGATGATAAAACACAGGCATATTCTAAAAGCGTCACAAGATAATCTGTGTTGAGAACTGCAACAGCAAAATTCTACCTTCAACAGTAAATCATCTCTATACTTTTGTTTTTACAAAGTTCACAATACATAATGCCTTGGAAGCTTCTGGTACACAAAGCATTAAGAAAAATCAACCAGAGTAGAAAACAATAGATACATTTTAAAAAATTTAAGTATTCTCTTTTCAAGACAAAACTGAAGATGGCCCAAGAAGGCACAATCGTGTTTCAAGCTTTCTCATTCTTTCTCATCTTTTCCAGACTTTTCTCCATATATTTGAAATGAGCTGACACAAAGTTTCATTGTGATTTTTCACATGTCTTTTGAATCCGAATACACACACACAAAATCCATAAAAATACAAATCCATAAGAATAAAGAGCTCCAGTGATCACAGTGAATGTGATCAAAATAATTCTTCAGCCATAAAAAAAAATGGAGGCTTTTTAATACAAAGTAACCTACATTTGGATAAAAGAAACTGATTGCTTTCCCCAAAGTTTATTATATTCACACGTACTGCTTTTAAAGGAGAAAGTTAAAAAGTTTTAGAAATCAAAAGTTAGAAAATCATGACTTTGTTTATTCTTTATACAGATAAATAGACTAGAGACTTCAAAAAAAAAAAAAAAAAGAGAGAAAGAAAACCATGCTGAATGTAACTAATCCATCATTAAGCACTAATGCCATGTGGATCATGTAATTATTCTGGTCTTCTAAGTAGTAATCTTGCTAAAATTGACACGGCCACTAAAAGAGACCAATATGAAGAGGGTATCAATCATAGTCCAACATCCTAGAGAAAAAGGCAAGTGAAGCAGAAAAATCCAGCAGAAAATACAAAGCTTGAAAATTTGGTATCCAGGTAAGAAAAGACTGAAAAGGCATAATATTGTCTTATTTCTGATGAAGTTAAAACAAGACTTCTCATTTGATCATATGGCTTTCTGTGAAACACTAAAATCTGTAGTGGTGCCTTTTGCTATAAGGGTCAGTCAAGATGATCACAAACCCTTTGCAATAATTCTTCTGAGCTGACTAAGTATGACCCCCTCCACCCCCAGATCTCCACATCTGCCTGGATACACTGCCCTAGGCTTGACAATACTTTCAGGATCTCCACCAAATTAAAACTCCAATTTCCTACAAGATAAACGTGTAAATCTATGGCTGATTCATATCAATGTATGACAAAAAAAAAAAAAATTAAAAAAAAAAATAAAATAAAGTTTTGCATGTAAAAAAAAAAAAAAACCCTATGATTATAAAATACTTTTTAGCATTGATCTGACAGACAGAAGTTATCATCAACAGGTCAAGGGTGTAGAGAAGACTGATGCTCACGTACCGTATATACATTTCTTCCCTTTCAATCTCTTTGTAGAAATTCTGAAAGAAATCAAACCACAACACTATCTTAAGAAACCAGTTCTATAAAAGGTATCACATGCACATTAAAAATTCACAATTCTCCAACTTGTGTTAAAGACAAACAGACCCAACTCTTTGGATCTGAACCATAAATTCACATAAAATGCAGAAACCACTTACTTTGCTCTTCATGTTTTTTTTGGGTGGGGGGAAGAAATTCTAATGAATAAGTTTTCTGTACTCTAAATACTGCAGGATGTATATGTTAATTTCAAATTCTTAATTTATCTTCTCCCACCATGTTTCTCCCTTTGGTAACCTTAGGTTTGTTTTCTAAGTCTGTGAATCTATTTCTGGTTTAGAAATAAGTTCATTTCTATCATTTTTTTCCCCTGATTCCAAATATAAATGGTATTATATGATATTTATCTTTCTCAATCTGATTTATTTCATTTAGTATAATCTCTAGGTCCATCCATGTTGTTGCAAATGGCAAAATTTCATTTTTTATGACTGAGTAACAGTCCATTGTGTATCTATACCACATCTAAATAGATAACAAACGAGGACCTACTGTATAGCATAGGGAACTATACTCAACATCTTGTAATAACTTACAATGGAAAAGAATCTATGCTATACACCTGAAGTGAACACAACATTGTACATCAACTATATTTCAATAAAATAAAAAGAAAAAAATGCCTGGCAAAACATTTTTAAAAATTAAAAAATAAGAGCCATGATGGCGTAAATCTACTTCTGTCATTTGAAAGTCACCCATTTTCAGTTAAAACAAAGCATTACCCAAAGACGTGATATCTTAACCATTCATAACCACTACAATTTCATTAGAGGTGGGAGAAAATTCATTTGGGAATAAGCATCATTAACATGATTTAAAGCACGCTGGGTCTAGCCTCACTCACCAAGAACCTTAAGAAGGCAACATGGTGTTGTAACTTGACTGGACACAATAGCCACGGGTCACATGTACTCGAAGAGAAAGTCAACTTGCACTTGCCACACACTCGGAGGGCTCAGTAGTCACATGGAGCCAGCCACTGTGTGGAATTGTGCGTGCACATAACAGCATCTCCATCATCAGGAAATTTCTACTGGAAAGTGCTGGTCTAGACAGACCTTCCAAAACACAGCATGAAAACCGGTCACTGCTCAATAAAACACCTTGTGAAAGCACTGACAGAGGAAGGCTAGTCAGCCGATTATCAACAACGGGCTAACCCTACATGTGTGCTCAGTCACGTCCAGTTCTTTGCCACCCTGTGGACGCTAGCCCGCCAGGCTCCTCTGTCCAGGGTATTTTCCAGGCAAGAATACTGGAGTGGGTCGCCGTGCGCTCCTCCAGGGGATTGTCCCCACCCAGGGATTGAACCCACGTCTCCTGAGATTCCTGCATTGCAGGCGGATTCTTCACCCATTGAGCCACCAAGAAAGCCCTAATTCTACACATTGTAGACTATTTTCAGATGAGCATAAATATTGCTAATACAGTTACATTTCTTTATGAGAAATCTCTACACTTTAAAATCTTTATTGTACATGAGGCACCGAAAGGTATAGAATAGTCACCTAACAAGGTCTAAGGTATGGAGACATCACTGCCACTTTCAGTGTGAAATCCGGCACCTGCACACGAAGTGAGAACTCTAGAATGGGGGCCTGAGATAACTAGTGAATATCACTATCATGAACACATGCAATTATCCAAGAAGATGAAATAGCCTGTTTTATTTCATTAGCCAAAAAAAGACATTGCTTCCACTATCGATCTGTCTGAAAAGAAATGCTAAATACATGCAGAGAGGAAGAGGGGGTGCGTTTAGAGAGACGCACCAAGATTTCCACGTTTTGCAGCCTTTCAGCTGTGAGTGTCCCCTGGTTTCGGGTAATGAGGATATTTTTGGCTGGCAACTCGGAGCCACGTAACAGAGGCAAGCTACATCAAAGGCGAAGGATGAGCTGTTCACTCCCAGCTCTAGCTCGCCAGTGTTTACAAGCTACAATTTCACACCGCTCTCTTTGGCCCTCCTATTTTTAATCCTTTCCGAAGCTTTTGATCATTCTCCTCTACAATTTCACAACAGGGATATCATGCGACTCTCATTCCTCTCCGAGATATGGAAATGTCTTTATTTCCTGCCTGTGCTGAGTTCTGTTCCCTGCCTAGGACTTCAAAACCTCCCTAGAACCAAAGGACGCTCATCTCAAATCCCAATTTCTATGTAAAACTTTCGAGTTCCTTGTATAAAAGTTCACACTGCTTAGCGGGAGCCCCACTTCTGGGCGCCCCCACCCCCGTGGTCCTCTCTCTATCCCATCGTTGCCAGCTGTGTTTCTCCAAGCAACCGCATTGAGACCAGGCCCCCAACTCCAAAAGCGCGATGCATTCATCTTTCAGAGCACATGCATTTCACTGCGTTTCAGTTTTGTACTCTTTCATAACTAAGACACATCCTATTGATAAGATTTTTAGAATTCTCGTTGCAACCACCTTAATTAACCTTATAAAGGGGCCACAAAGTACCTGACTTATGTTTGTAAATTAACAATGATTCTACTGCTCTCAGGCACAGATATGACAATTGCGTAGACGAGCCAGGGGACATACAACAAAATCATCTACCAGTAACTGAAAATTGTGTGATTATAAGGGGACAGTGAAATTCTACTTCATTGCAAATCTGCATTTTGTCCAGTGGGAACTGTGATCCACTGTGTATACAGACTTGCTTGCAGAGGTCTGTCTACTTATACTGAGCTCGGTCACTTAGTCATGTCCGACTCTTCTCAACCCCATGGACTGTAGCCCACCAGGATCTTCTGTCCACGGGATTTTTCCAGGCAAGAATACTGGAGTGAGTTGCCACTTCCTTCTCCAGGGAATCTTCCCAATCCAGAGATCGAACCTATATTTCTTGCATCTCCTGCATTGGCAGGTGGATGTTTTACCACGAGCACCACCCGGGAAGCCCCAAGAAACAGACTCAGACTTAGAGAATGAACCTACGGTTGCCAGTGGGGAGGGGCAGGGGGAATGGATAGTAGGGAGTTTGGGATAAACATGTACACATTGCTATATTTAAAAGGGATCACCAGCATGGCCCTACTGTAGAACACAGGGACCCTGCCCAACGTCATGCGGCAGCCTGGATGGGAGGAGCCTGGGGGAGAATGGATACGTGGATATGTACGGCTGAGTCCCCTTGCCGTCCACCGAAACCATCACAGCATTGTCAATCAGTTATCCTCCAACACAAAATAAAATGCTTAATTATAAAAAATTAAAGGACTTAGGCTACTGGCCAGGATAACAGCCTCTGTCTCTTATCTTTATTTTTTTTTAAGTGATAGGAAGAATATGATGTTAATGAGCCCAAACAACTTAGCATGTTCCACCAACTCCATAAAAAAAAGGATAATACCACTGGTTCTAAAGGAGATTTGGCAGTGGGCTTACATTTCTTTATTGATGAATATATTTTATGTTCTTTGGTTTTAACCTTAGGATTTCAAGGGAATTTCTGCTTAGTAATCAGTTGAGTACATTTTATATCTTTCTAAACATATGTTTATACCTCCATATTCATCTAAAGATAGAAAGACTCTTGAGAGCCCCTTGGACTGCAAGGAAATCAAACCATTCAATGCTAAAGGAAATCAGTCCTGAATAGTCATTGGAAGGACTGATGTTGAAGTTGAAGCTCTAATACTCTGGCCACCTGATGCGAAGAACTGAGTCATTGGAAAAGACCCAGATGCTGGGAAAAGACTGAAGGCAGGAGGAGAAGGGGACAACAGAGGATGAGATGGCTGGATGGCATTACTGACCCAACGGACATGAGTTTGAGTAAGCTCCGGGAGTTGGTGATGGACAGAGAGGCCTGATGTGCTGCAGTCCCTGGGGTCACAAAGAGTCGGACATGCCTAAGTGGCTGAACTGAACTGAAGTGAGAAAGACATATTCGTTTCTATGAAACTCTATTTGTTTCATAAGTACCAAGATAAAGGTAAAAATGGACCAGGAGGTTAAAAATATATTTATAAGATTAAATGTAATCTTAGCAGTGAATATTATGAGACAGAACATCTACCTGTAAGAATCTAGTTACGTTTCTCTGAAACCCAGAGATCTATTATATTTTTCAAATGAAAGAATCATGATAGGTTGGAATCCATCCTCCCCAGGAAATGGTTAAGAACAGAACACTTGACTCTTCATGGGATGATTCAGGACGTTTCAAGCTGAAGGAAGTGAACGATGTCACATAGTCTCAGGATGAGAGGGGAACACAGGGTACAACGTCAGGAACTATGAGCTCAGGTGTCCTCACAAACGCTTACTGTTCTGACCCTGATTCTGATTCTGGTAAAAGGCCCTGTTCAGAGTTCATCACCATATCTCCACTAGGTTTTGCATCCTGGGGCACTCAAAAAGATTGTGCTTGAAACAAAGATTAATAGTAGTCAATCATCAAAGCTGGAAACCTCATCAACATAGTAATAATTCTTCCTTCAGGACACAAATGGGCCTCTCAGATCCCCTTAAAGAGCAGAGGGAGCACTAGAAAAGGATGTCCATGGTAGGGAAGGATTTTGAAAAGGTTTCTGCTTCTCTTGTGCAGAAAAATACTGATTTCTATTTTGTGTTAACCACATTGGCATCATCAAAGTAAATTCTTTTGGACTGAGGAAAGAAGGCAGGAAGATAAGAACTGGGCTCATTTTTGAACAAATGATCGAGGCCTTAATTGGCGCAGAGCTCACTGCCACCCCAGTGCACAGTCAGGCTACATATGCGCCAAGAGGCAAACAGCCAGTGGGCCAGATCTCAGGGACGGGAGCCGGTACTGCCAACAGTGGTCCAAGACTCTTACGAAGCACATGCAAATGTGGTTAGATGTTTCAAGCTCACTCATCTTTCCTCGACCATGTCCAGGCTATTGATGAGACCAAAGGCATTCTTCATGCTGCAAGTGTTCTGAACTTCTAGCATTTTTCTCTGATTCTTTCTGAGAGCTCCCATCTTTCTGCTTATGTTACCTGTTCTTCCACTGTTGCTATTGTTCCCTCAGTCATGTTCTACTCTTGGTGACCCCATGGACTGCAGCACGCCAGACTTCCCTGTCCTTCACCATCTCCCGGAGTTTACTCAAACTCATGTCCATTGAGTCGGTGATGCCATCCAACCATCTCGTCCTCTGTCCACTCGGCCATCCTGACACGCTGGTCTTCCATAATGTCTACTTTTTCTATTAGTGCCCTTAACATGTTAATCATGGCATGCTAATTCCCAGTCTGATAATCCTAAAATCTTATGTCCAAGTCCAGATCTGATGTTGTGATTCTTCAAACTGTGTCTTTTGCCTCTAAGACACCTTGTAATTTTATGTTGAAAGTGCTAGTTAAAAGGAGTCAGGTAGTGGCTACAGCGGCAGTTTCTGCTCCAGGGAACTGCGATTCTCTGTATCCTCCTGTCTCTCCAATTTGGGGAGCAGGCGTTTTCCCAGGGGATCTAAGATGACGACTCTAAGAAGAGTTGCTGATTTTCAGTTTGCTAGCTTTTCTTCTTGTAGTGAGGATGGGAGTAACCACTTCCAAGCTCCCTTACGTACTGGACCAGAAACCTTAAGTCCCCCATGTTTAGATTTTCAAGGAAAAGAAAACTTGCTCTCGAAATGTGTATCACTGGCCAAAACAGGTTGGACATCCGCAGAACGCAGGGCTGAGACTGCACAAGCTTTCAGCGGCCAGCTCCTGGTGGCAAAGTTCAGATTCAGTGTTGACACTCAAGTAGAAGGAAGGTAAAAAGTATTCCCTTTTGCTTAACTTTTTAATCCAAACCCCTCTGGTGATTTTCAAGAATGAATGATGTGTCCTGCTCCTCTTGGCACAAAAGTCCATTCCCATGAGCTCAGAGGGCCCACAAGTCCATACAAACTGGGGAAGTCAGGGCAGGGCTTCCACCTGCTGTCCAACGATCAGGTGGTGATGAGGACAATCCAGGGAAGTAAAGAGAAGAAATGCTTTCCTGGCATTCCTGCATCGGGACAGGCAGGGGACATTGATGAAAAGGCTACCAGGGCCAGCAGTCTGTCTGGCTCCTTAAGGGAGCAACAGAGAAGGAAGATGCAGAGAGAGGCAGAGAACTCTGGAGCCAGACGTGGGGTCACGTGGCTCTTTAGGGCCATGAGGTTTGCCAACCACTCCCGGCAACTGAGCTTGCCATAAAGCTTCCTAAAAGCTCCTCGCCCTGCAGCCTTGCCTGAGGCACCACGACTGCGTCAGGAATGGGGTGTCCTCAGAAGCCGGCCAAGTCCAGTGACCGCAGCTGTGCCAGAGGCCGATGGGTGCGGGTGGCCAAGCTCACCCGGGCCTTCCTGTGGCCACGCATGGGCTTCTGGTGGCTGTGCCGCAGATCGCCACCATCTTGGTGGCTTGACACAATAGCTGTGTTCTCTCACCATTTTGGAGGCTCCAGAGTGAAATCCCCATGTCAGCAGGGCCACGGAGCCTCCAGGAAGAGAGCTGCCCCTTTCAGCTGTGCTGGCTCCGGGCGCTCCTTGGCTGTGGCAGCATCCTTGGCATCACTGCTCCCGCTTCACCCGGTCTTCTCCTCAGGGCCGCTGTCATTTCCTTTTCTCTCCCTTAAAGAATACCTGTCACTGGACTCACCCCATCTGGGTAACCCAGGTCGGTCTCATCTCGAGACCTTGAGTCACAGCTGCTAGGAGCCTTTTTTCCATAGGGTCGTGTTCACGTTTCTGAGGATCGGGACCTGGGCATCTCTTCCGGGGGCCACCATTCCCCCCAACACAGTTTACAAGGCTCCTAGTAACGAACACACTCAGGGGGACTTCCCTGGTGGTCCAGGGGCTCAGAATCCACCTTGCAATGCAGGGGACACAGGTTGGATGCCTGGTCTGGGAACTAAGATCCCACACACCGCTGGGGCAACTGAACCCACGGGCCATAATGACTGAAGACCTCCCGTCCTGGAGCCTGTGCTCCGCAACAATAGAGGCCCTCACATTGGAACCAGAGCAAGTCCACGCCCAGCGATGAAGAGCCCGTGCACTGAGGCAAAGACCCAGCACAGCCATCAATAAGTATTTAAAACAAAACACACCCAAACTCCCCACTTAGGATCTGTAATCACTGAGGGCGCTCCCTGGTTACAAGACAAGACGGATCTTCTTATCTTCTGAACCAGGGGAAGAATAGCTGTGCAGATATCCAGAGCAAAGACGGTTGCACAGACACGCTTATTGTGCAGACATGCTGAAACAGCAGATCTGCAAACAGTCCTGCCTTCCTCGTTCCCTGCAACAGATGAGGAAACACGCGGAGGAAGCCACACACGGCCCTGCAAAGCTCTGGGGCCAGCTGTCCCGAAGCGCTGAAATTCTTGGTTCGTCTCCCAGCTTCCTGGACAGGTGGGACATTTAAGCTCTCACTCACCAGCACGTTGACGGTGCAGCTCATGCGGTTTTCTTTGTTCTCATCGTGCATGATGGTTCTATAGTCCAGAAGTCTCTCCATCAGGCGCACGACAAGCTTTACGAAAGTCTCTCCCGTTTTGGCGAGGTATTTGTGTTTCCTGCAGTGCTCCAAGAGGCTGAAAAATAATTACACACACCTTGTTAATCACACTCAGAAAAAGAAACTGGACTGAGGTGCAGTTTAAAATATTTTCCATCATTAACACTTTTTAATTATTTCTGGGCTACAAAGTTCATTGTTGTCTAATTACAGTCTCTGTCTCCATTCTGACATAAATCCCACTGTTAATCAACACTTACATTTTATCAAATAACACTTTGTACTGCTCATCGCCTCTGCCTCCTTCCACTTCATGATCCAGCTTGGTGATGATCTCATTTTCAAACTATAATTAAACAGAAGAAGCGTAAATAATCAGTATGGTGGCTATTTCATTTCATGACTTGAGTGTCAATAATACATAAATCGTCCACAGATCGTCATTGGAGAGTTGCCCTGTACCTTTGAAGCTTGATTTCATCTAAGAGGTGCCCTTCTCGAACCCCTGGGGGTTACTGATGGGCCCCTGTCACAGGGGGAATCTGTCATTTCCCTCCCTGGTTGATGAAGCCTCAATGCATCTTCTGACCCCAGGAGCAAGCACCAGAGAGAGAAAGACAAGGCAATCGTAAGGGGAAAAAAATCAAGGAGCAACATAGAAAAAAGTCCCAAACTTCATCTTTATGAACAAGTAACAACTAAAATAGCTCCTCGGTTCCTGGAAAAGAACAGACGCTGTGTCACTTGGCAGCAGAGTTCTCTGCAATCTGAAAACAGGCAAAGGGCCACTTCCCTGCCATGCCTTAATGGACCTCAGTGATATAGCTCATCCTGGATGACAAACGGTAAAAACAAGAGGGGCAATGCCTTTACGTCAGACCAGCAGACACCTCGAGAAGGTCCCTCCCAGGCCTTTCCTTGAATCCTGCAAAGCTTCTGATTGGATTTCCAGCGTATTACGGTGGGACAGGACCCTCAGGATTGACGGTTTGTCTGTCTCATGCTTTCAGAACAACTCTACATCCTGGGGAGGTGCGAATCTCCAAAATGTTTTCACAGAGGTCACGGACTCCATGGCTGATCAGACTGGAAATAACTCCTGTAATAATGATGGATGTGCACGCCCGCCCCCCACATCCTCGTGGCCCCATCCCCATCCCTGGCACAATTCAGAGCCACCTGAATATGGGGATTCCGGCCAGGTAAGAGTCCCTGCAGTTACTCACGGATGTGGGACAGGTAGGAATGAGGGGCTGCGAGAGCTTTAGTTCCTGAGAAATGAGGTACCCACACTGAACCCAAAGAAGATGAGCAAAGGGGGAACTTCAGGAAATGAGGGCTGAATTCAGGGTTCACACAGTGAGCAGACACGGCATGTATGTGAGGGTCTCTGGGATCCTCCTTTTAAAAAACTATATTGAAGTAGAGCTGATTTTCAACGTTGTGCAAATTTCTGCTGACAGCAAGGGGACTTAGTTATACATGTACATATTCCTTTTCACCTTCTCTTCCACTATGGTTTATTTTAGAAGACTGAACACAGTTCCCCATGCTTGTTGTGTATCCATTCTATATATACTAGTTTGCATCTGCTAACCCCAGACTCCCATCCATCTCTCCCCATTCCCCTTCCGCCTGGCAACCACAAGCCTGTTCTCTTGGTTTGTGAGTCTATTTCTGTTTTGTAGGTAAGTTCATCCATGTCATATTTTAGATTCCACATATCAGTGATGTGCTATGACATTATCTCTCTTTCTGACTTACTCCACTTAGTAGGATCATCTCTAGCGGGATCCCCTTAAAATATATGCTCAGACATTGCTTTCCCAGGCAACTAGTCCCCCGCTGTTATTGGGATTCCATAAGAATTTAAGCTGCATGAGAGGAAGAATTTTCTTCTCTGTTGGTCTCTGCTGTATTCCCAGCCCCTAGGATAGCCCCTGGCATGGGTGATCTAATGGGGTGAATATGCTATGTACACAGAAATTACTGCATAGAGTTGGTGTTAAACTGGAGCTGGGGCGGACTTAATAGGGCCCCCAAGCAGCGGGCCAGTAGGTTACCAAGATACAACCTTGGCCACACAAGCCAAGCAGTGAACGCTCTCACTGCAGTGCTTGTAACTGGTCCATCCGACACTGTCTACTGCACTGCGGACCTGGGGCCCCACTGCTGCCGTGAAACCCGCAGTGACATCCCTGTGAAGCAGAAGGCAAGGGGGCTGAGAGACCCAAGGAGCAGCCTCAAAGCACGACCTTGATCGGGACATGCTGCCTGAAGTCACAGTTTTATCACGCTATGGATGAAACAAAGGCTTAAAACAGGACTGGGGAGAAGTATTGATTCGTGCTTGACATCAAGGACTTAGCAACATCACAAAAACTGGGACTTCAGTAAATCCCTGCAATTCTCTTCTTGATCTGTTCCATTGTCTCCTCCCCCCAGTAAACACCCTCTTTGATTCTGTTGGGCTTAAGAAGTTCAGGGATTTTAGAAACAGAGGAAAAAAAGATGGTTCTTTCTACTGAAGAAGAAAGAATGAGTTGCATTTTTTTCTGGTTCACCTGAGGTCTCAGGAGAATGACTTTTACTATATAATAAGAACTGTTGGATACTAACTCACTATTACTCTTCTCTTTGCAGAAAAAAACTCTGCAAAAGTTGGTTCTGTCTGGAGACTAGCACAAGAGAAATGGCTTGCTACTGGACCAAAAGTTGGCATTTCAAGGCAGCCCCATCTTCCATGATGGCACCATGATGGGGATGCCAGCAATTAAGTGGTGAGTGCTGATTTTTCAGAAGAAACCATTGCGAGGTAAAATAAGACTAAATTTAATTGAAACACACAATTCAATTTCACACATGTTTAAGGAGCATACAACAAAGAAGGCTTAGAGAGTGAAGAAAAACACACCTCATCCTAACACAGGCAGACACACATCGGCACTTCAAATTGCTCATCGCTAGTGAATCAGAAGGTATTTGAATTTAGAGTCTGCTTTCTGGAAATGGCATGTTTTCTCTGCTTCTCCACAAACCTCGCTGCCACAAAACAAGGGCAATAAAGGAGGCTCCAGCTCCCTAAGCAGGCTGCTTATCAAATTTTGACTGATGAATTTAATGTTTTCTAAAGAGTGGATGAATGATAAGTAAATCAGAAGAACACAGCTGATCCTAATTTCACTAACCTCAAGTCTAAACTCTGTAATTTGCACAAGCGCTTGGCAACCCTATCCCGTTTATCAGCGAGATTCAATTCCACAGATCTGCAGCTTAGCCTCAAATGCCAGGGCCTTCATCAATTTTCACCGAATATACTAGCATCAGTTCGCTCCTGTGCTGTGAACTGTTATCACAATCAGGATGAAATGATCCTGTCCAAATAAACTGGAGAAAGTACGTTTGCTGAAAGAGCAGGGTTGGTTTTCTAAAAATCATGTTTATTATCTTACTTGTAAAGACATGCTGTCTGGTAATTTGAAACAGGATTCTCTATGCTTGGGATAAAATTAGCAAGGGTTTACTGTGTTGCTCAGAAGGTAACAGAGGCTCACTCATGTGATAAGCAAAATCATTATATTATCCCCTCTTTTCTGAAACACTAATATCGCTACAGAAATATCCACAGGGTGTCTGACTTAAAATATTGAACAGAGCGTCTCTAAGCACCCGATACCAGCGGCCCTATGAGAAAATGAAACCTAAGAGGCCACGTATAAACACAGGGCTTTTCAGAAGGTTGCTGTCAAGCTGAACACAGTGGAGGCTGAACGGAGCTATGCTCGCAGGAGTAATGTATGACATTAACATCATCTTCGACTCAATTAACTTAGGAAGAACCATTGCTTTCACCTCTCAATGCCAACATGAACCATGAGTTATCGGCTCTAACTTAAGAGATCGTGGAATGAAAGGTCTCAGTACAGGATAATCTAAAAGCCGTTTCTCCTTGGTTTGGAATGCATCATTACTATGGGGGGTTAGACTTAACATTCTTGCTATACTGCATTTATAAATGCATAAAACCAGGCTTGCATTCTCCAGGTATCCGGGGACATGTTTAGAGAAGAGATCTGGGGTTATGTCAGAGCAAGGCAGGACCAGGATGGAAGGTTGGAACCGGTAACTCACCACATGGGTCAACAGCTGAGAGAAAGCTGAACGCTAGGACTGCGGGAAGCGAAGCACATTAGCAAAAGTTTCTTTGACCCTTCAAGAAAACTTGAGCGCAGGCAAGCTGCTTCTTACTGCACGCTGCCTTACTGTGCTTCGCAGAGACTGCACTTTTACTGACTGAAGGTCTGCGCCTTGAGCATGTCTCTCCACGCCATTGATTGAATAGCATTTGCTCAGTTCTCTGTGTCACATTTTGGTAATTCTAGCAATATTCCAAACTCTCTACCAGCCTTTAAGAATCACTGAAGGCTCAGATGATGGTTAGCATTTTTTAGCAATAAAATATCTTTTTCCTTTTTAGCAATAAAGTATTTTTAATCAAGGTATGAACATTGCTTTTTTAGATAAGATGCCATTGCACATTTAAGAGACTGCCGTATAGTGCAAACACAACTTTTATACAGACTGTGAAACCAAAAAACTCACGCGATTCACTTTGTTGAGATTTCCCTTCATCATGGTGGTCTGGAGCCAAACCCACAGTATCTCCTGGGCCTGCCTGTCTGGCTACACTTTGTCCTAATTTGTATATTTTTTTTTTTTCTAATTTGTATTTTTTAGAAAAAAGCATCTCACAAGATGCTGGAGGTCTGACCAAGGTTTTAGACCAACCCCTGGTATTAGAGAGCTCCAGAAATTAGATTCTCTTTCATTCTGTGCCCCCAGATGGAACTGTCTAAGCCAACAGCATTGCAGAAGCACGCCCTTCTCTTTAGCATGACTAGAAGGCTGGGGTAGGGTGGGTGGAAGTCAGTTAACTGTCTGTGTGGATCACATGGCCAAGAGGAAGGCACAGGCTTAGCAGGGAGCATCCTGGTCTCCCACACCCTTGGGGCTCCGTGCTCCCAGGTTGACACCTGAAGAGTAACTGACGCCCCCCGAATCTATCACTCAGCCGTTAATCCTTGTGCTCAGACGCACCACGACTTTGAGGTATATTGCATCCCCTGGCCTAACCACTCTGTAAACTTAATTACACACTTAATTAGTCTCTGGCACTCCACAGCCCACGTCCTATCGATAAAGTCCCCACATCCCTCTAGGTCTAACAAGCAGGCAGCTCAGTGACCTGGAAGCTTCTGTGAAACACCCAGGAGCCTATAGTCAAGCCCCAGACCTGCAGCAGCCTGGCAGGGGACTGTCTGCTGCGTGGTGACACCTGGTGACCCTCGGACAGGTGCAGCTGAGCCCCTCTGCTCCACAGCACAGACCGGGGACTGCCTGGGCTGTCTTCACTGACAGTGGACTCCAGGAGCAAGCCTGCACAGAAGTCCTGTGGGTTAAAGGGGGTTATGAGAGTCTAGGCAGATCTTTGGGCTTCCTTGGTGGTGCTAGTGGTAAAGAACCCGCCTGCCAATGCAGGAGATGTAAGAGATGTGGGTTCAATCCCTGGGTCGGGAAGATCCCCTGGAGCCGGAAATAGTAACCCACCCCAGTATTCTTGCCTGGAGAATCCAATGGACAGAAAAGCCTGGTGGGCTATGGTCCAGGGGTCACAAAGAGTCAGACAGGACTAAAGCGACTTCGCGTGCACACACTCCGGCACCTCTTTGCTGGAAAAGCTTTTATAATAGTAACAGGATCCAGTGTCATCAGAACTCTCAGAGTTCAGGGTGTTAGTTTCCATGACCTCTTGGACCACTTTTGAGCCTGGGGTTCAGTGAAATGAAAGCCTAATTTGGGGGCCATATTTCCTCTCTAAGCATCCAAAACAACAGAATCAAGCATTATTTTTTAAATGAAAGCAAGAATAAAGCAATCAACAAAATCCCAATGAACTGAAGAATAAACAAAAAATCACCACCGAACATATTCACATTCATATTACAGTGCAAACTACATTGGCTTTGCCACCAAGAGGCAGAAGCTGCCAACACCCACTGGGCTTATTCAATTATTTGCTTAAGGTAACCAGCCTGGGCAGCAGGAAGAGATTATTCAAACAGGAATTCACAAACATTTAGGACACAAAGATTACTCATAGGAATTTCTGGAAGTCTTGGGGCATTTTGCTGACCCTCAGGAAGAGGACAGAAAATGGCTCTGTGACCGAAAACACTATATTGTTGTGGAGTCTTTTCCACCCCATTTTTATTAATGGTCTAGAGCCCACATGGCCATTTGCTGCAATTCTTAGCTGTTAGTTCTGTATTTTCCAAAGATAGAAGGAATGGAATTCTTCAAAAAACAGGTGCCAAGGGAGAATTTAAAAGGTATGCTTTACTTCTGAATCAAAATCTAGTGAGGCTGAGGCTCAGAATGTACTCATTTGGGGGGCAGGGTCTGGTGGCTCAGACAGTAAAGAATCCATCTTCAATGTGACAGATTTGGGTTCAATTCCTGGGTTGGGAAGATCCCCTGGAGAAAGAAATGGCAACCCACTCCTGAATTGTTGCCTGGAAAATCCCATGGACAGAGGAGCCTGGTGGGCCACAGTCCATGGGGTCACAAAGAGTTGGACACGACTGAGCAACTAACTCTTTCCCTTTCACACTTTCTCGGTGAGACTGGGGAGAGGTTAGTCAAGGCTCATCTTGTCGTTACAAGGCTCAGCTGAGCTATATGATGTGTGCATGCTCAGTCGTTCAGTTATATCCCACTCTTTGCAACCCCACAGACTGTAGCTCACCAGGCTCCTCTGTCCATGGGATTTTCCAGGCAAGAATATTGGAGTGGGTTGCCATTTCTTTCTCCAGGGAATCTTCCTGACCCAGGGGTTGAACCTGTGTCTCTTACATCTCCGGCATTAGCAGGCGGGTTCTTTACCACTAGCGTCACCTGGGAAGTCAGTTGCCATGCCCTCCTCCAGGGGATCTTCCTGACCCAGGGATCAAACCCATGTCTCCCACGTCTCCTGCACTGCTGACAGATTCTTTACCCCTGAGCCGTCGGGAAAGCCTGCCTGCTGACATGAAGCAGATTACTTTCTGGGTGGGAAGGATTTCTAGAACGCAAGCCCACTTGGTACACACGTGAGCCTCCTAGTTCAGATACTCCTGTCTCATCCAAGCTCTTCCATGACAGATCAGATCACATGGACCTGGTAGGACCTGCCCAGAGCCAAAGGTATCAAGGTCAGGAATTGCCTTCAGCCATCGTAAGAGGGTCCCAGGCTACCAGGAGGCTACCATAACTCCAGGCCACCCTATCTCACCTCCATGTCATCCTATCCTACCTCCCTGCCAGACCCCCCGGTGCACACACCTTGGGGAGACAGGACGAGCAACACCCAGGACACAGAAAAGGGGACGCTTATTTTGAAAGAAGATTCCTGCTCCTTCTTGCAGAAATGGAGACAAGAAAGAAGCAGACTCTTGGGGAATTGTATGTATTAGAACATTCTAATGAAATGCCCTCCACTACCGCTGGAGACCCTAGGAGCAACAGCCCTGGGGAGCTTTTAAAAAAAGCCAATGTGTAAGACATGGTTTTGAAATTCCAATGGCGGCGTGAGGCAGTTTAAACTTGAGTGAAATGGTGGGTAGTTCTTCTGAACCCATCAGGTCACTTCTCCACTGTAACTGTTAAGAGTGTGAAAAACTGCTCACGGCACATAGTTCATAGCAGGGTCTGAACAGCCCCACTCTGAAAGCTACAGCAACCTCTCAAAAAAGAGGCTCCGTCACATGTTCCAAACACTGAAGTTTTGTAAAAATGAAAAACCTTCATGCCTTCCCCTCCCTCCGTTTGGTCTGCACATCTGCTGTGAACACAGAGCGAATCTAAGCCTTGTGGACGTGACTAACGAGGTTAGGTAATTGAATTGGTGGCAGATTAAACAGCAGTCAGCCAGCCCCGTCCTAGAAGCCCCCTGGATGGGGGGGAAGTGCAGGTCGGCCGTGCCTGCCGTTCCGTGCGCGTGTCAGCCACACATATTCCCCAACGCCGCCGACAAGGCAGAGCGGGCACGCCCTGTGCTTCAGGAGGGGGCCCCTGGAGGACGAGGGCTGAACCGAGAACAGAAACGAGTCTGAAAAGATACGGCGAGCGGACAGACAAACGCTGTGGCCCAGGAGAGCCTGGAATGGGGGCGGGGGGAGCAGATGGACCCTGGGGCTGAGACAGAGGAAGGACCACAAGTCATCGCAACCCACCAGCGAGGCCAGGACAGCAAGCCAAGGCCGGGCCGGCGGAACGGGACCCGTGACCCGGAGGACAAGGAGCCTGGCAGGAACGAGGGCCCTGGGCAAGCAGGAGATTTGGGAAGGATGGCACGCCCTGCGGCATCCACATGCCTTCCCAACAGGGAGGCTAAGATAGGTCAGTAGAAAATCTGAGCTGTCCCAACGGAAAAGGAAATTGATCATTTCCCAATTCATAAGACCAGATTACTTTAGCAAAGAGATTTTTTTTCACTAGTTTTTTTTTTTTTGGCCCTGATTTTACTTTCAGGGTGTCTTTTCACCTGTCTATGAAGGTACAAACATAAGATAATATAAATGAACAAATGGCCAAGGATCCTCAACCGAAAATTCATGGCTGTGGGTATGCAGGCTCTTAGTTCCCTGACAGGGATCGAACCTGCACCCGCTGCAGTGGAGGCATGAAGTCTTAACCACTGGACCACCAGGAAAGTCTCTACATATACCTTAAGGAATTTCATCTGTCTCATTGCACAGGTAAGAACACCAAGGCGCACACTTAGAAGAAGAAAGGCAAAGACTTTAGACTTAAAAATAAGGTAACTCAGCAAGAAGCAGCCAGTCAGAAAATAACAGTAAGGTCTGATCAAACCCTCTACTACACCTATGAAGGAGGGTGAAAGAGTTTTACCCAGTTTTAATGTGTAAGTAAATCCAGATAAAAGTAACTGAAAGCTAAAAACAAAGAACAATGCTCCATAAAGCTGAGAGCAGTCCTCCTTAAGAATGATAGGCTTCCTCCACAAGGAAAGCCTAGGACTCTTCTCTCTTAAGATGCAGAAGTGTTTTCCATATTCAGCACGTGTAACTGCAGAACTATCTATGAGTCCTTTCAAGAGGACACGCCATAGCACCTTGAGAAAGTGGCTTGTCTCCAAGCCACTTACTGCACACCCACATCCTTACCATCTGGAAGCTTCGGGTGGAGTGGAATTCACACTGCATCATGTCGAAGAAGATGGGGATGGTGGCCTTGCGAAGCTCTGTCTCTGGAATCAGCGTCATTTCTAATATAGGACCGACCATCTCTGGAATGAACTTGATCTTGTGTTGACCTTGAATAAAGAAATGCATTATTCAACAATTTTTTTAAAAAGGGATTCTGAAATGGGCTTCAATGGACAAAATAAAACTACACAGGTCACTATGATTTGAAGGCTAGGATCTGGAGAATATATATCCATTTCTCATCCACAGGCAACAATTTTGAATGTGTTCAGCCTGTAGTATAAGTGGACAGTACTGCGAATTTAAGTAAAGCTATTAAAAAAATCCATCTAGTACAGGGCCTGCAGTCATGGTTTGTCTATTACAGACAATAAACGCCATTTCACAAATAGACAATTACATCACACACATAAGAAGCGTGAGCAGAAAAAAAAAAAAAGAAGCGTGAGCCACCAGTGGGTACCCAGATTTGGAAAGAGCAGGGCTGGGAGATGGGACACTGGGCATCTCACTTTGCAGATAATGAACAAGAGTTGATAAAGTGAAGGCAGGTAGGATAGATGGTCTCTTGGGCCCTCTCTATCTGTAACATCATTTGAAAAACAGTTTACTATTTGGAACCTCTGTAAATAATGTTGAGTGATTTCTGTAACCTTCCCAATGACTGCAATCAAAGAAAACAATGCCAGACCTCAGAATATGAAGCTGTGAAAACAGAAAGGACTCTTTTTTTTTTTTTGACTAACGATGTGATTGGAAAATGCTTGTTTATTTATTTTTAATATTTATTTATTTATTTGGGTCTTAGTTGAGGCCGGTGGGGTCTTCATCATGTCATGAGGGACCTTTCGTTGCAGCTGCGGTGCCCGGGCTCAGTAGCTGAGCATGCAGGCTTAACTGCCCCATGGCATGTGGGATCTTAGCTTCCTGACCAGGGATCAAACTTGTGACCCCTGCATTGGAAGGCGGATTCTTAACCACTGGACTGTGAAGGAAGTCCCCGAAAATGCTTAGTTAAATAACTACTTTATCTTATATCTCACCTGTCTTGTCCAGATATAATTTTTTTAAGCATCAGATTATAATATTCATTATGATTCACAGTGCAATAGTATTTGCTTAAAAACCACTTTAGAAAGACCTTCTCAAATACTATTGCCCCACGACTAATAAGGAATATTATAGTATTAGCTGACATTTACTAAGTATGACTACAAGACAAGCCTCATGGAAAGAGCCTCACTGATTCTCAACATCATTTTGTGAGATGGTGACCACATCTCTTGCAATTTTAAAAATTGAACTTTAAAAAAAAATGTAATAGACTTTATATTTTATAGCAAAACTGAGCAGAAGGTACAAAGATTTCTCCTACACTCCCACCTCGTTAGCACCACCCTCTCCCGGAGTGGGGGCCATTCTAAACTCTGTTTTACAGAGGAAGAGACTGCGGACTTCCCAAAACCAGCAGGCTGCCCACTGGAAACAGTGGGGCAGGATGGGAGCCCGGGTCTGGGATTCTGAAGCCTCGGCCTGTCCCCCATTCCCTGCCTGCTTGTCACGGGATGGCTCCAGGGGAGTGGCACTCGCCGACCCTCCGGAATAGAAAGGACGCTGGCTGTCCACAGCGCCCCCTTATCTGTCTGTTCTTACAATCACCCAGGGGCAGGCAGCTCCCTAGCGACCCAGTGGTTACAACGGCTTGCACTGCTGAGGTCCTGGGTTCAATCCCTGGTCCGGGAACTAAGACTTGGCTGCACAGCCAAACAAAACAGACACGCAGACACAGATGCAGGGGACGGGGGCCTGTCATTTTCTCTAGCGTTACAGGAGTAACACGCTTCTAAAATGTGCCCCTCAGGAAGTAGAAACTGGCTTCTTTCAGGGTCCAAACATGTTTACTTTTCTTTTCTATTTCAATTATGTGTTTGGTAATGTTGGTTTCATACCTTTCGAGGCCTCTGCTTTCGACTGCTAACTCAAAAATCTCAGTCTTCTTTTTTTTTTCATTTTTTTTGCTGCCATTTTGCACCCCCCTCCCCCACCGGGCAGTGGCTCCCAAACCTTGCTGGACCTAAACTCCTGAGGGCTGAGAGTGATGAGGGTGAGCTTCCAGAGAACCTGAAGTGATAAGAGGCCAGCAGAGGGGAAAAGCTGGGAGACCCCCTCTCTCCCCACCCATGCCTGGAAAAAAGATGTTGGAAACCTCATTTCCAAAAAAAGGGGGTGTTGGTTTTATGTGAGATGACATGACATAATTAAATCTAGAGGCAGGGCCTATCCAGAAAGTGGTCTTTTAAAATTCCTGCCTTCTTATCTTTAATTTCAGAATTTCTGATTTATTTTTATTTCACTCCATTATAATTTATATCATTTCTTTCCAACATATAATAGAAGAATGCATAAGAGTTAAATGTTTGAATGAATTATTTGCAACATTCTGTTATTAAGACTTGTAATTTACCCAGAGTTAATCAATATTACTAATATTTTTACATAATCTGGAAATAGAATGGATACAATAAATAATTTAGCTTTCCTTAGAACTCAGCAAATAGAGATTTCAGACAAGAGAACCATTAAATGAATTTGGTTATTATAAATGAAGACCCTTAACAAAATATATAATCCTCATAAGTGGCCTAAATGAAATGTATTCTGAGATTTGTACCAAGTGGACATATACACAAAATGTGACGTTCAACAAGGAATCTGAATATTACTAAAATCTTACTTTAAAAAACCTTATTAATCTTTACTGAATAAATAATACTTTGACTAAAGTTCTAATGTAATGTGATTTTCATCACTTCCCCCAAAGCTTATTGTTTCTGAAAGGCATGTAACTGAGGCAAAGCATTCTCTCAGAAATGCTATTATATTCTGTCTCTCAGGTGTCACTTCTCTTGTATTATGTCTAAAGAAATGCCAGAGCCAGTGTTTCAGAAAACAGATGCTGGTGACAGAGAGGTGTTCATCAAGCACAACTGCAGTATCACAGAGGACTCTGTCACCAAGAGTCTTTGCTGTTCCAGGCTGGGAGGAGAGTATAGGATAGTAACAAGTGGCTGTGAACACAGGGATTGGAAAGGTAAGTTCCAAAAACAACGGTGCCTCCAATTTCACTGTAATTGTTACAGTGATAATCTCTAATTATTACTCCTCCCATTAACGCAGGACACACTGGCTGGGCTCCAGTGATCAGCCTCAGCCACAGTGAGGTCCCCAGACTTTAGCCTTGGAGAACCAGTGGTCCTCAAGATGAGAGAGGGCTGGATGCAATTCTCCAGTATTCATCTTTTTTTTTTTTTTTTTCTTGTTCTGGCATTTGCATTATGGATTTCCCCTGGAGCATCTCTTGTTCAAATTTAATGATGAAATCAGGCTTGGAATCAATGGGGATCAAGGTGACTCTTGAACTGTAGACTTTGAGAAAAAGTCTGTTTGTATCCTTTTGAGACAAAGGAAGAAAATGGTAATGATTGGATCACAATGGGACTCTTTCACCTCTGGTCACCTCTGCCAAACTCCTGGTTTGTCATTTGTTGTTCGATCACTAAGTCACGTCTGATTCTTTGCGACCCCCATTGTCTGTAGCCCTCCAGGCTCTTCTGTCCTTCACTATCTTCCAGAGTTTGCTCAAATTTGGGTCCAAAATTCCTGGTTGCTGCTACTGCTAAGTCACTTCAGTCGTGTCCGACTCTGTGCGACCCCATCCCTGGGATTCTCCAGGCAAGAACACTGGAGTGGGTTGCCATTTCCTTCTCCAACGTGAAAAGTGAAAGTGAAGTCGCTTATTCATGTCCGATTCTTTGCGACCGCATGGACTGCAGCCTACCAGGTTCCTATGTCCATGGGATTTTCCAGGCAAGAGTACTGGAGTGGGGTGCCATTGCCTTCTCTGAAAATTCCTGGTTACCACTCCCCAATTCTTAAAACCCCACCGGGAGTCTTTCTTCTCATGACAAAACATGGAGCTTATTCTTTGGGAAATAGACTGCTCTGTCTCTCAGGGAGCGGCTGGCTCCTGCCTTCTGAGCAACCTCCCCCCGGGGTGTCTGGAAGATCTCTTGATGATCCCGAGTGTTCAGAAATCTGGGACGTTAAACGTTAAACATCGTCTAATCCTGGGAAAATCTTCGTATACACAAGGGTAGACAAGAGCCAAAATTTCCATCACCCCGTCAAATAGATTCGGCCCCACTGTAGATGGGTTTTAATGGGAAACACACAATTTTTCCAAGTCTCCAAAAACACCCCTGAAGGGAATCTCTGCATGACAAATACCCCTGACCAGCCTGGCAGATAGAGATCTCGCTGCAGGCACATTTGTCCTGGCCAGATCTGAGGCGTGCGGCTCCGGGGTGCTGTATGTAATAAACAAAATGTAAATCGAGGTGAGAAAGGCGAAAGGGAGATGGGGGCTCCGTGGGCTGCTGCAGAGCGCGCTTTGATAAATAACTGAAGAGCTGGGTAAATAAGCACATTTCTCCTCCTTTTTTTGGGAGAGAGTCTGCCTTTGATTTCTCCTTTTGCACTCAAAATATGACAGGTATGGGAGGAAAAAAAAGGACCAGGACATGCTGCTCAGCCCCATGGGGCAGCGCTGTGTCTGTACTTGCATGAAATTCAGGAACAGAGACCCTAGATCCTTGCTCTGACGCTTGCTCTGTACGGAGGCGGGTTCTGAGTCGTGCACACGGCATACAAGACTCAAGGAAAAAGTCTTCTCAGGGTGTATTTGGCTCTGGGTGATAGGTAAGTAAGTGTAAGTGGATGAATATATCTGACTTGTATTTTTTTAAATTTTCTCCGTGGAGCTGGCTAGATTAGAATGCCAACGTGATCTAGTGGTCCCAAATGTGAACCATTTGGCAAAAAAAAAAAAAATTCTATAAAAAAACTGTGTACAAAATAGGTTGTGTACATCTTGGGAAACTGAAACATGCTGTTGTAAATATCCAGAGCAGGGGCCTCAGCAGTGATACTTGACAGGCAGGCTCCAACAAGTGAGACTCACAACAGCAAAGAAAGAGCCAGGTGGCCGGAGGTGACCCCACAGAGTGACCTCATGGTGTGACTCCCAGAGCTGGCCTTAGCCATTTTGAGGGGCTGCTTGGGCCCGACTTTGTGAGCAGCCAATATGTTTATTATTCTTTTAATTTTCAAAAATAATTATTATTTTATAAACAAGGAACCCAATCACGTGGGTTGATGATTCTTTCTTTCTGTTACCATATTCCTGCTCTTCATGGATCACGGTCACAGTTTAGGTTTACACTTGACCTCCTGGCCGCTTCTTTTGCAGAGTCAAAGGTGCTGCTGCTGCTGCTAAGTCGCTTCAGTCGTGCCCGACTCTGTGTGACCCCATAGACGGCAGCCCACCAGGCTCCCCCATCCCTGGGATTCTCCAGGCAAGAACACTGGAGTGGGTTGCCATTTCCTTCTCCAATGCATGAAAGTGAAAAGTGAAAGTGAAGTTGCTCAGTCGTGCCTGACTCTTCGAGACCCCATGGACTGCAGCCCACCAGGCTCCTCCATCCATGGGATTTTCCAGGCAAGAGTACTGGAGTGGGTGCCATTGCCTTCTCTAGGTCCCAGGTGAAAAGCTGCCAAACACAGCTCTGATGTGTGAGTTACCGTATGCCAATCAGCAATGGACAGGGAGGAAATGGACACATTCTCTCTTAACAGCATCCTTTACATTGCAAACCAAAAGTCTCCGTCACTCACTCGACTCGGCCTACTTGGAGCAAAACGACAGGTGATGTTAAGAGAGCCCACCATGCTGACTGGTGGAGCCTTCATAAAGACCCGGAGATGGCTTCACAGAGAAGCTCAGACTTCCCGGGGCCATCTCATCTTGCTTCACTGAAATCGCACAGAGCACATGAGCAGTCAGTTTCAAACAGGGATTCCAGAGATGACCTCCAAAACACTTTGAATTTAAAAAAAAAAAAAAAAGAAAGACAACCCCAGTGTCAGGAGTGCCCATCGGCCTGCTCAGCGGGGGCTCGAGCTGGCTCTTGGAGGCTCCCTCTGTGCCAGGAAGAGGTCCTTCAGTTGAAGGCCAGAGAGGAGGAGACAGTCCTGGGTGAGCTGAGCTGAGACAGCAACTACTAATCAAACAAGAAGGAAGCATTTCAGCGTGTTAATAACCTGTCTGAGCATCTACCAGGATGGCCGTCTCTTCTTATACTAAATGAAAAAAAGACTTCCAAGGCGTTTTGGAAGGAAGCATTTGAAAACACACCTGGAACTGTCCTTTTAGGCAAAACAGACTAGCTCCCAGTTTGGACTGTAGAATTGACACTGGATAATTCAGAAGAAGGTGCTGCCATTCTCTCAGGAAGGGCCAGGGTGAAAGGTGAGTTCAGAGAGGGCCCTGGTGCAAGAAGCATGTTGGGTGCCTGCTGTTGGCCCAGCCACAGATGGTGAAGCCCATAGCATACTTGGACCCTGGCATCTGGAAAAGCCCCCGGCTCCCACTTGTCCAGCCAGGAACAACTCCCTCCATCTCTGCCTGCCCTCCCCTCCCCTCCCTCAAATGGGGCTATCCATGGAACTTTCCTGGCAGGAGGCCCGACGTCTCTGACCTGCCAGGAAGCATGACAGATGCACCCGTCAGAGCCGGATCAATTAAAATGAATCACGAGAAGTCCTCCTCCCTATTCTAGGAGCCTGAGTTTTTCCCTACTGAGATCATCATCATATATATATATATAACAAAAATTATTGAACTTCAGGCTTGGAAGGCTCTTGGAAGCTTCCATCCAACCTCTTTATCTTACAGCCAAGGAAGCTAAGTGAGGAAAGCCCTGTAAGTCCCGTGACAGAGGCCACGCAGCCAGGCAGGGTCAAGGCAGGAGGGGGGCTGGGGAGGGACTCACTCGGTCTCTTCCCTGGGAACCCAGGGCACCTGCGTTCTCCCCAGGGATGGCAAGAAGACGGAGGACAGGGTGGAGCCTGGAGGGCTCTGTGTTGGGGATGTAGCCAAGATCTTTCACACCGAGAGCCAGTACTTTGATTCTGGACAGTTAAGCTGCTTACGGGGCCTCCTAGCAACTCCAGGACTCACACCCATACATGCACCATACTGGCTAACATTTTAATAGAGAATTTCTTTGTTATATTAATTCTCTTATTAATAAAATTGCTTTCATTGTGCTAATATCTTATCATTTTACTTCTCTTTTTTATTGTAGAGTACACAAGATGAGATCTACCTTCTTCAATTTTTACACATACAACACAGCATCGTTAATGGTACATTAATATTTACAACAGCGGATCTCCAGAATGCATGCATCATGCAAAACTGACACATTTCAGCTTCTGATCAGCACCTCCATGGCTCCCCCGGCTTACCCCCACCCCTGGCAACCACCCCTCTGCTCTCTGTTCTAAGGGGTTTGACTCCTTTAGAGACCTCATGTAAGAAGACTCATGGGTGTTTGCCCATCTATGACTGGCTTATTTCACATCTAACAATGGTCTTCGGGGTCTTCCTTTTGCATATGACAGGATTTCTCTCTCTTTTAAGACTGAATAGTATCTCAATGTGCATACACACACACCACACTCCCTTCACCCGGTCGTCCATCAGTGGACATACAGGTTTCCCCCATACCTGACTATTGTGAACAGGGTTGCAGTGAACATGGGAATGCATATTTTATCCAGATTCCGATTCCAGTTCATCAGGATAAGGAACCTGGAGTAAGGCTGCTGGATCATGGGACAGTTCTATTTTTAATTTATTGAGGAATCTCCATGCTGTTTTCCATAGCGGATGCACCATTTTACAATCCCACCAGCTGTGTACAATAGTCTCAATTTCTCTACCTCCTTGCAAACCTGTGTTTATCTTTTTTTTTTAATAACAGCCATCCAACTGGTGTAAGGCGATGACTCACTGTGGTTTTGATTTGCATTTCCTCGATGACTCTTGATGTCAAGCGTCTTTTCATTTACCTATTGGCCATCTGTCTGTCTTCTTGGGAGAAATGTCTATGTAAGTCATTGGATCATTTTTTAATTGGTTTATTTGCATTTGTTTGTATTTTTGCTATAGAATTGTAGGAGTTTCTGAAATATTGTTGATATCAATCCCGTATCAGACCTGGGGTTGGGAAATTTATTCTCCCACTTCATAGGCTATCTTTTCATTCTATTTTTCCCTTCCTCTGTTGTGTAAATGCTTTTTAGTTTGATGTAGTCTACTTGACTTTTTGGTGTCGTTTCCAAGAAATCATTGCCAAGGTCAATGTTAAAAAGTTCTTCTCCTATGGTTTCCTTTAGGAGTTTTGTGGTTTCAGGCCTTATATTTAAGTCTTTAGCATATTATGAGTTGATTTTGGTGTATTTTATTCCTAAATATTTTATTTTTATGCTATTATAAATGCAATTATTTTCTTAATTTCTTTCACAGATAGTATGTATAGAAATGCAACTTTTTTTTTCTATGTTGTATTCTGCAACTTTCCTGAATTTATTAGTTCTAATACTTTTTGGTGGAGTGTTTAGGGTTTTCTACATATACGATCATATCAACTGCAAACAGATAATTTTACTTCTTCCTTTCTGATCTGGGTCCTTCTTACTGCTTTTTCTTACCTAACTGGGCTGGCCAGGACTTCCAGTATTAGATTGAATAGAAGGGGTGAGAGTAAGCATCTTGTCTTATTTCCAACCTTAGAGAAAAGTTTTCAGTTCCTCATCATTGAGTATGATATTAGTTGACAATATATGACCTTTATTATGTTTAAGTTACATTCCTTCTATACCAAGTTTGTTGAGTTTTTAGCACAAAAGAGTTTTGAATTTTGTCAAATGCTTTTTCTGCATCTATTGAGATAATCTTACTTATTATCCTTCATTCAATCAATGTAGTGTATCACCTTAACTAATTTGCATGTGTTGAATCATTTTTGCATCCCAGAGATAAACCCCACTTGATCCTGGGGTATGACTCTTTCAGTGTGCTGTTGAATTTGGTTTGCTAGCATTTGGTTTAGGATTTTTGCATCTGTTTTCATCAGAGATGGTGACCTATAGTTTTCTTTCTTTGTAGTGTCTTTGACTCTGGCATCAGGGTAATGCTCATGTCATGAAATGAGTTTGGAAGTATTCTCTCCTCTTCAATGTTTGGGAAAAGTTTGATAAGGATTGGCATTCATTCTTTTTAAAATGTTGGGTAGTATTCACCAGTGAAGGTATCTGGTCCTGGACTTCTCTTTGTTGTAAGATGATTCTCTTTATTCATTATTGGTCTGTTCAGACTTTCTATTTCTCTATAATTCAGTCTTGGTAGGTTGTATGTTTCTAGGAATTTATCCATTTCCTCTAGATTATTCAGTTTGTTGGCATATAATTGTTCATAGTGTCTCATATGCTCACTTTTATTTCTGTGGCATCAGTTTTAATGTTTTCTTTTTCACTTATGATTTTATTTATTTGTGTCTCCTTTCTTTTTTTTCTTAGTAATCCAGCTAAAGGTTTATCGAGTTTATCTGTTCAAAAGTCCAACTCTTAATTTTAATGAATTTTCCTGTCCTCTATTTTGTTTATTTCTGCCCTAATCCTTATTATTTCCTTCCTTCTGCAGACTCTAAGTTTTTGTTTATTTGTTTTCTAAGGTCCTTGAAGTGTAAACGCTCAGTTGTTTAGTGGAGATCTTTCTTGCCAGCACTATAGATCATGGACCTAACTGACATAGACAGAACATTTCATCTAGCAGATGCAGCAGAATACACATTTCTCTCAAGTGCCCAAGGAGCCCCTGAGGATATATCACGTCAGGTCACAAAACCACTAACAAATTTAAGAATATTGAAATCATACCAAGCATCTTTTCCTACCACAATAAAGCTAGAAATCAGTAACAGAAGGAAAACTGGACAGCTCACAAACACATGGAAGTTTAAAACCACACTCCTGAACAACCAATGGGTCAAAGAAGAAATCAAAGAGGAAATCAAAAATTATCTTGAGACAAATGAAAAATGAAAACACAGCATACCAACACTTGGCGAGGCAGCAAAAGCAACACTTAGAGGGAATTTATAGTGATAAAGCCTATGTTCATTTCTCATCTTAAACACACATAGCCCTGATTGCTTGGGCTGCACAGGTACTCATCCTACCACCACCTAAAGACAGAGCCCAGTTTTGAGCTGGGAAATAAACCCCTTTGAAGGTAGATTGTGTGAAACTGAATACAGTAGGTGATGGCATGCATGCCAGTAGGATGAGCCACATGGTTTGATTCATGGAAAACGGAGGAAACGGAAGTGACACCCAGGAGCGAGCATTCCAAGGCAGACCTGTGCTCGCCTGACATGAGAGAAGGCGCACTACTGACTTTTCTGTTTCCTCCACAATCAGATTTGCTTCCCCTTACTGCGGTCTCCCATCTCTTATTCCCTGAAAGCACTAGCTGCAAAAGGTAGCCAGCAGTTGTTTGGATTTTTAAGATATCACAAAGTTGACAGACGGGGCCAGCGTCACTGCCCACCACTGACTCACGATGTTCACTTGCGATGCCCTGAAATCCCGTTACTCACCGAGGTTGTACCACATGTCCCTGATCTCGAAGCCAATCTGTCTCCGCATATCTCCGTACCTGAAAACCAGTGACAGAAAAAGCACTGAGTCACTCCATGGAGCATTTGAACGTCAGACTTGGATTATTTTTATTTAGTTTTAGTTTTGGCGGCACCATGTGGCATGAAGGATCTTAGGTCCCTGATCAGGTTTTTGAACCTGCAACCCCTGCCCTGGAAGCATAGAGTCCTAACCTATTGGACCACCAGGAAGTCCAGACTTGGATTATTTTTACGTGCAACGAAAGTCCCCCATCCCTGAGGCCGATAAAGAGGGTGTTGAAGCATCAACTTCTTCTGCCCCTGAAAGGAACTGCAGGAGGAGGAATTCAGCCGAAAACCTCGCTTTCCCATCACCACGGATTACATAAGGTCCTCTCCTCTCTGGAAACATGGGGGAGACGGTGCAGAGAAATTACTCTCCTTTCTTCAATCTCTCAAGGCAGGAGAAAGAGAACCTGGTCCCTGGGCCTGAAGGGGAGTTTGCTTTGCATGCATATCATTAGCATCTAGGCACCAGACACCAGATGACATTGCACAGCCCGGCACACAATAAACAGGTTATTTTAAATTAACCTCACATGTTAACTTAAGCCCTGGAGTCTTAGGCAATCAGACCCGGGAAGGCCTCTTCCGTGGAGCTCCCAGTTCCCATCCTTCTTCATCATTTTCAATGTAAGGAAGGACTTAACACCAAGAGATGTCAACAAACATTCCTCCCCGCCTCCGCCTGTTTTTGTTTACCCCGGGAAAATAAATGCTAATTTTCTTCCCAGTGGGTCAGCAGAGGGGGTGTGTGTTTCATGAGTAAACAGAATTTGATGCTTCAGAAGATAAACCTTTATTAGTTTGTGAGCAATTTAACGTTTCCCTTTATTGCCTAAGGAAAAGGCTGATTATATTAAAAATAATAATTTGCAAAATTATCCCACAGTGTTGCAGCGTCGCAGCTGTGGATCGGCGCCTGCCCCGTGCATCCCCGTGTCAGCTGACGTGGGAAGAAAAGCTCTGATAACGGATGACCGAGTTGTGACTCCAGAGGCAGAGATCGGGCTGGTACCTCAACAGCCCCAGCTGATGCCACCTCTTTCATCAGAGTCCCGTGTGCCCCAAGCACCTGTCTGCCACTTCCAGCAGGAAAGGACTATAGACCCTGTGATCATCACAACCAAGAAACATGAACACAGTCGGCAGCTTGCCTTGGAGAAGTCAACCCTGGGAACATCCCAGTCGGACAGGTTCCAGGAGGCTGCACACATGGAGAAACCGATCAGAGAGGGCAGAGTTACCACCCTTCCTCCGAGGACAAGCCGGTCCTCCGAGGTGAATGCAGCACTGCCCAGCGACTGGGGCAGGTAAATTTGGTGAGAGAGAGCGGCTCTCTGCCTGGGTCTGCACCCACCACCAAGATACAGTGAGCAGGGACCCGGCCACCCTTCGGTATCTAGTTGGCACCCCAAAATACCGCAGGAGCACACGATCTGAGCACCAGTAAAGTGTGCTTCCTTTTGAGGCTCAGAGAGCTGTCTTTCATCCCCATTTTGCTCCCCTAGGAATGACAGAGGGGTCCCAGCAGCCCAGGCCAGGTGAGGAGGCGGTTGGCTGCGTGATGACTGGGAAGGCCATCCTCCCAGCATTTGCCAGGAGAGGAGGATCGGGGAGGGAAAATCGAGCTCCATCCAGTGCAGATGCTTCCTCCCCAGGCCGAGGGGATGCTCGCTGTCCAGGGGGATGAGCTGCCTCTCGGCAGAGCGCATGTCTGGGGTAGCGGGGAGCACAGCATCGCAGGGAGGACCCCAAGAATGCCAGCACTCCAGCCCCTGCCTCCAGGTGTTCAGACTGCAGCACAGCGAAGTGGGAAGCCAGAGGCCCAGAGGAGGCGACAGCCGGTCCCGGGGCGGGCGCTGTCAGTTACTAACACAGGCTCTGAAGACCCTTGCAACTGCCAAGCCATTCCTTCCCAGTCTGGAACTGTAGCTCTTGGAAAACACGAGTGGTGAAAGCCAGGCTGATCTCCATCAGTGTCCGAGCCTCCCTGGCCCTGACCGAACTCCCTCTCTCAGGTCGTACACTGATTCAAATTAAACCCCGAGGTTCAGAAAGGTAACCCAGCTGTAGCGATGTCACCATTTCGGTCTGGATCACCAGGAGGGACCCGATGGATGTCTCTAGCCCTCATCCAGTGATGGAGTTGATGCAGGGACCACCGGAGAGGGGAGCCGGCCCCGGCCCCTGCTTCTCCACACAGCATCCCTGCTCCCAGTGCTGGCTGAGTGCTGGCGGGGGCGGGGGGGTGGGCTCAAGGATGCTTGCGTTACACTGATCAGTTCCGCTTCACCATCTTCTCTGTGGAAAGGAGGCGTCTTCACAAGTATTTGAGAACAGGGAGGATGAGCAAAGATCTGAGCATATATCCCTCATGGGAGTTAGGCCTCCTGGATAAGGATGCTAAAAATGCCGTTTTAATAGTCAAGTAAGACACAGGAGTGCGAGGCTGGTACAGGAGGCGTAAAGAGCTCGAAGGTGAAGGACAGGACCGCATCTCCCTGGCAGCAAGATTGATCTTTTCTCCAACTTTAATAAAGCAGGAGGCTTTGACGAATCCATACACATCTCAGCCTAATCCACAAATGGAGTCACAGCTGTTACCAGAACTTAGGAGGGATTCCTGAACCACTCGGATATCGTCTCCCAAGGAGGAGAGACAGCTACAATGTAGGGGACCTGGGATCCAGAGCTGGCGGCCTTCGGCTTCATAAGAGTCCATCCTGAAGACTGATGGTTGAGGGAACAGAGCTAGTCCTCGGGGCGGGGGAGCAAGATGACTTGGCCAAGGTCACAGGGCAAGAGGAGAAGAGACTGCAGGTCTGCAGACTCCCACAGATCCCTGTCCCTGCCCCCGGCCCACACCTTGAGGACCAGAGAGGCAGGCATCCACCAGTCACAGCACCGCACCGTCCCATCCCTCAAGGAGCGTGTGTTTCGTCTAATTCTTGCGGTAAGCCCACCAGGTGAGGAGAGAGAGGTCCCCACAGCCACCTTCCCACTGAGGAAGCAGAGATTCCGGCTGGTGAAATGACACGCCCGTCTCTGCAGAGCTGGGGTCAGCAGGCACTCCGACCACACCCAGACGCCCTGTGCCCACCCACATGGTGCATCGGCACCTCGAAAAGGCCAGTCCGAGGGGCCCCCCAGGAGGCATCCTTTAGATGTGAGCCTGGGTAGATCTCAGATCCCACGTCCAGGCCTATAGCTCTGACCCAAAATAGCATGACTCTGGTCTCCATGGCCTCGTCTCAGTACCTGCTATCCTGAATCTTCACCCAAAGAAGCAGAAACAGCATGTCCACCAGAGACAGTCCAAGCTGAGAGGTCAGCAAACCGAGCCCCAGTCTGAGCACACTGGGAAAGTCACCTGACCACTCTGACCTGCGGTCTCTTCATCTACGATATCGGGGTATTGATGGCACGACGCATGTCTCCCAGGCTTTGGGGAGAATGAGATGTTGCCCTTGTTTGTCTGAGCAAACAATGAAGTCAGGCTGGTCCTTCCTTTAGAAGCTTAGACTGGGCCTCCTCACAGCATCCTCCCCATGGTTTCCAAGGTCATTGACATTAATGTGTTCAGCAAGCATCACTCATTGCTTCATGATTTACTGAATATGTCCTGGAGGCCAGCACAGAGCTAATATGGGAACAGTACTATAATGTGGAGAAGAGACACAATCCACAGATGTGTGGGACCTAGTAGCATGGTAGCAGAGATGGACATTAAACAGTCGCCCAAGACATGCACGTATGTGTATGTAGTTTTTCTCGAAGGGCCATGATCATGGTTTGTTAGGAAAAAGAGGAGTGGGTCCAGGTTGGCTGTGGGGGAAGCTCGCTCTGAGAGTAACGTCAACTCCAAGATTTGAGAAAGGAAAGCTGTAATTCAGACAGAGGTGGGACGCGACCAGCAGGTGCAAAGGCCCTGTGGCGGGTGGCGGGGGGCAGGTGGGTATATGGACCACAGAAGGCAGGGAGGCTGGAGGACAGGGAGCTTGCCTTACTCCTTCCCCTTAAGAGGAGGGCTGTGCTGTGAACCAAGGCTTCAGAGGCAGATCGATACATTTCAAAAATTTTCTTGAAATTAGAAATATACTAAGCAGCACACACATAAATATATGTGCACAAAAGTTTCATGAAATAACGCTTAACTTTACTACTCTAATGCTTTCTTATACTCTATTTCAGTGGGGGAAAAAAAAAAGAAAAGAAAGAGGTATGTTGGTCTTGGCTGGTGTGGGTTGAATTGTGTCCTCCATAAAAATCTGTTAAGACCCTAACCTCTGCTGTCTGTGAATGAGAGTGTGTCTGGAAGAGCGTCTTTGCAGAAGTAATCCTGTTAGCATGAGGTCATGCAGGACAGGGCAGGCCTTAAATCCAACGACTGGCACCCTTATCAGGAAAAGGAGACCTTTAAGGCCACAGACACAGGAAGGAAGGCCGTGTGAAGACGAAGGCACAGCCGAGGGGCACGAAGGATGCGGTTAGGAGCCCCAACCACGGCGAAGGACGGGGCCACCCCCAGAAGGGAGGAGAGAGGCAGGGACGAAGCGCTCGCTCCCTTTGAGCTTCCAGGAGGAACCAACTCTGTTGATGCCTTGATTTCAACCTCTGGTCTCTGCAACTGGAAGACAATACATTGCTGTTGCTTCAAGCCGCTTAGTTTGTGTTCATGGTTACGTTATGGCAGATGGCTCTAAAAAAAATTAATACAACAGCCCGTTAAGTTGCTAGCCTGGTCCAACAAAGGGCTGAGATGCACAAGGGCTGATACTGAAAAATGCTGTCTTAAGGGGAGACAACAGAATCATCAAGACTTGAGGAGCTCCATCACTGAATGGCTGGATGGAGGAGTCTGACAACAGCGCAGAGAGGCTAAGATGGGAGAAGGAAAACCTATGACGGGGTTCTGGGAGCTCAGACAGGAGCTGGCTGGCAGCCAGAGTCAGGAGCGGGTGGAGGATGGGGAGAGACGGGAGGCATGGAGGGAGCTTGGGGGAGATGATGGGTGGGTTAAGACATTTTTGTTTTTATGGGAAAGACTGGTAACTTCTGGGGAGGTAGGAGGAGGAGGGACCCCAGACTGATGGGAATAAGCCTTACTAGACACAGGGTCAGATGTGTCCTCCACTGCATAAAGTTTTATCATGGTCAATAAAATCCCACATCACTAGAAGAAGATATGGTATATATTTACAATGGAATATTACTCTGCCATAAAAATAATGGAACGATGCCATTTGCAGCAGTTTGGATGGATCTAGAGATGGTCATACTAAGTGAGGGAAGTCGGGCAGAGGAAGACAAGTATCATAGGATATTGCTTACATGTGGAATCTAAAATGTAATACAAATGAAATTATTTACAAAATAGGAAGAGACACAGAAAATAAACTTGGGGCTACCAAAGGGGAAAAGGACAGGGTAGGGGCATAAATGAGGAGTATGGGGTTAACAGATGCATAGTGCTTTGTATAAAATAGATAAACAACACTGATTCACTATACAGTACAGCAAAATATATTCAATATCTTACAATAACCTATAATGGAAAGAAAAATCTGAAAAAAAAATTAGCTGAGCCACTTTGCTATATCAGTTCAGTTCAGTCGCTCAGTCATGTCTGACTCTTTGAGAACCCATGGACCACAGCACACCAGGCCTTCCTGTCCATCACCAACTCCCAGAGCTTGCTCAAACTCATGTTCATTGAGTTGGTGATGCCATCCAACCATCTCATCCTCTGTTGTCCCCTTTTCCTCCTACCTTCAGTCTTTCCCAGCATGAGGGTCTTTTCCAATGAGTTAGTTCTTCGCATGAGGTGGCCAAAGTATTGGAGTTTCAGCTTCAGAATCAATCCTTCCAATGAATATTCAGGACTGATTTTCTTTAAGATGGACTGGTTGGATCTCCTTGCAGTCCAAGGGACTCTCAAGAGTCTTCTCCAACACCACAGTTCAAAAGCATCAATTCTTCGGTGCTCAGCTTTCTTTATAGTCCAACTCTCTCATCCATACATGACCAGTGGAAAAACCATAGCTTTGACTAGATGGACCTTTGTTGGCAAAGTAATGTCTCTGCTTTTTAATATGCTGTCTAGGTTTGCCATAGCTTTTCTTCCAAGGAGCAAGCATCTTTTAATTTCATAGCTGCAGGCACCATCTGCAGTGATTTGGGAGCCCCCAAAAATAAAATCTCTCACTTTTTCCATTGTTTCCCCATCTATTTGCCATGAAATGATCAGATGTTATAATCTTACTTCTCTGAATGTTGAACTTTAAACCAACTTTTTCACTCTCCTCTTTCACTTTCATCAAGAGGCTCTTTAGTTCTTCTTCGCTTTCTGCTATAAGGTTAGTGTCATCTGCATAACTGAGGTTATTGATATTTCTCCCAAGAATCTTGATTCCAGCTTGTGATTCATCCAGCTTGGCATTTCACATGATGTACTTTGCATATAAGTTAAATAAGCAGGGTGACAATATACATGCTTGGTGTATTCTTTTCCCGATTTGGAACCAGTCTGTTGTCCCATGTCCAGTTCTAACTGTTGCTTCCTGACCTGCATACAGATTTCTCAGGAGGCAGGTCAGGGGATCTTGTATTCCCATCTCTTTTAAGAATTTTCCAGTTTGTTGTGATCCACACAGTCAAAGGCTTTGGTGTAGTCAATGAAGCAGAAATAGATGTTTTTTGGAACTCTCTTGCTTTTTCAATGATTCAACAGATGTTGGCAATTTGATCTCTAGTTCCCCTGCCTTTTCTAAATTCAGCTTGAACATCTGGAAGTTCATGGTTCATGTACTGTTGAAGCCTGGCTTGGAGAATTTTGCACATTATTTTGCTAGCATCAGAGATGAGTGTAATTGTGCCATAGTTTGAACAATCTGTGGCATTGCCCTTCTTTGGGACTGTAATGAAAACAGACCTTTCCATTCCTGTGGCCACTGCTGAGTTTTCCAAATTTGCTGGCATATTGAGTGCAGCACTTTCACAGCATCATCTTTTAGGATTTGAAATAGCTCAGCTGGAATTCCATCACCTCCACTAGGTTTGTTCATAGTGATGCTGCCTGAGGCCCATTTGACTTCACATTCCAGGATGTCTGGCTCTAGGTGAGTGATTACACCATCATGGTTATCTGGGTCATGAAGATCTTTTTTGTATAGTTCTTCTGTGTATTCTTGCCACCTCTTCTTAATCTCTTCTGCTTCTGTTAAGTCCAAACCATATCTGTCCTTTGTTTTGCCCATTTTTGCATGAAATGTTCCCTTGGTATCTCTAATTTTCTTGAAGAGATCTCTAGTCTTTCCCATTCTATTGTTCTCCTCTATTTCTTTGCATTGATCACTGAGGAGGCTTTCTTATCTCTCCTCCCTATTCTTTGAAACTCTGCATTCAAATGGGTATATCTTTCCTTTTCTCCTTTGCCTTTAGTTTCTCTTCTTTTCTCAGCTATTTGTAAGGCCTCTCAAACAAACATTTTGCCTTTTTGCATTTCTTTTTCTTGGGGATGGTCTTGATCACTGCCTCTTGTACAATGTCATGAACCTCTGTCCATAGTTCTTCAGGCACTCGGTCTATCCAATCTAATCCCTTGAATCTATTTGTCACTTCTACTGTATAATCATAAGGAATTTGATTTAGGTCATACCTGAATGGTCTAGTGGTTTTCCCTACTGTCTTCAATTTAAGTCTTAATTTGGAAATAAGGAGTTCATGATCTGGGCCACAGTCAGCTCCCAGCCTTGTTTTTGCTGACTGTATAGAGCTTCTCCATCTTTCACTTAGAACATTCATCTTCTCCTGTGAGAACTCCAAAATTACAACTCGCTGCTGAATAAGGGTCTACAGCAGAATGTTGGATTCCACCAAGAAAAGATATCCCACATCCAAGGGCAAAGGAGAAGTCCCAGCAAGCCTTTGCAATACGCCAGAAACTATTGTAAATCAACTATACCTCAAATAAAAGGAATGTAGTATCACTAATGTACGCAAGCCAAAAGCAGTTCACGTAACAAAAGGACCTTGGCACAGGTTACAGCTTGTTGAGTCTATCTCCTCTGGTTCCCTTCTAATTCTTATTATATAGTGAATTTATTTGCAATAATTTGAGCCTCTTGGGGGAAAAAAATAGCACAAACACAAATTAAACATCATATTTTCTTTTATAATTTGGAACACTCTACCACAGGTTCCGGAGAAGGCAATGGCACCCCACTCCAGTATTCTTGCCTGGAAAATCCCATGGATGGAGGAGCCTGGTGGGCTGCAGTCCATGAGGTCGCTATGAGTCGGACACGACTGAGCGACTTCACTTTCACTTTTCACTTTCATGCATTGGAGAAGGAAATGGCAGCCCACTCCAGTGTTCTTGCCTGGAGAATCCCAGGGACTGGGGAGCCTGGTGGGCTACTGTCTATGGGGTCGCACAGAGTCGGACACAACTGAAGTGACTTAGCAGCAGCAGCCACCACAGCTTCTGATTAGGTCATATGCAAAGCAAGGCTTGACACCGTGTAATTCTTCCTTTTGGTTTCCCGAAAAAGTAGTGTGTACAGCAGTGTGTATAACCTTAACTCCTCACTAATGTTTTAGAACCCAGTGTTTGGAAAGATGATGATTTTTTTTTTTTAATATGGTATTTGGTCCAGTAGTGAAACCTGTCCTCTAAGAACAGGCAGATGTCTGAGGATAGACTTCTACAGTTAAAACAAAACGAACCAAAAAAGAATGAGAAACACTCTGGGACCAAGTGAGGAAGAGGGTAACGGGAATAACACACATTAGTCAGATGAGTTCACATGCACCAACCTGGGGTTGCCCATCAAGCATTACCCTCTCAGTGGACAGTTTTAAATGAGCATTTTATGCTTAGATCTGCTGGAGGCCCATTCATGAACCCCTTCCTCTCTCAGAAAGAAGGCTGGTTCTGAACACAGAAGCCTATTTGCAGTCACAGCACCCCATGGTCCACACCAGGATACATGATGTCTCACAGACTAAAATGTCCACACTGGCTGCTAATTCTAAGCCGGCTCTTTCACATTGGACTCAAAATATCCTGACCCCCTGAATGTATAAAGTGCATAGGAGGATGGAGGTGGGGGAATTAATGATGGTCAGGTTTAGCATTCTGTCGACTTCTCTGTCCTTTGTTAGGAGTCACTAGCGCCAAGGATGTCTGAAGGTGAGTCAGTTAAGTGTTCTTATTATGGACTTTGATTCCTAAGGGTTATTTATTTCGTGGTTCATTGCCAAATCTTGTACTCAGTTTGGGTTGGACATAATCAGCGCTCCGCATGGTATGGCCCGTTCTTTTACGTTACTCCCGTGCGCTTCGGGGAACGCCTCTGGAATAAATAACCTAATTATCTCCCTAACCTAGGTCATCAGGAGGACACGCAGCTTAACAGGAGGGAACGGACGGGCAGATCTTCTGATCCTGGCATTTTCCGTTGTTCTGGGCCACAGTGCTGTCGATCAGGAAGATGAGAGAAGCTGAGGGGCCTGCAGAGAGGAAGAGCAGCCGGGGGCATGTGGGTTCCACAGTGAAGCCCTTGGCTGGATTCATAAACCTGGCAGCAGCAGACGGGCTGATGGGGAGATAGTCAGAGGCGATGAAACGGGTGGACACAACTCCACTTTCAGACCCCCTGGCCTGCTCTTCTAGAGAAAAGTGGCCACCTGCATTACAATGTCCGCTGTGCTGGGCATCAGCACCCAGTCACTCGCCCAGACCACGGGGGTTAATCCCTGTGACACTTGGTCCCCCGTGCCCTGCTCCAAGTCCCAAGTGCTCCAGGCCCGGACACTCCCTCCTGCTGCAACAACGCAGAGCATCTCTGCTTGGAAAGGGGGCCACACCCCTGAGGACCCCATGGCCCCTGTTGGGACTGGCCCCTGTTCGCTGGCACGATGCTTTCTGGTGAACAACTCAGCCACCTTCACCACTGAGGCTGAGCACCACCACAGGCCAACTCCAGGTTCTACTTCAATCACGCATTTAAAAAAAAAAACAAAAAACCTTTTTATCTTCTATTGGAGCATAGTCACTTACCAATGTGGAAGCTCTCCTAATATTTCTTAGGCAGGTTTTGCTGTTTAGAAATTAAAATCTTGCATGGATGGTAAAGTGTAAGGTGCAGCAAGAGGCAGGGAAAATGCAACACACACAGATGAACCTGCCTCGCATCTAGCCTTGTAGGCCAAGAGCGCTCATCACAGACGCTGGAAATGTGGTCTCCTCGGGGGCCCACCACGGCTACACACCGCGCTGGCAGCCCCGGAAGGGGACCCCTCAGGCTGCACCCGAGCTGAGACACTGCTGCAAAGACACCTTTGGAATGCTGGGGCCTTTTTCCCTCGGGGGATCCACGAGACTATGTCAAAGGGGAAATCCGGCATTTCTCCTCTGATGGTTGTGAGACAGAGAATTCTAAAAGCCTGATCAGAGGCCCTGCCGGCTCAGGGAGGGCAGACAGCAGCTGGCTGTGTTTAATTTTCCATGGCTCTGAAGCTCAGAAGGTACAGCATGATGGGGAAGCAAACGTCTCCTTCGGCGGCCAAAGCCCACTTCCTGGCGTTGCTTTAGCTTGAACGTTAAGGCTCTTGCAGGAGCAAGGAAGGGGTCCAGGAAGAGAGGGGCTGCACCCTGAGCTGGAGAATGCTCAGGATCAAACTATTTTATTCTGCAAAATGTGAAGGAGACGTCAGCTCTTTTCAGGCAGATTTCCGGTTTAAACATAGGTTTTATCCACAGGCATCTCTAAGGGAAGGCTGTGCGGGGAGCTTGGTAAAGACTGGGCCCCACTGTTGCCTGGAGCTCTGTGGATTCCAACCTCACCTCCAAGAGGGAGACACACGCTCCCAGGCACAGAAGGATCACGAAATGATGAACAGGGATGGCTGACTCAGCACCGTGATGTGCTGTTGAAACACTGATGTACCGATGAACAGATCCCCCATGAGGGTTCACTGTCTTCCCTCTGAGCACCCATAGAACTGAGAAGATGGTGAAACTGAGGCAGAAAGAAGATAAAGGTCCTCAGAGTGCCCAAGGGTTGCAAAGAACCCCACGCAAGGGTTCTTTTTCTGACCCTGGACCAGGAGATATTCAGGACACAGTGCTGAAAGAGCCAGGTAGGAATCTTGTCTTTCCTGGGGCTCCTGAGAGGCTCTTAGGATAATAAAAGGGCGAGTTAAGCCCTTCAGATATCCTGCTTGGAAGAGGCCCAGGGTCATCTCTGGCAAAGAAGGAACCCCAGACCACTCAGCACTGCATGATGGGCTATCCCACAATGCTGACGTGCAATAGCTTCCATCAGAAGCTTCCTGGTTTGAAGCAACATTGGAGAATCGAGCCACACAGCAAACCACACGTGGCGTGGCATCCTCACAGCACACAGCAAAAGCAGTTACGTCCCCAAACTCCCATCCTGTGTGGCCCTAACAGTCTTGAACAGCAGGGACCGGCAACCCACCAGAAGGAATCCGGCAATTTTCAATCCGGACTCCAGGGTTAGAAAAGCCAACCCAATTCATGATCTGAAACCACCCTCTCATTACACCATGACTACATCTCAGTTGGTACCAAGTTGGCTTAGAGGCCATGAGAAGACAATGCAAATAGACTTGCAGGCTCCTGCCCATGAATCCGGGGCTGCGTGGACTTACTTGTTAAGGATTTTCGCTCTCTTAGCACTTGAAAAATTCTCCAGCTGCAGGGACTCTTGAGTGAGGAAAGCGACGGCCAGGTGAAAATAGTTGTTCCATAGCTGAAAACCAAAAAGGGGAGATGCTAAGGTGTCGAACTGACTCATACAGGATCTCAAAAACGCTCCGAGACATTTAGTGTTTGCCCAGCGCAAGCCTGTGAGATGTTTACAAGCTGTGTCCTCCATGGGCACACGGCTGACCAGCCACCCACATTGTGGTTCAGGGCTGACTGTGGACTCAAGTCCCACCAGCTCGGCCACTTACTGAGGCAAAGAGCCCAATCTCTCTGTGCCTTGGTTTCCACAGATAAAGCGGGAACGGCAACAGTCCCTATCTGACAGGGCTGCTGGAGGATCAAAGGAGTAAAGATACCTAGGGCGCCCCTAGCGGTCCTGAACCGGTGGTGATGATCATGTAACACGTGTTAGCTCTTATTAACATATTACCGACCGGGGGACTTTTGCAGAAACTAATGCCTGTGGCTATAATACATCTCAGGTCAATCACGTATTAATATTGTATTATGGAGCCCCTTACCTAACAGTATGTAGGTTTCCATAATTTATCATTTTCATGATACTGAAAATATAAATAAACACTAGACGATTGAGAACAATGTAAAAAGACCCAGTAGTTCATATTTCAAGGACAGTTGTTGTTCAGTCGCTAATTTACAAACAGAGGTGAAAGTCAAATTGTTAGTCACTCAGTCGTGTCCGATTCTTTGAAACCCCATGGACTGTAGCCCGCTAGGCTCCTCTGTCCATGGGATTCTCCAGGCAAGAATACTGGAGTGGGTTGCCATTTCCTTCTCCAGGGGAATCTTCCCGACCCAGGAATCAAACCTGGGTCTCCTGCATTGTAGGCAGACTCTTTACCATCTAAGCCACCAGGGAATCATAAACAAAGGCAATAATTATTGCATCAAATGAGATGATTACAAAGAGTTACATAAAAATAAGGTGTTAACAATAGCTGACATCTTCAGTTACCAGAGAAATAAGTGGAAAGTTTTAAGCATGGATGCAGCTAAAGGCTTCATGTATCTGCTACTCTTCAGAAGTGGCATTTCTTCAGGACTAGAGCATCTCACTTGGTTGCCAGGGAACCAGGTAAGTGCTGGTCCCCTTAGCTCACAGGTGAGGTTCAGAGACTTGCCCCAAAACACAAACACAGAACAGAAAAAGGTGAAGCAGAACAAGGGTCTCCAGTGGCCCACCCCAGACCTCACAAGCCACAGTCTTTCCTGCCTACCAAGGAACTTTCTCTTTTATTTAGGCCCTTTTATTGGGTTGCCAAAAGGTTTAGTGAAGTTTTTCCATAAGGTGTCACGGAAGAAACCTGAACAAACTTTTTGGCCAATGCAATACAATAAACAAGGTGGCTCAAATCAGTAAAGTACAAGCTTCATCTTTTGTTTTCAGAACGAACACCTGCCCTGACGCCCACCCATCCCCTTTCAATGCCCTTCTCTCACAGCTCTAGCAGGGGTCTCTGGCCATGTTGGGGTCAGGGTCACCATAAGAGCAGGGCCCAGAACGTATTTTAATGCATACCTGCTGCTCATAGAAACAGCATCAACAGAAATACGAATGCGTCTTTTTAAATGCCAGCTTCACTAACTCTCTCTTCCTTCCCTTCATTCACATGTGGCCAGGAAGACAGCTGAGCTACAGGTAACCTAAAACCCCTCCCTAGGAGATGTTCAGGGGAACAGTGTAGTTGAACACCCTGAAGAAGGAGGTTCCCTTGTGGACCGCGTGCCTGGAGACTCAGCATGTCCACCGGTAAAGCCAGACTGGAACCCACAGGAGACTTTTGTACCCTGAGGAACTAACAGGCTGACTGCTGTTCACCTCAAAAACTCCCCTGGCCACTGAAGAGCCGGAGCAGGACTGGGGGGCCCCAGGAGCTGGGAGCATCTGGCCTGGGGGAGGTGGGGTGAGGGCCTCTGTGATGTCTCTCTCCCAGGGTGCAGCCTGCGTCTATGCACGGGGAACGTGAGGCGGCCCAAGTGTGGGGCGGTCCGCACAGCCAGGCCCGTGCTCTGCAGATGCGTGGGGGATAGGACGGCCTGGAAAGAGTGAGGAGCTGCTCCAGCCTGGAGCAGACTACAGTCACACGGAAACTTAACACGGGGGGAGGGCGGGTATGTAGGATGAGCAGGGGGCTTTCAGGCCAATGGAACCGGATGCACCTCATTATACATGTGTCCAAACCCACAGGAATGGACACCACATCTCCAGGGAACCCTAATGCAAAGTAAGCACTCAGGGACTATGATGGGTAAGCGTGGGTCCAGCAGTTGCATCAAATGTACCATCTGGTGGGGGATGTTGAGGGTGCTGGAGGCAGGGCGTCTCAGGGAAATCTCTGTACCTTCCCCTTAATTTTGCTGTGAACTTAAAACTACCCATTAATAAAATACAAAAATTTTAAAAATCACATAAAACCACAAACATTAAAAAAAACCTGTAAGGCTTTCCCTGGCAGTCCAGTGGTTAAGAATCTGGGCTTCCACTGCAGGGGGCATGGGTTTGATCCCTGGTGGGGGAAGTAAGATTTCACATGTCGTGCAGTGCAGCCAAAAAAACAAAACAACAAAAAACCAACCAAACAAACTAACAAACAAAGAACGCCTGTGAGCTATGCATGATTTGAGCTGTGACAACTAACAGCATTCACGATGCTGACCTGAGAAGCAACAAGTTCCGTGACTGGGTCAACAGGACTTGAACGTGGTCTGGGGGCTGGTGATCACCGATAATGGTGTGAGCGTCTTGAGTGTGGTGGTCTTACTCTAGTTACGTAGGGGAAGGCCCCGGTTTGCATGAAATATACACTACAGACTGGGGGAGGTGACAGGGCGTCAAGCTGGCAGCTCACTAGGAGAATGTTGAGAATAAGAACTCTTGGCGCTGTAATTGCTGGAAATGAGAAGCAGCCTGGGGAGGGGCAGAGGGACACAGAGGGCGGAGCAGCAGCCCAGAGGGAGGGGTAGTTTAAAGGAGAAGGAAGTGTCTGGGAGCACCAGGGCCTCAAAACATGGAAACGCGCCTTGTGGGAGGAGCACACGCGGAAGCCAGTCTGGGCCATGCAGCACCCAGGCCTCCCCCTGGGTATGGGAGGATGAGAACCTCCTAGAGTGGAACAATCAAACCGCGCCTTTCAAGGGATAAGGGCCAAAAGAGCTCATCGCAGCCAAGGCGTTGGGCATGAGGGGAGCGTCCAGGGGACCAAATGCATGAAAACAGCACACAGGGGCAGCAGTAACCTGTAAGACAGACTCTCGGCAGCCACCCCTGAGATAGATACACAGCCATCTTTGTGCTTGGCTCAGCACTTGATGGGCAAGGCCTACAAAGATACAAGGAGGAAACCTAACGAAGGACACGAGAAAAGGCATAAATATTCCTGTGTGGGATGGGAAAAAATAAATACTGCCAAGTATTCTCCCAAATGCTGTTACAGTTCTACTGCAATCTTTTACAAACTCAACAGTACCCAATTAAAATGTAAACATCAAGTTTAAAAAGCTTAACAAGGTGATTTGGAATTTCACTTGGAAGAGGAAATGCACAAAAAGTCAAAATAATTCTACAATAACATCCTAACCAGGAAGACCTGGCTCTACTAGCTGGGTATAAAACCCATAGTTAATAACACAAAAAACAGAACGGATACACACATGCATCTGTAATTGTGGGTTTTCTTGGTGGCATTTCAAATCACTGGGCAAGAATAATTTATTCCTAAAATCATGTAGGGAAAAGTAAACTTAAACTCTAGCCTCCAGCAGATGTAGATAAACAACAAGGACAGGGAACTCTATTCAATGTCTTGTAATAACATATAATGGAAAAGTGTGAAAAGGAATATATATATATAGATATATGAATATATAAACCTATATAGAGATATATAAAATTGAATCACTTTGCTGCATACCTGAAGCTAATGCAATGTTGTAAAATAATTATACTTTTATTTTTAAAAAATGATTAAGGAAAAGAAATCACAGATAGATTCAATGTTAGAAAGTTGTTTTTTTTTTTAAAGCAGAAATACAAAGCATTATCAGATACCAACTACAAACAAAACAGTTAAATTATAATCAAAGAAGGATTTGCCAAGCAAAAAATAAAACCCCAAAAGCCATTTAAAAGAACTGACAAATTTGGCTACAGAAAAATTAAATATTTCTATATGATAAACCTAAACCCATGACTAGACTACATCAAGAATTTCAACTTACAAAAAATATGACATATAGCACAATAGAAAAATGAGCAGAGAAAATGGACAGTTCATACTAGAAATCCTCACAGCCAGTGAGTACTCTCAACCCAACTAGCAATCAGAGAAATATCAACAAAAATAAGAATCAACAATTTTAAAGAAATTGGTATTGGAGAAGATTAGGACAATGATGCCTTGCAGAGAAGGCTGGTGAGACTACAAATTGCTAGAGCATTTTATGACAGTAACTGATCAGTGTCCATCAAACTTAATACATCTTACCATCCAGTCTGGCAATTATGCTTCCAGCAGCCAGCAGCGCTGCCCTGAGATGCCTGTGTCACTGTTCACGGAAGCATTGCCGGCATGGGGGAACTGGAAACAGCCTGCAGGTCATCCGTGCAGGAAGGCCTGCACCGATGTCGACGCATTTACACTGTGGAATATGACAGAACTGAAAACCACAGAGGGCATGACCCCATTCATGCTTAGAGCCAAAAGAATGCAGGTCTTGGTCCAGATATAGCTGACTCTCGGGGGGGAACTACTCAAGTCCACTCACAGGTAGACATTCTTCAGTAGCAAAGACCACAGTACTGCACAGTCTGCTGTTGGCTGAATTATACTCAGATAACCACCTTCCTCCACCCTCCTGCACTGTTCAAGGGTCACCTGTATATGCTTAAAGAAGCCTCACAGATAACACACAACAATTACTCTAAAAGTTAACCAGCAACTGGAAGGAAATCCAAAAAGAGGGGATATATGTATACATATGGCTTCCTTGGTGGCTCAGACTATAAGGAACTGGCCTGCAATGTAAGAGACCTGGGTTTGATCCCTGGGTCAGTAAGACCCCCTGGTGAAGGGAATAGCTACTCATTCCAGTATTCTTGCCTGGAGAATCCCATGGACAGATGAGTCTGGCAGGCTACAGTCCCATGGGGTCACAAAACGTTGGACACAACTGAGTGACACTTTCACTTTCTTTTCACATGTATTTATAGAGCTAACATTCACTGGAAGGGCTGATGCTGATGTTGTAGCTCCAGCACTTTAGCCAACTGATGCAAAGAGATGACTTATTGAAAAAGACCCTGATGCTGAGAAAGACTGAAAACAGGAGGAGAAGGAGACAGCAGAGGATGAGATGGCTGGATGGCAGCACCGACACAACGGACATGAGTTTGAGCGAGCTTATTCAGGAGACGGTGATGGACAGGGGAGCCTGGCATGCTGCAGCCCATGGGGTCATAAAGAGCTGGACATGACTTAGCGGCTGAACAACAACAGCATACAGCTGGGCTTCCCAGGTGGCGCTAGTAGAAAAGAACCCCCCTGCCAAAGCAGGAGACATAAGAGACATGGGTTCGATCCCTGGGTTAGGAAGATCCCTGGAGGAGGGCATGGCAACCACTCCAGTATTCTTGCCTGGAGAACCCCACGAAAAGAGGAACCTGGTGGGCTACAGTCCATGGGGCCATAAAGTGTTGGACACGACTGAGGTGCCGGCACATAGCACATGGCCGAGTCACTTCACTGAGCAGCAGAAACGTACATGACATTGCAAAGCAACTGTGCCCACGTCTAAAAAGATACTCTTTGGTATACACTAAGCAATGAATAGATATTTGTTGACATCAAAAAAAAAAGTTTCCCAGCAGAGGGAGAAGAAGGTGAAAAAATGGGAAGGTGGCTTTCCTACTTTATTCAATATGCTGATTTACATTGCGCAAATATTTCACAAGAATGTATCTGTGTATCCGGACGTGGTAACAAACCTTAAGCAGAGAAAATAAAAAAAAATTTTAAACTGAAAATCAGTAACGTTTCCAGATACATAGTACCTGATGTATTACTCCATACTTATATTCCATAATGCTGATAAAATATTTTTAATTTAATAAAATGATACAAATGAATTTACTGATGAAACAGAGGCAGACTCAAGCTTTTGAGAACGAGCTTATGGTTGCTGAGCAGAGGATGGGGGGGAGGGAGAGTTTGGGATGAGTAGGTACACACTGCTGTATTTAACATGGATAACCAACAAGGACCTACTATACAGCACAGGGAATCCTACTCAATGTCACGTGGCAGCTGGGACAGAAGGGGGCTTTGGGAGAGGATGGAACATTAATCTGTGAAGCTGAGTCCCTTTGCTATTCACCTGAAACCATCGCAGTATTGTTTGTTAACTGGCTATACCCCAGTACAAAATAAAAAGTTAAAAAAAACTAAAATAAAAAATGATATAAGAAATAAGGGCATAGGCAGCTAAGAACTTAATCTAATAACCAAGTATCACATTTAGCTCCAAGTTTTCAGAAGACGATGCGAACGGGAAAGCAGATGGGTGTCTAATTCTTGTTATCTGTTAGTTTTTGTTATCTGTTAACCCAGGTTTGAGTAGGACCACCCTCTGGGTGTACCTAAAGTGGTTCAGTTTCTTTCTCTGTGAACAGTCCTACCCAGGAAGCTAAAAACCTGTTTGTACCTGGATGCTTTGATTTGCAAACTTTAGTAAATGAAACTAAATAATAACAAAACCATGATTAGCAGAAATATATCTGAAGTTCAGTGGGAATGAGAGTCCCAAATAGCAGATGCATAGTAAGAAATCATGCCAGGCAAAAATCAATCGATCATTTAAACCATACACACACACAGACACACGCAATCCACAAGCACTGGAGAAGTAGGGCCTGGATGGGAGGGTCAGCTGACCACAGCCAAGGGCTGTTGAGGGGCTGGGACCTTTTGCCTGGTAAAGGCCACTTCAGGCAGCACAGAGCCGGCAGGGAATATATCAGGGGAAAATCGAGCTGTACGCGCAAGCTGGACTCAGCGATGCAGACCCACGGTGCCTCCCGGGCTGATTCTCATCACATTAGGATGGCCTGAGACAATCTTGGCAGCCACGCCGACTGAGACACGGCCGCCTCCCTGCTCAGAGAGTCCCTACTTGTCACTCTGATTCAAGACTTTCTCTCTCAAACAGCTCCATCTCCTTCCTCGCTAAATTGAGCAAATACCCCAAAGGCATCATTTTCAATCCTCGGGTTCCAATAGCACGTATTGTAAGTTCCATTTCCACACCTTAAATGGGAAACCGATTAAGTTCAAGGATTAGAAATATAAGATACGGGCTCAGGCCAGCAATTTGTTTTAACAGGATTTCCCAACAAAGGTCGCGTCTACCCCTTCTCTCACCTGCAGCTCAAAGTTGGCTTGATCCAGAAATTTTTTGTTCAGCATATCCGCATACTGATTAATCGCTCGCAGGAAGACTCTGAAAGATCAAGAGAAAATTACATAATTACACACTTCTGCTCTGGCACCTTTGGAGGTTTGGCATTTCAATTAGCTACAATCTGAGACTGTCTGGCAAGTGAACTCTAAGTCCTGTGAAAAGCTGAGAAGTTTTGCCAATGCAAAGCCCAGAGAATTATATGCAGATGTTCTCCAAATTAATCAAGGAAACTAGCACACGCAGAAGAGAAGAAACAGACCCGAAATAGCAGAGTCTGAAAGTAACATCTGAAAAGTATCACTAAAAAACCCTATTTTTTTTTTTTAAAAAGAAGAGGTGCAAATTAAATCTTCTTCTCCAGTCACAGTGTATTAGTGTTATATTATAAAATTGGCCTTTGATTAGCTGGCTTTTTAAAGTTAAGCATCCAAAAGTGCTGTTACACACACTCTGGCTTGGATTCATTTGGTATGTAGACCGGAAAAAAATGCAGAACAATCTGAAAAAGGTGAGAATCACGTTTCATTTGTAAAAAAAAAACCGAGGACTTAAGCCTGGGACATAGCGTCTCACGTTGCTCTGAGAGGCTGCTCAGAAGATGTAAAGTGGGAGCTAGGATGCACAGTAGTTGTGCAACAAAGATCGGGCAGTCAGAGCTGCAGAAGATTACTGTTAATTAAAGGAAACCTGATTATCCCAAGTTAGGGAATTTATTGGGTTTTCTATAGATAGGAAGATGTGAGTCTGGGATCAAGGAAATCGTTCCTTTGATCTGCACCTCAGCTCTCTGGGGCCCGCATGATGACTTGATGGGCGCAGCATTTCCTTCATTCACTGATGCGGCAGCAACCTATCTTTTTTATCAATAGCTGAAAAATCATGGAAGCTCGGAAGTATGGTTGACCTCAGTATCATGTGTCCACCAAACGCTAATTTTAGTCACTGTTTACTTGTTTAAATTAAAAAAAAAAGCTTTAGTAGATATGAGAGTCATTTGACAAGAGTTTCAGCAGGAATTTGAATTCATCCATTCACCGATGCGGTACCATTGTGAGCACGCAGAACAAAATATCACATCCTTCCATACCCTGACTTTTACTTTTCTGTGATGAAATATGCAACTCAAGGATGTCCTAAGTGACTCCAGTGCTCAGCCTTTTGCAAGCTTGTTCATTCAGTAGATTTGTCTCATTGCTCTGGAGAGTGTTTACCACAAAGCTTAGTCCAGATCCTTCTTTTTAAATGACTCTTCTCTCTCTGCACAAAGGCAGGATACAAGAGCAGCTAGCATCAGGTCACAGATAATAAACTTCATTATCCTTCTTCTATTTAGACAGCAGGAAGCAGCCACAGAGTGTAAGGGAAATCTAGGTTACTTACTAGGAACTGATGCTGACAATAGGATCTCTTTAGCTATGCATGCCTGGAGAAGGTCCCCAGCCTGGACAGTCCCAGAGCCACTAAAGGACAGTTAGCCCGGGAGGACAGGGAGAAGACAGGTCTACCCGGGGCTTTAAGGAGGTCTCCATCACCACCTCCCACAGCCACGCCCTGCCCAACACTCGCTGTTATGCAGGTTTCTCTGGCACAAGCTCCAAGAAAGAGGATGTGCAGACATCATTTCATTAAGAGACCTATCGGTGGGATTCACGACCAAACGAGTGTGACAAAGGGCCTGTACTGGAGCTTGCTATCTTCGTGGCTGAAGAAAAACATAGCCGGAGTTACTTGAATCCTCTCCTGAGGATGTTAAGACAAAACCAAGAAAGTTGGATCTGGTGTTTTAAGTGCCTACTCACAGAGGGGCATGGAGATGCTGGCTTGTCCGGGACCAGGAGCATGGCCTAGTCCATCAGCCACAGGGTGGCCGGATTTTGCCATTACAGGATGTCCAGGTAAACTGGAAAAATAGCTCTCCTGGATGAATGCTGTAATTTACTGGGGCAGGGGTGGGGGGCAAGCTGAATACAGGGTATTGAAGGATCCTGATAAACTAATCGAGGAGCAGGACAAAATCACTAGATTCAGGATTGGAAAAAAAAAAAAGTGAAACTGTTAGTTGCTCAGTCATGTCTGACTCTTTGCGACCACATGGACTACATTATATTAGCCTGCCAGTCTCCTCTATCTGTGGAATCCTCCAGGCAAGAACACTGGGGTGGGTTGCCATTCCCTTCTCCAGGGGGTCCTCCCCACCCAGGGATGGAACCCCGGCCTCTCGCATTGCAGGCAGACTTTGCCGTCGGAGCCATGAAGGAAGCCTCGTGTACACAGGTCACCTAGCGACCCTAACCAGCCCCCAGCCTTGGGCTGAGGTTGCCCGTGTCGTGTTCAGCTCCCAGAGGTACAAGTTGCCTGGTTCAACCGAAGACACTCTCCCTGGCCCAGGTGACCCCTGGCAATCGGGTTCAGATAGCATCTGTGGGTGTGCCCTGCACTGACCCCAGCAACCTGAGGACTGCCCCCCACCCCAGTGTCAGCGGAGTACAACGACATCCTGTCACGGGGGGAGGGGGGTCACACAATACAAAAACACTAGGCTTATGGCTTTGAACATTTTTTTTTTCTGCTCAACTTTTCCTTCAGCTTCAGAACTTGGCTGTTCACTGGAGTATCCCAGGGCCTTTACAAGGTTTTAGGAAGTCCCTCTCTCCAGCCCTCCATGACAATAACAAGTTCACTTAGACATGCATTATTATTACAGGGCTAATTATTGTGCCTCAAGATAGCACCCAAAGAGTTGCAATATGCTACTTCTAATTAAGCCCTGGAACAATTTCAGCTAGTTAAATAAAGATATTGCTCAAAATGACTGGGGAAGAAAAGAAAAAAGATGCCACACTGAAATAATACGAAGACTGAACAAAAACTTTTTAATGAACTGACAGCTGAAAAAGAGCGGTGCTGAGAGAGATTCTATAATTTAGATTCTCTATAAATTTTTCAAAAAGCCAGGACAAAGAAACAAATAACACGGAATATCAGGGCAAAACTAAAGGGATGATCAAACAAAAGCATCATCAAGGCTGTCAACAAAGGTGAGCCACCCAGGCTACAGGTATCAAAGCCCACATCACCTTTACAGAAGCATCATTATATCCTATGCTTAATACTTGATGGGATTAAAATCTTAGATGCCCAAGTCCACTTGAAGATAAGTCAACTAACCAGGCAAAAAGAAACATACACAGAGGCTAACTTTTAGGTAAGAATATTTCCTATCTTCTGTAATTCATGAGTTATTTCTAATACATATCAAGCTAAGGGAGATAAATACGAAAATCACATTAGAAGCTTCTGCAGAACAATCTGCTTTCAGTCAATGATTATGAAAGATACCGCAGCTAAGCCAAGCAATCGGACAGCAGGACGCCTACCAGCCTGGAGTGAAGGGCTTCAGCCTGGCTCAAGGGAACTGACAAGCAAGTCCTGTCTGTCGGGAGGGGGGTCATGAGACGGGAAGGGGTTGCAAGTGGGCTCCGCTCTGCGTCCCTGGTGACCCCGTCCACACTGGGCGCCGCTGGCATTGCATTCAAGGACAGAAAAGCCCTCCAGTCTGTTCCCGAATGGACCCGTTTATTCACCACTGGCTGCAATGCCTAATTGACATCTGGCACATCACAGATGTTCACTAGGTATTAGCCACAGGAAAAGAAGGAAATGATGAGTATGGGTGGGCGGATGGACGGATGGGTGGATGGATGGACGGATGATGAATAGATAAGCTGGCTGACCCACATCAGAGTGAAACTGTTTACTTCAGACTGGGACGCAAACATAGCCAGAACCCACGGGCTTCCAACTGAGATCACAGACCTGGTTTCAGGACCTAACGAAGCTCAGGTCCCTGATGTCTCATCACAGAAAGAATTCAGTGAGAGACAGAGTGATAGGTAAGAAGTGGATTTGTTCAGAGAGAAACACACTCCACAGACAAGAGTGTGGGCCATCGTAGAGGGGAGTGTGGTGGCCTTGAAACGTGGCATGGTTAGTTTTTATGGGTTGGGTAATTTCATAGGCTAATAAGTGGGAGGATTATTCCAACTATTTTGGGGAAGGGGTGGAAAATGTCAGGAATCGGGCCACCGCCCAGTTTTTGGATTTTTGACAGTGCCTTAGAATTGTCAAGGCGCCCCTGGGTATGTCACTCAGCTTGCTGATTGAGGAACAAGGTCCGGTTGAAGTTTAACTTGTCTGCCATCTTGGACCAATTTGATTCTAATCAATTTATGCTATGTCCTTGGGCTATGTCATTTTTTAAAAAATTGTGTGTTGCCCGCTTCCCTCCTATTTCAAGAAGGCTCAGGGAGGCCAAAATATCTGGTAGCTCCTGGCTCTCCCTGCATTCTGAGATTTTGCTCTGTGGGTTCAGCTCTTAAGAGTTTCTTGAAAACCAAAATTTGCAGTAGACATTGGCATTTAACGGCTGGATATTGTTCCCTCACGCGCCTCTCCACTTCTGGAGTGAGCTCCTGGGCGGAGGGAACCTTGCCTTGTAAAAGGTAAACATCAGGATGCCCCAAAGCATCTGAGAGGACCGCCGGCCTCTGTGTGTATTCAGATGCGTTCTGGTCTAAGGATGCATTCATTTATGACTGCACTAAGAGACGTCTCAGAGTCAGCGATGAGTCCAGGAACTCCTAGCAGGCAAACAACACACACGCACACACAGCCTGCTCTCGGGGGAGAGAGAAGCTGCCTTGTGGCAACCTGTTTTTGTTTTTTCACTCTGTCGTGCCCAACTCTTTGCGACCCTATGGACCATAGCCCACCAGGCTCCTCTGTCCATGGGATTTCTAGGCAAGAAGGGGGAATGGATGGCTGTTTCCTTTTCCTGGGGATCTTGCCGACCCAGGGATCGAAACTGCATCTCCTGGATTGGCAGGTGGATTCTTTACCACTGAGCCACAGGGAAGCCCAGGAAGGGAACACCGAGCCCTGAATCACAACAAGCATAACGTGGGGTCATCTGGGTTGGTGTTGACGCCCCCCATCCATCAACACTGTACACGAGCATCAGGACCCAGTGAACGGAGGTCATGTCTGCTCTTTATAACGTTCCGAGCCTTCAGGAACAGGAGAGTGAGATGCTTGCAGGAGACAGAGAACATGGTGAGGGGAAGGCAGGGAGCAGGGCAGACACGTGTTGCTGCTCCCCTGACAGAAAAGAGACGTCGGGGTGGGGGAATGTGAACCAAGCAAGTCCTGTCTCATGCCAAGCCACGAGCGTGAAGTAATTTCTAAAAAATGAAGTTAATGGCGTGAGAACTAAATGCTTTCATGGATACTGTCCCACAGGATCAAAATGATTAAGAAAAAGGGCAAGCCCATCTTTCACAGAGCTCTTTCCAATCATTTTTAACCCACAAAAGGTTTTATTTAAAATCTAAAAAATTTAAAGGTAAAAAACCAAACACAAGAAATAAATAATGTAGGGAGAGCCAGGGGCAAATCTTACAAAGATTCAGAAGCCCTAAGTTCTAGGTGTACAGTCTCTAGACAGTCAAATTATTCAAGGCAATGACTGCAAATTGTCTTGTTAATGGCCCCAAGGAAAGAACTTTCTCTCACTCTGCTTGGTAAGTGACTCCTGTCCCCAGAAAGTCAGAGTCACAACCTTCAGCAGCCTCCCCACAACGTTACTCATTTTAAACAATCTAGAAACCCTGAGAGACGGAGACCGTTCATTCCCAAAGCTCGTACAACTAAAAACAAACAAAGAAACAAAAAATCCCAGGAAGTTTTCCTTAATTTCTTTTTCTTCTACCTGGATATTTAACTACAGTGAGTATTCATTTGCTGGATACAAAGTGCTGTGCCGTAATTCCTAGTGGTGTCAAATAGGAGACTGATTGTCGTCTACACACACACACACCCAATTACAGTTTTAATCTAATTCTATTAACTATCATATACCTATCTATCCACCCATCCATCCATCCACCTATCTATCTATATATCCATCTATCTACCTAGCTCTCTCTCTTTTACATTCATGTAAACATTTGGTTACCAGGCCTTCAAGAGTTGCTCAGGTTTTTGAGATTCTCCTATTTTCAACCAACACATAAAAGTACTAAACTATGTGCCTTTAAGTTTCCTTGAACTTTGAATCTAAGTGTTTGGGTTGGTTTGTTGTTTTTCTAACTTTGAGATTAAAGGGAAGGACGAGGTATGCCACATAATTCAAAATCATTTGAGCACTGTGACCTCTGCTGACACTCTACAAAACATTAAGTAGCATTTGCTAAAAAGAGGAGGCACGTGTTGGGGAGAAGGCTGGGTGAGGCGGGGAGAGGCTCTGAGAAGGAGGCAGCTGCTGAGGTCCAAGCCTCCCAACCACAGGCGTTTCCCAGAGGATGCCCCACTGGCCCTGCCTCTCCCCCACGTCCCCTCTGTATCCCGGCACAAAAGGGTCCTGATGCCTCCTGAGCTCCATGGGAGACCACCCCCCAAAACTACCTATCGGAAAGCGGTGTGTCCTGGGCCATCACAGTAGCACAGTCCTAAACAACTGTGTGTGTTAACTGAGAAGAAGGGAACTCAGAAAGCAGAACATAATCAGACAGCAATTGAACTACTGGAAGCTCCTGGCACAGTTACAGCCCCTGAAATGACTTTATTATGACAGGGCTGCAGGCATTTCTGTTTCTGTTACCCAGTGTTTGCTGCCAGTAAGACAGGAAGAAGAGGGACCTCATTACTGCCGAGGGAGACGCATCTATGGCGAGATGCCCCAAGCATCCCGGGCACAAGGCGAAGCCCCATGTCTCAAAGGCTGAAGCCGCGGGGCTTCTCTTGTTCCTCCTCTGAACAGACTGTAAGTTATATAATGAGATTGTACAGTTCAATCCGAGGGCACTTAAATACCTCTGGCACCCACCCAACAGTCGCTCTGGGGGGAAAAAACTGCATCTTTTAACAAAATGTTTTGCCCAGAGTGGTTGGGAAAAAAGGCAACAAATGTAAACTGACAGAGTCTATCCCTGCAGAACACTGAGTCAAGGAATCATAGCTGGAAAACTGCCTAAACGTGGTTTCCGCATCGCGCAGGAATGCTGGGAAGGAAAGGTGACTTAGGGTGAAGTGAGAGAAGACATACAGAGACTGTGGCTTCAGTCCCACGGTTCGGGTGCCTGCCCCCAGACGAGTCTCCTGGCACCTCCCACAAGCAGCTGGGTGTCAGGTCAGTGTCTAAACAGCATCAGTTGCTACCTCTGGTGGGATCTTGGGTGAAGAATGAAGACCATGTGAGCACGGAGAACTGACTTCTAAGAAAGACCCTGGTGTGTCCTGACGGGGAGCGATGCGCAGAAAGTGAAGGCTTAGGTGAGACGCGCCTGCAGTCTTTGTGGCTTGGGAAACAGTGGAGAGACTGGTGTCATGAGAACTTTCTGGGAAGGAGGCTGGAAGTGCCAATGGGGGCCGTGAGAGGTTGTAGACACTAGGGCACAGAGTTTGCACCTTGGGCAGTGGGCAATGGGGCTCCTGAAGACTTTACAGTGGGGACTGGGCCAGAAAAGCAGAAGGGTTAACCACCCTTGAATGCATGAGATTTGCTTTGTTTCTTTTCCTAATCAATAAGCCTACAGTATCCATTAGACTCTTAACTAAAATGCAAATCGCTCTCCACCTTTCTGCTTGGCCCGCCCTGGGAGATGCGGGCTCAGTCTATGAGGCCCAGGCATCATAGTATCCCCAGGGAGCTATGGTCTCATCCCTGCTGGGGGAGGGGGGGTGTTCTGGAGCAGAGATCAGTGGGCCCAGGTCTGCTTGTCCGACATGCTCAATGCACTGGTGCTCTGGATGTGTGTTCTTTAAGTCCCCACCAAAACTGTGCCTGTTGCCCATGAACCACAGCAGGCTGAGGGCCAGACGTCCTAAAAGTGGCCGCACCCACCACAGCCCTCCGCTTCCTCTCCCACTAGACCACCCCCCTCACTTTCTGCTGCTTGAGCATCTTCTGAACACCTTGCATGTTCCAAACAGTGTTGCTACTTCACAGACATCACAGTGTTTGATGCCACAAGTCTTGTGAGGTATGAATTACCTGATATTTTATAAACCAGGAAATAAAAGCTCAGAGAGGCAGAAAGCATGCTCCCAGTAGGCTTAGAACAAGATCACAATCGGTCACAATCATGTAATGCCTTCCTTAGGAAGGTTAATCACCACTGTCAGCATGATACAAGTACAACCCTGCAACTAACTGTGTTGCTTTTACACTGCATGAAGGAAAATTTCCAGCAGAAACAAAAGTAGACAGCAAAGGACTTCTCTGATGGTCCACTGGCTAAGAATCTAAATCCCTAATGCAGGTGGCCCAGGTTTGCTCCCCGGTCAGAGAACTAGATCCATGTGCTGAAACTAAGAGTTTTGCATGCCTCGACTAAATATCCCACGTGCTGAAACTAAAAAAGATACCTACTGCACGCTGCAATGAAGATCAAAGATCCCGTGTGCTGCAATCAGACAACTGTGAAAATCGCTCAGTTGCGTCCAACTCT